>NC_139898.1:31213572-31863572 GCF_905171665.1 Trachurus trachurus
CACACACACACACACACACACACACACACACACACACAGTCGCTGTTTTATTGACTCTGATATCGATGCGATACACATCTTGATAAGCACTTCCAGTCACCGAGACGCATCTTGGAGCCACTAGAGATTCAACCGTGGAGCCACTCGTTTACGAGAGTGAGCATTTGGGGAATAAAAAACTTGAAAGTGAATATACAGACGGCCTGCGCATTTTAATTATGTGGAAAATATAGAGTGAAGTAACTTTAAAGGTAGAGTCTGTAGGTTTGTTGGCTGCAGTTTGTAATCACAACATTCAAACCGGGCCCCTATAGATTATATGCAAATCTTCTATAAATGTTAATCAGTTTCATCACTGTTATCTGGCATTTAGGCCATGTTGCTGGTTCCTGCTTTGATATATTATTTTTGTTATTTGCTTATGCTGCTGTTATTATCAATGTTTGTGCAGACAGCTGTGGTGTATCTGTTGGTTTTTTCACTTCCTCCTGACTTCTCTGAAAGCAGCTCAGAGGCACAAAAGGAGCAACTGGTCTCAGATGACACCTCGTCTACAGTATATTTGATAATCAAGTGTGAACATCTGCTTTATTGCAAACACTCCTCACTCCTTCCTCTTTGTTTTTCATGTGGCCAAATAGATACTTATACTCTTTAAAGGACACAACAGGTGATTGGAGACCCCCGCTCCCCTTCCCCTACTCAATGAAAATAAGGTAACCCTTTAATTAACAGGCCGCTAACTACATGATGTGAAATAGCCTTGATCAATTTCATAGTAATGTCATGTTTTTAATAAAGGCAAAAGATTATGCATGCTTTTCGTGCTTTGGATTTTTTTTGGGAAAGGCAAGAATCTTTCTCCACCAAGTCCTTTGTAATTGACCGATATTTCTGGGCTATTTCTATGCAATCAATCGTTATTTCTTGGCTAAATTTCTATGTTACTTTCTATATCACTATCAAATCGACCATAATTTCTAGGCTATTTCTTGACATTATAAAACAAAGGGTTACCAAAAATAATTACAAACAAGAAGTGACTGAATGTCTCATGTTTTAATTTTGAGCTGTACAGAGGGCACTAACAGGAAGTAGCACGTCTCTGCACAGGAAGTAGAGGCTGAGTTGATTTAACACTAAACAACTTCACACACTTTGACAGCGAGTGAGACAGAGACAGAAACATGATGACTGAGCTCAGGTGGATTTTCCTGCTGCTTCACTTAACAGGTAAAAACTCACATTAACCTTCGTCTTGTGTCAGCTTTCTGCTACCAACTATGGTGTTCGGGTCTGTTTTGACCCGTGTCTTAAATCAGCTGTAAAATACACTAAAAACATTTTTTTTCATCCAATTTGTTTTTCTTCTCTTGGTTACAATATTACTGTAGGCTTCCTATCCGTGAAAATATTGGTTTTAATTTTCTTTTTTTTTGGTTTTAATATTTCTTTATATATTATTTTTTGGTTTTAATATGTTTTTTTTGTCAGTATACCCCTTGGCTTCAATTGAACCTTCCTCGTGTCAGCTTTCTGCTACCATTTATGGTGTTAGGGTCGGTTTTGACCCGAGTCTTAAATCAGCTGTAAAACACACTAAAAACAATTATTTATTTATTGTTTTATTTAGTTTAAATAGTGGTACCTGACAAAGTCAAAAAGCCTTGATGCTATAAACAAATCTGTGTGATACTTTTATGCATTTAAAACCGAACACAAAGGAAAGGTTAAAGAAACACAACCAGTCAATGAGTGGATTTGACTCGATCTAAAATGATCCTCACAGGAAGTCATCTTATCTCACTGTTTGTCTCTCTTCTCTTTTCTCAGCTGCAGCAGTTGGACTAAA
The DNA here is from genome assembly GCF_905171665.1 of Trachurus trachurus. Classification (NCBI taxonomy): domain Eukaryota; kingdom Metazoa; phylum Chordata; class Actinopteri; order Carangiformes; family Carangidae; genus Trachurus; species Trachurus trachurus. The sequence continues at coordinate 31,215,425 of NC_139898.1, forward strand.
CATTTCATATGTCACTGTCAGAGACGGAGCTGATGCCACTTTACCTTGTTATGCTGGGATAGGTGATGAGGAGAACTGTAATAGCACTGTGTGGCTCTTCAGTGCTTCAAGAAGCAGGTCATCAGTACCAGTGGTTCGATTTGGGAAGATTCATGAAGACAACAGATCTAAGTCAGACAGAGTGAGAGTCACAGAGAAATGTTCTCTGGTTATAGAGAAGGTCTCATCAGTGGACGACGCTGGTGTGTACAACTGTGGACAGTTTGACTCATCAGGACATATGAAGATGCTCTGGTTTATCTGTCTGTTGTCACCAGTGAGTATTTACACTGAATCATCTCACTCAGGGGTCTAACTCTCTGAGGGACTTTTGTTATCCTGTGCGTATCTTTTTTTCCTATTACTCATGTGTGTCAAATTTTGGTTCACTGCTACTCCCGTTTTGTATGAAGGAGTATAGGGCCAGCTAAAAAAAAAAAAAAAGCCGGCAAAAAAGAAAAAATAAATCTGGCGCACGAAAAAAAAGTCGGGCTAAAAAAAAATTTAAAATAACCGGCACAAGAAATAAAAAAAGTCGGGCTACATCTTTTTTTTTTAATCCAGATTTTTCTTCTTTTTTTTTTTTAGCCCGACTTTTTTTTTTCTTTTTTTCTTGTGCTAGATTTTTTTTTTCTTGTGCCGTTTTTTTTTTTTTTTTTTTGGCTGGCCCTAATACTCCTTCGTAGATTTGAGTGTTCACGCTACTTGTCTAATCTGACATGGTCACTTGACCCCCAAAGAATCAGATTTGGGCCACTTTTGCCTGCAGTCTGAACGTAGCCTTAGAGGCGAGCAACCTCCATCGTCATCCCGGGGAGAAAGAGAACAATGAACTTACTTGCAGCTCTTTGGAGATTTACTGCTGGCTAATATGATAACTTTTGGAAAATAAATGTTGGTCTCAGATAAAGCCTAACAGTTGTGGCAGCCACGATAGTTTGTCTGAATGTAAAGTGAAGAGACAGATTCTCCTGTGTCTGTCTGATTTGATCTGTCTTGACTTTAAGGTTGTGGGTTTGATTCCCATGTTGATGGAGATCATAACACCTCCTTGTTCTTACAGTGATGAAGCTCATTTCTGTCTCATTGTCTCTGTAGGGTAGTTGCCTTTTCGCGACCATGGATGGCGCTGTTGTGTTGTTTTTGGCCCTCAGCGGTTTAGCGATTGTGGCCTTTTGGCCTTACAGGCCACCGTTTTGTTGCAGGGATTCGCCCGCACAAACGCCATTTTGGTCAGTTGTTTGTTTCTCTGCCGTAAGGTAAGCTGCATAAACGGTGCTCTGTGTAAATGTAAAGTACTTATGTTTTATCCGTATGTTTTGTGGTAGAATGCTAGCCGTAGGTGAATCCTTCTCTTCTTTCTTATTTTTTATACTTATGACAGTTGTTTGTTTCTCTGCCGTAAGGTTGAACAGAGCTGTGAATGAGAGAAATAAACGGCGGCGTGGTCCGAGCCATAAATCAAGAAAACCATCCGTGTGTCCGACTCGTCCCTCCTTCCGCACCCCCCCAACACCTACACCAAACACAACGCAGAGTCCGGGTGTGGAGTGGCGTGAGCTCGCACGGCCTGGGTTACATCTTTGGTGCCGTGACCCGGATTTGTGGCGCTTCGAGACCGAAGAGGAAGCGAGGCTGGCCGCAGCCCCTCACCTACGCCGCCGTAGTGAACTGTGTGTGACGAACTGAGTTATTCCTGTGAAGATGCGTTGCCAGGATCTTCATCCTATCCAGCATATCCTTTGAAAGTTGAAGTGCATCTTATTTTGTTGTGTTTTCCATTAAAGACATATCCGTGATATTCTAAAGAAAAGAGAGAAAAAAAAAAAGTGACGAAAAAAAAAAAAAGTCTTAAAGCTACAGTACCTAAATGAATATTCTGTGTGAAACATTTCTATAAGGATAATTTGTGATTGATATTGAGCAAGTTTTGCTTTTTTCTCATTCATGTTCTCTGTGCTGAACATAGTGTAATGACGTTTTGAGTTGAGTTTAAATTTTGTGTGAGATTTGGGTTATTAAGTGATAATTGTGCCTGCCACACATTTTATTTTGTTTATTACATTCAAACACAGCTACACTCATTCACAGCTAAGCATAACAAGTAATTCACACACACATACTGTATATACATTTTATTCTGCTGCTTAAATCTGAGACAGAGAACATTGAAGATGATGAGTGACCACGCAGACTCTCCACTGGGTCTCACTGCAGCAACATCAGGCCCACCCACCCCTGTGCCTGTAACAACCCACAGCTATGACTCCCCAAGCAGAACGCATACTCACCTCTCCAGTGAAGGAGCTTCCACCAGTCACCAACAGCCATCTGTGAGGTCAAAGCTAACCACCCAGTTCCCCAGGTCCCCTACTCAGCAGCTGCAGTACCACACTCCAGCCCGGCAGCCCACAGGCTTTGGACTGGGCGCACAGTTCACCCCATCACCCCCAATTCTGTCCCCCTATACTGATCCACGTGCAGCTCCAGCGTCCACATTACCAGCCCCTGTAACCCCAAGTGCAACTCCCCCAGTGTTCCAGCCGGCTGTGCACATTACCATGCCCCCTGTCCTCCTGCCCCAGACCAGTGTGCAAAGGCCCCCCACAGTCACCCCGCCACCTCAAAGTCCCCCACATCCCAGCTTCCCAGAGACACAAGTCGTACAGCAGCCCACCATGAACCAGCCAGCTGTCTCCCCTTATCCAACGCAAGTTTATCAGCCAAGCCCCCAGGTCCCCACCAGCGATACTGTTTCCTTACCTGCACCCCAAGCCCCCATGGTGAGTTTCACAACACCACACACAATGAACATTATGAATAAACCCTCTACAGCTGAGCAGACCTCCCAAAGCACAGACTATGGACAAATCCCCCAGTTCCACATGACACAAGCTGCTGCACACCACGCTCAGATTCCCCTGCACTCATCTGCCACCAGTGCATGGGGCCCCACTTCAGCTGCGCCCACCTCTCTGAATGTTGCCCATGCTGCTTTCAACTACACACCTTCTCCCCACACCCAAGCCCCAGTATATCTACAGCCCCCTCCCTCAGTCCCTCAAGTCAGCATGTATCCAGATGCAGTCCCCCAACACGCCCTCCTGCCTCCATCTTCCATCCAGCACATGCATGCACCTCTAAACGCCCCTGTCAGAGCCACAGCCACCCCAAGCCCCTCACCAGCAGCCTATGGCGGTTTCCTGCAGACTCATCAGGTGAAGAATGTCCAAGTCTTCACTGGTAATGCTGACAGCAAGATGCTTATAGAGGACTGGGTTCGTGACATGCAATATCTCCTGGAAGCAATAGAGCTCCCGCCCCACCTCCGCTTCTCCACTGTGGTACGTCACCTGAGTGGTGAGGCCAGGAAGCTGATCCTGAATCTACCCCCCCATAACCAAACCCCTGAGAAGGCATTTGAAGAACTGAGGGCAGAGTACGGTGACACACAGGGCTCCCTGGACCCACTAGCCGACTTCTATGAACGTGGCCAGCGGCCAGGTGAGTCTGTCTGCTCTTATGCTATAGCACTAGAGGCAACACTGCGAGCTGTAGAAGAAACCCAAAGAGGGGGCAAGCTTTTCCCTGACCGTGACAGTAAACTCACTCGGCAGTTTCTAAGAGGACTAAATGAGGAGGAGGTGTACATGAGGATTGCTCCAATGAAACCTCGGCTTCTGAGCTTCCGGGAGCTGCAAGATGAGCTCAGAAATCTGGCAAAAGAGACAAAAAAGTTCCAGTCATTAAACAAGTCAAAGAAAAGCTATGCACAGGTCCAGGTTGCATCAGAGTGTACTTTAAATGTGAAGACAGACAAAGCTAAACATACATCAGAGTGGTCAGAGCTAACAGATCTCGTCAAGAAATTAGCCCTTTGTCAAGAGGAACAGATGGCGAAGTTAACTCACCTTGAATCAAGGATTGCTGCTCCCTTCTCTGCCCCTGCCCCCCCACCAAGAGTCCGGCCGCCCCCCGGACCCCCAACTCAGACTTCAGCTGTCACATGCTACCGTTGTGGGAAGCAAGGACATATAGCCCGGGTCTGCAGAGCAGTGTTCCCAGATCCCAATCAGACATGGGCTCACCAACCTCAGCTGATGACCCCTGCAGAAGGGACCACACCTCACCCCGCTCGGCCTTTAAACGGCTAGAGCCCATGGTCACCGGGGCGACTATGGGCAAGCAGCAAGACCCCCCACTGCAGGTGAGCAAGACTGGTGATGGAGAAGAGGATACCCCTTTAGTGGGCCCCAGGAATGAGGGGGAGGTGGAAGTCAATGGAATGAAGTGCAGAGCGCTCATTGACTCAGGCTCTCAGATAACCAGTATTACACACCAATACTGGTGCAACCACCCCATCCTCCAGACACAAAAGCTCCAGCCCTCTAAAATTCCCATTGAAGGTGCAGCCGGTCAGAGTGTAACTTACCATGGTGTCCTGCGCATCAACTTGACTGTGTTGGGAAAAGAGTTCAAGAATGTGCCAGCTTTTGTTGTAACTGACTCAGAGTATCGCTCCTCTGTCCCTCTGCTTGTGGGAACTAATGTCCTCCGTGCCTCCAGAACCCATCTCCAAGCAACATATGGCCAGCAGTTTCTCCACCAGGTCAAGCAGAGCCATCCAGAGTGGTACACTTCTCTGCTGGAGATTGGGAGCACTGAACCTTATGACGTGGATGACGTGGTGGGCCCTGCTGTGTACACTGGCCGCAAGGTACATATTCCTGGAGGAAAAGAGATGGATTTAATGTGCAAAATAAAGGCTGGCCCACAAAGAAAGACTTACACTGCAATGATTGAAGGTCACTCCTCCCTGCAGCTCCCCCAAGACCTCTTAGTCGCCAAAGTCCTTGCTGATGTAAAAAGAGGATGTGCACCTGTCAGAGTAATGAACCTGTCCCAGCACACTATTACCATCAAGCCTCACACACATCTGGCCAAAGTTTCCCTGGTGAACAGCGTGGTGGACTTTTCAGACAAAAAGCAGGGCCCATGTCACGAGAGCAAGAGCAAAGAGACGTGCATGAGTCTGGATCAGGTTGTGGCGAGCTGTGGAGTGGACTTGGGTGAAGCAGCAGTTGAGAATGAGCACCAGCGCTCCCTCCTTAAAGATCTTGTGGAGAGGAATGTAAGTGTGTTTTCCCAGCATCCCATGGATTATGGCCACACAAAGACAGTGCAGCACGACATCCCTCTGGTTGATTCCAAGCCTTTTCGGCTCCCTTATCGCAAGATTCCCCCAGCACAGTGGCAAGATGTGAGAAAGTTGTTGATTGAGATGGAGGCTACAGGAGTCATCAGGCCCAGTAAGAGTCCGTATGCTTCACCTGTAGTGGTTGTGACCAAGAAGGACGGCTCTTTAAGGTTGTGTATTGACTACAGAAGGTTAAACTCCTGCAGCACAAGAGACGCCTTCCCCCTGCCCAGAATAGAAGAGGCCCTGGAAGCTCTGGGGCAAGCAAAGTTCTTCTCTACACTGGACCTCACGTCGGGTTACTGGCAGGTGGAGGTGGCGGAGCATGACAAACACAAGACAGCATTCAGCACACCGATGGGGCTGTTTGAGGCCAACAGAATGCCCTTTGGACTGCAGAACGCCCCCTCCACCTTCCAGAGACTCATGACCTGCTGCTTCGGAGATCTGAACTTCACTCACCTGTTGATTTATCTCGATGACCTCATCATATTCTCCAAAACCTTTGATGAGCATCTGGAGAGACTGCAGCTGGTGTTCGATCGGCTCCAGGAGCACGGCTTGAAGTTGAAACCCTCCAAATGCCAGCTGATGAGGCAGGAAGTGCAGTATCTGGGTCACTTGGTGTCTGCTGAGGGAGTCCGGACAGACCCAGAGAAGATCAACAGGGTTAAGGACTGGGTGAGACCCACAAACCGGAAGGAAGTGCTGCAATTCCTGGGGTTCGCTGGTTATTACCGCCGGTATGTGAGTGGATACTCCGCCCTAGCTGCTCCCTTGTACCGCCTCACTGCTGGTGACCCAAGAAAGAAAAAAAGAGGCGGGAAGAAAAGTCCGGCACCTGACCCACCCTTTTTGTGGACTTGTGATTGTGAAGAGGCTTTCCAGGCCCTGAAAAAAAGGCTGACAACCGCTCCAGTCCTGGGCTATCCTGATTACAGCCTGCCTTTTGTCCTTCAGACGGACGCCTCAGGGGAGGGGCTCGGCGCCGTCTTGGTTCAGATTCAGGGTGGAGCAGAGAGAGTCATAGCCTTTGCCAGCAGAGGTTTGAGTCCAGCTGAGACGAGGTATCCGGCACACAAACTCGAGTTCCTCGCTTTAAAATGGGCAGTGACAGACAAATTCTATGACCACCTCTATGGGCGTAGATTCTCGGTCCTGACAGACAATAACCCTCTTAAATATGTCATGTCCTCTGCAAAGCTAGATGCTACGGGCCAGCGGTGGGTGTCTCGGCTGGCTGCCTTTGATTTCGATGTCCAGTATAGGAGGGGCCAGAGCAACGCTAACGCGGATGCCCTCTCCCGTATGTCCAACCAGGAGGTCACCGAGGTCCTGCAAACGTGCCCCCAGCAGGTGAGGTCCAGTGAGCCCAGGCATGGTGTGGGACAGCCCACACAGGACCCAGTAAACCCCACAGCCCAGAGCACGTCTGCCTCAGAGAAACCCCAGTCTGAACCCCCCACACTTAATGAGCCCTACAGAGACGTAGGGGTGGAGTCACTGCCTGCCATGACAAAACAGGAGATCCGTGCAGGGCAGAAGGAAGATCCTGTCATCGGCCCTGTCTTGCACTACAAGAGCCTGAACCAGAAGCCGAGCCGCAGCGAGAGGATCAGTGGTGGTGGGCAGGTGTGCCTTCTCTTAAAGGAGTGGAGGAGGTTAGTGATCAGAGATGGTATCATGTACCGCCGCATCCGAGACAGCCAAAGGGGAGCAGTGGAGCAGCTAGTACTGCCAGAGAAGCTGCGTGAATCAGTCAAGACGGCTCTTCACAATGACTCAGGGCACTTAGGTTTTGAGAGGACTGTGCAGATGATAAGAGAGAGATTTCATTGGCCACGGATGTTCCAGGAGATAAAGGCTTGGTGTGAGCAGTGTGAGAGGTGCTGCCTGAGAAAGACCCCAACTGCAGGAGTAAAGGCTCCCCTGGTCAGCATTCACAGCAGTGCCCCCATGGAGCTCGTATGTGTGGACTTTCTGACTCTGGAGAGGTCAAAGGGCGGCATAGAAAATGTTCTCATCGTCACTGACCACTTCTCACGCTACGCACAGGCGTACCCCACTAAAGACCAGAAGGCCAACACTGTTGCCAGAGTGCTGTGGAAAAACTTCTTCTGTCGGTTTGGTTTCCCTGCGAAATTGCATGCAGACCAGGGGCGCAATTTTGAAAGTGCTGTTGTAAAAGAGCTGTGTAAGTGTACTGGCATCACCAAGACCCACACAACCCCCTATCACCCCCAGGGCAACGGAACCACTGAAAGGTTTAACCGCACCCTCATGAACATGCTTGGGACACTGGAGCCTCACCTGAAGCCGCGGTGGCATGAATATGTGGATGCAATGACACACGCCTACAACTGCACACGCCATGACTCTACTGGTTACACGCCGTATTACCTGATGTTTGGCAGGCATCCCCGGCTCCCGGTCGACCTGATCTTCGGGCTGCAGACCACTAATGAGCCATGTGAGTATAGTGAGTATGTCCAGACTCTGCATGACTGTCTGTCACAAGCTTATGCCCAGGCCAATCAGACCTCTCACCAAGCCAAGGGACAACAGAAAAAATATTACGACCAGAGAGCAAAGAGTCAAGTCTTCAACCCAGGTGACAGAGTTCTGGTTAAAGTGTGTCATGTGGAGGGGCGGCAGAAACTGGGAGACAAGTGGGAGCCCCGGCCATACATTGTGGTGAAGAAGCAGCCCAGCATTCCTGTGTATGTGGTGCGCTCAGAAAATGGCAACACAGAGAGAGTGGTCCATCGCAATCTCCTCACACAGTGTATGTTTCTTCCAGTCGATCGGGCTGGTGGGATGACAAGAGGAGAGGTAGAACCGGACACAGAGGAGAACATGGAGGATACAGAGAACATGGAGGATACAGAGAACATGGGAGAGCAAGCCAGCGAGGTGACAATACAGGGAGAGGAGTCAGACAGAGTGGAGGACTTGGAAGTGGATAACCCGGAGGACAATGTGGAGAAGTGTGTACCTGGGACAATAAATGGACAGTGTGAACACACAGAACTGGAGGAAGTGGATACAGAGACGGGACGAGTGAGTGAAGGAGAGGAGGGACATGTAACAGCCAGGGGCACCAGCCTGCCTCCCAGGCCCAATGTTCCGAGGAGGAACACGCCGAGAAATCGACGTCCCCCCAAAAAGCTGTCCTGTGAGCTACGAGCCGTGGAGTCAGAGGAGGATCGGCAGAAGATAGAGAGAGGATGGAAGTTGTGGCAGAGAGCCAAAGCAAGAAGAGCAGCAGGACACATGTAGCTTAACAAAGCAAAAGCACCCACCTTAATTGGGGGGTACATGCACACATTTTCATCATAAATCACTGCACACCACACTTATTCATTCTTCACATGTTTATTTTGGCAGTTCTCTTTGTTTATGTTTAATAGGTGGTCCTTATTTTGCTTATTTTGTTATGATGACTGAGACGCCATCAATTAAAGAAGGGGTGGATGTAGGGTAGTTGCCTTTTCGCGACCATGGATGGCGCTGTTGTGTTGTTTTTGGCCCTCAGCGGTTTAGCGATTGTGGCCTTTTGGCCTTACAGGCCACCGTTTTGTTGCAGGGATTCGCCCGCACAAACGCCATTTTGGTCAGTTGTTTGTTTCTCTGCCGTAAGGTAAGCTGCATAAACGGTGCTCTGTGTAAATGTAAAGTACTTATGTTTTATCCGTATGTTTTGTGGTAGAATGCTAGCCGTAGGTGAATCCTTCTCTTCTTTCTTATTTTTTATACTTATGACAGTTGTTTGTTTCTCTGCCGTAAGGTTGAACAGAGCTGTGAATGAGAGAAATAAACGGCGGCGTGGTCCGAGCCATAAATCAAGAAAACCATCCGTGTGTCCGACTCGTCCCTCCTTCCGCACCCCCCCAACACCTACACCAAACACAACGCAGAGTCCGGGTGTGGAGTGGCGTGAGCTCGCACGGCCTGGGTTACATCTCCATCAGTGACGTTGACCTGCTCTGTGAGGACGTATGAACAGTGCGAACACTCAGTTCAGTGGCTGTTTGGTGATGAAGATAAAAACATGAAGACGTCTCAGTTTTCCTGTTCCGACTCTGTCGAGATTAAAACGTCTGAAATTAATCAGAAGAACAAACTGATGTGTGAAGTGACGGATCACCGTGGAAACACAGAGAAGCTGTTTGAGTTCAAGACTCAGAGATCAACAGGTGAGGAGATGACCCAACCTCCCCATCCCCCCATCCCCACCCCCCATCTGATAATCAGTCTTGTGATGTTTGTCTCTTCACACTCTTCAGGCTGCTGGTGGCAGTGTCTCATCATCGTCATAGCTGCAGTTTTAGCAGCTGTCACAGTATCTGTGCTGACGGTCAACGTATGGACGAGGCGTAAAGGTAACGACTCTTACTGACCAAGCTTTTTCCATGATGCTGCATTTTTTTCTCTTGCAGCTGAAGTCCACTCTTTTCCCTTTGTTTCTTTTCAGGGAACCAATCACATACTGAAGAAAACACAGTGAGTTCAAACACCCATCAGCTCTTTATGAAAACTGAACTTTACAGAACAGAACCACAGTTTATCAGTAGGCTCCCACAGAGTCGGGCGTACTGTGAGTTTACGGTGTCACATTTAAAACAGGTCGACGTGAAGACTTCCCGCCGAGCAGTCTATTATGTGTACGCATATGCAGAGTCTGTTCGGACATGAAAATTGAGCTTTGCGCCTCAAGTATGTGCGGACGTCCATGGAGTCAAGTATGCCCGACTATGTGGGGGCCTTAAAGGAGACATATTCTGCCCCTTTTCCGCACATTAAAATTGTTCCAAGGTGTCTTAAAGACATGTCTGTGACATGCTTAGGTCAAAGTATCCCAAGGATCAAACATCACAGCTCTTTTTAACAGCCCTGTTCAGAACGGCTGGTTTCAGTGTCTGTCCCTTTAAATGCAAATGAGCCACTGCTTGCCCCGCCCCTTCTACTAGCACCAGGTAGGGGTGGGGTTATGCAAATTTGAAAATTAGTTACATCTCTGGAAGACATTTGAGGGAACAGCTCATAAAACCACATGGATTTCAACCTAGGGAGCCTGCACACTACATATTGTTTTGTCAATTCTAACATTTTGGGGGCCAGAAGGCAAAACAAACACCCAGATATACGTTAAAAGAGTCTTCAAAAAGTGATATTTCCATCCTTTAAGTGTGGACAGACTCAGGACAAAGATGGAGGACCAGAGTAAAGTGAGCAGCTCATGATGAGGAACAACTCACAACAAGGAGAAGCTTCAGTTCATTAACAACGACCACCTCGGTGTGATCATCATCACCTCAGCATCTCAGGTGTGTTGTTGTGTTGTTTCCACAGGTGCGTGTTGACGGTGCTGATGGAGAGAAAGGTGACAGTGTCTGGATCTATGAAAACATTGCACACCCTCCGTCCTCTATGGAACTCCACTGATGCTGGACACCATCATGTTTCACACAAGGACCAAACATCAGAGTCCAGAGATGATTTGACGGTACAAACATGATCATTTTATGCCGCTTTCTCTTCGTCTTCTTCAGACGTTGGGTCAAAACTAAACATGTTTGTGTAACAGCTTAGAAACAGTAGATTTGCCTCTTGAAAAGACTGGTGGGCGTGGCCTCCTGCTCTCCTGTACCGATGAAAAAACAACATGAAGCTCTGTAGCTTTTTCTTTTATGTGCCTTGATGGACTGAATTCCTTTTTACGAGTTTGAGCACAAAATAAACTTGTGATATGAATTCACGTTGTGTTGAACTTCTTTAAATTGACTTCAGGAGCAAAGTTGAGCTGTGACTCTAATGTTTACAGGTTCTTTTTCAAGCTGAGACAGTTTTACATCACAGGAGAGTATGAAAGAGAGCTGTGATGTTTGATCCTTGGGGTATTTTCACCAAAGTATGTCACCGATATGTCTTTAAGACACCTGGGAACTATTTCAATTTGTGGAACGGGGACATAATATGTCTCCTTTAAAGAACTACTTGACGCGTCCAGTCTCTACTGTATCTTGGTGCTGCACGCTCAACTTTACCTAATTGGTTAGGGAAAACACACCGACTCCCCGACCAGAAACCAATCAAAATCAAAATACATCAAAATACAGCCACCACCACCACACATGAGTAAAAGACCATAGCCTAGGTGATGATGAAGCAGGGTTTCTGTTGTATCCACCACTTTATTTTTCCATGATCCATTGCGTCACACCACAACGGAAGTCGGTTTTAGTAGCGTTCTAGCGAGCGGCTAACTGGTAGCGTTAGCCACCGGTGTAGGTACCAAATGTGGGGGCTCCGGGCTGCCAAAACCGTTTTGACTAAATCTGATGTTTGTTAAGTCTATAAAACGAATTATTGAACAAACATTACTATTTCTGTGTACACGTTTTTGTAATTAGTCATGGTTATTGTAGTTGTTAGCTTTGCAGCAGCAGCAAACTAACATCAGGACGTCAGCTGTTAAAACCCTCCCGTTGTCGGACACGACATGAAACTACTCCTGTTAGCCCAGTCATGTTGTAACTAGGATATCCGCTGGAAAAAAATGTTTTTTCATGGGCCGTTTATTGAGTTATACAAGACACTGCTAACGGCTAACAGCTAACGGTTAGCCCAGCTAATCTAAAATGTTTGTTCAACAATTCGTTTTATAGACTTAAAGCAGAAGTAAGCGATCCGGTCGTTTTGGCTAATGCTGCGTTCCAGGCAGGCTTTTGAAACCGTAAATTACAGCTTCAAGTCACAACTTACGACTTTGTAGCGTTCCAGGCAACCCACTCGTGTTTTTCCGACCTGTTTTACCTGTGAAAGTCACTATAACGGCCACTCGTAACTTCCGACCCGTGAACTCGTACCAGATCGAACTGGTACGACTTCACAGGTCGGAAAAACACGAGTTACGAGTTTCCTTGAACGCACCATAACAGTCCTCGTCCCTACGCCACCACATTCACGGCGTCCCTTGGCTGCACACACAGCCCTGCATGCCGTTCTCTCTCCTCATTGGATAAAAACTGTGGGATACGATAAATGTTTTCTCCTCGGCTCAGAGCAGAGCAGAGTGACTGACAGACCCGTGTTTCAGTCCAAACACTCTATATAAGTGATTGCTGTCGGAAGATATAACTATTTAAGACTTATATTAACACAAATATATCACTTACTTCTGCTTTAATAAACATCAGAGTAGTCACAACGGTGATATAGTGACGTGAAAATGTGACATATAGCTAAAACCTCGTCCGTAAAGTTCTCATTAAAATTACGTGATGATTATAAATAAAGTCATCATGGCCAATGTCTATCAACCAGTCTATGCTATCAACAATAGCTTACAGTAACGGTGGAATGGAGTGTCATGGCGACACCCAGCGTCATTCTCCGGAAAGTGGTGGATAAGTCTATATTTTGCTGTTTTTACAGACTCCATCATTAAAACGATAAAGGTGAAAAGAATTAGGAGTCAGTCAGTGAAGTTCTTCTGGAGGGAACTCTGGTTTATTGTACCTGGCCGTGCATTCTGGCCTCCTAAAGAAACATTGCACTGAATCCAACAGAAGCTGTTCCATCAATTAACTGTCTGCATCAAGCAGCAAATCCTTGAAAGAGAGAAAAAGTGGACAAACAAGAAGAACCAGTTGGAAGTCGTCACAGATCTGCTGCTATATGTTCAACGTGCAGACGTGACCTATGCCTCTGCAGCCTGTCGTCTGAAATCACTTACTGCTAAATTGTTTTTGTTTTTCCTGCACAGCTACCAACAGAGAAGGGTTAGACGCCATGGTGGGTGTGTGAGCTACAGGAGTTTTGACAGCAGAGACCGTTTTGTGTGTGTGTATATGTGTGTGTGTCTCCTGTGTCATCGAGTTTCATTTCCTTGAAACATCTTTAGCTTTAAATAATGAAAAAAAGTAAACACAGCCAGTGCTGGGCTTCAAATCGTTGTTGGCGTTTTGAGCTTTTAACCGAGACCATACATTTTGTTTCTCTGCTGCGAGTTATACACATCACCATAAAAACGTCCTGTTTTAGTTTGCACATGAGGTTTCTGCAGGAAAATGAAGTGAAGCTTACTGTCAGTTTTATATTCACAAATGTGATTCACATTTCCTTAAAAGTCGTGCATGTGACAATATTATAAAATGTTGTGTGGATGGTTCCTTAAAAAAATAAAAGAGTTGTATTTCATTCAGTGTTATGATGCATTGTGTGAGGCCTTGAGGTGCTGAATATATTTTTCCACTCAGCCAATTCAAATCCTGCTCTGTATAAACTCATTCTTACTTCCCTGCGCTCCTATTCTGTCTCCACTGGCGCATCAGCCATCTGCAATGAAGTCACAGTGCAGCTTTGAGCTCCTCACTGCCTTCAAATTTAATCTATATTATTCTATATAGACTAGTATTTATTATTGGCACTGTTTCGTCTGTTTTCTTCTCTCTGTTCCACCGTGTGCTCGGGGAGTTGCTTCACTTTCATGCCGTTCTAAAGACACTTTGACAGATGTCGACAGTCTTTACCTACTGTACTGTACTGACTGGACTCTGTAGTCGTGCATGTGCATGAATCACTGTGCAAGTCAGAGCTGCACTTATACTGACAAAAAAAAGAAGAGAGAAATACTCAACAGAGCTACTTCAGGTGTGAGGGGGAAAAAAAATCCAAAGCATTTGCTTCTTCACAATAATAATCCTGATCTGAGGTCAGCTCTCTGTGCTTGTGCTACTGGTAGTGGCCTTGTACTGTATCTTGTATGAGTAAAAGCTCGTTCCTAGTATGAAGCACCGAGACCTGAGCGGTGCGAAGGAAAGCACCGAAACCTGAACCTGAACTCATTCCATTTCATTTCCAGACGGGAATCAAACTGAGACACGTAGTTTTCACAACAACAAGAGGAAAAAAGTGTCAAAACAGCGGCTTCTCAAACATCTCCTGCTGCGAGTCTAATTCTAAAGGAAGACTGTGTTATTCTTTTAAAAAGCATCAAACCTCTCTCAGGTATAACCACAGTCTGCATTTGGAAAACTGCTTCTGCTCCCCAAACAGATGTGTTTTTTTTATTTTTTTTAAATCTTATTTATTTATTTATTTTTTTGCTTTCCTTGAGAACAGAGCTCCTCTTTCACAGCAACTGTGCAGGAGGGAGACAATTATGGAGATTCATCACTGCAGTTTGTCTTCAGGGCACAACTCATCTCCACAGAGAGAGGTAGAGAGAGAGAGGTAGAGGTGGAGAAAGAGAGAGAGGTAGAGAGAGAGGGAGATAATTCTGCAATGTGTCGGATGACTTGCAGATGTTATGTGTCACCGGCGCCGGAGAAACAGCTTTTCAATAGAGCCCTCAGTGCAGTCTCAGCACTGCTGTGAAGGTGTGATGTGTGTTTTCTATGAGCAGGAGGAAAAGTTGTGAAGGCTTCCAGGTCCAGATGTTCAGATGAATGTTCTTTTTTTTTTTTTTTTTTTTTGGGAGCACAGTGCGGTTGTTTGTTCATAAACACGAGAGGAGATCTGCACGTTGTCACAGTGGATCTCTGCTTTATGAAGCTTTGAGGCAGGAGTGAGATGTGTAGAGTCCAGATCTATTTGCATTAGGAAGAAACACACTGTTTTGTTTCCGTGTTCACAGGCCCATATGGTGTTGTTTCTTTTTCAGTATATATTATCATGACCTTGAGCGCTTATTCCACTAATGGTTTGTCTTGTATTACATATTTCCACCTGGGATCTGCAATAAATCAATGACAGTCTCGTAGAAAACACATTCAGACGGACAGGGATATAGGAGCCGAAAATAAACTCAAAACCTTTTGTCAGTACAGTGAGTGAGTTTGTGTCTCTGTGTTTTATTTTGAAGTCCAGTGTCCTGTCTTCCTGTGTGTTACCTCATGTGTCTCACCTGTGTTTGATTGCACCACCTGTGTCTCGTTTCTTCGTGTGTTTGAGGAACTTGATCCAAAATGCAGAAACCCCAAAAACAAGGTACAAAGGGAACAAAAAGGTTTATTAAACTTACCAAAAAAAAAGGAACAGGAACAAAACATTAGAGTGCAGGAAGACAGTCATGAAACACGGAGAAAGTTTTTCAAAAACGTTCACTTTGTTTGGATGTAACTTGATGTTTTTAGTGAACTTGACTTCCCAAACATGTGAGTCAATGACAAACTTCTGCCTTTTGCAAACACCAGACAATAAAGTATTTTTTACTTTGGTCTCTCTGATTTTTTCGTCCATCTCAGTGCTCTTTGCTCTTTTACCTGTCAACATATAATAATAATAAACTTATATATAGGCTATATAGCCTATATAGCACCCTTTTTTTAACACAATATCAAGGTGCTTGTGCAGGTGATAACATCAAAACAAAAGAGAAAACTGTAACAAACAAATGATACAACCAGATATAAACTAAGTAACTAACTAACTAAGTAATTACAGTATAAAAGCCTGACAAAATAAAACAGGTGCAGCACTGGTCGCCTGGTGGTGGTCAGAAACAGAAAACCTGATCTTGAACTTCTCACTAAGGAAGTTAAAGGAGACGTATTCTGCCCCCTTTCCACAAATTAAAATAGTTCCCAGGTGTCTTAAAGACATATCTGTGACATGCTTCGGTCAAGATCCCCCAAGGATCAAACATCACAGCTCTTTTCATCCTCTCAAAACAGCCCTGTTCAGAACGGTTGGTTTCAGTGCCTGTCCCTTTAAATGCAAATGAACCACATCTTGCCCCGCCCCTTCTACCGGTACCAGGTAGGGGTGGGGTTATGCAAATTTGAAAGCTAGTTACATCACTGGAAGACAACTGAGGGAACAGCTCATAAAACTACATGGATTTTAATCTAGGGAGCCTGAAAATTACAGATTTTTTTTGTCAATTCTTGCATTTTGGGGGCTGGAAGACAAGACAAACACCCAAATATATGTTAAAGAGCCTTCAAAAAGTGATATTTCCATAACATGTTCCCTTTAAAGTATCTGTAGCTGCTTCATCCTTCAGAGGACACGTTTGAAGGCCAATTACATGATCTCAGCGTTGCGACAACAGGTCCTGTCCCAATTCAAAGGCTCCTCCAACACACCACACCTACCCTTCGTAGTCTCTTTGCCCAGCTGCACAGCCCAAGGTGAGGAGCTGAGGAGCTGAAGTGTGGAAAAGCCGCCACGTTCAAATCTTAAATGTTAGGATGTTGATTGCTCTGTGTTGCGAAGGCCAGACTTGAAGCACAGCAGTCGTTCCAGCCTCGGTCTGGAAAAAGGAGCTTAAAAAACAAAACACGAGTTCCAGTTGTAGATGAGATATAATTTGTTCTAAAGCATCTGTGAGAAGAAAAAAACACTGAGCTCATGTTGTGTATTTGTACTTGTAGTCGGTCTGTGTGTTCATATTTAACCAAGCAGAACAAAAAAATGTCTTGGAGGGGGAGACACACACATTTAAATGAGTGAGTGAACAAATTATTTAGATTTCTTAAAGCGCTGCCAAGACTGTGAACAACACCCAGGCAGCAGCACTAATGTAATGCACCAACACAATCCTACAGTACACTCACCGGCCAGTTCAGTTCAGTTCAGTTCAGTTCAGTTCAGTACAGAGTCGAGGCCGCGGTATATGAATATTCTCCGTGGCAACAGATTAGGCCTTTTGAATTTAAGATGAGAAAATAATAATAATAATAAAAATCTCCCTGTTGTGCTGCTTTAGAAGCTTAGAGGAAAACTGAGCTGATGAGAGCATTCAGTGATAAAAAAAACAACACAAAAACAACCAACTGGACTCAGTGATGTGTTAAAACCTCCGCCAGAAAAGACAAGTACATTATAAGCCTGTGAACTAATTAGAACTGAATGGTAGATTGCACAGGCGGCAGCGATGGTGGCTCTATTGTTGGGATGTAGCTGCTTCTCTTAGAGGACGCCGAGCTCACGAGGAATTATTATTAACACATTATGAGTCTGTTCAAAACGTTTCTAATTGAAAACGATGATGGTGATGATGATGATGTAGTATCTGCTGCGAGCTGCAATACCTCCAGGTTTTATGTGTGATAATAAGAAGACATGAATAATAGTCTCAGTGATGTGATACGATACAGAATATGAGATCGGAAGTTTGAAACCCGTAGTCCTGAGTCGACCCCCCTGATCCATTCCTGAGCCGATAAATCAACTGTAAATGACACATCTCTCACAGTACAGTTCATTGTTCTCCACATCGCTATGGTCTGGACTCTTTAAATCCCTTCTATAAGCACCAAGAACACAGATTGATTCAGCACCAATATCTCATAACAATAAAACACACACACACATACACACACACACCAGCAGTCAATAAACTCACCTGCAGCTCGATCCATCTACGTCCAATACACAGTGTTGGGTTGAACAGCAGGATATATAGATTTCACACTCATCCCTCTTTCCAATAACTCCTCCACATGACGGTAAAGGGGATGTTGTATGTAAGATCAGTTAAAGGTTCCATCACAGGCGCCTCGTTATCGGCAAAATTATATAAAAAAAAAACTGAGTATATCTGGTCAGTAATAGACAGTAATCGATGACATAAGTGATTTGACATATCAATGACGAAATGTGGTCATGTGTGTGAGGGGCAGGATGACCCGTCTGTCAGTCAAACTGCCAAATCATCCAACCGCCATCTTGAAGACCGAGGCACAGCTACGATCACAGACTGTCTGGGCTACGATGGAGATGTGTCGGTCTTTATTTCTCCATAACAACAGACTAACTCTACATTGAGTGAAATAATTAATTTCAGACGTAATGTTGATCAAAAAAGATGTATAAATTGTATAATTTAGTGAATCTGCAAGTCCACTGTGTTGCTAACCCTCCTCTGGTCGTGTGCGTTTGTTTTCAATGAAGCCTTTAATAATCAATCAGTGGACGGTGGATTATCATATACATGTTACAAAGTGTGTATTTGTGTAGTTGTATCTGTCATAAACAAGAGATTACGGTTTACGGGACACTTTTGTGTCTGTGAGACGAGAGCTGTGAGGCTCTGATTGCAGGTTTGGTTTCCAGCAGCGGTGTGGAAGGCAGAGAGCCTCCACTGTCCCACAAGTCTTTTATCTAACATCACAATTAGTCTGAAGCTGTTTAACGACGGTAAAAATGAAACATATGGTAAATATCTTCTGCTCTGTGCTACTCCGATTAGAGTGGCGTCCCTAGCAACGGTCTGTTTTACTTAGCAACTAGCCTTGCATCCTGTTAACTCTTAATGTTGTCTGCATTCTGGTTCCCGTCTTCTAGTGGATGCGGAAATCACCAAATTCACCAAAGTAAAAGTGTTCGCCAACATAAAACTTATAAAATAGACATTAACTACAATAAAAGCAAAAGGTTAACTTAATGGCTCGGGCACATTCTTGTAAATAATATTCCTTAAATTAAAAAGTTTCACCGCATTTTATTAGCTTGGTGCTTTTATTTTGACGGAAAGGTCTGTCTCTCTCGCCGTGGATCCGGTTGCTTATCAAAACAGCGAGTCAACGACCCCAGACTACTTAGCAACAGTCTATTTAACGCTTTTGGTGATTCCTGATTGGATGGAGGGGGTGGGTGCTTATCAGTTGAGCAATTGGGAAAAAAAAGTAAATCCAGCCGCCTGGGATGGTAACTTTAATAAGACACCATCCAATATACAGTACGGGACTAAGCCATTGGTTTCCATGGCGCAATTTAGACAAAAAAAATCTTTTGTTCACCGCCGAACGCAACCAAATCCATTATAATCCAATGAAGTCGACGGCTCAGTGCTGTTTTTAAAAGAAGGAAAACTCCTAATTGACCAAGAAACATCTGAGTCAGATTTCCTGATGGCACAGCTCTGGATCTGATTCATTTAGATT
This sequence comes from Trachurus trachurus, assembly GCF_905171665.1. Classification (NCBI taxonomy): domain Eukaryota; kingdom Metazoa; phylum Chordata; class Actinopteri; order Carangiformes; family Carangidae; genus Trachurus; species Trachurus trachurus. The sequence continues at coordinate 31,234,556 of NC_139898.1, forward strand.
TAATTTAGGGGGAATTTTTCAACTAGAGATGAGGATAATGAAGAGTCTTAATAGCTGGCGAGACAAATTGCAAGCTTGTACTTTTTTTTAAAATTTATTTATTTATTTATTTCATTTTATCCTTTTTTTTTCTCTCCATGCACTTGAAGCAAAAACTGTTTTTCAGCGGCAGAAATAAGCCTCTATCTGAAGAATTCAGCAGGTCGTGCTGACATATTATTACAGTACATTTAAGTAATCATTTCCTGAGCTTTAAAACATTTTTTTTTTCTTTTTCCGAGGGTTAGCACACCTTGGCCCAAATTCAATATGGTACTCGTAATATGAAATGTACTCATTTTTTGATTGAATAACTTTGGAGATTGGCTGGCTCAGCTTTTGAGTTCTGCTGCGCTCAGAGTCCCTCTGCACATCCTGTCCTCTTTTATGAAACACCCAGTGTGCAGCACAGGACGGCGGCGGCGGCGGCGGTGATGGGCGAAGCTCAGGTTTGAATAATCTCGCCTCTCTTATCGAGTGGGGGAAAAAAAAAAAAATGTAAATCTTTATTTAAATCTATTCATTAACCTCCCTCCAAGTGCTGGTTTGTGGCTGCGCTGGAATATGTCATCACCTCGGCTCCCGGTGCTGACTGAAGCTGCAGATGGTGTAAAGAAAATACTTCATGTACCATCTCTGTACCTCAGCAGGAGGGGCAAAATGACTGTCAAGGAGCATCAGGGAGGAAGGAGGGGAGGTGTGGGGGGTGATAACTGCTGCTCCACTGCTCCTCTGCCACTTCTTTTTCTCTCCTCCCTCTTGGCCCAACAGCAGCATCCATTCTTCCTTATGTAAATGTCACTGTGGTGCCTTATAGACCCCACAACATCCATCTCCTTGTGGAAATGCCACAGCATCAGCAGCACCGAGTGCATCGATCCAATCCGACGCCGGAGCTAGTGCAGTGCAGCAGGATAAAAAAAAAAAGAAAAAAAGAAAAAGGGTGGGGGTCAAAGAGGCAAGGTGCTATTTCAGGAAGGAGGTATTTCTGTGTTGCAGAGCCGGACGCAAAAACAAAAACAAGGTGTCAAATTCAAACGACCTGGTGGAGAAGCAGAAGGAGGAGGAGGAGGAAGAGGAGGAAGAGGACTGATAAGAATGAGGAGCACAAAGAGACAAATGCAGTGATGGGAGGAGGAGGAGGAAAGAAAAGAAGAAAAGAAAAGGAAAAAAAAGCCTGATATCTATTTTTCATTCTCTGTACGCAGTGTGAGGGTGTCTGTCGCTCCGCACGATAAGGAGTGGTCCTGCCTTAGATTAATGGCCGTGCTTACAGCGCAGCACCAAATCAGCACAGATGTTGCGCACGGAAAAGATGACTTTGCTGACAAGCGGTGTGTCCTTTCTGTCAACAGGAGAGACTCCTGGCCCCCGACTATTACCTCCACACCCCCACCCAGCTGTATCACACTGATGAAAATCTCACACCCCTGAATTTAATCAAGGCATTTCCAGTTATTTCTTGCTCAAACTAGCTTCCCCCTCCTCCCTCACTCACCCTCCTCACCCTCAGCAGGATTGTCCCACCTCACGCCCCCGTGGAGTAACACAGGATGTTGTTTATCAGTCATCTCAAAAAGGATACCTTTGACATTTTGAGCAATGGTCTTGTTATTAGTTAGCATTAGTTTTCTCTTTGCTTAGCTCAGTGTGTGTGTGTGTGTGTGTGTGTGTGTGTGTGTGTTGGTGGGTGGAAGATTACTGGCAGCTCGATCACCCAAACGACAGGGTGTGTGGGTCTGGGCAGTGGGCTCGGCCAGCTGCAGGCCGATCCTGGACTGAACGTGAAGGACAAATGTTGAAATGCAGACTCTGTTAAAATGTCTTTGTCTTTGTGTGTGTGCTTCCTCATCCTCAGATACAGATGAAGGTGAAGAAAAGTCTGCAACACCAAAAAGAGCTCCAATGCAAAAATAGATTTATCTAAGTAAAATGACGTTTCGAGTGCACAGGCTGATGTTACATACGAAAAATAAATGCGGTTTAATTGAAGGGATAGTTCAACATTTTGGCAAATTGGCCCATTGCCATAATCCCTATAGTCATAGCAGTAGGTTTGTTACCTTTAATTGTCGGTGCAAGCTATTTTTAGAACGGCGCAGAGCCGCGAGCTGCTCAGAGCTACGCTACGGAGGCTCATGGGATTTCTTGGTTTCCCTCATCAAACTCATCGTGTTGCCTTCAGGGACAGTTTTTCATCAACAGTCTCTGCATTTACCTCTAAAACAACTCTGTCTGGTAACGTTGTGTTATTATCTCATAGCGTGGTGAATGTGCAGGTCACAACTTGTCCACCAGAGCGTTGTGGAGTTGTTGGATTGTGTATTTGATGAGTTTGATGAGGGAAACCAAGAAATCCCATAATGAGCCTCCGTAGCATAGCTCTGAGCAGCTCGCGGCTCTGCTCCGCCGTTCTGAAAATAGCTTGCACCGACAATTAAAGGTAACAACCCTACTGCTATGACTATAGGGATTATGGCAATGGGCCAATTTGCCAAAATGTTGAACTATCCCTTTAAAGCCAAGTCCCATGCCATGATCATGTGATCTCACACACACACACACCAGTTGTGCATTCATACCATTCACACCAATCAATAGTAGAACAATATAAAAACATCTATAGAACATTATTGTAGTTTCATATAAATACATCTTATGTTCTCAAATTCAGGCTGTACAAACCGTCATAATACATAGAAAAACCACAAGAGGCGCCTCTTTTTAAACATGATACAAAATATATAAGTAGGGACCAATACTGGTAAATGATCCTAAAGAACACAGCAGATCTTCATGCAAAGGAAGATATTGATATATGACCACTCGCATTTAAAACAGACACAATAGTCATGAAATAAATCTCAATATACCCATCAAGAGATAAAATAGAGCAACAAACAACACCAAAAACCCATCCAGGGACAGGGAATATACAAAGGATTTTCAACTTTTTTTTCACTACTATTCATCCTCAGATGTAGATAATGTATTTTCTATTATTTTGAAATCTGTTTCTCCCCCCACTTCCCTTCTCCTCCTCCGCCCCACAAAATAAAAAAATAAAAAAGTGATAGTGATAAGAAGCAGCTAGTCCAACATCTCTTGACAAGAGGGCGTGGTGCGTGGAAATCTATATAAAAACTAATTGGCGTCGGGGGTTATATAAGGATTTGAATTGCATCTGGCACTGGCGGTGCGGTCTCAGTGTTGGGTTTGATTAAATAGCTGGACCTCCTGTTAGACACAGTTGGGCTGGCACCGCTTGTCTCTGCTTACTGGCGCCTCTCCTGGGCAGCTCTTCCCTCACCCATCTGGCACCACCATCACTGCCAGTAAAGCTCCTCAACACCGTCTCGCTCCGTTCCTCCCGTCTAATATGAACTCTCCCACCAAGACCTGCATCCATTCACTGCTGCTTCACGCCGAGCCGGAGAGGTGTATGTGTGTATGTGTGTGCAACGTCAACACATCATCGTCATATGCTGTATATATTTCTTCTTTTTAAAAAGGAAAAAAAAAACCCCAGGAGGAGGTATACTCTCTCCTCCACACTTTTGTCTCTTTCCCAGAAGCAGATGAGGGTGACTCACGGGATCACGCTGAGACTGCAGGTATTTTCTGACAGCCGGGAATTCAGAGAAGCATGAGGATGCTTGCTTGTGTAGAGGAGGGAAGAAAGAAAAGAAGACACCTAATGGCACAAATTACAGTAATTTTCAAGTTGCAGCAGCAGCAGCAGCAGCGGTGGTGGTGGTGGCGTGGATGCACTGAAGTGAGCATACATATAGGTACATGTGGAAGAAAAAAAAGCTATAAAATAACACAAAAGGCTTTTCCACATAATGTAAGAACATAAATAAAAGTAGAAAATGGTCCGGCGTCGGCGTGGTATTCTCATTTGTTCCACTTGCAAATGAAATAGGATGTATAGCTCATGATGTTCTTCATGCTCCTCCAGCAGCACTCCTGGCAGCAGCTGTATTATTATTATTATTTCATGTTCTCTAAGCCTAAATGGTTTTTATCCAGACCGGAGAAATGGAGCTGCTTTCAACCACCAGCACTATATAATATAATGAGCCAGTGAACCCGGTGAACTGCTGACATGTTTTGAATAATGTCATCTGTTATTTAGAATATCTGATGATGATCAATGAGGAAGTATTGCCCAGTAGCACATAAGCACCAATTAGCAGACGTGGATCAGAGGCACGGCCCATTAACGGCCGGGGAAGTGGAAAGTTTTTTGCTGCTGGATATGACTCCACTTTCCCGGTGTCCTATTCATTACTGATACTGGGTAATTATCATGGCTGACTTAAAGGGTCAATTCAGCCAAATTAAACTTGTGTAGCTGTAGCTGGCCATGTACTGTAGATAATTTTTTTTTTCTATTTTAGTTGGGACTACTTTCTAACAAAGATGTGGAAAAGTCCTGGGAGCTAACTTAAAGTTTTGCTAAAGTTGCATAGCGTTAACCACCACCATGTTCACAGGGCCGTTGCATTGCTTCTCGGGGCCCACAGCCCAGTAGGGCCCCCATAAACACCTGTAGCCTAACCTTTCTATGACTTAATTATTCTACATATAACCTCATAGGTAATAGTTATGAAATATGTTTTATTTTCCAAGCAATCTCTCAAAAAATGGTTTAGTCCATGCTACAGCATTAGCTAACGTAGCAAAGACAGGTTTCTAGTTCTGTCGCTTAGTGAATCAATACAGGATGCTCAATACAGCAAGAAGGCACAGACAAAGAGCTATAGTGAGATTAGATTTTAAAAAAAATATTGCAGAGGTGTCTTGAATACTAGAGCTATTTTTAAAACGTGGAAACAAACATAGAGCCAATCAAAATGGATCTTCCATCCTCTAAGTACAAGACTGTTACAACCCTAACCCTCGGCCAACATGGGAATTGAACCCATGACCTTCAAACCCAGGAGTCAAACATTGTACAGAGTTAAAAAGTCTTATCATCATCTCACTCTCTCTGACCTCTGACATGAAGGAGGTGTCAACCAAGTCTGTGCATCTGTGTGAATGAGAGTGGATCAGACAGAGTCAGAGGAGTCACTGATCGATACATTCAGCTGCAGAGCTCAGTGGTTAATGGCATTGACTTTGGATCAGGAGACTTGGGGTTTGAATCCCATGCAGTCACAGCTAATGTTTTCCTGGGTCAACAAGATTTGAGGAAGAGCTTCCTTTCTTATAATGAATAGATGTGAAAAGTGTTTTTTGTAATTGGTACCTGGATCTGTAAAAGAAGAGCTTGTTTTCCTACAAGTCTGGTCTCTTCTCCATCTCCATGTGCGTTTTTTTTCAGCGAAGCCGGCCAGAAATCAATCAAGTGGAGCAATGGATAACATTATATATCATATACAATGTTATGACATGTATTTTTGTGCAGTCTTATCTGTCATAAACAAGAGATTACGGGTTACGGGGCGCGTTACGTTTGTGTGGCGGTGCTAAAGTAAAAAATCTGCATAGTTCCTCTTCAATGAATAGATGTAAAAATTATGTTCTGTAATCACAATGAATTGTATTTTGTGTCATTTTTAGTACTGTTCGTGTTATCAGGAAGTGTGATTGGTGCATGTGAAGTGAGAACATCCAGCTGGATAGAAGTGCTTTGGGTGATATCATTGGCTTCGGAAGAGGAGGCCTACATGTGTTTGAATCCCACATGGTCCGCAAGAGGGCAAAGGGCAGTTTTCTTATTGTGACCACCCTGTAACCGGGACTACGTGGCCTAGGGCTCGGCCCACGCACACATAGGCCTCTGCATACGGTTGTATCATCAAAACCTGATGAATAAATCAGAAGTGGAAGCTCTTTCTATACGACCAAACACGACAACCAGAGCGATCGTGTCTGTTTTTTATTCTTTCTCGTTTTTTTTTAATTAGGGTGAACTGACCCCTCACGATCACTGGTGGGAAAAATTGCCGTTGTACTGGATTTAATCTGGTGCGATTCATTTTAACAGTCCAACACACATTCCTACTGTATAATTGCACGTATCTGTCATCAAAGCCTGTTCATTGAGAGAGAGAGAGAGAGAGAGAGAGAAAGGGGGGAAGGGGGTTCACCATCCGTCCTGTGAAACTGCTCGTTTTAATGTGAAACCCATGCGACTGATATGTTTTGAGAACGGTGAGTAAATAGTCAGTGGGAGCTCAGTCGGTCCCAATCACCATCAAACATCCAAAATGTTTAGCTGCTGTTTTTTATTTTTGATTGCAGCCATTGTTTTGCTTCATAACCGCATCGCTTTGCTTTGCATCTCTTCAAACTCCGCAGCCGACATCAGTGTCGTCTGTCAGTCGCTGCACAAAACCAGTGCACACACACACACACAATAAGTGCCGCAAGCTGCTCTTCCCTTTCAAGTTCTACTTTGGCACAATAAGGCCGAAAAACAAAGTGTGTTCCACTGGTTTTTTTTTTTTTTTTTGTGTGTGTGTGTCGTGAGATCCCTCATGAGCGATTCCAAATAGAAAATCCTTTAATGTGCAGGCGACTCGTCTCCCAGCGCTGTGCCACATCGTTTAACGTGCCCGCCACTTTGTTGGCTGGACATGGACCCACGGGAGAGAGGAAGAGAGGGAGGGGGGACTGTTTAATGTGAGAGCAACAGGAAGGAAAAAAAATAAATGACAGTTGTGACAGCTGTGGATATAGCAGCTTCTCTTTAGCTGCAGTGGATGACTAAAAAAAAGTGAGTGGCAGCGTTGGACCGGAGAAAACTCCTTGATTGGTTGCTATAGATCCAGGAAGTTATATATATATATATATATACAATAGGTCAGAGGAGCAGGTGGGTGTACTGTACACAGACGCAGAGGGCTGAATGATGAAACTCTTATCAAGTAGATGTCGAGAAATATCCGAGTGTAAACAGTTCAGTTGTCTGATTTGACACTCAGAACATCTCAGTGTTTGTTTTCTCTCAAGTCCCTGAGCCTCTCCTCTGATTGGCTGACAGTTTTCAAAGAGGCTGAATAACAAATAGAGAAGATTTCTGGCCAAACACTTCTGCAAGGCTGGAGGTTGGTGAGTTCAAGTGGGCGGGGCTTGGTGGGCACGACTGTGATGTCACGACAGAAAGTTACATCCTGAGTCTGAAGTAGTAGATGTAGAAGATATTTGGTTGTAAGGAGTTACTGGTTCTGGTTTAAAGGATGTTCATCAACACAGTGGTTTCCAATCTGTTCATTTATTTAGTTTTAGCTGATTGTTTTTTGATAACAGGATGTTAAATCTATACAAATCAGTTATTCTAATATCAATAATTGACAATGCAACAAAGATGCTCAAATACATGTAGGAATGAAGAACTGCAGCTTCATTATTCAACAAAGAAATCAATATGTTGATGTCAACTACACAGATCGAACAGCTGTAAAAGATGGAGGGGGGAACACGTGACCAGTCAGCTTCTTCTTTGAAATAAATCAAATAGACTCTGTGGCTCCGCCCATCCAGGAAGCAGTGAGCTCTTTTTTTTTTCAAAGCTTTATTTCAATTCATAATATGTCATAGCCTACATTTAAATTTGAAATCAAATTCACATCAATTTCCGAAGCAGTGAGCTCAGCGAAGGAGAGGCTGAAGTGGGAGGTGTCAGGGTTTTATTCTCTTTTATTTTGGTAATATTGTCTTTCTGTCTTTCTGTTTCCTGTTCCTCGGTTGTTCCACTTGTCTTTACTTTCACCTCTTGGCTTGAAGACGGTCTCCGCCCTCATGTGCTTCACCTGTGTCTCTTTATTTCCCTCGTCCGTGTCTTTCTTTCGTTCTGTGTATTTTGTCCCGTGTTTGAGTTTTTGGATACCTATGCCTTCTTATTCTTGCCTTTTTGTAATAAAGACCCTGAACTCTGATCACGTGTCTGAGTCCTGCAGAACAGAACTTCCATGGCGCCATGTCAGTCAGACGTAAGTAAAAAAGTGAACACAACTGCACAGAAATGAACTTTGCACGGGTTTTATGGAGTTATTATAAAGGAATTAACTCGGTGCAATAATGACGTGATTGTGTTTTGGGTAAAAAAAAAAACTGAATTGGAGTTTGGCCATGAGGATGAAATAATGGGATGGCTCTGGAGTATAGCAGCGCTGCAGTAATGAAGAAAGAGATGTCCCTTGATTGTTAAGTGTAGATGCAGTAATGGCTGAAATTTTTACTTGAGCAATTACTCACAGCCACCTTTGGCCTGGGATCAACCCCCCCCCAACCACCCCACCTCGTCCCCCACTGCTGCTCATTACATGAATCTTCCTGCGCGAATGAAGTCGATACCAAACCAAAATAAATAATAAATTAAATTAAATTAAATTAAAACAGATGCTCAGTTTTTTTCCCCCGTCTTTTCTTTCTGTTGTTGTACTCCTGGAGGAGCAGAGTCTTTTAGTGAAAGTTCCCTTTGAATTCAGATGTGGCATCAGCGCTGAACTGTTTTTTTTTGTGTTTTTTTTTCTTTTCCATTATGACTCAGCAATACAAGACGTTTCCCAGTTTCCCAAGAGGAGACGTTTTGGAGACAAGAGAACGTCTGCGTTTACCGATAAAGAGGCGTCGACTGCTCGCTGCACCTTCATCAGGCTCCGACTCTGGATGCCACTAGAGCTGCCGCTGCTGTTTCTTTTTCTTTTCCTTTCTTTTCTTTTTTTTTTTTTGTGCGTCTGTATCAAAATCTGAGAAGTGACTCCCCCACAAAATCTGCGCACAGCACAACAATCAGAACTTGAGATGAGTGCCAATCATGTCAGCTTTCACTCGTGCAAAAGAGGGGAATGGGGGGGAGGAAAGAGGGAAGATGGGAGGGGGGAAAAGGGGGGTTAAGGATATAAAAAAAAATTGGGAAATGCTCAGAATAGAGGGGGCTGACAGGCAGACATAATCTCCCCAGAAGTCTGAGCTCTGTGCTGTGGATGAAGGATAAGCTGAGGGGGGGTGGGGGGGTGTAGGGGGGGTGATGGAGTGCTATAGTGTTGGATAGAGGGGAGTGATGGATGGATGGAGTGATGGATGGATGGATGGATGGAAGAGAGAGGTGAAGGAGGGAGGGAACTCTAATGCCCTCATCCTCTTGCTTTGACATAACTAGTGACTGTGTAGTTGCCCAGACTCGTAAACACACACACACACACATTAATGCATACACTGAAAAATAAATATATAAAACACACACACACACATATATATACACACTGCACTCTCACACACTTGTCAGATAAGGCGGCTTTGCATCAGGGATCGCTGCTCACAAGCCTGAGACCAGTGAAATCCCGCTCAGAAATCCTGCTGCTCCTGAAGGCAGCGGGGGGTTCGCATGCAGCTGCACTTTTCTTTGCTTTTTCGATGTGTGTTTCTGTGTGTGTCTGTGTGTCTGTGTGTGTGTGTGTGATAGAACAAGCTAGAACTGTCACGGGCGATAAGGAGGGGCACTTTATCTCTGGATCAGGCCTTATCCTGATGAAAACCAGTCATCTATGAGGGCACGCTGTTTTTTTTTTTAAGTCAGCAGCGGCGGCGGCTCTATAGTTCACAGCAGGAGATATTATTATTATTAGAGGCGTTGCAACAGGGCCGGCAGCCCGGGCAATTGCCTATAGGGCCCTGAGCTGGAAGGGGGCCCCCAGGGGCGGCTGACATTGGTCCATATCGGTAACAAACTTAAGTTGTCACTGGCTGTGTAGGCTACATCGAATGTTGTGCATAGTCAACCCAGTATCATATATAACAATGTAACCACCTAGCGACAGCAGAAAACATTGCCGTTTCTCATTATTCTATAGCTGGATTTGAAAAAACAAAAAGCAAGCGAATGATTATGTACATTCACTGAGCAATTATTATGAAAATAAAATATATATTTCTCACTAGAAATGTAATCAAAGGGCATTTTTATGCAGAAACTACCTCAAAATATTGATTTTTCCACTAAAAATTATAGAAATATTTGCTATGTTTTTTGTTCTCGCGGCCGGAAACTCGAGAGTCACGTGACTTGGACGCAAAACAATACGAAAAAAAAAAAAGTCAGATAAAATGTAACCGTCATGCCGTTATTGTAAAAGCCTCTATGTTTTTGCACTTTGGACCAACGTAGCCAAGGTACGTTTTATATGAGACCGAGTTGGCATAGTTTGCAGAATTGAATCATCAATAGTTTGGGATTTTTAGTTTCATTTAATGTTTGTGGTCCCGGTTGGGGGTGGGGGCCCTCCAAGTTACCTCTTGCCCGGGGCCTCCAGAGTGTCTAGAAACGCCCCTGATTATTATTAGAGGGTTCACTGTGCAAACGATCCCGGGGAGGGAGGGGCTGTTTGATATGTACATCTCAAACAACGTGTGATATGCATGTTTTTTTTTTTGTTTTGTTTTACTCTGCCAAGGATGTGCACTTGAGGCGACTGAAATCTAACTCCCGACCTTTGCTCAGTGCCACCAACCCTCCTCCGACCCAACTGTTGTTGCTGCTGTGCAGTTCGTGGCCCCCTGATGCAGCAGAAAATGTCACAAGAGGTGAAACAAAGGTTACTTTAGCTTTAGCTTTCCGTAACACAAACACACACACACACACATACACACAACCTCTGCAGATGTTTTAATAAATATTCGGTGGCATTTATCTTTGACTTAAACCAGAGATAAAGACGTTGAGGGAGGACCGGGGATTTAAGAGGAATAAAAGGTCACAGAGTGAACATGACACCAGGCTGCACTCAGAAAAAGAAAACATAAAGTGGCATCATGCAAAAGTTGGTCCAAATTTCATCAAGTGCAAGATGAAATTATCTCCAAAAGGAATAAAGTTGAACATGAAACACTCATTATTCTTGCAATATATCAGCAGCCTTCTGTCATTTTGAAAATTAATTTAGATGTATTTTGTATATGTTTGAGTTTCCGGTGTATAAGGAGAGTTTATCCACAATGCTAGATGCTGTCATACACTGAAACATGTGATTTGTTGACTTTAGTTAAAAAACTTCAAGTTTACAAGTAAAGTAGATAATTAATTGTTGTTGTTTAAGCTGAAAAAACTGTGTTTAGACAACTCATGTCAGCCAGTTAAATGCAATTCAAATTCAAATTTAAAGACTTTGTTTGTCATTGTGCAGTACACAACAAAATTAATTTGTTCAGCCTCTAAAAATAATACTCACATTCTCTCTCTCACACACACATGCATAAATATAATATTCAAGGTTATCCAATATTGCATCATGTTAATGTAGAAATTGCACTTGTGTGCATTCGCCAAACACTGCCACCGAGTGAAACTGGTTTCTGTTGAGTTTCTCCAGAGAATGGTTCTTTTTCTTCTTCTCCTTCTTCAGAACTACATTTGAAATCACTCCGCCCAGCAGCCGTGTCTGGAACGGTTACGCGTTTACCTCTAAAACAACTCCGCCTTGTAACGTTCTGTTATTATCTCACAACTTCTCCACAAAGCGTTTTAGAGTTGTTGGATTGTGTATTTGACGAGTTTGATGAGGGAAAGGCGGAATTACCGCGTGCTAGCTGTGCATAGCTCATGTCTCTTCCCCGCAGATCTAAAAACTGTTTGCACCAAGGTAATGAACCTACTGCTATGGCAAATTTGCCAAAATGTTGAAATATCCCTTTAAAGCCGCATTACCGCCATCTCTCTTTGAGGATGGTTAATCCTCACTCATGGAAGAGGAGAGCCAACAAATTAAGCAGACATCAGTAAAGATCACTCTTTATTTTAAGAAAGAATCAAAATGATGTTTTACAGTGTAATGCAAAGGCAGGCAATGAGATTAATACAACTACAAGTGAAAAGCAAGTACCTGCCAGACATATGCATGTTTGTGCCTGAGTCTCATTTATTTTACACTAAATTATTTCTTGGGATCAGATTTGAGATGTGAAATTAGTTTTTTTCCCCCTTCGGTTCTGGTTGATGAGCTACGGTGCGAACTGTGATGAGGAATTTAAAATAAGTATTTGTACAAACAGCACTTTCCTAACTTGTGAGATATGATCAAAACAGCAACATTTGCAATTGGAGAAAGAAAAAATAGAAAGCATCCTCGGATCAGAGAGGCATTTTATGATGCCGCTGGTTGGATAAATGGCGACTGTAGCACCACTCGGCTTCTTCAGCCACTCATGAAAAGTCAATACACATGGGTGTGAAGTAGCCTGAAGGAGAAAAGTTGCTCCGGTCCATCGGAAAACACTCGTGCGTCCTCTTCACTGCCCTGTGATTGAACCATAAAACAGGAAGTGCTCGTTGAAATCCGACTTATAGGTTCAGACGCTTTTTTCCCCCTTGAGTTAGATAAAATATCTGGACTGGATTGACAACTCTAAAGATTAGTTATGCAACCAACACGAGGTCAGCGGCTGCACACAGGAGGACGGGCTGAAACAAAACTGTAAAAAACTTTACACAAGGTCAACAGGAGGTGTGTTGTTTTTTTTTTTAACTGCAGATTGGATCTGTTGTCTTGAACACCTGTCTCAAGGTTCATCAAGGTGAGTGGCAGGTGGAGACACAGAGACAGCTACCGGACCACAGAGGGGAAATGAGTGGAAAGTTTCTACAATACAAAAAAAATACTGAACTGTGTCTCCACCAATCAGCTCCACCCAGGGCCGTTGTATAGAGGAGAAAGGTGATGATAATTCTAGGGGTCCAGCGCCCAGTGGGGCCCATAAAAACCCCAGTAGTCTAATCTTTGTATGACTGATTTATTCTGTGTAAGATCCTGACTAATACTCATAGTACACTGTAAAAACTCAACATCTTTCCAAGAATATTTGTCTTATTTCTTGTCCAAATGTCTCATTTCTAGTCAAAACTAATCTCTTTCCACTTAAAATAAGACTCATTACCTAAAAATTAACTTGTTTTTAGATCATTTTCACTTAAATTCACAATAAAGAGAAAAATCTGCCAGTGAAAGTAAGTTTTTTGTGCTTGTAATAAGGAAGAAAAACTTGCTTCACTATCAGATTTTTTCTACTTATTCCAAGTGAAAATATGCTTGAAAGAAGTAAAAAGTGTCTAAAAACAAGCTACTTTTAATATGATGTGTCTTATTTCAAGTATAATGAGATTTGTTTTGACTAGAAATTACATTTTGACTAGAAATAAGAGAAATATTCTTGCTAAGATACTTGCGTTTTTGCAGTGTAATGCTGCATTAGCATCAAAACAAAGAAGGCTAAATAAAAAATGATAATACATACGTAGTTTAAGAAAAAAAAGGAAAAGTTAGGGGGGCCCAAAATTCCTAGCAACGGCCCTGTCTCCGATATTCATTCACTGACTCACCTCAGTGCTTCAGTGTTTTTTTTAGTTTTTGTTTAATTTCTGTGCAGTGACTGACGACGACGTCCAAATTCACAGTCAGTGACACTTTGCTCACAGGAGAGCAGGACGCTCTCGAGCTGAAGCCGCGATTCCCCCGGCGACACCACGGCGACACCGAGCACAGCTGTGTCAGTCAGGAGAGTTTAAAAATGTAATTTCCAGAAATAATGAACCAATTAAAATGAAATGCCACCCATAAACACAGACTAATCTGCTCCTTATTTGCATTTTCTAATTTATTATTTCAAGCCACTCGTCTTTTAAAATAATCACTGTGCTTAATATTAAAGAGCACATCTATCTATCTATCTATCTATCTATCTATCTATCTATCTATCTATCTATCTATCTATCTATCTATCTATCTATCTATCTATCTATCTATCTATCTATCTATCTATCTATCTATCTATCTATCTATCTAATCATGATCACTCATGTGTTACCTTAAAGGTTTACAGAAAAACAGGGTGGTTGTGCGCACATCCAATGCCTATTTTAGGCCAGGTGCCGGACAGTCAGGATTATTGAAAAGCAAAAGAGGGAATATCCACACACTGGATTAAAGCTCCCATTTATTGGATACTTGCTTGCAACGTTTAGGTGGTCTTCCTCAGGCAACTAGAGAAATGGCACGACAAGTGGCAGGCATATACACAATGTCACCCAATGGCCTTAATGAGGACTTAGACATTAGGCCCTTTTTGTGAACTGGTATTTGGTGTCTAAAAATCTCCATAATAGTGTTCTTTAGACTTTATGCATTTGTTTTATTGTTGTTTATCGACTATAATCTCGTGTTTTTGTGTACATCTTTTAAACCTATGTGTCTGTGTATATTGTGTTTGTGTAACATTTATTGTACTTTTTGACCTCTGGGCACACTAAGTGGCCTATAATTGGCCCATCCAACTAATGACAGAGGTGTGGTGTCATCAGGCCTTCAGCCTATATACTGCATGCCTGCCACTTGTCATGCCATTTCTCTAGTTGCCTGAGGAAGACCACATCTGGTCGAAACGTTGCAAGCAAGTATCCAATAAATGGGAGCTTTAATCCAGTGTGTGGATATTCCCTCTTTTTCTTTACCTTAAAGGTTTTACAGTAAATGTAACAGTCAGGAAACTTAGAGACTGGGAAAGAAATCTGAACCCATGTGGCACTTAAACAGTCACAATTGAAGGATCACTTTCCCTCATGTGGAGAACATGTTGTGTTGGTAAGTGGTCTATTATTGACGTTAGAGGGCTCCATCTCTAATATACAGTAAGGTTACTCTAATGTTAGTTAATGCTGCGCCTGCACTATAGGAGAGTGAACGAGTGGCACTGAGGCAAAGGCCACCTCCATTTCTCTAAAATTATGTTACAGTCTTTCTACAGATTGTCAATAAAAAACAAACAAGTAATGAACCCTCCAGGGTTCATGATCATGTAACAAAGAAACTGGGTCACCTGGAGCTCAACTTCAGATTTGCAACTTTTTCTCTCTTTAAAACCGGAGATATGATAGTTTTAATTTGATTGCAGCAGTGGGATGGGATGAGGCAGGTGTCGCATTTCTGTCGATATATTCATCTTTTTTCTTTTTTTTTTGTCATTTTACAAAACAGAAATCGAATCAGCTAATTTACTACTACCTGATTTATTTTTGTTGTTTTGTATTTTTGGGCCTAATATGTTAATAAAGTATGTTAGAGTGGAGAAAAACTTTTCCGATCATCAAGGTGAAGTTGTGCTGAAAACAAAAAAGTTACCAAACATGGGGGATCTTCAACAATTGTTTTCATAGCAAAATCAAAAAGTATTAAAAAACAGATAAAATAGTCATTTCACTTGTTTCACATCTGTACAAATCGTTCTTTTACCTGGGAAAGAAAAACATCAGCATCTTGAGAGCTATAGAAAATAAATAAAACATGAAGTTGGTATAAAATCAAACAGATGTTCTTGTTCTTTGTGTATTGTTGCCCTTGAACCTACCTGGCAAACTCTTGGCATATGTATGAGTGTGTTATGATTTATGAGTCTGCTGCCGACATCAGACCATAAATCTGCTGAACAGCTGAGGTAATGACATCACACATATCAATCATATCCACCGTGACGGACTAAAAACCGGTGACGGACATGAAATGGCTTCTGAATCACTGATAATCACTGGTCACAGAGTCTCCAGCAGCTTCGTCTGAGCCAAGTCCGCTCACATTATAGGGTCGAAGGTCGGGCTAAAGATCACAGGTTCAATCCCTGGACCAGCAGGAGAGAGGAGAGTTAAAGAGCAGCAGTAAACCACGGACGCCGTGCCCTTGAGCTCGAGCCTTAACCCACCACCAACACCCGATAGATCCGACTGTGGCTGCACTGGGCAGCTTCCAAGGTTGGATGAGTGAAATGGAGCGAGATGTGATGGACTTACACCTCCAAAGGAGAGTTTTGCCCTTTGGAATAAAAAAAAAAAACGTATTTCAATGATTAAAAACTTGATGAATAATGTAAAATACAGAATTTACACATACACCGAGCTGCTGCATTAATAATAGGCCTCATAATAATAATAATAAGCTCCTGATCGATAACCCTGCACTGCAAAAATCTAAATACTAAATAATCTTTCATGGCTGTGTGCTTGTGTGCTCCGGGCCATTCAAAACAAAATTATATTTTAAAGGGATAGTAGCATTTTTTTAAAGTGGGGTTTTTCCTGCACTTTGAGGGGCTGGAAAAAATTATATTATAGCGAACAATGGAACTGTGTTTTTTTATACAGGTACACGAAAATAGGCCGTTTCTTTGGGTCCATTCACAACAATGTATGTTGTAAATCTCTTGGCAGGGCTATTATGGGCTGGCGTTGCTAACGGGAGGAGTGCAGAGAGTCTTCTACTGCAATTAAAGTACTTAGGGGCTATTTGTAGATCATACAACCCCACTTTTAAAAAATGCTACTATCCCTTTAATGGTGAAATTCAAAGTCTTATCAGCATCAGTAGGTAAAACTGAATACATGTGTTAATCCTGTGCACATCTGGAAACTCCTCAGCAGCTGTTCATCTACCAGAGAGCTGAGCCGAACCATCGGAGAGGCAGAAATATATACAGCCAACTTTAAAACTTAATGAGAGGCTTGTGCTTCAGTCTGAGAGAACTGATTGGAGACTCGACCCCTCCCGTCGTAAAATAATAATAATAAAAAAATGTATAAAAATTTACATGTTGCACATATTGTCCGGGCTCTGTCTATCGCCTGGGCCGCATTACAAAGTAAAACGTCTCGGGCCACTGAGCTGCAGCCATTACCATTACCTCCGGTCATCTTCCAGCGCTCCTTGAAAAAGTGAGATGAAAGCCAAGAGTGCTTTCCAAGGGATTTAAATTATTAAGTAGCAACATGAAATCTAATTCAGAGTGATAAATGAAATTACATTAAATTAAAGCCGGAGCCTATATGCAACCCAATCGTTTGCTTGGAGGGTATTGAGGTAATGGTGTGTGTGTGTGTATGTGTGTGTGTGTGTGTGGGTGTGTTTTGATGAATGTATGTGGCTGCAGGACTGAATGTGCTCCTGAACATCCCACAAAAGGCAAAACAGCACTTTTCCGCGGTCTGTGGTGTAATTGTGATACGAGCTCCTGGAAACATAAAGATTGTGTAAAGAGCCGCTCACGGGGGAGTGAAAGGACCGGCTGGATGTTCAGCTATTACTGGTAATTGCTCAGGCTTTGACTTTTTCAACCTGCCAGCTCTTATTCTTTTAGTTTACAGAAGAAAAAAAGAAAGTTCCAACTCAAAAAACGAGGGACATTAATCAAAAGAGTGAATCAAAGTCTACAACTGCAGCTGCATGTTACTTTTTCTTTTTTTTTAATTTCCATACCTTCCTCCTCCTGTCAAGAGGAAGCGGAGACAGGCGAAGGTGGACTCGCCATCTGGAGCAGCCAGGGTTTTTTTCCCCGTGGGACAGTCGACCTGTGAGCTCACAGACAGATGAGGAACAGTGATACGTTTTTATTTATTTATTTATTTATTTATTTTTTTGTGATCAACTTTTTTATTTATTTATTACTTCATTTGCTTTGGTGCAAAAGCCACCAAACAAACAGTGCACACAAATCATTATTAAACATACACACAGCAAAACAACAACCAACAATCAATCATATACAGAACACGACAGGGACACAAAATAAAAATAAAAACCAACAAACGAATAAAACAAAGCAAAAACAAACAAAAAAAGAACAGCAAGGGGAAGCTTTGAGGGTAGAGGTAAGGGTAATCATGTACATCTACATATCCTCAATTCTCCATGATAATGTTATCTTGACTGTGGAACCAAAAGTGTTTTGATCATTTCTCTTCCCTTTTCCAATAGGGGAGAGTGGGGTAAGTTGAGCCACTTTTTGTATTCAGGATCACTACATCAAGACAATTATAGTTTTGTTGCTAACTAACACATCTGCATATATTTCAGGATGTTTTGCATCCCTACAAATTAACAGAATGAGTGTAAATATAACTGTTTTTAAAATATAGCATGTTCAAAAAAAGTGGTCTTGTGGGTAAGTTGACTATAGGAGTGGGGTAAATTGATCAACCCCCCCTTCTTTCCTTCCATCCATCTCCTACCTCCCCCTTTACTTAATATTCCACCTGTCCAGGTTACAGGTGAAGACAAACTGCAGGGACTTCCTGCTGAGCCACCAACTCACTGAGATTTGGGGAGTTTTGCAATTACGTCGCATCTTGGAAAGAATCCCAGATATTTTTCTATGAAAGTAAAGTTTGGCACACTATAAACAACTTTTCCTGTTTATAGGAACATACTTACTGTAATCACAAACATACAGAATCTTGATTTAATCATTTGGACATATACAACCAAAATACATTCAGATAGGTGGCTCAACTTACCCCACAGCTACCTTAGCTTGGGTTTATTGCTCTCACAGCTAAAATGGTGCAGTTTCATGCTAGGTTTACTACCTCATGTTGTAGCTCATAGATACCACAACCCATGTATAAAACAAATTTGCAATCTTTTGGTCTAAACACAATTCTCATGAAACTTATGATCGACAAAATTCACTCTCGAGAGTGAAAAATGATTTTTTTGGTCATTAATGTTAAACCACTTTACTCACGTGGTTCTAATCTTCACAGACTCCATGAAATGATGCCTGCCTCCCAAATATTTGGTCACTTGCTCATCTTTTTCCTATAGTTTCGTAGAAACAAGGGGTGGGTCAACTTACCCACTGGCACATTCATCTGTTTGGCGCCATTTATTTTATTTCTTTCTCTTCTCTAAATCCCTCGCTGTGTGATTCAGCATTAGATATGGACGAACCGCCTCCATACAGGTAGCTATACGTGTAAATTCATCAAACCTGAGGTTGTCTGTCTCTCTGCCCCCCCCTCCCCCTCCTGCCAGCTGCAGCCTGAACACAGCAGCCAGTGACAGACAGCAGTGACGGTGTGCAAACAGTGTGACAACAGTAATTGGCATAATGTTGTGCTTTCAGGCGTCTGTTGAGGAAATGAAAAACCTCTGCAACGATCACAAAGTTACATCAAATACAGTTTTGACAACACAGAAGCTCCTCGCTGCAGGTCAGAGACACAGATACATTAATGCAAAAACAAATGCAGCAAATTAAACCTAACTTTAAAGCAGATATCAGTGGAATGTTTTTGTTAATATACGTCCTAAATAGTCCTATTTTCCGTCAGCAATCACTTACATGAAGTATTTCAGCCTAAACACGAGTCTCTCCGTCACTCTGCTCTGCTGTAACCCGAGGAGAAAATTTTCCTTGTGGGATACAAGTGTTATCCAATGAGGAGAGAGAACGGCATGAAGGGCTGTGTGTGCAGCCAAGGGATGCGCGTGAATGTGGTGACGTAGCACGAGGACCAATTGATGCCTGACAAGGGCGGGGGCTGCTAACTCATGGTGCGTTCAAAGAAACTCGTACTTTGTGTTTTTCCTTCCTGTGAAGTCATACCAGTTCGATCTGGTACGAGTTCACGGGTCGGAAGTTACGAGTGGCCGTTATAGGGAACTTTCACAGACAACAGGATGGTAAAAACACGAGCTACGGGTTACCTGGAACGCTACCAAGTCGTAGTTGTGACTTGAAGCTGTAACTTACGGTTTCAAAAGCCTGCCTTGAACGCAGCATTAGCCGAAACGGCCGTGAAGCTGATATCTGCTTTAAACTTTAATTATATAATGAGACGTTTTTTTTAATGTGTATTCTCTTGGCTGCTGCTTGGAGGAACGATTAGTAAGTTATGGTATTAGTGTTTCAGTGTTATTATGTGTGTGTTGTTGTAATATACAAACCCAAAGGAGCATGAAAATTGTCTGTTTTTGTAATATTCACAGTTCAAACACACAGTTGTGATGCTAAAAAGGCATGAGCAGGTTTGGATTTCCGCACATTTTAGTTACTTTTGTCATGGAGGGATTATTTTTCTGTCCATCATTTTAATAAAATTGGAAATATTTTCTTTTCTTTAAGTTTTGCTACTTCTACATAACCAGTGTTAACACTTACAGCTGTCTGGTTTCTATAGTCTACAACAAGTTCAGGTTTAAAGGGGAACTATGGAAGTTATGTTGCTTTTACGCTGTTTTAGTCTCTTTTTCTCCTCCTACAGTTTCAGAGTGCATATTTTCACTTTGGTAAAAACAGCTAACCCTCCTACTTCCATGTGCAATGTGCATTTATTCCCAACAAAGCCGGCGAGAAGGCAATATGTGGAGCGATATCTACTGAAGTGGGTAACGTTAGCAAAAGATTACGGATTATATACGGATATGGATGTTTGTGTCGTAGTGTCCTAAAGCAGTCTCTGTTTCTCGGAGGCTCTGATCTTACAAGGTTGGTTTTCAGCCAAGATACGCTATAGGTGGACGGCAGAGAGCCTCCATTCTCCCTGGAACTAGTTACAAGCAAGGGGGCAGTTGTCGGTCTGAGAAGTGAAGCTCACATCCGCGTTCAAAAAACTGCAATCCCCCCGGCTTCCTCTGGGGGCTGGTGTCAGAAGGGAGCAACTCTCCATAGACCCCCATGTTAAAATCGCCGACTTTACATCCTCAATAAACATGATCAAAGCCTGGTGTCAGCACGTTTTTTGGTCTCAACTGATAGTTTCTATCCCTGCACACATTCTGAGGGGGGTGAATTTTTTTTTAACTCTACCGTTTTACTATTATCAGGTTAAAGCTCTGGCCAATTAGGGCGCGGAAACTTTGAGTGACAGGTTCGGAGCGGTCCAAAGACAGCTGCTTCGAGGCCAGTGGGTGGGTTCTCGGCTGGCCAATCCAACATGGCGCTATTCAGGCCGCCATATTTGAGTCACAAAAACAACTCCCCAAAACCAATGGGTGACGTCACGGATGCTACGTCCATTCTTTTTACAGTCTATGGTTACAAGTCATAGATTTAACCTTCATAATTACTCTGCAGCTGTTTTTAAAACACTGTATAGTGCCTCTTTGAAATGAATCCCTCTCCAACAGTCTCCAGTGTTAGCTCTTATCTCCATCACATCTTCTCTCCTACTGAAGTTAGCATGCTAACCAGTTAGCTCTGACCTGTCCACACCTGTAGCGTCCAGGTCTCACTGAAGACATGAAGTCTATTATAACTTCCTGTCTTCTAAATACAACAATGACTGAACATCTTCTTCGACTTCAAACATCAAATCAAAACATAAGTTCCCAGTGTAAACAGAACTACATGCTCTACCAGTTTTCTTGTGTGTGAAAATTTGCATAAATCTAGAAACCATGCTGGAGATACATACACACACACACAGAAACCCCCTGGAGAATAAGAAAAAAGGAAGAGCTCTATTACAGCTGATGGCACAAGTGTGAAGTAACAAAAAGCCCGGTTCAGTGCACTGTAAGATTGCTGAAGGGGCCGCCGGCTGTGTCTGTCTGTAAGTGGCCTCACTCTACAATAGCAGCCTACAATATTAGGTTTGATGCCAGCAATACCCCTGATAATTTCCTCCTGTTTCTCCATCTGAGCTTCGGCGAGGACCTCCGCTCGCACTCTGAGCAGATCTCTGAGCCGCCGCCGCCGCCGCCACCGCTGCTGCAGCAGGAGGAGGAGGAGGATGTGGTAGATGTGACAGAACTGCTAAAGAATCAAGAAAGAAAATGTCACTGTGAATAATCTACAAACTGAACCGAGAGCAGCCGACAAGAAAGGAGTGGGAAAAAAAAGAAAAAGAAGAACGAGAAGTAAAAGAAAAGATGGACTTGTGATGCTTAAGCTTCCTCTGTGGTTTGCGGAGGGAGTTGCCCTGTGGCACCTCGTATTCATCATCACGGATGATTCTGCTTGGAGATCACCAGTTATGGTGGCAGTTGTTCATCAAAAACCTGAAATTGAAAAGGTGGACTGCCCTCCTCCTCCCCCTCCTTCTGTGGCGCTGATTTCTGTCGGCTACACTTTAAAAAAAAAAAAAAAAAGCCTTTTTATTCTGCCATTGTGGGCTGCAGCTGTTACAAATGCACCCACCTTAGCGACTTCTTCTGAAAAGCAATAACTCCTCAGGTCTGCGCTGCTTTGTTCAGTTAAAAAAAACCCTCCACGTGGTTGCCAGTTAAAGGGAAAGTTCACCCAAAATTGAAATTTCACTCATTATCTCCTCCCCCTCATGTGGACTAAGGGCTGGGAGAAGTTTCAGAGTCCTCCGTGGCTTCTCTGAGTTACAGGGGGTCTCGGCGTAGCAGTGCATGTCCATATAACGGTTGCAAATGGATATCAACTGTCTTCGTAACAAAAAGACACACCAAAAAACATCCAAATACCTCCATGCTGCTCGTACGTAATGTCCGTCTTCGTCAAATTTGGACGAACCAGGGTCTGTCCTCTTCCCAGTTCGTCCAAATTTGACGAACCGGGAAGAGGAGCTTCGAGAAGCTTCCGCTACAAAACAAGCTTGAAATATAGACTTATTTCATTTTTTTCGGGACAATTTCGCACATCGGGGCTTCAACACAAGACGGACATTACATACGAGCAGCATGGAGGTATTTGGATGGTTTTTGGTGTGTCTTTTTGTTACGAAGACAGTTGGTATCCATTTGCAACCGTCATATGGACATGCACTGCTACGCCGAGACCCCCTGTAACTCAGAGAAGCCACGGAGGACTCTGAAACTTCTCCCAGCCCTTAGTCCACATGAGGGTGAGTAGATAATGAGTGAAATTTCAATTTGGGGTGAACTATCCCTTTAAGAAAAAAGAGAATGTGTAGCGTAAATAATTAATGAGCGGGAGTCTTTATCTTATTATGTGATCATTTCTGAACACCTGCAGGGATTACAGGCAGGAACACAGTGCAAATATTCCATTAACACCGTCACATTAAAGCGATCCGGACTCATTGACCGCTGCATCATGAGCTTCCCATGTGATGTTTCCCCGAGTTGAAGCAAAAGTTGAGCAAGTTTCAAGTTTTTCTTCTCCTTCTTCTTTTTCTTCTTGTGTTGCTGCACAGCGTCGCCTGACTCCCCAGTGCACCGTGGATTCATGGAAATGAGAGAGTGAGTGAGGGCGGGGCTGCATGCTTTTTTTTTTAGTTTTTATTTTATTTTTACTTTGATGCAGAGGGAACGCCGGCCTCAGCATGACCCCACCAACACGTGCTGCAGGAATAAAACTCAACTCAGACTTTGCCAGCGAGATATAGCTGTATTAAAATGACAAAGAAAAAGAATAAAACATAATTATTGAGGATTTATTTAGTGAACTTTCTTCTCGACTAACATCAATTCAAAAGAGCTGAGTCAGGTTTGATTAATGAGCCTCTGTAAAACCTTGGTGCTGCACATCATGTCTTAATATTTACACTTGCTTGACTGGTTTCTTAATGAATATGGATGTTTGATGAAGTATAGATAAGAGCGTGTGAGAGTTTTGGACTTAAAATATTGACTTTCTGGATTTTTCCTGTCAAGTCAGGTCTGGACCTTCATACGAGGGAGAGGGGGGTTAGGTAAGCAGGATTTTCTGTGAGGATTTTCTCTGCTTGCTAAATTGCAAAAAAGGTTCAAGTAGGCTATCATGTAAAAAAAAAAAAAAAAAAAAGGTAATATCTTGACTAATACCCTGGCTGGATGTTTCCATATTTTTGGTATTAGAGTGTGTGAGCTGGTTGTGGTTCAATTTTTCATGTCGCAGCGCCGCTGGAGACAAGTGGAGGCTGCAAAACTTTAATGTATGTGAGGCACATTCACACTTGTGAGGTTTACTGTGCTCCATGAAGAAGAAGAGATGGACTGAAGAATATCGATGCTGCACATTGGTATGTGTCCGGGGAACTGTAGTTTCCAGCAGCTTCTCAAACCCACTCTCACATAACAGATGTTATTTTTCTCTGTTTACAGTTGTTTTATCTCTGGACCAGAGCATCGTGGTGTGTATGTCCTCATGTAGTAGAGAATATTGACTGTGAGGGAGGTTGATGACCTTTGAGCCCTGACCAATCAATGCTGCAGCTGCCCAGATAGCAAAAGGAGACTGCAGTGCCACATCAGGTGCACATCACCCACTGTCCAGCAACATCTGGCACAGATAACACACCAACCAGACCCGTCGTCCCTTAGTCCAAACGCACAACGGCCCAGTGACAGCATGGATCTGGATCAGATACAAACAGAAGCTGGACCAGTTCAATTCAAAACTAAAAGTGCTCCTATCAGGATGTGCTGAGCTTTTTTTGTTTTTATTTTTCCAATAAAATTATAATAATTAAATACGATTTAATTACAAAAAAGGATAAAAGTTGATTTTGTGTCTGTGGCCACACCCCCATATTATGCAAAACAAAAAGGAGGAAATCAGCTATCAAAATCAAACCTGTTTTTGTACCAAGTTAAAGGGGTCAGTTACAAATAAATGAAAAATAGAAAGATATGAATATTAAATAGTGAACTGTGTAGTTACGAAAAGTATACTTTCTTCTAAAAATATTAAATTGAATTAGATTTCTTTGCTGTGTTTCTGTATTTGAATATTAATGCATTTTAGCAACACCTAAAATACTAAAATCACCGTTCTTCTTCCAAGTAGCTAATGTGACAAATATTGTAAAATCTGCCAAGAAGAGTGTTGCATTGCAAAAGCGAAATACATTTATTCCACATTTGTGGTCAGATTTATTTTTCTTGTAAAAAATCTTGAAAAATATTGGTTACACTTGACATTGGGCTGCATCACGTCATTTATCCATGAACATGTTTATTGGACATTTTAACATTGGAGTCTATGGGGATTGTCTCGGAGTTGGAGGCAAACTCTAGTGGTCATTCGAGGAACTGCATTTTTTTTTTTGTTGTTCTTTAGTCTGGTTTGAAGTTGCCATGAAGTACTTTTTGGTGCTGAGAGTTGAGCTCAATGCTGATTACAGTAATTTATAAACATGAACTCTCTGATGTAATAAGTATGAATCTGAGTAGATGTGTAATCTCTGGAGACTGAAGCTGCTCCTCATGTTTCCATCTCTAGTTTCTCTAGTGGTCATTAGATGAACTACATTTTTTGGCGCGTCCTGTGTTGGCCCCGTCACCAGCCTCCCTAGAGTCCTTGCCATTTAATTGCTGCAGTTGCTCTCTACAGTTGTTGCCCTTGATTTAATATCCTTCATTTGGTCTTAAGCTTCAATTTTTTTTCTACATGATGCACAGCCAAACACGTCAAAACATTTCC
This sequence comes from Trachurus trachurus, assembly GCF_905171665.1. NCBI lineage: Eukaryota > Metazoa > Chordata > Actinopteri > Carangiformes > Carangidae > Trachurus > Trachurus trachurus. Next base: position 31,259,699 of record NC_139898.1, read on the forward strand.
ACAGCTTCATTTCCCGTCCCCTCCCCCCCCGTGGTTTTTACACTTCCACTTGGAACCAGTCGGCGCCGTCACGTGAGCGTGGCCGTCTATATACTGTACATGTGTTCTGTGGGTGTGTGTGTGTGTGTGTGTTTCCACTTTTACCACGGCAATCTTCTTCCACTTTGACTCACGAGCTGCTCCATCTGCTGCGGGAGCCATTAAACAAACAGACCATATTGAACTGAGTGCGTAGACTCCACGGCAATGTGACAGCTCTGGAGAGAACGAACAAACGAGCCACATTTGATTTCCTCTTGGAGATTACCACCACACACCACCACACACCACCAGCAGACGAAACACTCTCACATACATGTACATCCAAAGCTGCTGCTGAGTCTTTTGATCTCCAACAACTCCTGTTCCTCGAGGGCAGGTGAGTCATTCATTCAGCCCTTTGCATTCTCTACAGTATGTATGTGCATGTCTGGGCTCCTGTGTAGGTTTTTTTTTTTTCTATTTCCATGCCCTTTCTCTGCAACCTTCATATGCCCACCTGAGGGAAGAGGCCTTACCACAGGGTGGGGATCAATGAACTGCTGTGTTGTGCTCAGCCAGCGTAGGATCTTATTTAGAAGCCCTCCAGGTGGGTAGGATCAGTGGCGCACAGAGGGAGAAAGGCAAAGCCAGCATCCATTATTTATTTCCTCATTTAACACTGGCAGCAGGTTCCTCACCCACTTTTTATTTGTTCAAAGGGGGGGGGGGGTTGTGTTGTGTTGTGCGTGGGGTTAATTCTCTAAAGGGGTTAATATCGGGAGCATAATTGGATTCCTGCACCCGGACAGATGGGAGTTTGAAAGATAAGGGATGTGTTGTAAACACACTAAGCCTTGTCACCGATAAAAAAGATCCATTTGCGCAGCCTGGTCCTTTTTTTCTGTAATGTCAGTGCATGCCAGAACAGGGCCGGTCCCGCTGAAGCCTATTGATCCCCGCGTACTTCTTCAATTAGAGCGATGAAGAATTAGTCCTTGCCAATAAAACATAACGTATTGTCTTCAGCCACCAGTGGGCCAGAGCCCGGAGCCCAGAGCCCAGCCCACCGGCCCATCGCTCTTCTTCACCGTTTATCTTCAGCAAAAAAAAAAAAAAGAGCAGACACTGTCCTAATGAGAGCTGAAGAGCCGTCTGCAAAAGATAAAAAAAAGAAAAAAGAACTCCTCAGAAGAAAAATAGGACTTCCTGAAGGTAAAACGTCGAACCGTATAGTGACAGCTTCATCTGTACCTCCGATGGTTCTATGTATAACTTTGAGACTGTCTGATCGTCCTGAGAGGAGGTATTTGAGGTAAGACAACTCTGAAGGGACGACTTTGTCTCTTTCATATTCAGAGTGAGGGAGAATATTTCTGCTACGCTCAGACGCCTCCTAAAAATTCACAAAAACTTGCAGTGAATTTTTTTTTATTTTCAATGTGTCATTTCACACTGCCATTATCACACATCCATGTCGAATAATTACTCCTCATTGAGGGACCGATCAAAGCGTTAATTGCAGTATGATGATTACGCCGGCAATCGGCATCACATTAATTGTACATTAATGTTGGACATGTCCTGCATTAATGTTGCAGCGCTCCAAGTGTCAGAACTGCAAGATGACAGCATATGTCCAGAAATATCAGAAGTGGACATGTCATCACATAAACACTGCTGCCTCTTCTCATGACATGATAATGACAATGTGCTTTATTCTTGATTTCTTGATAGATTAATTGTATATCTTGATATCTTGATTGAAGGCTTTGTTTCAATTTGTCAACCTTAAAGGAAACTCTTTGGCGTACAGTATAGCCAGTTGAGTCGGATGAGCAGGGCCGGCCCTAGGATTTTGGTGGCCCTCAACAAGATTTTGTTTTCTGGCCCCCAAAACACTCCAACACACACACACACCCAGCAGTTATGGCTCTAAACAACCGCATAGAGTGTTTATGCCAGCAGGCAGCCCTGCGGATGAGGTATAGCCTATAGGGAACTGCTGTGTCAAGTTTGGTTGAAAATGATACAGTCTATTCTGAAAATTGTGGAAAAATGTACTGACTAAAAGCAGGAAATGGACAACACAGCAAATGTCTTCCCTTTTATAGCGCAAAACAAACAATTGTTAAGCATGAGTTGGTTTCATCTGGGTTACAGAGAGTCATTTTTTAATCATTGCACACGGTCAAAGGTGATTAAATAGAAGGTGCATAAATAGGAATAACAAGAGGAATTCGTATGAAAACTAAATTATTCCTTTATTATTCCTTATTACTTTATTGGTGTATCAGTGTATATAAAACCTTGGAACATCAACCAATCCCAACCCTACGCACGTCAACATAATGACACCACCAACGATTACCGGAAGGATACTCTGCCCTTCCTGAACAACAAAGTTCAAAGCACTCTGAGCACAGCCAGCATCACTGCCTTTATGACAAACTAAATATAAAATATGCTAGCTTGATGCTAACATATAATGCCAAACATCATAGACGGGCTAATGCAAATTAGCATTGCTATCGTCATAATTTTAAACCAACAAACAGCTGTTAAACATAGCATATTGTAACACATTATGGCTGTTGCTGCCATACACACATACTGTATTTAAATTATATATAGGCTACTGTTTGCTAATTTATATACATTTCTATTTAAATAACATACATGTCCTTATGTGTTTATCTTAAACAGGTATCTTCTCATTTTAAGAAGGAGGTTTCAGATACTGTACGTAATGTCCACACATTTCTGTATTATGTCCAATATGAGCATATGCTGTCCATAAACAGATATAGCTGTGTTTGGCTATATAAGTAAATATTTAGCAGTTAAAATTGCTGCTTCTACAGGAAACTCCTCAAAATTAATGTGCAAAGTGTTTTTACACCTCCCCAAGCACCAACACTCACTTTTGCTGGGATCCTGCACAAAAAAAAAAAAAAAAAAAGCTAAATGATCTGTTATTAAAATATTTTGCCCATGATAATCACCTCCGCCGCCCTAAATGGTTGAGCAGCTCCTGTTAAACTTTTAAGCTCTAATTAAAAAATAGAAAAGGAAGGCGAAGTAGAAGACGACGACGAAGAAGAAGAAGAAGAGGAAGAAGAAACGCATTCAGCCGCCGCCGCACCCCGGGGGATGAAATCTGTCTTCTATCCTGTTGTAAATTGAGCACACCTAGCAGCTCACTGCAGAATAATCAGGAATTAGAGGATAAATGCAGCAACTGTGAAGAGTAATACGAGCCTGCATTGCTCCTGCACCCTGAGTTTATAAAGCCCTCTCCCCCAAACCCCTCCTCCTCCTCCTTCTCCTCCACCTCCCCCTCCCTGAACCTCGTGGCTATGCTTCTCTGTTTGAATGCAGGATTTAAAAGTCACTGGAGAAGCACAGTGGGTGAGTAAGAAGTGTTTTTATGTCATGCTATAAGCTTCCACTCAAGATACTTTCTACCCCTTTTCAGATTCCCTCTTTTTTTTTCCATCTCTGAATGGATGTGAATTGTCCTTTGAAACAGCACAGAGGGAGTGTGAAGTTCTGATTGCCGCGTAATAAATGAGAGCGAGAAACACTCGCTGAGCCTCGTGCTTTGACAAGAATTAAGGGCAACTGTGCCACAGTCGTCGCTGAACGGCAGCCAGATATTACAAATAATCTATTTGGGGGCAAAAAAATACATTTTTAAACAATGCCTTGGCTGCAGAAAATGCATCTTGTTTTTTTGTTGCATGAATAATTTTCATTCTTCCATATTGTATCTATAGTCGCTTGGTGGATTCGGGCATTATTTTACAGCTTTTGTCCTTAATCTGCAGCTTTACTTTAGTGGTGTCGGACCGCGGCGTGAGGGTGAAGGACACTCACAGAAGAATAAGAGGAGGCCACGGCCACCTCATCGGCCCTGGTGTCCTTCAGCAGATGGAGTTAACCCCTTGGTGCTGACGGCGGCCTTCACACCAGCTCGGGGTCGGCCTCGCTGGAAATTGAGTGTCAGGTCTTTTACTTGAGCAGATTAAAGCAGCGCAGCCCCAAAGATTGTGAGGGAGGTTATTTTCTTTAATCCGGACAATTCTGCGACAGCGTTACTGTCCTTCACCGGCCGTGTAAACAGTAACACAACAAACCACAAGCTGCTCCTATACTACCACACAGCAACAACAACACACTCTCTATGTGTGTGTTTTCACAGCAGCTGATATGGCCGGATGTGTTTCTGTTAGGTAAAACAAAAGGGATTCGACGATGTGAAGACACAGGTTATAGATCATCGTGCAACCTGGTGTTTGGAAATCAATGTGCACGTAGGTCAGGGTTATTTTAGCCTTTTATTACAGTAAAGGGATAGTTAAACATTTTGGCAAATTGGCCCATTGCCATAATCCCTATAGTCATAGCAGTAGGTTCGTTACCTTTATTTGTCGGTGCAAGCTATTTTTAGAACGGTGGAGCAGAGCCGTGAGCTGCTGAGAGCTACGCTACAGAGGCTAATGTGATTTCTTGGTTTCCCTCATCAAACTCATTAAATACACAATCCAACAACTCAACAACAAAACGCTCTGGTGGACAAGTTGTGACCTGCACATTCACCACGCTATGAGATAATAACACAACGTCACCAGACAGAGTTGTTTTAGAGGTAATTGCAGAGACTGCTTGCTGAAAAACTGTCCCTGACGTGAACGCACATCAGCGGTTTTGCATGAATTTACCTCTAAAACAACTCTGTGTGGTAACGTTGTGTTATTATCTCATAGCGTGGTGAATGTGCAGGTCACAACTTGTCCACCAGAGCGTTGTGGAGTTGTTGGATTGTGTATTTGATGAGTTTGATGAGGGGAAACCAAGAAATCCCATTAGCCTCCGTAGCGTAGCTCTGAGCAGCTCGCGGCTCTGCTCCGCTGTTCTAAAAATAGCTTGCACCGACAATTAAAGGTAACGGACCTACTGCTAAGACTATAGGGATTATGGCAATGGGCCAATTTGCCAAAATGTTGAACTATCCCTTTAAGTGTCAGACATTTCTAATCCTCTTCATCTGATTCATGCGTTTAGTGTCAAACTAAACCAGAACTTCCTGCAGACATGGACACACTTCACTGTTTTTAGCTTCTTTCAGTTACATGTTGAAGACGTGTCAAAATAAAAAATCACGTTTCAAAAGCTCGCTCTCTCTCCCGTGGCCTCACACCTCACATGACAAATCCCACAGTTCATTGTCGTTGTACATCTAAGTGTTGAAAAATAAATATGGGCAAAAAAATAAAAGAGGCCCTGAGGCCCTGCAGCCTCCAGTCGACTCAATTAATCCGTGACAACATTTTCCACTCAAAGCGTGACGACGTGTGCAGCTCAATACTGTACATGTTCACGCCAAATGGAAATAAGAAAAACAAAAACACAGGTTTGTCAAAATTGTTTTTCATTTTTCACTTTGGATCTCCCATCAACACAACTTTTTTCAGAGCGGTGACGTCCAATCCCAGCTCTCAACCCCCGCCCCCCCTCAGGCCTGAGCCCTAAGAAGCTCCTCGGGCTCCGAACGGTTTAAAGAGAAACTTTGTGACATCCCAGAAGACATTAGTGGGTTTTTGTGTCTTTTAATTTCATATTCATCCAATATTCTCTTATATCTGGTTACATTTCTTTGCTTCTTGTGTGGTACTGTATGCTACCTTTCCTTCAGGATGTCAAAGAAAAGCCACTAATAATCTGCAGGAACACGAGTGAATGTAATTTCATTTTTAAAACTATTTATTTAAACAAAAAAAAATCAAATTACATCTGTCACACAGTAGGAAAATGATATGCCTATACCGCGTTCCTATTGCAGCTCTCATCCAAACTACTGCAGCTGCACATGATGTCACTTATTACACCGAGTAAAGGAACATTTAAATCAAATATAGATACATTATTACTATACAGTGTGCATTTATACAGTATGACCCTGTTTTGAAAATATCATTATGGCTGTCACACCGTGAAAGCACATTTGTAATTCATCATCACAGAACATTTTTATTTACATTTAGGTTTGTTGATTTCATATTTTTATGCTAACGATTCTTCTTTTTTTTAATCCTTTTTTTGACCTTTTTTGATGCCTATCGGTGTAACCATGGCAACCCTGCATTTAATGTTAACAGCCTGGGTAATTTTTTCTCTCTGGGAAAGTTTTTGCATTGATGCATCATGAAATGAAAACAACAAAGTGGAAACTAGTCAGGTCACTCGAATATCAGGCTTTGAAATGTCAAACCAATCAACGTCTAGTTTAAAATGCACTGTAAAAACTTTTAAATCGTCTCTTTATGGTGGGAATTGTGTTATTTTGTACTTCTTTTCTTAGCGGCGGTTCGACAGCGGTGTCGTACATCAGCAGAGTGAGCACTGGCACGACGGTGAGGAAAGTTTTCAGAGTATAAAGTTGTCAAAGTCTCGCTGACCAGCAGTGTGTGGGTGCAAAACATATAAATACCATACATATGTATACATACAGTACTGTATATTTCCCTCACGTTGCTGCAGTGTTGTTTACATCAGCAGCTACAGTTGCTTTGATGTGTCTGACAAGTTGTACTTTACATGACAGCCGCGCTCGTATGCAATGTAGAGTTTCGAGACGGATTTTATGGCTTTTATGACTTCTTTTCCTTCTGTATCAGAGTCAATTATCAGCTTCTTTCAGTTCTCTAATCCATCATGGTGAACATCCAGTTTTTTCATTAGCACTTGTCAGAGTTACATTAATGTTGAGTGATGATATTGTGCAGACGTTTCCCATCACTCAGTTAATTAAAAGCCTAAAAACACCCGGAAATCGTTGGCATCCAGCTCAATACTATGTGATGATGTTGCACTGCTTTATTTTCAGTGTAAGAGAACATTAAATACAAAAACATGTCGGTCTGAATTAAAGCCAAAGGTGCAATAACATTCCTGCGTTCGAGTGCCGAGCCAACGATTGTTACATATCTAACATGATAACGACGTTAGCTGGAAACACTAATTTATGAATCAAACAGTCACGATAATCAATACCTGCAAAAACACCAAGTCTCCTGCTGTCATAAGAATGAAACTGTTCATTTTAAATTCTTGAAAACCACAATAACCACAACCTTATGAAACATTAAACTTTATCTGCTGCTTTAAAGGGATAGTTCTCCCAAAATTCAAATTACACTCATTATCTACTCACCCTCATATCGACTAAAGAAGTTTCAGAGTCCTCCGTGGCTTCTCTGAGTTACAGGGGGTCTCGGCGTAGCAGTGCATGTCCATATAACGGTTGCAAATGGATACCAACTGTCTTCGTAACAAAAAGACACACCAAAAAACATCCAAATACCTCCATGCTGCTCATATGTAATGTCCGTCTTGTATTGAAGCCCCGAAATGCGAAATTGTTCCGAAAAAAAAAAAAGTCTATATTTTAAGCTTGTTCATAGCGGGAGCTCCTCTTCCTGGTCCGTCCAATTTGCAGCATGGAGGTATTTGGATGTTTTTTGGTGTGTATTTTTGTTACAAAGACAGTTGGTATCCATTTGCAACCGTTATATGGACATGCACTGCTACGCCAAGACCCCCTGTAACTCAGAGAAGCCACGGAGGACTCTGACACTTCTCACAGCCCTTAGTCGATATGAGGGTGAGTAGATAATGAGTGCAATTTGAATTTTGGGTGAACTATCCCTTTAAGGAGCAACTATACTGTACGAGTCCGGCTGTAAAAACTCACCACCAATCCTCCTTCCCTCCCTGGTCATGTGCATTTGTTTTCAAGGAAGCAGGTGAGAAGGCAATCTGTGGAGCGATATATACAAGGTGGGTAATGTTAACAAGAGATTACAGATTACCAGGTGTGTTTGTGTCGTAGTGCCGTAAAGCAGTCCTTGTTTCTCTCCAGATGAGAGCTGGGACACTGGGGTCGGAGGCTCTGATCTTGTAACGTTGGTTTTTTGGCCAAGAGACGCCTCCATTCTCCCCGTAACAAGTTATTTATCCTTCGTCTTGTGTTAGCTTTCTGCTGCCATCTATGGTGTTCGGGTCGGTTTTGACTCATGTTTTAAATCAGCTGTAAAATACACTGAAAACATTTTTTTTTTCATCCAGTTTGTTTTTCTTCTCTTGGTTACATTGTTAGGCTTCCTATCCATGAAAATATTGGTTTTAATATTTTCTGGTGTGGGCCTCTGGGCCTTTTTTGTCAGTTTACCCACTGCCTTCAATTTAACCTTCTTCTTGTCAGCTTTCTGCTGCCATCTCTCATCTCGATTTTGAGCTGTAAAACACAGTAAAAACAAGTATTTATCATTCCATCTGTTTCTCATCTCTTGTTTACATTGTTAGACTCCTTATCCATGAAAAGGTTGGTTTTGCACTTATGATTTTAGTTTTAACTCTAAATGTTGTTCTTATCGTTATAACCGGGTCAACATTGACCCTAACACCACAAATGTGATCATTTTAACCAGAGTATTTTGGAATTTTGAGAAAAAGAAAAAAGTTTTATTTTGTTTAAATAGAGGTTCCTGACAAAGTCAAAAGCCTTGATGCTATAACAAATTTATGTGGTACTTCTATGCATTTTAAACCTGAAAACGGGTCACTGGTGACCCGAACACAAGAGGAAGGTTAACCATCACAATGAAGCTGTTTAATTAAGGTACATATCTTGCATAGTTCCTCTTTAATAAACAGTTAAACATGATCATTTGCTTACATGAGGATTCAGTTTTGTCTCTCTGGAGCTCAGACAGATCGTTTTTAAACATGAGTCTGCAGAATGCATAACTACTTCCTATCCAGTGCATCTTACTGAAGACTCACACACTCACACACACATACACAGTTGTGGAGATGGAGAACTCATACACATGCATATCATACATTTCTAATTTCCTTTCGCTCTTTTTTTGTTTGTGTCTCTGCTCTGCACTCGACGAGCATCTCCTTGTAACTAACAGGTGACCGAGGAGATGTGATGATGCTCATTATCCACACACACACACACACACACACACACACACACACACACACACACACACACACACACAGACACACACAGGAGAGACCGGGGGTCATCATTCACAACTCTCCCAGCAGAATGCGGCTGCAGTGACAAACTTGAGTTCAACCCCTCGGTCGCTCACCACAGGAAGCGGCGAGTAAATACAGGGCGGCTTCAAACGCTCTGTGAACATCACATCCACACTGACGGGTTATAACACAACATCAGCTCAAAGGAAAAACAGGAAGCTGCTCATGAACGTCAGCGTAGCAGCTTTCTTTTTCTTTTTTTCGGTTCTGCTCTTTTGAAATTCACACCGCGCCCGCGCTCTCGGGTCTTTCGGCGCGTGACGAATAACTCGGAGGAAGCGCGTACACTTTCATTCCTGCGTCGCACATTAACAAGAAGGATGGCGAGCTGATGCATTTGAAAAGAAATGTAATTGAGAGCGGGAGCAGTGGACACTCAGATATTAATTTCTCAGAGGGCAGGGCCGGCTGCAGGGCATCAGATAAAATGTAATTAGGCCCACATTTCATTTGAGAGCTTCTGCACTGCAAACACAGACCTGAGGTGAAGTCAGGTCACCACTTTGATGATAAGTAATATCGAATGCCAGAAGATGTATCAATCACTCCTGTAAGGGCGTTTAACCAGGATTTATAGAAGTCCTACTCTCTCCGACGCTATAGCACGGTGTCTAACAAGAGGAGAAAATCTTCTGCAGCTATTGTAATGTGAAGCATAAAAAAACAAAAAAACAAGATCAGCAACAGAGCCAAAGAGATGGGCTCTAACTTTTTGGCCACATCACACACAGTCTTAATGAGCAGATGCAGTTTTCCTCAGTTGTCATGAAGCTGCAGATTATTAAACGTTTCATTATTATTCTTTTTTTGGTTTTCTTTTCTTTTCTTTTCTTGTATTCATCCATGTTGCTCAGTGTTGACCTTGGAAACAGCAGGTGACAAAAACAATCTGCAGATGGAGTTTTATTTTCTCTTGTTTACATGCTAAGAATAACAAGTTTGACTATCAGCGCTATGACGACCACACACACACACACACTCCATCTGCTCCTGATATGTTCAAGAAGAAGCATCGCTGCTCTTTGTGGATGACAGTGTGTGTGTCTCGTGTGGACGCTGCTGACACTGCGATGACTTCCTGTCTCTTGTAGATGTTCACCAGCAGCTGCAGCTAACATCGACCTGATGGACAAGTACTGTCTGTGCACCAAACCAATGCACCATCCACATGTCAGAGCAGATCACAGAGGACAAAAATAAAACAAAGACATCAAGCATCAAGTTCCAAATAAAAGAAAAGTTGTATATTCATATTTGAACGGCACAAAAATTGACACCTCTCTCTGACTCCAGCTCAAAAACTGTCACCCTCTAATTTCTGCGTCCACCTCCTGACTGGGGATCAGAGACAAAATTCTCCCAAGATTATATGTACATTAAAAAGACTGCAAAGCTTCTGGAACAAACCAGTAAGTGACCATTGAGTTGAAAGTGACCTGTCTTGCATCTTAAATTATGCAAAACTCTCATGATTATGCAGATGTGCAGCATTTTATACATATTGTTTAAAGCTATAGTGCGTAACTTCTATCGCCCCCTAGAGGATTTCTGCGTTATTACAACGATTCGGCCGGCACCTCAATATGGCGTATGGCCCGGTGTAACCCGCCCCTCCCCTCCTCACCGCTACCGTTTGTCTCTTTCTTTCTTCACCAACAGACCTTCCGCCGAACGGAAAGGCTTTTTCTTTTTAGTAGGATCCACTTCTGAACCTCTATTTCCTGTGCGCCAGCGCGGGAATGTTGCCAAAGACACCAAATATAAAAATAACAAATACTGAAAAATACAGCGAGGTGTTAGAGGAGCCGAACGGCTTAATCAGCGTTGTATCATCTCATCTTGTAGTGGCTTGGGTGAAACGGATATTTACAGACACATAGAAGTTACGCACTATAGCTTTAATATTATTATCATTCATTTATTACATGATTGATTGTGTTGTGTTTCATGTGTTCTTTTGGCACAGATGAGTTAAAACGAAGGGACTCGACTGGAGCAGTGTCTTGTCCTCCACATGTTCCCCTGTTTAATTGAGTTGTTCCCTGTTTTATTTTGAAGTTCAGTGTCTTCCTGTGTTCTTCCTGCTGTGATGACCTCATATCTCTCACCTGTGTCTGACTGCACCACCTGTGTCTCGTTGTGTCCTTGTGTCGGCTGTGTTCATGTCCATGTTCCTATGTTTTCATCTCTACATTGATCCCGTGTCCCTGTGCTTTTCCTTCATGTTGCAGCATGAGTTACGTAATAAACACTTTTTATTCTACCGAGCCTGTTCTTGTCTGCATCTGTATTTTTGGGTCCAGTTCTCATCAAAACGTGACAACATCCTGAATCCTGATTCTGATGCTGAGGCTGTTTCTATAATCACAATAAACTGTACTCAAGTAGGAGTGACAGGGAGAGTAATATCATCTCTCTGTCTTCATCACCTTTTCTGTATAACATAGATTTACATCCTGGTCAGGTAGACTTCTAGCTGGGTTTTACATCTTTCATTTGACATCCTTCATGACCTGATCCACCTTTCTTTTCCTCTTCTGTGGAGGAACTCTATTAAAGTTTCTACCAGAGTTCTCACCTGCAGCACCTGGCCTGCAGGTGTGATGAAGCCCTCTCCTCTCCTCACTTTAAACCAAAGCCAGTTACTTTGAGCCTGAGCAGCTCCTCTATCATCACATTCTCAACACGTTAGAGCTGCGTGCACCGTTCCTGTCTTACCCTACTGTACCTCCGACTGAAATCCTGAAGAACAATATTATTAGAAGGTCAAACTGTGGTGCTGCTGCTGCTGCTGCTGCTGCAGCTGACATTTTTGAATGTCTCTGCAGGGGCCATCGCCTGGATGTGGGTTCACTTCAGGGCAAGTTACAGACTCTTCTGCAGTAGCACAGAAATATATATATATATAAAAAAATTCAGCAGGTGATGCAGAAACAGATGTAGATGTGGGTTGTACTGTATTAAATCGACAAGCTCCGAAGGCTCTGAGGGCCACAGACTTCAGCTCAGTGAAGTTTTCTCTTCTGCAGATGAAACAAAAACATCTATAAATATGACTGATTGGATTTTTCTTCTCTCTGACAAAAGACACGGACACATTTATCAAACTTCAGTGAGTCAGAGCTGGAAGCTTGAGGATTAACATAGTAAATGTATGCCCCTATATCAACATTGATACTGATACCTGACACTTACAAGAGGATTTATTACTATCACATACACACAGGGCACAAATAGATAGTAAAATGTCTATATAATATAATGTTTATTCAAATTTTGAAACTTGCAAATGTTATATTTTCTGTCTTATTCAGTATCTTTTTTATGAGCTTTGAACATCCATGTCATGATGTATAATGTGCGTATAGTATATAACCCCTATATTAAGACTGATGTTGCCATATATTTCACCTTTAGAGTGATCATGTACTTCCTCCTTTGTTTAAACCATATGAAACATCCACTGCAAGACTTTTATTATTGATATTTATGTATTAAAATTTGTATATGATGGATTTCTATGTGTCACAACCTGTTGAGACCATTTGTCTTAATGAAATGGATTCACATAATATATATCTGCAGGTTTATTAAAGCAACTAATGTCGATAATAAAAGCACGCACACTGTATTTCATATTAAATTTAATAAGTGCATTTGCATACTAGTTGCACTGATTGATGATAACTATTCAAGGTGTTGTATTTTGTTTATTTCGCTCCTTGTGTGCGTCAGCGTTCAGTCGGACTTACAGTAAAAATGAATTTCCTTTCTTGTTTAGTGATGTCACACAGATTTATTTACTGAGCCTTCTGGCAAATGGCAGCTCACTCGTTCTTTCTTTCTCTCTGTGTGTTTGGTTGAGGCTGGTTGGAGTCGAGGCACTTCCCTTTCCCTACCAGTGTGTGTATGTGTGTGTGTATATGTGTGTGTGCGTGCAGGGTAATGACATTAATCATCAGCAGCTGCCTGCATGTGCCACGTCTGAACGAGTGTCAAAGAGCTCGCCCTCAATATCACACGATAAGTAATATTTCCACCCAGCTGACAAAACAGGCGAATCACTGCTTAATCCCAAAGTCACACACACACACACACACACACACACACACACCATTGTATATAATGTATCTTCACATTTACGTTATAGCTTACATTGCACTTGCAGATTCAGAGGCATTTTGTAAAGCAGGCAGAGGCATTAATCTAAACGCCACCACCACCCAACCAACCAACCAACCAACCAGCCAGCTAAACCCCCCCGGTTGGTTCCCTCTCTGCACACAAAACAATCTACAATCTGTTTCTCCCGTGGTGGCTCCTCCTGACTTATGCACAACTCAGATCTTGCCAGAGTAATTTATTACTTTCCCTTTTTGCGTCGGGGCGAATCTCCATTCTGCAGAATAAAGAGGCGGCGGAGCCCGGAGATGCTCGCACATCATTACACAGTGCAGAGATAACGCAACCTGGGTGACAAGTCCTGCACGTTAAAGCTTCGTTATGAGAGGAATCCTCACCGGCTGTGTGAGCGTTTCCACTCTGACCCCTGTGTATGTGTGTGTGTGTGTGTTTCACTGGATCGGGATGTCATCACCTGCCTTTCATGGTGAATCACAAGGACGCAGTGAATCATGATTAAATGTGATAGCCATAACTGTGCCTATATATGGAACAGAAAAGTAAGGGGGGAAAAAAACACACACACACACACACAGCCAGTTGGGATCTATAAATATGTATATGTACCGATGAGTCATAAAACAAACGTGAATTTAAATAAATAGGAATTGTATTTGCATATTGTTGAATGCACAGGATAACTCTGCCTCTTTTATGTCGTGTGCTGCTATTTATTGTGTGATGAGGTGTTGGTTTATGAGGATGCAGCTTGAGTTTTGCTGAAAAAGAAGAGTTTGATTTTTTTGCACAGATGAGATAGATAGATAGATAGATAGATAGATAGATAGATAGATAGATAGATAGATAGATAGATAGATAGATAGATAGATAGATAGATAGATAGATAGATAGATAGATAGATAGATCTATCGGTGTGCAAAGAATCCTCATGATCTAATCCAGTCAGCTTTACAAGACAGAATGACTAAGTGTCTTTTTCACATTTATTGAGTTTTAAACATTTATCCATGCAGATGGAAACTGATGCATAAAAGCAATATCACATATTGCTTGTAAGTAACAAAATTAAAAGTGCCTCTTTATTTTTTTTAAATAGTGCAGTTAAACATGCTTTTAAATTCTATGGAAATGGATTTTCCTTAGAATTTGTTTAATTTTTTTAAATCGATTTTGGGACATTTTATATCGATTCTGAATCGTATTAAATGAGAATTGTGATACTTATGTGAATTGATTTTTTGGCACACCCTATAGATAGATAGATAGATAGATAGATAGATAGATAGATAGATAGATAGATAGATAGATAGATAGATAGATAGATAGATAGATAGATAGATAGATAGATAGATAGATAGAAAGAAAACAAATGTAATGTACAAAAGTATATACAACAAATTGGCAGTGTTGATTTTAGTGCAAAGTAAAAAATGTGTGATGTGTGTAACTGAAGTACTGAAGTACTCTGTGTGTGTGTTTGCTGTGTGATTGACTTGCAGGACACTAAATAACCCAAGTTTGAATTCGCATCATTTCCAAATCAATTGGCTGCAGCTTCTTCGTTGGAGCTTTAGGGACAAACAATCAATGTAACTGAGGAAATTATGCTTTTTGTGTGTGTGAGTGAGTGAGTGAGTGTGTGTGTTGTTTTGTTTTAAATGTGTGGAAGTGGCAGCGACAGCGGCAGCAGCAGGAGAGTTCAGGTTGGGACAGACTCAACAACAGGTAATACATACAAATGTTGTGGCTACAGGCCATCGAAATATTATTCAGTCTGTAAACCATGCAGTATTGAATCATAATGGATTGATTCAGCACATTTCCAAAGATTGAGGAGAAAAAAGAAACAGTCCGTCTCAATGTTAGGATGTTGTTTATTTCTCATTATGACTTGATGGGACAGTTTCCAACCATTTTTTACCAATCACTGTCGTTTTGCGAGGAAAACAAATCCATCACAGATAGAAACTGCTCCAAAAAACCAAATCAGTCCATCTTCCTCCCATCATTTCTAATCCAAAACCTCAAACTAACCATGTAAACCATCTGAGCATGGTGGAGTAGAGGATCCTCCAGAATAATGGAGAGTGTTGTGAGTAACTGGCAGCCGGGGAGAAGAAGCAGCAGACTGAACAGATAGTGATGCTCTCGTCTGGTGTCAGGCTTAATGCCACCACATATACATCCACTAAGCACTTTATCTGGATCACTGAGTTCCTCCTCCCGCCGGTCTCCAAACAGCCTCACTTCTTCAGGACATGGATTTCTTCCTGTGAGACACTGCCTCGGTGTCAGAACGATGGGATCACATCATCTCTCTGCAGATTTCTATCAGCTGCACGTTCAAGCTGTTCTTCTGTAGCACATCCCAAAGGTGAAGCAGGAGGAGGAGGAGGAGGGGGACACTGAAGTTCAATGTCATGTCATGTGCATGAAATCATGCTCTGTGACATGCAGGAGGAAACCACCAGAGAGATAATAGCAGCGTCCGTCCACAAAGAGATGAAACATCCTCATAAACTCTCAGATGGACAGAGGTGTTCACACCGGGATGGACCGGTGTTACAGAAGAAAAAGAAGAAGAGTCCAAGTGGGGTCGGTCCATGGATTCTTCTGACTTGACCATGATCTTCTGTAAAATCCAGATTGTGGACAAGAGGCTTTCATTTAAAGGAGACATATTCTGCCCCTTTTCCACAAATTAAAATAGTTCCCAGGTGTCTTAAAGACATATCTGTGACATGCTTCGGTCAAAATCCCCCAAGGATCAAACATCACTGCGCTTTTCATCCTCTCAAAACAGCCCTGTTCAGAATGGCATGGTTTCAGTGCCTGTCCCTTTAAATGCGAATGAACCACTGCTTGCCCCGCCTCCTTCTACTGGTACCAGGTAGGGGTGGGGTTATGCAAATTAAAAAAGCTAGTCACATCTGAGGGAACAGCTCATAAAACCGCATGGGGAGCCTGAACATTACAGATTTTTTAGTCAATTCTCACATTTTCGGGTTCAGAAGGGAAGACAAACACCCAAATATATGTTAAAGAGCCTTCAAAAAGTGATATTTCCATAATACGTCCCCTTTAACACACTGACCTTGTTTAGAACAGCCATGTTGTGTAAAAATCCTGCTTTCCACAGTAAATACTGTACATGTTGTTATTTCTCTTTGATTTCATGATTTTAAAATGCTTCTTTTTAAATTGTTTTTGAGCACTTTGTAATGTTTTAAAGCAGAAGTAAGCGGAATATTTGTGTTAATATAAGTCTTAAATAGTTACATCTTCCGACAGCAATCACTTCTATAGAGTGTTTGGTCTGAAACACGGGTCTGTCAGTCACTCTGCTCTGCTGTAAGCCGAGGAGAAAACTTTCCTTGTATCCTACAACCTTTATCCAATGAGGAGAGAGAACGGCATAAAGGGGCGGCCCTCTCTGTGTGTGCAGCCAAGGGATGCGCATGAATGTGGTGACGTAGGGACGAGGGCGGGGACTGCTAACTCCATCGGCTGACAAGAAGTTAGCCAAAACGACTGGATCGCTTACTTCTGCTTTAATGCCTTAGATGCATGAAGCACTATGACTGGAATGGAACTGGACTATGTTTGGAAATCTGAGTTTTCAATGGGAGATTCAGAGTTGTCTTGAACGCAGCGTTACATCCACGGTGAGGTGGCAGGAAGGAACAGAAAGTGATGTTGTTTTTTCCAGGATTCTGATTGGCTAACATGGCGCTATGCTTCCTGTTACACTGTAACCTATAGGTCAAGACAATGTAGACTCAACACTCCTGGTTTATTGTGTGTGTTTATGTGTGTGTACATGGCCTCAGCTCTAACACAACACTGAGAAGCTCACTACAGGTGTAAAGACTTATCTCAGTGACTGACAAGGTGTTTCTGTTGTCAGAGCTGCTACTCACTGTTTGCTTTTTTTTTTTTTTTTTTTGTCTTTCACAACCTCCAGAGAGATGAGGGTTGTGTGTGTGTGTGTGTGTGTGTGTGTGAGAGGAACATCAGCGTTTTCAGAAATCCTCCAACCAGCCTGTGTGGCATCAAAACCAAAAAGTCACTGAGATGACTTCATTTCTTCCAGTTGTGGGAGTGTTACATCTCTGAATCCAGACTTTAAACACAAACAGAAACAGAAACAGCGCTGGTTTCTGTGTTTACTCACTGGTCATCACCATCAAACTTTACGCGTCCTCTGTGAACGGTCGGTGGTCGCTGACGTGGAGAAACAAAACTCAACCAAACATCTCTGCTGTTCCAGAAATGAACCCGAACGAACCATCCAAACAACTGAATTTCACTTGTGTGAGAGCTGCTGCTGCCCCACTTACGATACTTTGATGAAGTTTAAGGCCCACAGCGTCGTCGCTTTCTACATTTTTCAAGACGGAAAGCAATACCAGCGTGATTGCAATAATGACTGTTGTCTGTGTGATTGATTATCAACACATACTTCAATACCTCACCAGAGGTCTGGAAGGTAAAATGCATCTCAGCTGTTTAGTGATTTTGAATTCCTTATCCATCATACTCGTTGGCATAGCCACAGAAACGCCTGCGTCTGCTACACACGCACACACACACACATGCACAGACACACACTGTGCTTGTTCTCAGCAATAGGAAATTGCAAAATTCACACTCGTAGCATGAGGTAAAGTCGGTGTTTTCTCCGTATAAGAACACCCTGTAGTTGAGCTTATATTTGTCCAGATGGCAAATATATTTCCTGATATGTCTGCCAGTGTTGCCCCCCCCCCTCCACAAACCCCCTCCCCCCCCACTCCACTCCCCCCCTCTGGATTAAAAGGTCGTTCTCCCTCATTTCAGTTTCACCAGTCGGCGCTGAGAGACAAGAGACCTCCAGGTTTATCTGCAGGTGTTTTAGATGCTTTCACACCTGCCTCATTTAGTTTGGGTGCATCACACCGGAGTTCATTCCCCCCTCTGCCCCCTCTGCCCCCCCCCCCCCCCCCCCCCCCCCCCCCCCCCCCCCCCCCCCCCCCCCCCTCTCGATGCGGTTCGTTGGGGGCAGGTGTGAATGCTTCGAGGAGGTGTCGGTCCGCTGCACATTTTTGGATCAAGGATCGAGGGAGCTGGAGAAGCGGCCGTGTCCCCGGCACGGAGCGAACCAGCTGCTGCCGTCAAATCATCGGTTCGTATTTTCAGAAGACGAGTTTTGCCTGAGGTGGTGGCGGGTACAAACCTCGACCCCCTGCACTTTTTTTTTTTAGCAACCATTGGGACCACCTTAGAGGTGGGGGGGAAAGAGTCCCAGATCCTATAATTAATTAATTAATTAAAGCAGAAGTAAGCGGAATATTTGTGTTAATATAAGTCTTAAATAGTTATATCTTCCGACAGCAATCACTTCTATAGAGTGTTTGGTCTGAAACACGGGTCTGTCAGTCACTCTGCTCTGCTGTAAGCCGAGGAGAAAACTTTCCTTGTATCCTACAACCTTTATCCAATGAGGAGAGAGAACGGCATAAAGGGGCGGTCCTCTCTGTGTGTGCAGCCAAGGGATGCGCGTGAATGAAGGGACGTAGGGACGAGGGCAGGGACTGCTAACTCCATCGGCTGACAAGAAGTTAGCCAAAATGACCGGATCGCTTACTTACTTCTACTTTAACGGTTCTGAAGGCAAATGTGCGATTTCAATGCTGTACACAACATCTTCCTGTGCCATATTTCACAATAAAAGCCCAATTGAAGGGGAACTATGCAAGTCCGCTCGCTTTTCCGCTGTTTTGGTTACGCACCTCTCGGCCATGTGCATTTGTTTACAACGAAGCCGGTGAAAAATCAATAACTGGAGCGATGGATAACGTTACATAACATATACAATGTTACGACGACGTGTGTGTTTGAGTCTTAACCGTCATAAACAAAAGATTACAGGTTACGGAGCGCGTTTGTGTCCCGGTGCCAGAGAGACGAGAGCTGGGACACCGAGTAACTACACTGATGTTACAAGGTTGGTTTTCAGCCATGAGACGCCAGGTGGAAGACATAGAGCCTCCGTTGTCACTCGTAACAAGTCACAAGTCATGTATCACAACTACTCCGGACCTTTTTATTTAAGGTAAAAATGTAGCATAGCCACGGGAGAAATCCTGCTTAGTTCCTCTTTAAGAAGTAAATGGAGACTGTCCACTGTGTTGATTTTGTAGTAACGCTGTAATGCAGTAAATTAAAAAAAAAAGACAAATGAGGGTGAATCAAAACTGTCAAAATGTCTCTTCTTATTTGGCCAATTTCCCATTAAAACATGTGGGAATGGGGAAAAACTCCAATTAGCTAAGCTTAGCCTTTGCAGTTTAGGTCATAATGATGGCTCACTGTTTCAGTGAAATGATAAATATCTGTAAAGGTCACTCGATAAATAATATAATTAATAATATAATAATTTATCATTTTAAGTACCTCTTGCAATAACACCAAGTTCCACTAGGGGTCCAATACCCCTCGTTGAGAAACAACAAACGATATGATGATGTATATCGATCAGAGCTGCGATCAACCCATGCAGTCGTCTCTACATTGTGAGATTACATTGACTTTTCCTCCTCTCTTTGTTTACCTCCAGGAGACTTGTTGTAATTTTCCCAAATGGTAATTCTGACCAATCGAAGAGCAGCTCAGGAAATATGTTGAACATACTTCCTGGTAACTGTCTTAGGTGCAACATTTTGTGCTCTTGGTCCAGACTAAATAATTGAGCTACAGGTGTGAACCTTCTTGTTTTTGTGAAGATGGCTGAAGATTGATAAATGCAGGGAGAGGAATTAGGACATAAAAAGGCCTCAGCGTGGCCTCTCTTTTTAATAATAGCAGCACCAACGGAATGAATCCTGTGGTTAAATCATTGTCGGTGATATCGGAGAACAGAGAATCTGCAGAATGAGGAGTAATGATGAACAACAGTGGGGGGGGGTCGGGAGGGGGGTGGTGGGATGTGCCTCCTGCACATTGGTTTTAATGGGGTTTACTCGAGTTGCATTTCTTCTTGCACAATAAGCAATTTTTGTCCCGGTCGATAAAAGCCGCTGCTAAATTGTTTACTTCCCTTGCAGGTAAATCATTTCAAAATTGGTTTGATATTAAGGCATATCCCTGAGAGCATGTACACTTCGGATCTGGGTGATTACAAAGCAAACTTCTGCAACCTTTCTGGACTTCATAAGGACCCCTGTACTCTTTCTAATTAGCTCCATATCCCTCCAGGACACAAGATAATGGCCAGGTGTGAATGAAATTTGTAGGTGGATTTTTTTTTTTCCGTTTCTCTTGCCCCCAGTATGTGTCAGACTGTATGTGTCAGGTGAAAGAAACCAGTTCATTTATAGTATAGGTGCAGAGTCAAGTGGGAGAAAGTCGTGTTATTAAAGCACACTCTTGTTTCTGCCCTTGATATGAAGCAGTGAAGGTAGCTTGAAGAAAGTAGGTGTTGCATGTTTGTGTAGTGTGAATGCACGACGCTGCAGTGAAATATGCACAGTGGGAAAGTAAAACAAGTAGAAGAGACGACTTTATAATAAGGAAATATAACAGTGAGCCCACATTCATCTATATACAGCACTGAGCTTTCTCAGTCTTCTGGTAGTTTATTTAAATTATCATCATAAATTATCAGTTTCATACTCTACTATGAAAAACATACTGTAACTATGTATTAAAAGTTAAACTGCATGAATTTGGTTGACAGGATATCTGCAGGCCAGAAGACCTGGGTCCTTAAAAAAAAAGAATACCTTTCTGTTAGAAAATATACTTACTTAAAATATACTTATACTTATCTGGTGTCCTCCCTCTGGGGTTAAATGTAAAGATAATTTACATCACACAGTCCACGTAACTGCATTATCATTAAATTTAATCCACGGGGCCCTTTGGTCCTCCAAGGCTGGGAGCCTATAACAACGGGCTGATCTCTCGCTAATGGCAGAAACAACATGGCCGTCCTTCACGAAGCTACAGTAGTTCCCAAGTCGTGGGTGGAGATGTTCAGTGGGGGGAGGGATTATGCAAATGTGCAAAAACTAGTGACATAATTGTATATCAACTGAGGGAACATTGTGTAAATGGATTTCTATCTAGGCAGACTACAAAGTACTGATTTTGTTGAGTATCTCATTATACTTGTGGGTTTCAAAAAGGGATAATTCCATAATTTGTTCCTTTTAAATTGGCCGAAACAACTTGCCAGTTGCACGATGTTGTGATATAAATACAGACTGAAGACAGACTTTACTATTATAAACTTGTAATACTGACCATTAAGGACATGACTGCATCATTACATGAAAAAAAAAAGAAAAGAAATTCACAGACACTTAAATAAATATACACTATACGCCAATGAATCCTTTTCTGTTTTGATTTTTTACAACTCGAACTTTAAGAACACTGCACAGACCTGCATCACTGAATGAAGAAAAGATTAGGATAATCATTTTACCATTTATGAACAAACACAGTCTAATGTTCATGCTTTGGCATTTAATCCATTATAGCTACTGGTAAATTTAGACAGCGCCCCCTGTTGGACTGGAGTTACATAACAGAACAAATTTGAGATTCCATGGATATTAAAACGTTGATGCATTTTGCAACTTCTGCAGGTGAAGCACGAAGACAGATTTTCAGATACGTCACCAGGGCCGTTGCTAGGAATTCTGGGCCCCCTGAAAGAATACTAAAGTGGGCCCCTGACTTTTCCACTTTTTTTCATAGACTACATATCTATTATCATTTTTTATTTAGCCTACTTTGTTTTGATGCTAATGCAGCATTACTATGAGTATTAGTCGGGGTCTTTTGCAGAATAATTCAGTCATACAAAGATTAGACTACTGGGGTTTTTTGTGGGCCCTACTGGGCACTGGGCCCCTAGAATTATCATCACCTTTCTCTCCTATACAACGGCCCTGTAGCCTACGTCACTCTCCTATATTTGCGAGCTCTGTGGAAGTGAGGATCGCTGACAGCTGCAGGATGTTTGGCTAATTGTGGTTTCTGAAGCGACAACCCCGGGAACATCTGAGGAAACAAAATGTTAAGTGTTAAATCTTTGGGAAAACATTTGTTTTTCCTTTTTTTCCCCTGCAGGTTAAGTCCTCATCTGTTCACTGGTTCAATTTCATCTTGATGAAGTTACAGCTGCTGCTGCAGAAATAGACTTTACCCACATTTCACCACTTCTCCTCCTGCTCCTCCTCCTCCTCCTCCTCCTCCTCCTCCTCCTCCTCCACTCCTTCTGTGCAGCTGCTAAAATACCCCCACCGCCACCATCATCACCATGTGAACTCGGTGTCATGGTGACCCCTGCTCGTTCCCCCTCCACTGCAGCCACACTCAGACAGCTTCAGGCTGTCTATTCATGATCACTGTTAGAGTGACTTTGCACTGACATGAGCCACTGCTTCCTACAGAGAGAGTAATAATGGTAAATCTGGCTGCAGCTCTCTCCTCCTCCTCCTCCTCCTCCTCCTCCTTGTTGAATACCGCACAGATTTTTTACAGTCGTAATTATTTTAGATTTAACCGTGCTCTAATTACAGTATGGATGAACAAGAAACTTAAACATGAGGAGCAGCTGCGGCCCCCCCAGAGACCCCATATCTCCTCTGATTTAATAAGTGTGGTTTTTTCATTAAGATGAATCTGACGCTTCTTGTTCATATATTATCTGATAGGGAGTCAGCGCTGAGCAGAGCTCTTGCGGCGAAGTGTTTATCAAGTAACATATAGTCGGCCATCTTGGCGATCTTTAACCTCATTTTTTCCTTCTTCATGTGATTCGTGTCTATAATAATAATAATAAACATTCATATTTGTATGTGTCGGTCAGTATGTATGATGAATTTTTAACATGTTGTGAGCATTTGTGGTATCAATATATATTTAATTTATATGATTATTAAAAAAACATGCTTATATAAATTGTAAATGTTCACATGTTTCTCATGCCCTTATCAATTTTGAAGATGTTTATCTCCTTGTTCAACGCATCAACACCCACTGACAGGCTTTCAGATGGATATTCATGTAGCGTATGTCCACATATGTTAATATATGAATATAATCCCAGTTCCTTGTGTTGCTTATATTTTATATATGGAAAGTCATTAGATGTGCATCCTCCCCCTACAATGATCAAGGGATCAGCTGCAGAGATGTTCGAGTCTTACAAGTACTTATAGAGACAGTGATTGACAAGAAGTTGACCCATGATCAGACCATTGCTGCAATCTACAAAGCTCCTGCAGAGATTTCTGAATCATTTTCCACCATTTAATCTCCTTTTATTCCTATCGTTCTGCACAAAAACAAAATCGTCATCCAAACTTGTGAATGATGCCAACAAGATAATCAGAGTTTGGCAGCTTCCTCTCTCTCTTTTTACTGAAAATCTATGATGGACAAGTTTTGCAGTAAAGCCCAGTCACTTCTGTCCTGATCACTCTCTTTTCAGTGAATTTATTCTTCTTGCTATAGAGCCAAAACCCAAAGATATAAATGTTCCTTTGTTCTATGTGCAGTCAATTTGTACAATTATTATCTCGCACTTTCACCTGTTTGCACTTTACAAACTGTTTTTTTATTGTTTCAGCTCAAGTTTGGTGGGTTTTTGTTCTTTTGTACTCTTTTAATCCACCTTTTTTATTGTTTTTATTGTCTTAGTTGTGTTTTTTACGACCGCTGTAAAACAAATGTCTCCTCTGTGAGACAATAAAAGGTGTGAATCTGAATCTGATATATATATATAACATTTGTGTTGCTGCACTGTTTTTCTACCAGCTGCTTCTGCAGAGCTGCAGTTCACCTTGCACATTGTGCCGCACTAACCGTCTGATACATTTTAATAATCATCCAGAGGACTTATGGGATTCCTCAGGAGTAAATCACACGTTCCTTTCTTCGTTCTGCAATAAATGAGTGGTTACATGCACTTATCAGAGGCCATTCACCGCTCCTCTGTTTACCTCCTGCTGAAGGATGCCTCTTCCAACACACTTCACATTTCTCCGCAGACCTCCGTGTCACGCCGCTGCCAATTTTTCTGAGTTTCCTTTTCAGAGATGGTTCTTAGTGAGGGATTGGTGTTAGGAAAGGGATGTTTTTCACAATAAGACACGCTGCATTACCATATAGGCAGCCAGCAGAATAAATACTTCCCACTGTCAATAAAAACCACCAGGTGAAGGAAGGAGGGAGGGAGGGATGCTGGGAAGATTTAAAGAGTGAGTAGGCAGCGCCCAGGGAAGTCCTGATTGCTGAAGTTGTTTTCACCCTCCCTGTGTGTTTGTCTTGTTAGCTCCTCATTAATAACAAACAGGGCTTGAGAAATAGTCATTTTTGATCGTTGTTGTTGTAGTTCATGCGCCATCATCATTACAAACCCTTATAGTCCAGTAATTTTAAGCCAAAAAAGGGGTCAACGTTGAACAAATTGCAACAGAAGCAAACTCAACTGATTTTGTATCCTCAACATGTCCAACATGAGTGAACGAAAAAAAGCTCAGAAGAATCCCATTAGGGGAAAGTTTCGAAAAAGACCCAAATATAGCCCATTCATACGCCTATTCATTATTTTTCTCACCTGAATAGGGTAAAATTTTTAACCTTTAGATATCTCCATGAAAATTACTGAGTTGATTACTTACATTAAGACAAACAAAAAATGTATTACAAGTTTTTTGAAATTCTTTGTTAACATGAGCAAATTTGCATAAAGTTGCATAAATTCCACCGTTTTGACGGCACATTTATATATAAAGGTGCTGTGGTACCAACATGAAAATTGTTATGAGTTGACTCCATCGGTCAACCCACAAGAAACCACTTTAAATTTCAAGATGACTGCAATTTTTCAAGAATCCGTCGCTGCGGGAAGCACTCGTTTTACATGGTAGCCTAAGCGCCCTAGCTCGTTAAAGCTACAGTTGGTAAGCTGATGAAAGTGAAAGTAAACTCCGTGACTTGGTCTGAAATTTCAAGACAATACACAGGTCCCTCTAGGAACCTCTGTAGTCAACTCATTCCATTTTTCAAGCTGGTACCACCACAGCACCTTTATGTATACATGTGCCGTCAAAACTGTGGAATTTATGCAAATTTATGCAAATCTGCTCATGTTAACAAAGACTTTCAAAAAACTTGTAATACATCTTTTGTTTGTCTTAATGTAAGTAATCAACTCAGTAATTTTCATGGAGATATTTTAAGGTAAAAAATGTTACCCTATTCACGTGAGAAAAATAATGAATAGGCGTATGAATGGGCTATATTTGGGTCTTTTTCGAAACTTTCCCCTAATGGCATTCTTCGGGGCTTTTTTTCCCTCACTCAGGACATGTTGAGGATACAAAATCAGTTGAGTTTGCTTCTGTTGCAATTTGTTCAACCTTTTTTCATAAAATGGCTGGACTATTAGTCCAGTACCTGCCCACTTCCATGACCCGTAACTCTCTACGCTAAATCCTCCCAGTGTTGAAAAAGCAGGAGGATGTGAATCCGAGCTGCGAGATCATCAGTGGGATTTATCCTCTCATAGAAGAGGTGTACAGGAAACAGACACCAGCACAAACATATTAATTTTGTATATTATTAATCAAGTGCACACACACACGCGCGCACATGCAAGCATGAATATGAAAAACTTGCAATATGCATTATGGCTTCTCACTGCTGTGTGATGTATAAAGCACAAGCTCTGCCAGAATTATTGCTTCAGCGTGTTCAACACTGCAGGGACCTCTAAAAATAAATGAGCAGGCACGACTGCAGGAAGTGTCGTTGGGTGGTTATTTAATCAGCATGCCTGTATTATAATACTGTAGGTTTAGCTGTTTGTCACTGTCTCCGTTATTGCAATATAAACGTGATTGGCACTTTAATACTATATGAGGTAAACACATTCTGTGGCTGCCGACTTTTATTGCACGCTATTGTTACATCTAATTGTTTAGGGTGGAGACGGAGACACGGAGAAGGAGACGATTTTCTGCTCCAATCCTCAATTTACTGGTGTTAAATATCAGTATTTTGCTGCTAGAAATAGTAGAGGTGAACATTAAACATGGTGTTTGACTGCGCTGCTTCTTTTATTTGTAAATGGATGTGTAAATGTAAATGTAAATGCAAATGTAAATGTATATGTATTTGTGTTTGTGTATGTGCATGGATGTCAGAAGCAATGGACAAATACGAACTGTTGTGTTTACATTTCACTAAGACGACTGACTGGATTTTCTCCTACCTTCCTGTGGCGTCTCAGTTCATTAAACCTGTTGAAGCTCAGCGTCCATGGACTTCAATGGGAGGCAGAGAAACTAGACGGTCATTGGATAAATGGTCCTGCATGATGATTGGAGGATCTGTCTAAAGTCTGAATCCCTTTTTGATTGGCAGCGATTTTGAAACATACACCAGAGGACTGTCGAGTTCAGTCCCATTGTAGATTTTGCCAGAGAAGTTGAGAGACAAACTGCAGCTCCTTTCTTGGTATTTGCTTGGCGATCCAGCCTATTTCCATTGTACATACCATACACTGTTATAGAAATTCCTTGTTTAATTGTCACATTTCTTTGTTCGAGTTTAATATGGTTTTGTTAGTATGTCATTTATTCATACTGTACGATAGGTATGGACAAATTTTATGATGTTGGCCAAAACTGAGCTTCCTTCAGCTGCCACTGATGTATGTTTTCTGCTTGGTTATGCACTACATTTAAGATTACACTTTATTTCTATATTCTATATTTTCTACACTATCATTTCTATATTGTTTGTACATGCACTATTTGTCTATTTGTGTTTTGTCTGATAATGTTTTTATTGTTTGATTGATTCATTTTTTGAAAAGAACAATGTGCTTTTGCTTGAAAAGTGCTCTGTGAATGAAAATATTATCGTTATAATTATATGTTCTACTACATGGAGGGAGATGACAAAAAAAGGAGTGAAAATAGAGAAGGAATGAAGAGGGAGATGAGAAGAAGAGGAAACACAAAGGAGCAGGAGAGGTGAGGAGAAAGAAGAAGATGGAGGAGAAATCGAGGGCACTAATTTCGTAGACCAGGCGTGACGCAGGCGCAAAGGGTGTGTTCAGGCGCATTTTGCAAATACCGGCGCAAGTGGCAAAGAGGGAGGAGAGAAGGCGATTGGGTTTAACACAGCCGAGTCAGATCTTCACCAATCAAATGAGCTCCTCTCTTCAAAATGCACCGTGGGCACTGCAATTTTGTCATTTTATATTAGTGCCGGGAAATTAACTCATTGGCTGCCATTGACGTCTATAGACGTCAATCTAATTACAACCGTTCACTGCCATTGACGTCGATAGACGTCAATTGCGTTTTTCAACGGGAGGGGCTGGAGGATGGTCTGGTGGAGCTTGTCCATCAATATCAGGCTTGTAAACTAGTGTAAAGACGTGTAGCTGTCCTGTAGGTGGCAGCAGTGCCCTCTTTGGATGAGAGATCAGCATTGATTATGAGAAGAAGCGAGATGACAAGAGATATAAGAAACTTATCGGAGCCTATGTGTTCCGCACGTTGGCACATTATGTACCGTATGTGTCGCGGTAGTTCGGAGAGGAAGAGGGTCGCGATCGTGAGAAAACGACGGAGATCATTGAAAAAGACACCGACGACCGACACCGACGCTGGACACCGGCGATCAAGCCGGGCCGAGCGGCCGGTGAGAGAGTCAGCAGCTGACGGCTCGGTGACCCGGATTCGTCAGATGAGCGGTTCCGTCCGGATCAACCAGGAGCAGCAGAGACTCGTCCCCACGCTCCAGAAAGACATGAAGGTAATAATATAATACATCAATGGTAAAAAAAATAAAATAAACTAACTTGCTAGCGAGCTAACTTGCTAGCGAGCTAACTTTTACTGCTAGAAGGGCGGATCGCTTTGATCGCCGGCGGAAAGCTTAAAAAAAAAAAACTCCACATCACACTTGACTACAACTATAAGAGATGTATTTTTATGGTAATTATATATATTTCTATAATTTACAGGTCGTGGATCAAGCAGTGGTCGACCATGGGGCAGAGGTCATGTGACAGCTACAAACGTACAAAAAAGTTTTTATATATTTTTTATAATATTTTTACTGATATTTGTAAATAAATTATTATTTTGCCATCAAAAGTCCTTTCTCTGTGTTGTTTTTGTTGTTTTATAGAAGGAGAACACTGTTCAGATGTGTGAGGTGTCACTAAAGCAAAAAATATCAACGTCAAAGTCACTGTTCTGCTTGACACGTTTCTTTCCACAAAAAGCTTATTTTCTCAGTGTTTTGGTCAAAAACTGGTGTTTTTGGCGAAACCAGCCTATGTTCTACTGCTGTTTACAAAAGAACGGAAAAAGGTAGAAACAAACTTTTTTTTCCTATTGAACGAAGAGAGTCTACTCTTTCTCTTGGTAGTTTCGGTGTTTACATACATACAATAACACAATATTCTGTGGGTCTTATAAGATCGTTCAAAATGCTCTAAAACGGCTGGCAGTATGGGGCTCTCTGCTCTGAAAATGGCTGGCAGCCAATGAGTTAATGGCGTTAACCAGTGGCGGCTGGTGACTGAAAAAATTGGGGAGGACAGGAGGAATGTTATTTTATACTAGTTGACTACTTAGCTACTTTCTTATATTCAATGAAAATTAAACAGTAAAACAATGTCTTGCAAGATTTCTTAAAAACAACATAATTTTATTCAATCCTACTGTTTTCAGATTAACACAGCCCTAATGAAAAGACAGAGCATTTATCATGTGGGATGTAAAAATTAAAATTAAAAAAAAAGTTCAGTGACTTGCCCTGTCCTGGCTTTGAACCCAAATCCTCTGCACCGTAGGCGACGATGCTAACCGTTTCACCAAGAGCAGAAAATGCTCTTACTATTGTGGTTAGCACGTCTTTTATGGGTGAGTGAGTTTACTGTCAGTATCACTAACCGCCACACGCTGTCACTTCTCCTTACTGTTACCTCCTGAATGCTTCTCTCCGATATCTCCCAACAGTTTATCCAGAAATCTGCTGATATTTCCTTTCAAATCAATGCCAATATCGCTGAAAACTCCGTATTTCTTGTGCTAGGAGCAGCACCGGAGCAGCACGGCTGGGAGTGAAAGTTTGGCGCACATAGCAACAGTAACTAAGGGGGGTTGGGGAACTGTCATTGGACCAACGTGATGTCAATCTTGTGTTCTGATTGCTGATTGGTACAGAAGAGCCTCCTCCGTCATGACGTCATTTTACGTGTCTTAGCCAATCACAGGTCAGGATGAAGACATCCTAAATGCATTGAGTCAATGGAAGAAGATCCCGCCCCGAGGCCAGTTAGGGAAGTAAAAATCTTGCCACCTCCGTAGAGCCCCCACCTTCCTGCTCCCTGCTCCTCACACAGCCTGCTCTGTCTCCTGAGCCTGCTGGCGGCGCAGTTGAGCCGTTTTAAGTGGATTTTCTTCCAAAAAACAAACTTTTTTTATGATAAAATACATATATAATATTTTATAAATTATACTGAGATTTGGTAATGATTTATTTCAACCAGTTACTCTTTCTTAAATAAAAAATAAATTTTCCTTTTGCCTCTCAAAAATAGAGGAGGACCAACCTCCTCTGCCTCAATGGACCAGCCTCCTCTGGCGTTAACGCAAGACTCTTATCACGCAATAGAAAATGATCGCGCATTAATCTATTCACTGAATTGGGTCCACATCCAGCCTGCAAGAGCAAAACATCTGGCCCGCAACATGAGAGATAAGGTGCGCACTGCTCTACGTTATTTCGATCTCACGCCACTCAATTTCTTTTTTTCATTGGATATCAGAATATATTCAATCACGTCATTTTATCAGAGGCTGTTCATGCACCCTCTGAGGTTCATTCAAGGTAGTTCAGGAAAATGCTTTGTCCACATGGGGACAGAACCGGTGTAAAATTGCCTAACTTTTATTTTCTGAGATGAGAGATGCCTAATATATACTCACTAATGCCGATTTCTGATTTCGGCGCAGCCTTTTGGTAGGAAATTGTCACTGTGCCAAGCTGAATCTGTCGACTCCTCGCCCTGCTGCGCCGCCACACCCATCTCGGCGCACATCGGTCTACCAAATTGCCAAATTTGCTGCGCATGGTGTTGTGCCGGACAAAATTGCCACTGCGCCACCCTGCACTGTGCCACGAAAGTAGGGCCTAGAGGAGGAGAAGAAGAGGAGAGAAAAGGGAAAAGGGTTATGAGAGAAAGGCAGAAGTGACAAAGCATGAAAAGGACAAGGAAGGACAGAAGATGAAGGAGAAAAAAGAGGAGAAGAATAGGAAGAAGAAGGAGGAGAAAGCGACTCCTCGTTACCATGACTGATATCAGGCTTTTAATCACATTTAATATCGATCAATACGGTGTGGGCACCAGCAGCGTTTCTCTCTCTCCGTCCATATCCTTCCTCTGTGTGGAGGCTGCTGTGTGATCTTCTGTGCATATGAAGGCATTAATAGCCCTTTTTTCAAAATCTCTTGTTCAGGATCCTTTCATCTCCACTAATCCCTTTCTCTTTGGAAGTGTGGATTATTACGTCCATGTGCAGCGGCAGCGGCGGCCGACTCACAAGTCCTCCACCGTCGCACACACAGACGCGATAACCTTTCACTCTCACCTTCAAAGTCGCCCGGGCAACAAAAACTCTGGCCAACATGTTCAGACGTGTGTGTGTGTGTGTTTATCACCACGAGACACTGTGCTGTCATTACATACGTGGCTCTGGCTGCCATCGCTGCCAGGAGTTGGCCAGGCAACAGCCAAAGCATCGCATCGCTGCGTTTCCACGGAGGTAATCTGAGGCAGGGCCAGATTATGGATACGGAGGCGAGGCCGCGGGCTGGCCACAGGCATCCCCCCAAGCTTTTGTCTGTCACGCTGTTTCACTCAAGTGCAGGGCACCTCTTTGGGGGATGAAAGGATCTGTCTGTCTGTAACTGAGCTCGCACTGAGGATGAAATGGATTTGGTGGGAGGAGGAGGAGGAGGAGGAGGAGGAGGAGGAGGAGGAAGAGAACAGGGCCGGGGCGGGGCCGGAGGACTCATCATTGTGAAAGCAGATACACAGTGATCAAACGCTGCAGGGCTTTGTTAACAGGTGTCAGGAGGAGGACAAAGAACACAACTTCATTACTTGAGTAAAAGTACAGATACTTTGTCAAATATCACTCCAACACAAGAAAAAGTCGCTCAGTCAAAATATTACTTGCTAGTATTTGCTTGAATAAATACTTGCTTGCCTGCTATCACATGTGAACTTAGTTAAAGTAACATTGCGGAGTTTTTCGGCCTTAAAATAATGTTTCCAGACTCATTGCAATGGTAGAAAAATGGTTAATAGGATGAATGGTCCTGCCGCTGCAGCCTGAGCCGGGTCGCGTCGGCTGAAACTGCACTATGTAACTTCCCTGCACGGGTACGAAACACTGCCCCCACCTCCTCCCCCCCTCCCCTCTGCGTCGAGGGAGAGACGTGGTGGGTAAAAGCGAAACTTACGGTTCCCCTCCGGTCGTCGTCGTCGCCGCTGCCGCCGCCACCGCCGCCACCGCCGCCACCACCGCCACCACCGAGTTTTACAAACATGTCAGCTTGCTTGCAGTAAATAAACTTCTCGGTACATGTTTGAGTAGCCATCTGACGCTGTCTGTGGAAAAAAATGCAGCTTTGAGGGATGTAAACAGCCTAAACAGCGGAACTTGTATCCGCTCCCATTCATTGCTGCCGTGGCGATGCGGGGACAGACACAACTACCGCAAAACAGGAGCAATTAAACTGAAAATCTTCAGATTCCTTCTTTTAGACCTAAAATGATAGGAAAATACAGCCATGAGTTGAATTTGCCTGGAATTGTCCTGTAACTACATGACTTGTGACTTGTTACAGTGAGAACGGAGTCTCTCTGCCTTCACCTGGCGTCTCATGGCTGAAAACCAACCTGGCAACATCAATGTAGTTGCTTGGTCGCCACCCCAGAGATGATTTACATTTACACAGCTCAAATTTGGGCAGCAGCAAGTAGGAGCTGTCCTCTATGTTGTGGTGCTGAAATGAGAAGAAAACACACAAAACAGCAGGTCAATTATACAGATACATACATTTTGTTTTCTACGTTGTTGTACTTGCCCGTTGTGGGTTGCTGCTGCTGCTTTCCACTTCCACACACTTGTCTTCAGTCTTCAGTCTTCATCACATCGCGTTCAGATTTTTTTTTTCCACAGTGAACCGTGAAAGAGAAAGTATTTCTCAGCCAGAAAAACACAGCGACCTCTCACACCACTACATTTAATATCATCCGTCTGCTCTCACACGTTCTCACCTCTGTGTCAACACTCTGTCCCTTTTGACAGATCTTTTTTCCCACTTTCTCTCTTTTATGTGTTTTTTTTTCTATTATTATTATTTTTGAACATGAAATCCTGAGCCCACCACACCGTGAGTGAACTGTTCACATCTGGAGTCATTCTTCTGCAATTGAATTTTCAAACTACCACTTACAAATAAATAGTGAAATACAGTCGGCCTATGTGTCGGTGTTTCTCTTCTCCTTACTCATCAGGGCATGAATCCAGGAGCTGCTTGTGGAAATGAAAAATAATAATAACAATAATAAAAAGGGAGAGAAATGAGAAATATGAGAGGAATAAAAGCTGCCGAGAGATACTTTTATTTACTTTGGAAGTCCAAAAGTTTACAAAGTAATGACTGCAGCAAAATACATGACATTTTGATTTAATTCACTATGAAGAGAAACAACAGCGAAGGGAAGTCACATAACAGCGTTTTGTCTGATGGCGGAGCGCAATAAAATAAAATATTAAAAAAAAGAAGAGGAAAGAAAAAGAAGCACTACCTTGCTCCGTCTCCAAAAACATATAATTTCATTGAATGTTCAGTAAAGGAGATTACCGGTCCGTTTCATCAAGCTGCATTTCATGGACTGTAGCTATGTAATGGAAAAAACAGGATCTGTTATTATTTCATAAGAGCGAGGGATGGATCGTGCAGACGGTTCGTGCGGAGACGACAGAGGACAGAGTTGGCCGACCCGTCTATTTCTGCAGGTTTATGTAGGTCTGTGTGTGGAGGATGTCAAACCACCGGAGGATAGAGTGTCAGAGGCGATGTGCATTAGGAGGGATGTTGCCTGTGGGGTTGGAAGCGTGCAAGGTCAGGGAAAGCATTTGTGGTGGTGGTGGTGGTGGTGGAGGAGCAGACTCATGTGCTAATAGCGGTGATGAAGTTGCCAACAAAAGTGCACTTCAATGCATCAAACCTCCGTGAGTCTCAGCTTTAATCTTCCTCTCACAGCTGCACCGTCCAGTTTTCCTACAAAATTACATTCCTATACAACGGCTGCGTTTTGTTTTGTTTTGTTTTGTTTCGTTGGAGAAACTTAATCACAGGCTGGATTATGTTCAAACACAACAGGGATGAAGTGCTGTATATGTATTAACAGTCAAGAGGAGGTAGCTGAGGGGAGAGTGGAGGAGGAGGAGAAGGAGGAGGTGGGGAGAGAGCGGTCCTACACACAACACAACTATGACACCAGAGGCCGGGGCTCACATCCAGAGCTGCAGGCTTAAAGGGATAGTTCACCCAAAATCTACTTGCAAATGGATACCAACTGTCTTCGTAACAAAAAGACATATCAAAAAACATCCAAATACCTCCATGCTGGCCGTATGTAATGTCCGTCTTGTATTGAAGCCCCGAAATGCAAAATTGTCCCGAAAAAAATGAAATAAGTCTCTATTTCAAGCTTGTTTGTAGCGGAAGCTCCTCTTCCTGGTTCGTCCAAATTTGACGAACCGGGAAGAGGAGCTTCGAGAAGCTTCCGCTACAAAACAAGCTTGAAATATAGACTTATTTAATTTTTTTCGGGACAATTTCGCATTTCGGGGCTTAAATACAAGACGGACATTACATACGAGCAGCATGGAGGTATATATATATGGATGTTTTTTGGTGTGTCTTTTTGTTACGAAGACAGTTGGTATCCATTTGCAACCGTTATATGGACATGCACTGCTACGCCGAGACACCCTGTAACTCAGAGAAGCCACGGAGGACTCTGAAACTTCTCCCAGCCCTTAGTCGACATGAGGGTGAATAATGAGTGAAAATTCAATTTTGGGTGAACTATCCCTTTAAAGGCAACAAGAGCTCTGTGGTTCAAGTCTGACACAGATCTAAGTCACATCGTGCATGTTCCTTAACCAAACCCCTGATCTCTAACTGAGACTGAGCCCAGGAACTAAACCATGACACAGGTTGAATAATAGTCAGTTCTCAGATTCCTTCAGTATTGATGCATTTGCATCTTTGCACAGATGTGAAATAAGGATGTGTAGTGCTGAGAATAGAGGAGAGAATAATATTGTGCCACATTTGATCAATCAAATCAACTTTATTCATGAAGCACATCTCATGCATACGGCAAACTCAATGTGCTTTACAACATAAAACTACTATACAATCACAAGTATACAAATAACAAACCATATCAATCACACAAACACACACAACAACCTAGATTGTAACCTGTTTATGTTTATTTTATTTGATATGAGAGAGAATCATAGCATGCATGTAGAGTTGTGCAGCTTTACATGACAGGTCTCTTTGGATGAAATGAAAACAGTTGAGGTTTGGTTTAACCTTCTTGCAGATGTAATGTACTTCTTGTTTATCCAATTTTAAGTTTTTGTCTAGTAGCCTATAATCCCCAGATATTTGACCTCTTTCACCACAGTGATTATTTCATTTTTGTTCTTCACCTCAAACAGGTCGTTCACAGGCTTACTGTGAATAGAAAAACACATAGAAACTGTTTTCTTGACATTCAGGGTTAAGTGAGACACCTCAAGCCAGTGTTTCAGGTGTTCAGTGACGCAGCATCAGATAATGATAATGTGCCAATGAACTTCATCCTTTTCTTCATCAGTTCATCATCTGTTTGCATTTCCATTTTCTTTTTGTGTGTATTCACTCTGCATTTACACTCACTACACACGATGCTCTGTGCAATATTCCTTTTGTGCAATATTTCAGCCTGAATCTGGACAGTTCTTTCACCAACTCTGCTTTCTGCTCGGTTGTTTTGTTGTTTGTCTTTTAAATAGCTCTGAACCTGAAGAGTCTTTACCTCCGTTTTGTTGTAGGCTGCTTGTGTAATGATGACAATAAAGAAATTATGTTATTTTTCAGATATCATGATTAGTTTTAGCTAAGATAAGTGTAACCCTGTTAAAAAAGCCTGAAGCTATAGTATAAATAGTTTACATAATAGCCTAAGTAGTGATTATTGATCATTTAAAAAAAAAGGGTTCATTCTAAAAAGGGGATTAAATAAATTAAAAAAGTTACAAAACTGTTAAAGTTATTTTAAATGTGTATGGTATTGATTTATGGTTGTGAACAATTAATATGTTGTCTTGATAATTGTTAGATCATCCTATGGAGTGAACAGGTTACTGGAGTGTCAGGTGCGCTGTTTCTGCACGGACGATAGAGAGGGTGGGACAGTGTGACCATGGGAACGAGCCAGAGCTTGAGCATCAGCATGGTAGTAAGAGGCAAAAGTGAGCTTTAAGTGTGTTAGACCGTGTGTATCCTGTTCTGTGCGATTGTTCACACAGCAGTCGAGTGAAAGAAGACGTGGCGCATGTTACGAAACAAGAGGACCGGACTTCTGCACGAAGCTCCGTAATTGTTTATGTCTGAGCTAATGCTAACGCTACTCGCGATTGCTAATGCTAATGCTAATGTTGAGCTGAAGTGAATTATAGCCTCAGTCGGTACACTACTACAAGTGAACGGACAATTTCTAGATACAGTTTAACCCCACGGTTGGACGAGTGACACTCGGGGACAGCTGCTTTGGGATTGAGAGTAGGACAGAGCCGTGACGGAGGAGCAACCAGGCCTGAGCTGTGGAGGAGAGAAGGACAAGTCAAGATCATGGTCCGTCGTGGCGGCGAGGAGCTGCGGGAGTCGACCTGTGCCTGGACCTGCACTTCCAGCGGTTGGTTAAAGACACACAAGGAATCAGGTACTTGGTTCTCAACTGGTGGGTCGGGACCCAAAAGTGGGTCGCGGACAGCTGGTCAAAAAAAGTAAATAATATTTAATGTACATCTGATGTTGGACATGTCTTTTATTTTGAAAAACAAATTATTTTGAAAGGCACAAGAGAGACACGTGAACACATGCAGTTGTAATGCTCCTCCTCAGTTTCTTATTATTTGCTCTGAATGCAAAGATATCAGTTTCTTATTAATGTGGCCTGAATGCAGTGAATCTTGTTTTGTTTTGTGGGTCTTTATTTTGTGCAATTTGATATTTATTCACTTTTGTGTCATTTCCATGTATCTAGTTGAAGAGAGTCATTTCATGCTTAAACCTTTTGGTTAAAAACATGTTATTGAAAAGTAGGGTTAAAACACAATTAATTAATAAATATAATAAAAGAACCCAGAAACCTGCCCTTATTAAAGCAGAAGTAAGTGGTCCGGTCGTTTTCGCTAATGCTGCGTTCCAGGCAGGCTTTTGAAATCGTAAATTACAGCTTCAAGTCACAACTTACGACTTTGTAGCGTTTCAGGCAACCCACTCGTGTTTTTCCGACCAGTTTTACCGGTGTAAGTCACTATAACGGCCACTCGTAACTTCCGACCAGTGAACTCGTACCAGATCGAACTGGTACGACTTCACGGTCGGAAAAATACGAGTTTCCTTGAACGCACCATAACAGTCCTCACGGCGTCCCTTGGCTGCACACACAGCCCTGCATGCCGTTCTCTCTCCTCATTGGATAAAAACTGTAGGATACGATAAATGTTTTCTCCTGGGCTCAGAGCAGAGCAGAGTGACTGACAGACCCGTGTTTCGGTCCAAACACTCTATGTAAGTGATTGCTGTCGGAAGATATAACTATTTAAGACTTATATTAACACAAATATATCACTTACTTCTGCTTTAATATTTATTGAGGACAGCGCTACATAAGTGTGTAGTGAAAATCCGACTTCTGATGTATGAATGTGTGAAGGAGGATATCCGGGTTTGATGGAGGGTTAGTGTGTGCCTCTGTGTGTGTGTAGTGTAACCATAAAGAGTAAGTTGATATACAACATACAAAAATATTCACAGCCCTGCACCTTTTTAATTCAAATAACACACAACTTCTCCTAGAAAACTATTGCAACTAGATGTACTGGACAGAATTATTGACACCCTCAACTTAACATTTATATTCTCAGAGCCTTTGGAACAAATAACTGAAATCAATCACTTACTGTGATTTGAAAAGCACCTTTTCTTTACTGTTGTTTTGAGATCTCTAGATTCATATCGGGTCACTTCAACTCTCTCTGCAAACAAAAGAGATGATCTTTATAAAAAACAAAACATTTGTAGCTGCAACTTTTTTCTGAAGCAGAAAAGTGGAACATTATCTGAAAGGAGTGCTATACACTCCTCCATAAAGCTGCTAAATATTTCACCCACAAAGGGATATAAATATACATGTATTTGTGTGTGTATAGGCTATATGTTAATATATATATTTAAATATAGTATGCACATTATGCATTAACATCGAATTAGACTTACTGACGATCTGGTTTGTGCCTTTCACCAACAGTTCATGTTGTTTTCTTGCAGCTTCGACCAACACATTTCTCTTAACCAGAGTTTAATCCAACAGTCAATGAGACCAATTAAAACCCACGTATGAGTCACTCCTTCTCCAAACAACCTATTTTTGCACCGAGAAACAAACTAAGTTCTGCAAGAATTGGGTCTTTTAAGACAGGAAATAAAAGTTTCCTGGTTAGAAAAATACAAAAAAGAACTAATCTCTTCTCATACTTGTAGTTGTTTTGCCCTCTGATGATCATAATTTGCCCATAATTATTTACCACTACACCCTCGGTATCAAGCGATAACAGCATAGAACAAATAAATAACAGAATAAATAATGAGCAAGCTCTATTTAGGAAACAAACACAGCTTATTGTCCTGGGGGGGATTGTGCAGAAGTTATTTCATTATTTGTAGCAGCTATAGAATAGAAGCAAAAACCACTTTAACAAAACAACAAAATAGAGCATAGCGAGTAAAAAAAAAGGCATTGTATAGGAGCTGAAAACTGAATAAGACAAAGAGCTCATTAAGCTCCTTCCCTCTATGCTTGTTTCCACGTTGAAACTAATGGTGAAAAAACAAAAAACACCTGAGCGCAGCACGTGTCAAGGTGACAAGAACAAAAAGCTATTTATTTATTGTCACAGGAAGGAAAGGTCTTGTTCTCTTCCTGCGTCTCTCTGAGCTGTTTTTCCTTTTCGCTGCAGGTTAAATTAAACCGGGTTGGTGGCTCATTCTCTGGTCCAGGTGTCTATGAGGAGGGACGAGCTTCCACGTATCAAATAATTCAAAGAAAGACATAAAGCAACGTGAAAATGTTACATAGTTAAAGGGATGGTTCAAAGTTTTGGCAAATTCGCCTAATCCCTATAGTTTTAGGAGTAGGTTTGTTACCTTTAGTTGTCGGTGCAAGCTGTTTTTAGAACGGCGGAGCAGAGCCGCGAGCTGCTCAGAGCTACACTATGGAGGCTCATGGGATTTCCATCTTTCCTTCATCAAACTAAATACACAATCCAACAACTCCAAAACACTTTCATGGACAAGTTGTGACCTGCACATTCACCACACTATAAAATAATAACGTTTAATTATGTAACATTAAGACACATGACGCAAATACTCAGAACGACTTGTGCTTTTGAAATCACTCCTCGCAGCAGCCATGTCTTAAATGTAGTTCTGGCTACGCATTTGCCTAAAAAACAACTACATCTTGTAACGTTCATAGCGTGGTGAATGTGCAGGTCACAACTTGTCCACCAGAGCGTTTTGGAGTTGGATTGTGTATTTGATGAGTTTGATGAGGGAAAGCCCATCAGCCTCCGTAGCGTAGCTCTGAGCAGCTCGCGGCTCTGCTCCGCTGATCGAAAAACAGCTTGCACCGACAATTAAAGGTAATGAACCTACAGCTATGACTATAGGGATTATGGCAATAGGCAAATTTGCCAAAATGTTGAACTATCCCTTTAAACCTTCTATCCAGCCACACGTCCGTTGAGTTCCTGCATCTTTCCTAAGATCTGCTGGAGCTCAGTGTATCAGTCATCGCAGCAGGCAGCTGTAATTTTCTGCAACATATGCTGTGAAAATGACTTCGACATTATGCAGCAGCTTTAACTCCGTCCATCACTGTGAGAGCTGCACACTTCCTCCTCCTCCTTCCCCTTCCCCTCGCCCTCCAAGAGCCTTTTCCAAAAGGCTCTGCTCGGCTCGGCTCCCCCGAGTCGGGCGGGGAGGCGTCGTTTTGATGGAAATGGTTGATAGAAACCCGGTGGTTGGTTGGTGGTGGCGCTGGGCCGGCTGTTAGCCTGTTGTGCTCTGCTGGACAGTCATTTTCTCACCGATTTGACATGCGTGGCATTTTGTTATCTCGCAGAGAGGACGCCCTGTTCGGGGAGGGGAGATTATTCATCGAATGTCAAGGAGGGATATTGTCTCTCCTCCTTCCTTAAGGGATCTGGGAAAAAGCTCAGTGACTATGATTCATTCTCTCTCTCCCCCCCATGGTTTTTTAGCAAAATAACAGTTGAAGGTAATGACATTACAGTACGGTGCAAATATCCCCGTGCAGGCAAAGCTAGGATTAAAAAATGAATTAGAGTCACAGACAGAAGGTGAGGGCGAGGGCGAGGGTTTGAGAGGAACGTTCCTACCTGAAATAGTAGAAACAATACATAAAATGTTATCTGTGAAATCTAATATAACATAATCCATCACTCCTGTGTGAGAGCACAAAGCCCTGATAGGAGTTGTCTCACATTTAATAGGTCCATCAGATGAAAATCAAAGCTTTTCTCTGTGTTTCTAGGCTCCTCAAATAAAAAAAAAATCTAGACTTTCTTTGGCTGTAAATTCCCTCGACTAAAGAACAAACTTTATTCAGCTGCGTAGTTTCACTTTTTCTATGACAAAGCAAACCAGGACATTTGGTTCAGGAGAGAACATTAACTAACACATTTTCTGCCAAAAGGTCATTTTTAAATGTTTTAACAAACAACCACTTTTTTTGTAATTCATTATTAGTAAATGAAAAAGAACTCTAAATGCTAAAATATGTAAAAGACTAAACAAAAAGACTCATGTGGGTTCCATCCTACTCTTTGAAACCCTTTGGCTTTATCCCATCTTACACCGAACAAATGTAATTGTGAGCGGATTATGTTTTTTTTTCTTTCTGTTCACTGGATATGAGGATATATGTTGTTTTTATTTCTACATCTGGTGAGTCATAAATATATTGACAGACATATTGACTAAATCTAACCAAGCCACAGCTCTATTAGCTCCTGTCTGTCTGTTAAAATCTAAATGGTGTGAGTTCCACCTTTAATTGTCCTTTCAGTTTTGTCGTAGTTTGGCTGAAGTCGATGGAGGCAATGGCTTCGATGGCCGCAGCAACCGTTGGTAAATTGGATGGTCTAGCCTTTGGAGCATTTCCTGATTGTGTCCGAATGCAACCAACCAACCAAGACTTTTTTTTTTTCACTTTGTGATTATCCTCAACTCAGTTCAGTTCAGTTTAATTTGAATTTGAAGATCATTAGGAACTTCAATTGTGAAGAGTGACAGTTTATATTCAAGCAGAATAAATACAAAGGTTACAAGAGAGAAAGGCACACACATACATTTACGAGCATATATAAAGATGTTAGATTAGTAGTTAAGTTGTCTAATAGATGAAGGTAATGATTGATTCTTATGGATTTTGCCTGTTTTTGTGGACCGTGCCCTGAGAAATGTGTTCCTTGTTATTCTCCCTTTTTCTGTGGGGTACGGTTTTTGGGGATACATGATATTTTGTTTTTCCTTAGCCTAAAGGTCAGAGGTTATCGAACATCTGAATATCTCTCTGTCTGGTGAAGGTGGAGTTTTGGGGATAAGCCAACATATGTATAGAAGGGATTTGGGTTAAGACAAGAGAGAGATCTCACATTGGCACCAGGGGCTCCCCATGATTCAGCATTTTCTGCTCTTTTTTGTAATAAACTCTTTCATCTGCAAGTAAAGACATGTCAGCTCCTCACCTCACCTGGCTGCAAAGCTGGGCTACCATGGCTACAGCACATCACCGCCTCAACTTTTCAATAGCTAGCACACTAGGTGGCTAATAATTAATGGCGCGCAAAATATGCTGGGATACGGGAGGCCAAGAAGGATGTAGGTGTGGTGTGATCCTAGAACAGACAGGAGAAGACCTGATTGGAGGAGCCTTCAGACTGGGACAGGCCTTGTTCCAACGCCGTGACGTTATCCCTCTGAAGGATGCAGCAGCAACATAGTAAGATTAGTAACTCTTACTATGTTGTTCTGTTGATAACAAGGCAAGGCAAGGGGATTTTATTTGTATAGCCCGTTTTTACAAACATTTTTTCTCAAAGGGCTTTACATGGCATCACAACAACATCCTCTGCCCTTAGACCCTCACATCGACTGAGGAAAAACTCCATGGAAAACCCTTTTAACTCATTGAGTGCCAGCCCTTTTATAAAATGGTCAGTGCCATGTGCCAGCGTTTCGGGGCATTTTGAGTAATATTTTAAGACCAAGAGAATATTTTGTATTATGACTCTGAAAACACAAAATAGCTCAAAGGAAAGAGGAGACTCTCTATTTAACTAGGGAAAAACCATTTGTTTGTACCTTGTTCCATTCTTAATTTATCTTAAGTTGAATAGAGCCTGGTTGCACCAAAAAGACCACTTTTTTTCTAGAAAGCTGAGAAAAATGCATTTTTGTGAAAGAGAGTCTCTCAAGAAAAACAGTGATTTATCCGTTTTAATTTTGGCTTCAAAAACATGTAAGACATCTGAAAATTTCATTTCACATGTTTTTTCATTGTACAAAAAAAAAAAAACAACTAAAATACAACAAGTAGGAGTCCTACTATGCAGAGTGATGTCTGCTCTCCTACTCCTCCTGCAGTTGCTGCCCCCTCACCCTCTCCTCCCCCCTCCTCTCCCCCTCCCCTCACCCCCTCTCTGCCCCTCCCCTCTCCTACTTCTCCTCCTGCTGCTGCTTCGCCTCGTCTCTGAAGGAGGGAGGGAGACGTCATGGCGTCTTCAGCCTCTCTGCTGGACGCGGCCGCGGCAGCGACTCACCGCGCTGATCTCTCGGTTCGTCGTCACGACGTCGGTTTACAGCAACTGGTGAAACTGACTCCGCGATCCGCTTTCGCTTCGGCATTTCGGTGCTGATCATCTAGATCAGTTTACCTTTCCTGCCTCCTCTGATCACTTCATGCTGGAGCTATGCTAATAGCATCCGTAGCTAAGCTTTCCTCCAGCTCCACGTTACACTTGTTCCAGGCTCTGCCCGTCGTTTTCCTCTAGAAATAGAAACTTTTCCCAACTTTTTTTATCTCTGTACCGATCGCACTTGTCTTCTCCTTCCTCTTCACTTCTTGCTCTGATCTACAGTCTCATTCGTTCTACACATCCCAGAAGCCCCAAAATTACTCACAGTGTGCGCAACAGCGTCCCCATTTACCAGCCGCAGAAAACTGCATTTGACGTATATATACGTCAATGGCACTCAAGCGTTGGATTTTGATTGACGTATATATACGTCAATGGCACTCAATGAGTTAACAGGGAAAAATTGGACGTGCAATAACAGCAAGCTTTTTTTAGTGTAGTTATTTAGATGTTAGCATAAAGTTAACCATATGATTTGTATGTACTGTACTTGTGTCCCCATACACGTTTGTTTAAGTGTGTGTTTTTTTGCTTTTGTTTTTTACACCAAATTAGTTTCACAGTGGTTTTCAAGTAAAGGAAGAGCCAAACTTGAGTTTTCCTTGTAATTATGTTAATTAACTGCAGGTAGCAGGAGCAGAATAGGCCTACAGTACACGGTGACAAGTGGTAACCACAGGATTGCTTTTTTAAAAATGTATTTATTTTTTATTCAGACTCTTTCTGCACTTGGTGTAATTTAGGAAAAAAAATCAAGAACTAAACAAGCTCCTCTTCACCTTAACCAAAGCGCATCAACCTAAACCTGGAGCTTTGTGTCTCTACTGCCTCCAAACATAACCCAGCAAAAACCTGTTGTGGTTTAGTTGTAGCTACAGAAAACGTAATTTCTGGGAGACATGGTTGGTTAACAGCTGACATCTCTGGAACAGACCCAGGCGAGGAAAGAAACCTTTACAGGCTGGATGACGACGCTGCTGCTGCTGCTGCTGCTGCTGCTGCTGCTGCTGCTGTGGCCTAACAAATGGCAGCAGTCAGAGCGCGGGCATTCAGCACTGAAGGCGCTGACATTTCAGAGACCTTCTGGAAACTGAAGCAACAGCTTGGACGTAAAAAAACACTATTCATTCTCCGGCTAAAAGACAACACACAATATCACAGGCTTTAATGAGTTTGGCACCAGAGACAATGGTTTGTTATGATGTCAAATGTAATACTGTCTGATAAAGGGACAAGGTTGAGGACATAGTTACACCTCGTGGTGTTAAGGGATAGTAGCATTTTTTTTTTAAAGTGGGGTTGTATGATCT
The DNA here is from genome assembly GCF_905171665.1 of Trachurus trachurus. Taxonomy (NCBI): domain Eukaryota; kingdom Metazoa; phylum Chordata; class Actinopteri; order Carangiformes; family Carangidae; genus Trachurus; species Trachurus trachurus. The sequence goes on from NC_139898.1 coordinate 31,303,686, forward strand.
ACAAATAGCCCCTAAGTACTTTAATTGCAGTAGCAGACTCTCTGCACTCCTCCCGTTAGTAACACCAGCCCATAGCCCTGCCCAGAGATTTACTACATACAGTGTTGTGAATGGACCCAAAGAAACGGCCTGTTTTCGTGGCCTAAAAGAGGTTTTACCTGAAAAAAAAAATACACAGTTCCATTGTTCGCTATAATATAATTTTTTCCAGCCCCTCAAAGTGCAGGAAAAACGCAGTTTTTATTTGGACCTAACCAACTGCTGATCGGCGGGCGTTAACCCTGGGTGGAGGGATACGTGAGTTGGTTAGGTCCAAATAAAAACTGCGTTTTTCTTGCACTTTGAAGGGCTGGAAAAAATTATATTATAGCGAACAATGGAACTGTGTATTTTTTTCATGTAAAACCTCTTTTAGGCTGCGAAAATAGGCCGTTTCTTTGGGTCCATTCACAACAATGTATGTTGTAAATCTCTGGGCAGGGCTATGGGCTGGCGTTGCTAACAGGAGGAGTGCATGCAGAGAGTCTTCTACTGCAATTAAAGTACTTAGGGGCTATTTGTAGATCATACAACCCCACTTTGAAAAAAAATGCTACTATCCCTTTAATAAATTACTTTATCATGAGGATTGTGCATAAGGGTGTAAAGTAAAAACACCCACCAGCACCACCAGTGTGATTCACTGTTAAATTAACACCACACTGCTAGGACTGCTGCAGGGGTTAAAAGTGGGGATTGCGTGGGAAGTGGGGAAGAATAAAACTTAAAACCGAGCTACAGCACTTTGATTTAAGGATGCAACGAGAATCTGAAAACAAATTTGATTTAACTGCACCTGTGCAACATTACCTTCATCCTCTCTCATTGAGTTTCATGCCTGATGTGATTTCCCGTCCTTAACAAGCACAACACAGCAGTCACAGAGATAAAGTCTTCTTTAAAGCAGGTTTAAGCTCCAGCAAACAGCTCTGAGATATGTAAATGAACACACACACACTGAAGAATTAAGGCAAGAATGTTAATTATTAAATTATACCGTTGCCTGCGGTGCAAATATTTTCATTTCATCATTTCATCAAAGACGACCTTAGTGAGACACGGGAGTTGTGTTTCTCTGAAAGTGGAGGTGTTGCAACACCCATGGGTGCGAGGCGTCACTGCAGTCTGTTCCACAGTAAAAAATAAAAATAAAAATTTGAGAATGATATGAAAATAAAAGTTAAAACCATATTGGAGAAAACTGAAGACTTTTTTCCAGGATTGTGAAATTTGTTGGAGGAAAAAAGAAAACAAGTTAAATCTTCGTAACAATGTTCTGGTAGAAAAGAAACCACCTCCTCAGTTATGAGCGTTGTGAACGGCTGCACCGTGGCACAATCTGCTGCTTTCCCAAATTTTTTAAAGAATTAAATTGAAATTAAAATTGAAATCTGTGAAGTTTGTCAGAAGAAAATCCTGCCAAGTTCATCAAAGAAGCAAATGAGTCAGACCTAAAACACATAAGGTCCATTAGTGACTGTTAAACAGCAACACATTGTGTACTGTAGGGAGGCAAACAAAACATGTGCCAACTTTTTCTTTAACCAGATTTTCTTTCAGTGTGTTGCTGTTTGACATTTGCTGCATTTCCATGAACCTAAAGATGGAAATGGAAACGTGAAATTTCAAAGAAACGGAAACGTCTTTGCTCCCATCAGGTGGTTCTCTTAGACAATTCTTAGACAAGTGATATTTCACTGAATTGCACTGGAAACATTTTTTTTTATGCTGCTGTACCGGGCCGCGGGGCGCCGGCTCCAGCTGAGAGGCAGATGCTGAAACTGCGTCGTCAACTTTAACTGTAACGACATCACGAGAGGAGGAAATCCAGGAGGAAATCCAGCTTTATTCACATATTATCCCTCGATGGACACGGTGCGTTACATCGTCCTCTAAAATCCCAATCATCAGTTATTACTGTATATTTTCTGTCTCTTGTTGCAGCAGCTCAGATTAAAACACCTTCAGTTGTGTTTCACTCAGCCAGCAGCTCCTGTCTGTGTGTTTTACTTCTGTTAAAAATGGATTAAGATATCTCAAATTCCTACTCCGACACTTTCAAGAATCACATTGGAAAGCCTCATGCACTGCTGTGTGTGTATGTGTGTGTGTCTACTAGATCTTCGTCTCCTGTCCACCTAGCCAGCTAACTTTGCAGTCTGCTCACACCCACACAGTCCTCTCCTTTGGACAAACACAGCAGTCTCCTCTGTGATGGATGTGGAGTCTAAGTGCCACCACTGTTTTTAGCCTTCTGAATATTTCTTGCTCTCGCTCAGACGCCTCCATGTGCTTGACACTGGCTTCTCTGTTTGGCCTCTTTGTGTGTGTAATATTTGCACCTGTTCCATTTGTCTCTCCCCGCGCGGCGCGGTGCTTTTCTTTATTCCTTTCTTTCTTTCTATTTTTTTTTTTTTTTTTTTCAAACCGCAGCAATCTCTTTTCTCTATTCTCTGTGTGTCTCAGAGAAAATCCACTGGAAACTTATTGTGGGAGCTATGCTAATTTCCCTGACAATAGTGTGGGTGAGGGAAACATATTGCCTGTTATAGAGAGAGAATATGTGTGTGTGTGTATGCATAACGCCATGCATAAGCTTTATGTGGGAACCCATATGTTATGTTAGTATGCATTCCTCTCCTTCGCTGCCTGGCTGTATGTAAATGTGCTCCGAGATCAGCTGACTTTGACTTTATTATGGCTCACATGATGCAACGCTACAGGAAGCCCAAAGCGCCCGCGGTGCCAGACATGGTGCTCTCAGCGGCCTTTTGTCTGAGATTTGTTGGAATGAAAACTGGGCTGTGCTGCAGAGGGCAGGCTGGCCAACACCACACTGGCAGACAGGGAGGAAGGTAGAGAGGGAGGGAAGGAGGAAGGTTGAAGAGATATACCGAGGTTTTTACGAGACCGAGGAAAATGTTAATTCTGTGAGATAAATCCTGAGAAATCTTAAATTACATGCAACAAAGATCTGGAGGTCTTCTGTGAGAGTCTAGCCCGATAAAACCCACAGAAATTATGACAAATCTAAAAAAAAAAGGTTTTAACCCTCCTGTTGTCCTTCTGGGTCGAATTGACCCAATCTGTTCCCTTCCTCCTTCCTTCCTTCTTTCTTTCCTTCCTTCCCTCCCTTCGTCCTTACATTTTCTTTCTTCCTCTTTTGATCCAATTGACCTGATCTGTTCCCTCTTCCTCCATCTTTCTTTCCTTCCCCTTTCCCTTCCTTCTTTCCTCCCTTCTTCCTTCCTTCTTCTTCCTTCCTTGAACAAATCTGTTCCCTCCCTCCATCTTTCTTTCCTTCCCCCTTCCCTTCCTTCTTTCCTTCCTTGAACAAATCTGTTCCCTCCCTCCACCTTTCTTTCCACAATCCTTTTCCCTTCCTTCTTTCCATAATTCTTTCCTCCCTTCTTCCTTCCTTCTTCTTCCTTCCTTGAACAAATCTGTTCCCTCCCTCCATCTTTCTTTCCTTCCCCCTTCCCTTCCTTCTTTCCCTTCTCCCTTCCATCTTTTTCCTACCTTGAACGAATCTGTCCCCTCCCTCCATCTTTCTTTCCTTCCCTTTTCCCTTCCTTCTTTCCCTTCTTCCTCCCTTGAACAAATCTGTTCCCTCCCTCCACCTTTCTTTCCACAATCCTTTTCCCTTCCTTCATTCCATAATTCTTTTCCCCTTCCTTCCTTCCTTCCTTCTTCTTCCTTCCTTGAACGAATCTGTTCCCTCTCTTCCTTCCTTCCTTCTTCTTCCTTCCTTGAACGAATCTGTTCCCTCTCTTCCTTCCTTCCATCCTTCCTTCCCTCCTTCCTTCCTTCCTTCCTTCCTTTTTGACCCAATTAACCCAATCTGTTCCTCCCTCCTTCTATCTTTCCTTCCTTTTCCCCTTCCTTCTTTCCTCCCATCTTTCCCTTTGTCCTTCCTTCCTTCCTTCCCTTCGTCCTTACTTTTTCCTTCCTTTTTGACCCAATTAACCCAAACTGTTCCCTCCCTCCTTCTATCTTTCCTTCCTTTCCCCCTTCCTTCTTTCCTCCCATCTTTCCCTTTGTCCTTCCTTCCCTTCGTCCTTACTTCTTCCTTCCTTTTTGACCCAATTAACCCAATCTGTTCCCTCCCTCCTTCTATCTTTCCTTCGTTTTTCCCTTCTTTCCTTCCTTCCTTCCTTCCTTGACCCAGGAGGACAATAGGAGGGTTAAATTAGTGGGACTACTTTTTGTTGATGCAACAAAAAGCGAAAAACTTTGTATTGATGTGCACCATGGGTGGATGTGTGGTGGAAGTTAATGACGGGGGATGTCCCGGCACCAATCTGCAAGACTGATATCACAGCTCAGTGCATATTTAAATTAATTGGTAATAGCTTTATTAAGCCCTGATAAAACTTCTTTATTTATTTAAGCCCACTCTGTCCCAACCCTGGGTCAAATCTGCAGCCACAAAATTGATCTGGTGCAAAGTAATAACCGCGGTCATAATCCTCAGTGTGGCCACAGTACATGTGCTGGTGTGTGTTATTATTATTAAAGGCAGCTAATGCACAGGTAAGGCAAGAGCAGAGTGTGTCACGATGATTTGTTAGATGAATGTATCATTAATAGGTTATGGCTGAATACACTTTCATCACCACCCAATGATTTGCCAGAGGCACTTCTTTCCTTCGTAATTACATAATCACACACTCGTATAAATGACAAATATCCACTGTATCTTTTTTTTTTTTTTTCTGCACACAGCAAAGTAAAGGGCGGGTTCAATAAGAAGCGTCCATGTGCTGTGAACACGAGGGAATCCACTGATCCTGTGAGGATTGATATTGAAAACAAGACTTAGTGGTGGTACTACCAGTACTTCAGGTATTGATCCGCCCGCCTCGACTGCAATGCAATGCAACATGATCCAGCACTGCACTGCACTCGTTAGTCGAGTATGTGCAGCCATACATCCCTGAGAGATTATGTTGAAATGTCAGTGACTTACTTATCTCACTAAAAATGATATTTAACTACATAAACTGCTTTTTCTCTTTTGCAGTCCGGTCTGTTTTGGTATTTAAACAGCTGCTAATGAAGGCCTTGCTCTTGTAAATGTGTCACTCTGCTTTTGTTTAAACACCCAAAAAACATAGTGCTAACACAACAACAACGCTGTGACTGGTAAAGTGAGTGGAGCATAAAAAAGAACTATAGCAGTAACTCTAATCAGCCGGCGAGCAGTAGCTTTAGTGAAGATATTGACCCGGCAATGACCGAAGTAAAGAAAGTGCAGCTGCTCTGGGTGGCGTACAAATCTGTCACTTTGCCCCGAGCTGCTTCTGCAACATTTTGCAACGAGATCTAAACACTACAACAAACAATGTTCATGTTGTGTCCTGATAAAAACTGCTTGACACCCAGAAACTGTCACAAACTTTTTAACATTTCTTAAGAAGACGACTTTAAGGGAGACTTGGTGAGCCGATGTTGTATAGAGCAAAGATTTACACTCAAATGAATCTGTACCAGAAGCTGATGGACCATTTATTCAGAGAATTGATGTCTTTGCTCACCAACAGCTGTCTCCAAAAGTGGAAAATAACACTGGTGTTGTTATTATATTGCAATATTAGAGACCAGGAACATGACAAATGAAAGACACAAGAAAATGTGGAATATTTGATGGCAAATGTTTTGCATCAAAACAATTCATACCAGCGGCGATGTGAATATCCGATGTTTCTTTGCCTCCACGTCTTACCTTAAAAACATACCATGCACACCTTCTTGTTGATCACGTACGTTTTTGTGCTACTAACCATGTTTCCATCCAGACGTTTTTATTCGCATTAAAGCAGAAGTAAGCGATCCTGTCGTTTTGACTAACTTATTGTCAGCAGATGGAGTTAGCAGTCCCCGCCCTCGTCCCTACGTCACCACATTCACGCGCATCCCTTGGCTGCACACACAGAGAGGACCGCCCCTTTATGCCGTTCTCTCTCCTCATTGGATAAAGGTTGTAGGATACGATAAATGTTTTCTCCTCGGCTTACAGCAGAGCAGAGTGACTGACAGACCCGTGTTTCAGACCAAACACTCTATGTAAGTGATTGCTGTCGGAAGATATAACTATTTAAGACTTATATTAACACAAACATCCCGCTTACTTCTGCTTTATGCAATATCGAATTAAAAATGCCTTATGGAAACAGTATAATTCGATTAAATATCATGAATATTGATGAAAAGTTAATACGGTCAGATTTTCTCTTGATGGACAAATATTGATGGAAACAGTTTTTGCTGGATAAATGTGAGTTGCGATCGAGTTTTATGTCAATTCTGCTACGTATTCCAGCTGTTCAAAGACGCGGCGAGAGTAAACAAAGAAATATGCAGGTGTACAGGCGACAGACTGGCTTCATGTGAAGTGTCACAATCTCCCAGAACTGTTTTTTAAGCGCTGCCGTTCACAAACCACAGGTGACAGGTCTGGTCTCCTCCGACACCTGTAGGATTTAACACGCGGTGCATCTGCATCAAAACGGTGGATGGAAACATGGTTACTGTCATCTAGTTACCAACTCTACTACCTCAAACACAGCATCTGATCACTGTCCTGTTCTTTGATGCTTCACCACACATCGTCCTTCACCTCGATGTCTTTGTTATGTTTGTGTCCCTTATCAAACAAGACAAGAGTGGTGAGAGACACAGGTTGTTGACTTTGTTGTCACAGTGTTGCGTAGGGTTGTGGCGCACCTCCTTTTCATGCAACACGATAGGTTGATGTGTTTAGTCGCTGGACGAAAGCGCACAAACAAATACTGACGTGCAAATTACCTGCAATAACAAATACATACCCGTTGTGTAAGGGCCTTAAAGGGGAATTGCCATTTTTTACAATCTGGGCCTTATTTCTATCATAAAATACGATCATATCCTCACCCAGATAACTTTGGTGTCATTACAAGTCGTTCTGACGAAATTAGCTCCAGCCGAGAGCCGCGTATATCCGTATGATGTGAGTCTACAGGGCAGCAGAATGCAGCCTCTAAATAACACATTATCCGCCGCAAAACTCGTTCATTTAACCACTATTTAGTTATGATAGGCTAGTGCTATTCCCCTCTGAGTCCGGCGTTAGCTGTTATCAATATCCGGGGTCTGTAGGTTGACCTACTGACCTCTGACCTGGATGATGTCATCTCAGACCGCTGCCCGGCTCATTCTGATAATAATGATTCCACTTTGGCATTCGGGTCCATTTTTAGCGCAACTAGCCGGAGCTTTAGTGAGTCCAGGTTGAGGAGAGGAAGCCTGTGGAAGCTGAACTTCGTCCAGCTGCTCATTTTGTTCTGACAAGTCGGAAACACGCAGAAACAAACCACAGGATTAGCGGTAGCAACTTTTTTCATATGGATGTACGCGGCTCTCGGCTGGATCTAATTTCGTCGGAACGACTTGTAATGACACCAAAGTTATCTGGGTGAGTAAATGATCGTATTTTATGCTAGAAATAAGGTCCAGATTGTAAAAAAAAAACGGCAATTCCCCTTTAATGCAATACTAAGACGTTATTATTACCAGCAATCACCATCACCTTGCAAGAAATGTCCATGTTTGGCACCAGTGAAGATTTACAGACTCAGGACTGGACGTAACCAGGAAGACGACAGAAAAACAGCAGAGGGAAACAAATGAGGTTTTGATTTAAAACTGTAAAACCACTGACTATTAAAAGTCCAAAGGTCATGCTCACAAAAATCGAACGAACGTGGGACAACCAGGAAGTTCAGTGAGCCTAGAGTCGATGCACGGTATCAGGTATCAGTTTTAGATCAGTAACGACAAATGTAATGTTTGATTGATTGATTCACTCATTGAAAAGAAAAGCACTATTTCCAGGCCATAAAACCCAGTCACTGTCACGACCTGAAGTCATATGTCTTATTAATGACATTTTGATAGTGTTATGCTGGATGGACATGGATGATGCTCACACATTTACAATGAAACAACCCTCCACACAAAAAAAAAAAAAAAAAAATCTTCCTTTAAGCAAGTCCCGCTCCAAAAACAGAAGCTCAGAGAATCATCTTCAGATTGCAGCAGCCACAAACCGACCATGAAGGGAAGACATCAGCGCTGAGCTGTTTCCTGCCTCTTTAGGGAGGAGAGAGTAATGCTGGGAGACAGGCTGAGAGTCAGAGATGCACTGAAGGGTGTCAATATAGTACAAAATAGAATTAAAGTGTAATTAGGGAAATCATTACCTGACACTTCTGCAGTGGGGGATTTGGTTAATTTACTGAACAATCCTTCAGCGAATGGACTGTGTCTTAGAAGATTTTTATGTCAAGGGTGACTGAGTGCCTGCAAGTGGTAGAGGATGAATTCATAATGCGCTCCTTAATAATGGAACACAGATTCAATCAAATCCGCTTTAAAAGTGTTTATGCAGTGTAAAAAAAGATGGCAAAGTTGATGCTGACAGAGTCGTATCTTATACTGCATCAAAGCCTGAGCTACTACTGTGAGGGGCAATGCATCTGCTTTAAAAATACCTCCTCATACTCCAGCTTCCTGAGATTTAGAGATACGACGACATCAAACGACACAAAGGGGTTAGCTGTAAGCTGCAGGTTTTTTTTTTTTTTTTTTTTAAAGGTGTTGATTGCTCCTTTATTTAACCAGGTACAACCTGTGTTGATTAAAATGTCATCATCAACACAGACCCTGTCAAAGAGGGCATTAACACATGTTTTGATGAAGACATTAATGACAAACAAAGAGAGTTCAGAACAATTACCTAATTAAGGTGCATAATAGGCATGATTAAATAAAATACAAACAAGAGCAAAACAAAAGCATTGACATTGAGTACCACTTTCCTGATGCTTTTTCAAATGGACTTGAACTGATAGTAATTGATAAATCACAGATTCATATGTGGAATTCAAACAGTGGAAGCTTTGTTTTGTAATTAGCTAAAAGGCACAGTGGTTTACAGGCAACTGTTGGTGGAAATGTAAATATATTGCGTAAAATCAACTGCATCCAATGTGTTTATACTCTGGTTGAAAGATTGATCATTAAAGAAAAGTAAAATATTAAATAAAAAGGCTGTTTTTGCACTTGTAAAGAGAAAATAGGATATCTTTAAAGGAGAAACTGAAAATATCTCCAGCTTTTTGATGATTTATGTTCTTTAGTAAATTTGACTTTAAAGGGACTGAGCAACATTGGGAGACCAGTGAAATACAAAGGTTTGTACAGCTGATCGGGAGAATAGATTATAGTATCATCCACATAGAAAGGAAACACTCAATTAATCATGTAAGACAATTTATGCAAACAGAAAAAAAAAAAAATAACGGCCCTAGGATCGAACCCTGGGGTACACCCCGAGGAAGAGGAAGCCTGAGCAAAGCAGGTCACATTTAGTTTGAGCCGTGACCCTTTAACTTGTACGTTTTTAGAAGTAGTTGTTGTCTTGGGATATTAATGTGGAGGCAACGTCGGTGACATTGCTGCTCGCTACGCACTGATCATTTCCAGGCGAGAACAACGTAGCAGCACACGAGTTACATGACCGCAATTAGCTACAGTCGGTCCCCGCGGGAGGGAGATTTATGAGCAGGTGCATGTTTTCGTGTGTTTATTTGTATGTGTATGTGTGTGTTTTTTTTTTAAAGTGCCTCGCTGGGGTAAAGCAGCGTGGCGCGTGCGATGCCATTATTTTCACAGAGGAGCTTCATTTGTTGCTCCTTCTCAAGTAATTAATTTATTCATGCCAGTTAAAAATAAAACCAGGAGAGGACCCTTGTGAGAATATACGGGTGGAGGCAGGGGAAGGAGCTGGAAGGGAGTCAAAACATCTGCTGGTCGCTCTGCACAGCCGCATCCATTAATGATCAGAAAAAACAAATAAAAAAACACCCCAATTTTGTTTTTTGTTACATGTTGTGCTGTTTTATGCGTTCTCGAGTGTGGCCAAAAAACATTTCTTCTCCTCAGAGAAAAGAAATGAGAGCTTTAATCCTGAATCTTGATGCTTTTTTTGGATTATTACTGTGGATGAAACCTTCAGCATTTTCATTCAGCTCTCCAGACATTCCCATGAATGTTAAAAACTAATAAAAAGGACAGATATGAGAACGTCTAGTTCTTCAGAAATACCGTTTCTTTTTCTTTTTCTTCTTTTTCTTCTTCCCTTCCAGCCAAACAGTGAATAAAACCTAATGCAGAGAAGGTGAGTCTGGTTTTAACAGAACAAAACAAAACAAAAAATCTTTTATTTTTTATGCATGTTTAAACAGGACTAATCACCCGGTGCAAGGATACGAGCAGAGTGTGCTTTGTGGGTAATGATGCAGTATAAAATAAAAGGTGTGGAAAACATGACCTTCAGTCACGAGGTAAACAAGCACCGGCGAGGGAAAAAAAAAAAAAAATCAATTCTGCTTTAAGAGAAGTATTCACTTTTTCTCTATAAATACCCTCTGTACTTGTAACACGCCCCCACAAGATCATTTACAATGATGAATATTTTAAATTAACTCCAAATTAGACTCTAGATCACAAAATGACTTCAGGTAGGTGGACACACACACACGCCGCTACATCACAGTGTGTGTGTATATGTGTGTGTTTCTAAGCACTTCTTATTTATTTTTAACATCTCCCTGGCCTAAATTGGGAGTGCACAAGTCCTGCAGCCGCCCAAACACACACACACACACACACACACACACACACACACACCTCTTCACGTCAGTCATTTTCCACCAACACCCTCAGATCCCAACATTTCATTTATTCTGTAAGTGTTTGTGATCACACGTAATTTGCTTTTCTCTCCACTGTCCCAGTGTTGATGGCAGCTGATGAGGTTCTCCAGAGCCAAGCCTTTTATTCTCCTGAGAGCATGTCCCAAACAGCATCTGGCTGTGCCTTATAGCCACACACACACACACACACACACATACACACAGTCTGTCACACAGAACTGCCACATACACACTGACTAACACTACTATATTTAACCAGTTCGGTCGGCCTCCCTGCTGCATTAGTTCCTAACCGTTTGTCCATCTGCAGTCAAACCATTAAATCCCACTGCAGTCTGTTGTCTGCTGTTTAAAATCTCACTGCTGTGTGATTCCAGTCTTGCAGGAAACATATGGTCTCTGATAAAAAAAAAATGATGATTTTATGTCATGCCAAATGAGAAGCAGAAATCAATTCATAAATATGACTGCGGGGGGAATTTGTCTTTGTAACCTGATACCCCAGAGTCGTACGTACATGGCTTTAAATGATGATTTAGTTTTTTCTTTCTGTCTTAGCAATAATTCTGTGAGGAGAAACTCACTCTAGGTTTCCATCCTATTAAGATTTCTGAAACATTTCCAACCTCAGCAGCCACCATATTATTTCAAATATAGCCCGCAGCAAATGATTGAGCAATACCTACAATTTGTTATGGTAATAGTCTCAGGGATTTTGAAATGATGATATTATTAGGGTGAATATGGTAGTAGAATTAGTTAGAAGAGGAGAGAGGAGAAAATTCTAAGCTATCAAGGACAGTTAATTTAACCCACACCCCCAAAAAACTGAAAATCTACATAGAAAAGTTTGCATGTCATTATAACATTAGAAAAAAGTCATCAGGTGCAGCCACTTCCCCCCCAAAAGCCGCGGTAACCTCATAACGAGGTCATCTGAGATCTAATGTGAGCAAACAGTGACCATAAAATTACTGCAAACATCTCAGCCTGCACAATCCAACTATTCAAAAGTCCAATATTTACCTCATTATCTCAGAGATTCTCCTCACTCATGGCTGCAGCACATTGGAGTGGGGATGGGAGACTCTGCAGCTGTCCTCACCCCCCCCCCTTTTAGTATTATTATTATTATAGAAGCACTTATTTTTCCAAATAATCCAAAATCTATAAATGCACCAGACTTATTAGTCGGAAATGAGAAAACCCTTAGAAATAATTTAGCTGTTTTATGCATGAAGAGGTAAATATGGATTCAATGTCACTGTTACTTATAGTCATTACTCTTTACCACCTTACACCATTGATCTGTCATCTTTGCACTAGTCACTAGTCATTCGAATGGTACATCTCACTCCTACCCCCCCATACTGTGCAATATTATAAATATTTGTATTCTATATTTTTAAAGGGATAGTTCAACATTTTGGCAAATTGGCCCATTGCCATAATCCCTATAGTCATAGCAGTAGGTGCATACCTTTATTTGTCGGTGCAAGCTATATTTAGAACGGCGGAGCAGAGCCGTGAGCTGCTCAGAGCTACGCTACGGAGGCTCATGGGATTTCTTGGTTTCCCTCATCAAACTCATCATATACACAATCCAACAACTCCACAATGCTCTGGTGGACAAGTTGTGACCTGCACATTCACCACGCTATGAGATAATAACACAACGTTACCAGACAGAGTTGTTTTAGAGGGAAATTCATGCAAAACAGCTGATACACGTTCCCGTCGGGGACAGTTTTTCATCACGAAGTCTCTGTATTTACCTCTAAAACAACTCTGTCTGGTAACGTTCAGAGACTGCTTGACGAAAAACTGTCCCCGACGGGAACGTGCATCAGCGGTTTTGGTAACGTTCTGTTATTATCTCATAGCGTGGTGAATGTGCAGGTCACAACTTGTCCACCAGAGCGTTGTGGAGTTGTTGGATTGTGTATTTGATGAGTTTGATGAGGGAAACCAAGAAATCCCATGAGCCTCCGTAGCGTATAGCTCTGAGCAGCTAGCGGCTCTGCTCCACCGTTCTAAAAATAGCTTGCACCGACAATTAAAGGTAACGAACCTACTGCTATGACTATAGGGATTATGGCAATGGGCCAATTTGCCAAAATGTTCAACTATCCCTTTAATAGTTCGTACAAAGCTGTATATTCTTCTCTCTTTTATAATCTTTGTTTCTTCATTTGAACGCCTACATTTCTCATACCTGGGATACATGTAAATATAAATGTAAATAAATAAATGTCTTATTGTTGTTTCATATCGTCACCTAGCATCTCAGAGCTTGTGCGTCAGAAAGCAACATCACTATGAGATTCACAACAGAATTAAGAATATACAGGAAGGATGTGTGTGTTCTGTGTCACCTCCTGTATCCTGCTAAGCCGTGTGGGCCCTTTGCGTACTCTGATGATGACAGTTACACTTCAAATGGGCGAGCGATAGCCAGTCCAGTCGGGGCTTATATATATATATATATATATATACGATATGTGAGCCGCATGGAGAGGATTGGATTGGAGCGAGGATCTCTCAGGGTATTTTAGCTGGACGCTGCAAAAGACTGGAGGCTGCACGGCTGAGGTCATTTATCAGCAGCCAGTCGCCGCAGGCAGAGGCTGGGTACTTTCTATCCCTGACCTATGTTCTCTATAAACCCAGACAATGTCCTACTAACACTGGGTTTTATTCTGGAGGAAAGTCTCTCTATCACTGGTGAATTGTTTGCTTTTTGTTTTCCCTGTAGGGGATGAATTGTCCTTGCGTCCCACTCCTTCCCTCCCTCCTCCTTCCTCCTCCACCATCACCACCTCCTCCTCCCAGCAAATGTAGACCAGTATCAAGAGGGAATACTGTGAAGAAGCAGGAGAACATAACACTAACAAGGTTTATACAATGGGCAGTGCCAGCCAAGCAATCTGCTCGGTCAGATAAGCATTCTTACCATATTTTATGAGACCCTTAACCACATTCAGCCCAGCTGGACAAAAATGAAACTGGTTGCTAAGCTAAAAATAAGAGAAAAAGAAAGTGAGCTATTGTGCCAATCATGGAGATAAGTACTTGTTTTTTGTCATTCCTTTGTTTGTGTACATTATACACACAGTACAAGTCGATCATTCAGCCAATAAACACACTGTGAATCAACATTTAATCAGATGAGATATGTTTCCTCTCTGGCTCCCAGCAGGTCCCACCTGGACCCATGCATCATCAAATCCTACAGAGTTTAGTTTCTGTGTTTGTTCTACCTGAAGTCTGTCATATTATTTTATTTGATCACTCAGAAAACCACTCAGCCAATCAGAAGCCAGTCCCAAAGCCCCCTCTCTTCTGATTGGCTGACACCGACCTGTTGTTACCACAGCTCCAGAGGAAACCTGAGAGAGGAGATGGAAAACTACACAGTCATTTTTTTCCCATTCTTATAACACAAAGAAATAGATCAGCACTGGACAAGTATAAAAAAAAAAAATATATATATATATAGGACCTTTAAATCAGTTGCCATGACAATAATTACATGACTGTTAAATTATCATGAAATCCAGAGCTCCATATGACCAAAAAAACCAAAAAAAAGAGACAGAGCTGCATCTCCCACTTAAAAAAAATCGCAATTTGCTCCAGATGAATTAACAACGACAGAGATTATGTAAGAAGCCTGATGAGTCAGCTAATAGAAGTGATGCAACTAATGCTGCAGCCCATACAAAGAGGAATATCAGAGGTTTCTACACATCATCCAGCTCTGTGAGGTTTTATAACACGGCCTGGTTATTTATACGTATCTTATATTGATTGGTTTCTATTGTGATAACGTCCCTGCTCTGCATATAGCAGCATTACAAGTCTCTGTATTCTCCCTCTCTCATTGTTAGTGAGTTGGAGAAACAATCATTTCAACAAATCTGGATGATGGAGTCGATATCTCCCTCCCTCCCCCATTACGCTCGGCATCGCTGACGAGAAAACAAGAATATGTTCTAACTGCGATAATCACGGCGCCTTGAAACGCCCAGACATCGCCGGAGTTAGCCATCTGCTTGTTAGCCCCAGTGTTTTTCCCACTCAATAAAAACGCAATAATGTTTACTCTTTGCTATGCAACACCATAGCGTATATATTTCAATCTGTGAAGTTAATGGTTTTTCAACTGGAGTGGCCACATTTTGCAAATAACAATTTTGCTCCTGCAAATGAACTCAACTCCCTGATGAGGTGAAAAGTCTACCAGCCTTAACCGGGAGGGAATGATTTCACACGGGCTCCTTATCATATCATATACATTACACATGCACATGCACGCACACACAAGTTCATGCATGCGTGAGCGCGCACACACAAACACACAGTGGCTGTCACTGCACTCCTGACTGACTGTGTGAATGTCGGGATCGTTCAATGCGAGAGGCAGCGACGGGGAGAGGTTGAACATCTGGGGAGGCTGCAGGAGAGGAATGAGCCTCTCCCTCTGTGGCTTGGCTGACACATTTTATTATTTCTCTCTGTTTTCCTTTGTCTCTCTCTCTCACTCTCTCTCTCGCTCTCTCTTTCTTGCTATATGCTCCGTGTGCTCTATTTGCATGAATGGGTAATGGCAATTTTAAAGGGAAGCACATGACGTGACATAAATAAATGACAATAAAAATGAGAACACACATGAGATAACAACAGAGACCGGCCTGGCTTATAAACATATAATGGATTTCTATACTGTACAGAGAGTTATTATATACTGTATAAACTGCATTACAAGCTGCTAGGGTTGCAAAAGGGTGGAACATTTCCAGTAAATTTCCGGAATATTTCCAGAAACTTTCCAAGTTAAACTGGGGAATTTTAGAAATATTCCGAATTGGAAACTTTCCTTGGGAATTATAGGAATTATTGGGAATTACCTCGAAATTGGGGGTAATTTAAACAAACTGTATCATATCCAAACATAAATGCAAATATTTTGTTTTGTCATAAGCAGACATCCATGCAAAATAATACAATTAAAAAACATTTCAACTGAATTTAATAATTGAATTCTTGTATGAACAATCAGTTCTTTTACTGAATAACAAAAGCATGATGAATGTTGAGTAAAATATTACTAAATATCGGATTTATTCCCGTTTATTCCTATATATTCCCGTTAATTCCCATATATTCCCATAAATTCCCATGGAAAGTTTCCAACTTTGAAAATTCCTGGAATTTTGCAACCCTACAAGCTGCTCTGTCTCTCTCTCTGTGTGACGAGGTGGCAGGTGAACATGTGCTCGCAGTTATTTGTGCGAGAGTGTGGACTTTGCTTTTCACAACTTCATTCATATAAATTTCACACATATCCAGCCTCAGAAATAATGAACAACAAGAGACGATGCTCACACACACTAACATAACACACAGAAGGAAGAGGAAGTGTAAAGTAAAAAAAAAATAATAATGTGCTGAAGTCCTTGCAGGCATCTGCTGTTGAAGCCCTGGAACAGCACTGATCTATCCAACTCCTCTCAAACAATGCACAATAAAAAAGACCTCACAGTGGAGCAGCGAGTTAATTAGAAATAAAAACAAGCTTCAATACATGAAAACCTGGAAACAGAAAAGAAAAAGCAAGGTGAGTGTAGTGCTACTGGACACTTTTAAATCGTCTCTGGATTCTGCTAAAATTCACAGGATCTGCCAAACGCCCTCCTCACCTCTCACAATTAAAGTGTCAGAATTATCATTGGCCAGAGAAGGAAACACTCCTCTTCAACCCAGAGAGGCCGCAGTGTTGTGACAGGATAATAAAATTAACAGAAGGGTGTGAAACCACTTTGCGACCTCTTATGAGGTCATTTTGACAGCAGGAAAAAAAGAAAAAAGGACCGGCTGAGGTGAAACCACCACTCAACCCAGTGAAATATATTAGACCAAAGGAAAATCATCATCAAACACAGTGAGCTTCAACTGGTTCAATTCCCAAATCCTATGTGCTTACCTGGTGTACTATGTCCCCATGGATAGTCAGGTCTCTTTAACCCTGTTACACTGAGTCTATAATTATTTTACTAGACTGTATTTGATCATATTTTCAATTAAATTAGTCATAATTAAACTCCTGTCTGTCTATTAATAGTATTGAAAATCACCCTGGCCCATCCTGATTCTTGTTTAAACCACATTTTCTCCTTTCCAGCAGAACTGAAATCAGCCCCAAATGTAAGCACTAGGTTAAAAACATTTCTTTTTTCATGTGCTTATGGCTGAGCTCTTTTTAAGAACTTTAAACTTTATCTATTTTCCTTTCTTCCACTTTTTTTTCATCCTTCTTTGCTCTTGCTTTTAACTCTGTGTTTAATGTTAACATTACATGCATATGTTTTTATTGTTTTTAAATGTTTGTTTTTATGCCGTTCTTTTTAAATGTATTGTCTTTGTGAAGCACATTGAGTTGCCTTGGTATGATATGCGCTATATTTCCTTGCCTTGCCATAAGTTATACATTACAGTATATATAATTCAGATAAGCTGATGTATGTGATCTTTACACAGACACACAAACATACAAATAGATTTGCATTCCTTATAACAATGGAAACAAATATTCTCTATCCATGATGCTTAGACTAACAGACCTGTCTGACCTGACAATTATTTTGGCTTCTTTGTCAAACCTGCATATTTTAAAGGTCCCATACTGTATAGAGTGAGATTTCCATGTTGGATTATAAAGCAGCTCTAGGTTCTATATATTGATAAGGTGGAAATATCAAAGCCTCAGTCCACATAGAAATTATTCAGAGACTTACAGTAAAACAAGCTGTTAGGACAGTCCCCGCCCACCTAGACTTTATTTATTAATTTATCTGGTATCTGTTTAGGACAGGCATGTCCGACCTATTCCACAAAGGGCCGTGTGGCTGCAGGTTTTTGTACCAACCGAGCAGCAGCAGCACAACAGACTTGACTCTTAATCAACTGATCTCAGTCTTCACACAGTTGATTGATTGGTCAAACTGTGTTGCTCCTGATTGGTTGGAACAAAAAAAAACCTCCATCCACACGACAAGTTTTGTTGGATCGTTTGCACCGACCTGCTGTAGAGACACAGGAGAGGTTTTTTGGCTCTTAAAGCCACATATACTTCCTCTTATGGATATTAAACATTTCAAATAAACCTCCAGAACAGTGTAAGATATTGGGACCTTTCACCTTTGGCTGAAATAAGCCTCAGTTTGCAACTTAATACCAAACTAAAAGAGCCTAATTTCATAAAACATATTTCTGTGCCTCAGTGGGTTTTGCTGTCCGGCCGACTACATTACTTTTGAGACAAGTGGACGGGTCGAGTCGAGGGAACTGACTGCAGCAGAACCTCCAAGAGTCTGCAAACTTCTTAAAGAGTCGTCCTCAGCCTCAGAAACCTGCTCCATCCACCCTGGGGTGAGATCACCAGATCAGCTGAGCAGCACTTATTATCTGATCCGCGTTGCTTGGCAACAACCGGGGGTCCCGGTGAAGCATCACCTCGCCGCGAGTGAAGTCGTGAGAGTGCACCGAAAGTCGGGGCTCCTTATAAAAGGGGGCTGAGCTCTGAGATGACGCTGCAGAAGTAGGTAACTTTACTTCTGCCGACTGTGATAAGCGTCGACGTCTGGAAAAAAACACTTTGAAGACTTATTTTTAAGTCCCTGGCGAAGCAGATTATCCTCGCGGCGTTCTGCTGCTCGGTAACTCTCCAAACCACACGCCTCATTTCACTATCGTCAAACTATAAGCGATCGGTTCATTTAGGTCGTTCAAAGATCAACTGTGTTTTGTGTGTTTGATTGTGACCTCATTAATTCAGCTGCTGATAGACATTTAGCTATAAATAAATATCTCATTTTACTGCCAAGTCCTGCATGGTCTCGCGTACCATCCCTTCAAAGTAGAGCCAGGGATCCTCGTGTACCCAGAGTTCCTTGCTTCTGACTTTAAGACTGATTAATTTAGTTTGTCTATTTCCTTTCAATTGAAGGTGGCGCCCCAATTTTCACTGAGTGCAAATTTAAATTCAAGCGTAGTCGGCGCTACAGTTGATTAATGGCGTGTTTGGTGACCCAAATGAGCAATAAGTAATACAGATACTGATTATAGCTTTGTCAGACTATTGGCTTTTTTAATCACCACATTATGTTTGCCTCTGACCCTGCTGGGAGATGTTCTGTGGACGACAGCGAGAGAGGATGATTCTCTCTCTCACTTCTTTTTTTTTTCTCCCCCATAATTGACTGGTAGCAATTTATAATTTATGGACACACAGAAGCAGCTAACTGGCAGCCTGCACCACTTAGCGCTACTTATCCAAACAAGGCAAAAAAAAAAAAATCAACGTCTTGATCCATCAAAGGCTCAGAGGCGGAGATAACTTTGAAGATTTATTTTTTGAGCAGAAACACATCTGTACCGAGTACGGCGAGGCAAAGGCGCGTGTTTCATCTGGCATCTGGAAGTGTCTTTCCCCCGTCCCGCGCACGTTGCACGAGGAGAAAACAAGTAAAGCCAACACTGCTGTGACAAAGCACCGACAAAGGCTGTCAGGTTTTCAGGCTAATTAAAACCTCAGCCTCACTCTGTTCCCTGATCACTCCTCACAAAGACCCTTGAGTGGCATCAATGAGCACGCTCAGGCTTAAGTGAATGTTTACCTCCCCTAATGACTATCTGTCTCAGTGCTGAGTAAATGCAACTGCCTCGGTCCTCTTTGCCGCACTCGTCGAGGTTACACGGAGACGAGGCCTCGGCCCGAGAGGTCTGCGTGGCAGCTGTTTACCACACACACACACACACACACACACACTCCACCATTTGCAGGTTGTTATTGTTTTTGCTGTGCGTAATGATGGTCGGACAGCATGGAGCAACGCGCTGCTCGCTGCTTGTTAACCAACAGAACAAAGCAGAACACCTCTCTGCTGCTCAGACAGCCGCCTCTTTAAAAAGTCCAGTCAGGTGAATGGAGGACTCTGACCTCCTGGCATACAGTATGTGAACATCTGAATGTGAATATCTCTTCATGTGTGTCTTCCACCTCTGATGGAGTGATGGAGTGCTCTGGGTTGAAGAACAGAACGAATCGCCTTCCGTAGCCGGGTAGAAAACCAGCATGAGAACATAGTGACAGACGGGAGTTTCGCTATATATCTCATTTTTCACGTCACTCTATCACCGTTTAGATCAGGGCCCTTGCTAGGAATTCTGGACCACCTGAAAGAATACTAAAGTGGGCCCCCGCCCCCTGACTTTTCCGCTTTTTTTCTTTGACTACATACGTATTATCATTTTTTATTTAGCCTACTTTGTGTTGATGCTAATGCAGCATTACTATGAGTATTAGTCAGGGTCTTATGCAGAATAATTCAGTCATACAAAGATTAGACTACTGGGTTTTTTGGGGGGGCCCTACTGGTTGCTGGGCCCCTAGAATTATCATCACCTTTCTCCCCTATACAACGGCCCTGGTTTAGACTAATCTGATGTTTGTAAAGTCTATAAAACCAATTATTGGACAAACATTACTATTTCTGTGTGCACGTTTTTGTAATTAGTCATGGTTATCGTAAATCGGCAGGGCTAACCGTTACTTGTTTAACTTTAATAACTCAGTGACTCAATAAACGGTCCATGAATTTTTTTTTTTTTCCAGCGGATATCTTAGTTACAACATGACTGACCTAACTGGAGTAGTTTCATGTCGTGTCCAACAACGGGAGGGTTTTAACAGCTGACGTCCTGGTGTTAGCTTTGCTACTGCCGTTAGCTTAGCTCCCGCCGTTAGCTGTCCCTGTCAACTGAGCCACTGACGCTTTCTAGACACTGTGATTCCCCAAAACTGAATAAATACCACACATAGCAACACAAAACACACACACAGAAATAGTAATGTTTCTTCAATCATTTCAGATTTGTCTAAATGGTGATAGGGCGTGAAAAAAAATATATATAGCTAGCTAAACTCTATAGCTAAACTCCTGTTCGTTACTACTGTCCTCATTCAAATTATGTGCTGGTTTTCTACCCAGAAGTAGTTGTAAACAACAAGGCGATACGTTGTATAGACGATAGAGTCAAAGAACAAAATGGTGGGTTATAGCGACACTCAAACTAACTCATGTCTTATTTCTACATCGTATTTTAAATATACAGTATTCATGGTTTAAAAAATCTATTAGAATAACAAGGGACTGTTTTCCCTGGAGCTGGCCGACTCTATTTTCCTCCAATGAGTGATGCTCTACATCTACATTATAAACAGCAACAGGCTCACAATGAGATGGAGATGGCGGGCGCTGGGTCAACAAACAGTCACACCAGAGAGCAGAGTTTGCATCAACTGCACTGGACCCCCCGTGGACATGTTTGGTCAACAAAAGTTTTTTTTTTTTTTAAGGTCGGATCTGGTCAAATAGAGAAATACAAACTGTTATTGACATTTAAAGAAAACCACAGTCTGGATTTCTTTAAGGCCACACAACACTGATACTGAGGCTTTAAAGTGATGAGGCAAAAACAACAACATACGGTTCTCTATATAGACATCCAGCCGGCACAAACAAACATTAGCATTCATTCAGAACTGGCAAATCCAAATCCAATACTCCCTGAAGTATCTGGGCTAATAGTGTGTGTAGTCAGTTTGTCAGGGATTTCTCACTGCTCCGGCGTCGCAGAATGATGAAATTAAATCAAAACAGTTGGTGTGTTTTAAATAACCTGCTCAAAGTGCAATTTGAAACTGACAGCGTGAAAACAAGTAATGGAAACGTGAATTTCAACAAAATCAAATGTCATATGAAAATGTACATGCTATTCTTTTTTTAATGCAAACTATTTGACAAAGAAATATATCACAGAATTGATATGGAAACCCTTTTTTTTTTATTCAAATCATGATGCCTGCTGCTTCAGGCCTCAGGAAGCCAGATCCAACCAAGAAACCATGTTCAACTGTAGCTATATCACAAGAGGAGAAAAACAGGCTTTGATCATATAACATCACACAGAAACAGACGATCCACCAGGAAATAAAAAATAATGGTCTGGAAAACCTCCCGAAGTTGGATCTCTAACTAAGGAAAGTCGTGATATGAGAATCCAAAATGGCTGCTACTCGTGTCAATAGCAGTGAAAACGCTGCAATTTTACCATTTATTGTCAAGTCAGACAGTGTTCAGTTTTTATTCCTGGACATTTTCCGTCTAATTCATGTGTAATTACTGTGTTATATCAATATGCAGTGCAATGCAATGTGATGCAATGCGCGTACAGGCCAAGGGCCCAGGGTCTGTGCCACTGGGTGGTCGCAATAAGAAAACTGCCCTTCAGCCTCTAATAAATATTGCATGTTTGGTGTTTTTGTTGAGAATATAGAGAATAATTCAGTCATAGAAAGATGAGGCTACTGGGTTTTTTTGAGGGCTGTTGTCATAACCTTTCTCCCCAGTGAAAATGCCCTACAGTACATGTGGGGGTAACTGTGTCCGTTGTGTCTTGGTGGTTTGATGGAAGGGTCACAGGTTTGCTGAGTTGTGTGTATCCTTGTGGGGGATTAACCTGTTTCTAACCCAGTTCAAATCACAGGTAATCCGCTACAAGACCATTCCAAATTTCTAAATCGTCTTGTGGACAAAACTGAAGTTGAAAGGCAGGAGCTCAGTTGTAACTACAGTACATAGACCCCTGTCGCAGTCATTTGATCCATTGTTCATGCAAAAGTACTCAAGTAAATATAGTTAATTTCCACCACATGCATTAAAGGGATAGTTCACCCAAAATTGAAATTTCACTCATTATCTACTCACCCTCATGTGGACTAAGGGCTGGGAGAAGTTTCAGAGTCCTCCGTGGCTTCTCTGAGTTACAGGGGGTCTCGGCGTAGCAGCGCATGTCCATATAACGGTTGCAAATGGATACCAACTGTCTTCGTAACAAAAAGACACACCAAAAAACATCCAAATACCTCCATGCTGCTCGTATGTAATGTCCGTCTTGTATTGAATCCCCGAAATGTGAAATTGTCCCGAAAAAAATTTAATGAGTCTATATTTCAAGCTTGTTTGTAGCGGAAGCTCCTCTTCGAACGAACCGGGGTCTGTCCTCTTCCCAGTTCATCCAAATTTGACGAACCAGGAAGAGGAGCTTTGAGAAGCTTTCACTACAAAACAAGCTTGAAATATAGACTTATTTAATTTTTTTCGGGACAATTTCGCATTTCGGGGCTTCAATACAAGACGGACATTAGCAGCATGGAGGTATTTGGATGTTTTTTGGTGTGTCTTTTTGTTACAAAGACAGTTGGTATCCATTTGCAACCGTTATATGGACATGCACTGCTACGCTGAGACCCCCTGTAACTCAGAGAAGCCACGGATAACTCTGAAACTCAATTTTGGGTGAACTATCCCTTTAATGTGGTTGCTTGCAGCACATGTTTACAAATGAATGTTTATGTTGCTTCTGTTATTACAGCTCAGGTGTTTCTGCATTGTACCCGCACTAGTTCCTGACTGCAATGAGCAACCCCCCTAAACAAAAAAAATCCCATTAAGAGACAATAAAGCTAACGCTGAGGTAAAAGTTGTAACCCTGAATGTGACACTAGGCCAAACAAGTAACCTTTCTTCTTCTACACGGTTTGCAAATTCGAAAGCGTCACATCTGCAGCGGGAGGCTCGGCTCGCGGTTTCCATGGTTCTGCTCCGGCAGTCTTTGGTGACCGTGGCCTCAAAGAGCATGTGGATGTGGATGTGGATGACTCCTTGTTATAGGTCAGCGCTCAGCTACTGTGACCTACACATTTCCTGCTCCTTTCTCAGGCTATAATGAGCCCTTTTTACTGTGACATTCTCTTTGATTATCCCCCCCTCCACCCTTCATGTGCTTCGTTTACATCTGGTTTCACATGGTTGTTCCTTATGTTCCGTCAATTTGCCGATCAATCCCGCTGCCTCGCCACATCTCAACAAAGAAAAGAAGTCCACTTCACCCCCAACGTCACACTACTACATCCATCTGCTCTTGCACACACACACAAATTGATGAATGATTTATTTGAAGCAGTATAAGTGTAAGCTGCAGGGACTCATATGAGGTTTTTTGGGGCTGGGAAACCTGAAAACAATGTTCTAAAAACTTGCCTAAAAAGCAACGTGAATCCATGGAAGTAATGAGCCGTGACACTCTCTCCACTGAAAATCATATTTTATTCAAAACTTAACAAAAAAAAGTTTAACCTGTGCTTGCAGCAAGGCAAACTTTAAATGGTCAGCTACAGTGTGGTGTTAAAAACAGGCAGGTGAAAGGGGAAAAAAAGAAACCAGAAACAAGCAACACAACGGACCGGAGGATGTCGGCTCCTATTAGGGAAGTTGTCCTTCACAAGTCATCACAGCTGCGAGGCAGGGTCAGAGGAGAAAAAAGGAAAAAAAACAGGCGCCCAATCCCAAGACATGATGATGAAACCGTGACAAATCAACTCATTCTTTCACTCCAGATTCCCGCAAGTCGCTGTGCCACGGGATTTTTTAGCTTCTCTTTGAGTTTGGGAGCCAGTGAATCTCACGACTCAATGGTGTTCATTTCTCTAATCCAATCCCTGTATAAAACCCTCCCTTTGAACGTCTACAGAAAAAGCTGAAAGGCAAGCAGCACACATCCCTCCCTCCCTCCCTTCGCCTTGCTCTCTGCCTCTCTGATCCGCGCTCAGTGTCCGATGATGCTACGAGCCGCTCGGATAGAGGGGGGAGGAAGGAGGAGGGAGGAGGGAGGGGTGAGGAGGATAGAGCAGATCTAATTAAGTTTGCTGATGGTGAAAGTGATGATTATTCTGCAGGAAGAAAAGAGAGAGAGGAAGAGGGCAAAGAAGATAACGAGGGTAACTGCAGAGGGGAGTGGGGGGTGGGGGGTGGATACACCCTCCACTTCTGATGATGATGATGATGATGATAGCAGCAGCATCACCACCACAACCTACAGTACAACCATCATTAAAGTCATTATTCACACAATTCCAACTTTCTCCAGGATTCATTCACACTCAGAACTCAGATCTTGACTCCAAGAGTGGAGAGTTATAGAATATTAATGTTATTACGTCTCTAAACTCTATTGTGATTTTTCTTTAGTTTCAGAACATAATTCCACATTTTTTTCCCACTTTTTTTTTTTTTTTAATTCCAGCAGTCATTTTCTTGATAATGATGATTTGATTTCATGTTAAAAAAATTAACTGGATCCTTTTAGCAGGATGAAACAAGACAAGAGAAGCTGTAAAGTCAACTCATTAAAGTTGTCATGCATTGGTTTCTCTCTCTCCTTCCATCCATCCTTTAATGTGCAGGAATCTTAACTGCAGGTGACTTAACTACAGTTTTTTTTTCTTTCTTTCTGAAAAACGAGCCACCTGACTGGGGCACATCATTATCCCTCTGACCATCGCCTCATCCTCCTCCTCCTCTTCCCTCCTCCCCCTCAATCTGAACACCTCCTCCTCCCCTCACTTCCTCCAGTTACGTCCCAGCCAACCGGGGGTGTGCTCGCTGCTGGAATAAATTAAATTGCGGCGGAGTGGGGAGGGAGGGAGCAAGAGAGAGAGAGAGAGAGGAGAAGGAGAGGCAGCGCCGCCGATGCCATTCACTCAGTGCGTGCGCTGGGAGTCCAGGCACCGTCAGCAGCAGCAGCAGCAGAGCTCTCGTGCGCCCTGCATGCGCCTCGAGCGCGTCTCTCCAGTCAAGAGCAGAATGAGTTAGAGGGGCTGTAGCGGGAGAGACGACGACTTGGGGGCGGTTTGGTCATTTTACCCCCCCAACTACCCTTCCTCTCCTCCCCTGAGCTTCTTCTTAAGTCCACCTTGGAAACCTGCATCCTGCGACTCTTCCCGTTGGACCGGACCGGATTGGACTTACAGTGACCTACAGTAAAACTGCTGCTGCTGCTGTTGGAGGATCGAGGCTCCGCTGGAAATATGCCACAGTGAGGAGGGCAAAGGAGGGGAAAAAAGAGGAAGAGCTGTGTGTGTCGGGTGTGAGTGTGTGAGTGTGCTCCGAGGAGGTTGGATGTCATCTTCGGTTTCGCTCACGCCGCCCTATACCTCTACCTCTAATTGTGCGTCTGTCTGTTTGTGCATTTGATTTGTGGCAAAAAAAAAAAAGATAAAGAAAGAAAAGTCCTTCACGAGAAAAGTCATCCTCCGATGTTGTCCCGTCTTCGCGCCGAGCGGAGCCCAACTTCACGGTCCTGTCTGGGGATTTTGCGGAGATTAATCCCGACCTGTTACGGATCACAAGACTTACAGAATAAGGTAAAAATAGAAAATAGGAAAAAAGTTAAACCTGATTTCAATAAATAGAATACTGTTTTAATATTTTATTCCATTACATGCATTAAATATATTACTTTATTTTATATTTGCTTCATTCTGACCTCTAAAACGCATGATTTCTGACCCATAACACCGGACCACCGCAGCTCTCGGCTCATCTTCACCCCACTCACGCGTAAAATCAGCAGAATCACAACCGTATTGTTCCCAACTCCTCTTCCTTCTCTTCCTCCCTCCCCTCTTCCTCCTCCTCCTCCTCTTCCTCTCAGCAGGACTCGTCCAGAGTGCAGGGAGAATGAGGAGTCACCGGGGCCGGGGGAAGCAGCATGAGTGGCCCGTGCATCTCCATCATTAGACTGACGGCCCTCATGTTTCTATGGAAGTGGTTGACACTAAGCCTGCTCCAGAGCTGCTGCAGGGTGTCGGTGGGGGGGGCGGCCGGGGACCACGCCACTGGGGCCGGCTTCAGTGGCTCCTCCACCGGGCCCCTCGCCTGGCTCCTGTCGGACAAGGGTCCTTTTCAGCGCTCGCAGGAGTTTGTTGATTTCACGGATCGATACCAGCAAGGATTCACCACCAAGTACAAGATATACAGGTGAGAGACGGTGCTGGTTGGTTGGGTGGTGGGTGTTGGGGGGGCTGCATGGGGCTCAGGTGCATGTGAAAGAAGGTTTCTGAATCCAACAGGCTCCAAGATGCAAAGCTGCAGACTTTCTTTAAAAAAAAAAAAAAAAGATGAATTCAACTTCTGATTATTGTGTTTTTTTTTCTTTTGCATTTCTTTTTCTTTTTCTTTCCTGCAGGATCTTTAGAAAAAGTCCAGACACATAAGATCACCATAATGCTTTTCTTCAGAGTAGAAAAGATGCAGATTTAGTAGGTGGCAGACTGTAGGATGAGCGTTGAGAAGAGATTACTTAGTGGAGTTTTTGCATACAAATGAAAAGCAGCTCTGCATGGGCTCTGTTGTATAGAGGCACAGTGCTTTTCTCTCCTCTCCTCTCCGGGGCTCGGCTGCCTGCCTGCTTCCCTTTTCCTCTTTTTCTGTGGGCAGCAGCAGCAGAGACATATGGTTCGAGCACGATACAAACCCACAGAACGCTGCATATCATCGGAAAGTCAAAGTGAAGATACCGCAGGAGGGTTGGGGCGAAGCAGCGGGACGTAACAGATATCTGACTGAGCCAGTTGATGTGTGACAGTGGGTAGACGGGATGGCTTCAGAAGTGTGTGGTGTGAAGTGCGGTGGGTGTGCTGCTTTAGAAGCAGCAGGGTTTTTTGTTTGAAAGCCTGCGACGATGACATTTCCTCAGCTTTCGGAGACAAGAAAGAAAGAAAGAATTAAAAGGAACGTTTTTTTTCCAGATGTGAAACGCACGGGGTGTTAAGGAGTTGTCTCTTTGATTGTCACTGAGATGTACACAGGTCTTAATGGAGAACAACAACATGCACATCTGCTGCTGATTCAGAGTGGCGTTTTTTACATACGAACTGGCAGATCTGAATCTTGTAGCCTACGTCAAGAGATAAAGGGCTGACGGATTCGTCATCTCACTCATGCGTTTCATGCTTTTAAATTCACCTGCTATACGTCAGCGCAGTGATTAATGTTCCTGCACAGATCAGAGTGTAAAACTTCAGTTCAGCGGGCATGTCTTTGTGTTTCTGCTGCTGTGGAAACATTTCTATAGCATTTAAATTGACAGAAAGCCTCCAGGTGGTCCACACACACACACACACACACACACACACACACACACACACACACACACACACACACACACACACACACACACACACACACACACACACACACACACACAGTGACCTCCCCACCACACACACACACACAGCTATAGAGGTGAGATTTATTTTAGAAAGCAGCAGTAATGTTTCCAGAATGCTCTTTTTCGCAATACAGCTAAAACGAAACTTTGACAAAGTCGACAATCATGCAGCGTGATACAACACTGTGCCACCTAACAGGATGCTGAATGTGTGAGTGTGAGTGTGACCGTGTGTGTGTGTGTGTGTGTGTGTGTGCCAGGTAAGTGTTTTGATCCTCCTGTGATGAGAGCGATGCTGTCGGAGCGTCCGCGGCAACGGTGGCGGTGGTGGCGGCCGTGAGCTGGTGCCAGCTGAACAGAGGTTTTGACTGACACTGGCATTTAGCAGCTGACAGGGGTGACAATGCCAGGCAAAGATAGAGAATGTAGCAGCGCTGTTGGCTCCCCCCCCCCCCCCCCCCCCCCCACACACCCACACCCCCCTCAACCCCTCCCTCCCCCCCACACATCCATCACTTCCTCCCCCACTCGCTCTCTGCTGGCCTCTTCTTTCTGTCTCCTCGATGTCTCCATACCTCTCTCGTTTCATTTATTGTGTATTTGACAAGGACAGTGCACATTAATTAACAATTTTCATGACGCGCACATCACGTCATATATGTAAATGTGTCGGATTTAGTAGGAAGCCACCTGCGTAAGTATGAAAAAACATAGTATTAGCAGCAGTTACAACAATAAGAAAACAGATAGCAACCTGCATAACTATAAGAGAGGACTAGCAGCATTTATATCAGTAAAAAATAAGAAATAAGAAAACAGATAACAATGCCATGCAGCAGCAGCGTTGCATGGCATTGTTATCTGCATAAATATAAGACATAACTGAATATTAGCAGCGGATTCACAATAAAATTGCAATACAGAATAAGATACGGTAAGAAATAAGAGCTACTAGTACTGTATTAAAGTGCTAGTCAATATTTCATTCATTCATGGGTGCAGATTTGGTGAGACAGTAACCATTCTTTAAGCTGTTTTTTGAATGAACTGTCTCTAATCGGGGTTGGGAGATCTCTCTCCCTGCTCGTGTTTTTGTCCTCCTCCTCCTCCTCCTCCTGCGCCTCCAGCACCCCGCCCTGTGCATGCATGCAAATCACAACAAGATATTTGCATGCACAAGATTTCACGTCACTAAAACACAAACACACACACACACACACACACACATGGGCATCGTCTGACCACTTTCATTTCCAAAAAAACTCCAGCCCTCAAACCTTTTTAGTATTCAGTAACCTACAGTACGACTTCCATTGACCTCTATCAGCAAATATACAGAAATGCAAACTTGACATGTCTATAACCCCCCCCCCCCCCCCCCTCTCCACACACACACACACACACAGACACACACGGCCCCCCTGAGGTACAGTGGCCTTTTCAGTCTCCTCTGGACAAAGAGAGCGTAAAGCCGGCTAATTAGAAGAAGAAATCCAATAGAAACTGGAGGAGAAGAGGTAAAATATCACCATGTTAATAAGTGAGAATAATCCTCCGGAGCTGTCAGTCGCTTCTCCTCAGGTTGAAAAACAACCTTTTTATTTATTATTTTTTTATTTTAAGGCTTTAAATATCTTTCACCCGTAGCACTGTCATCCATCGCCGAGCAGTGGAGGATGCCAGTTTTGCTGAGAACTAAAAGAGATCACAAGTGTCTTCAAACCTGCAACGGGCTGCGTAGGTTCCTTATTATTATTATTCTTCTCCTTTTTTTGGGAGGGGGGGGGTGGGGTTCATTTTGGAGGCCAGACAAATCTTTGAGTGATTCATATTGATCAACAACAGCGTTCAGCCTCCTGCAGACACATTAGACTCCTTTTATGGGTCAGTAAAAATCTTTTTTATTGCCTCTCCAGTCGTCAACGGTTTGTGTCGTTATCCTACGACCGAAAAGTCCAAAGTGGCCTCGGAGGGGGGGGGGGGGGGGGGGGGGGGGGGGGGGGGGGGGGGGGGGGGCACGTCCTCACTCTGCACCGTCAGAACCAGGTCCCCATATGGATAGGAATACAGACACACACATAGAAACACACACACACACAGAGAGAGAGGGGAATAGCAATAAGAAATTAGTTTTAATTAACCAGCGGGTTAAAAGAAGGTTAAATAAAAACATTAAAATCTAACCTCTCCCTCTCTCTCTCTCTGCCTCATCCTCATATCTGTCTCACATTTTCTCTCTTTTCTCTCCCCCCTCACCCCCTTTCTCTCTCTCCCTCCCTCCCTTGTCGAATGATCTCAAACCAATTGCTCTCCCTCGCTCATAAATATTCTCCAGAGCTCAGTTGGCCTTTCCCGTCAGGGGGCAGGGAGAGAGAGAGATGAGGAGTTGGGACTACAGGGGACCATGGGAGTGCAGAAGGGGGGGGTGGGGGGGACATGAGGCAACCAGAGTTTTACCCCCCCCTGCTGGGAGGTGACTGCTCCAAGAACAGCTTTCATTTTTTTTATGATAAAAGTTTTTTTCTTTTTCTTTAAATGAAGAATTTTCACAGCGTATTATTCCGAGTAGAAGTCGTGAAGTATTTAATTTTTACATTCGCAACCTTTCATCTTTTGTCTGGACTGTATTAAAGGGGCAGATTAAAGAGCTTAGAGACACATGCAGCTTTTCTGCTGCAGCACTGTAATGTGGAGTGTTGTCGGGAGAAAAAGAAAAAGAGTGCTTTTCAAACCGTAAATCCTCCGAGTGAAAGAGGTTTTCTCTTCTCAAGGTCTGATCAAATGCAGTAATGGGAGCGGTGAATTAATGGATTCAGAGCATTCAAAAGCAAAAGTGAAAAAACAGCCATGAGCAAACAGTCAAACACTTTATTCATTCAGTCCGTCTCCCTTGTCTCCTACATGAGAGGTCACAAACACTTCTGGCTTTTATTTCATGTAGAGACAGTTGTGTGTCTCCCTGGTTGGCACACACACACACACACACACACACACAAAGCTCAGTGTTAGCAGTCATCATTTACCTAATATGGATAAGACGTTTCCGTGCAGTGCATTCAGAAGCTGGAAACGGGTGTATAAGATAACAAGAGTGTGAGTCATTTAAAGGTACATTGTGTAGGAATTACTCCCATCTAGCGTTGCGGTTGTATATCACAAGCAACTCAATCGTATTTTCCATGCTGCATTCACCTGAAATTGGGCAGATGGCAGACGGACGACAGCCGCTGCACGTAACAGAATAAACAAGCCTCTATGTTGTCATGGCGATGTGGTATTGTTTACCTGACCCACATTTTACCGGCTTTCTCTCGACTTCTGTGACTAAAATGACATCTGGTTTGTTACCGACGGCCGACTGCCCGACTGCAGGTGAATGCAGCATCAGTGTAACGCTCCATTCCTCCTCACTACGTTACCGCGGTGACTTTTCACAGACGCCACCCATAGACAGTAAAAATAATGGACGTAGCGTCCGTGACGTCACCCATTGGTTTGGGGGAGTCTGTTTTGTGCCGCTACTACGGGGGTTTGAACCGCGCCATGTTGGATTCTACTTGCCATATTTGGAGCGGTGCGGCGGTTAGCCGGCCGAGAGCCCGCCCACTGGCCTCGAAGCAGCGGTCTCCGGACCTGTCACTCAACGGTTCCGCGCCCTAATTGGCCAGAATTTTAAACCTAATAATAGTAAAAAGGTAGAGTTTTTTAAAAAATTCACCCCCCTCAGAGTGTGTGCGAGGGTAAAAACTATCGGTTGAGACCAAAAAAATAAAATGTACCAGGCTGTAAATATGTTTTTTTAAGCTGTAAAGTCGGCTATTTTAACATGGGGTTCAATGGAGAGTTGCTCCCTTCTGGAGCCAGCCCCCAGTGGAAGCCGAGGGGATTGCAGTTTTTTGAACGCGGAAGTGAGCTTCACTTCTCAGACCGACAAATGCCCCCTTGACGTGTCGCCGCTGAGTTTCCGTGGTTTCCTACCGTCACGCTGCCACTGAACGTAAAAACATGGAGACACCACATGGCAGCCAGCACCGAGCTTACCTGCTCCATGTAGATATGAATGATATGAACGGCTAATTCAGAGCTGAAAGGAACACTTCAGTTTGTTGATGGGGGGGATTATTGATGAATGAAAAACATACTTTTGAACCAAATAATCGATTTTCATGAATAGATATCAGGAGAAGTTACACATTGTCCCTTTTATGAATTCAGAGTCTTGTGGTATTTTTTTCTTTTCTTTTTCATTCCCATGAACGGGACACGCTCTCGCTCCAGGTTTCCTGGTGTGTGGTCGAGCCGTTTTCCACAGACAGGAGCGTATTAGTCAAAATGTCAGCTCCTCCTTTCTTCTTCATGGGCCATAACTTTTACATCACGCCTCATCTCCCGTGTTTTCTCCTCTCTTCTTCTGTGCTGTCGGCCCCCCCGCCGGCGACTCCACTGGCTTCGTTTGATGTAAGGAGTCGTCTCACATAATTATAGAGTGATTAGTGTTTCAATTATATGCAAACATGTTTGTGGAGAGGATAGGGTGCAGCGGCATGACATTACAATACCTGGTGCTGCACTGTGTAATCATGTCATTCAGACTTGGAGGCAGCAGACAGAGGCCCATTGTGTTTTATCTGTCTCGTGTTTATGACTCTGCTATTGTTGTTTTGAGCGCTTTAGATGGGGAAGCGCGTTTTAAAAAGAGATTATAAAATGGACTGGAATAAACGGGTACACAACTGCACGAAAGCAATGAGGAGAAGAAAAGAAGATATTTTTTAGGAGAGGAGCGCGTCAAGGAGTATATCATAACACAATACTTTCATTTACCACATCATAGATAATCCTGCAGGTGCACAGGGAATAATGATTTAATATTTCATGGAAAATATAAAACTCTTAAAGTTTTCGAGTTTCGCCTTGACAAAGACTGAGAAAGTCTGCGTTTTAACCAATATGTCTGACTGAATACAAGCTTTAAATACATCACCTCTTTCTTGCGTTGCCTCAGAGCGTCTGAGCTAAGCTGTGTTTTCTTTTCTTTACACCTGGAATGGCTTTTTACAGTGACGTTCCCTTCGTGCACCGTGAGGGTGACTAACAAATCAGTGGCCACGACGTACAGAGAAACATAGAAATGTGTCGGTGAAGGCAGCAGAGAGGACGACGGCAAGCTAGTTAACATAGATGTGAACAAGGAGGAGCATTCAGCAGGTTTATTAGAGCACAGTGTCCTGAATGTTAATACATCACAGCAACATGTCACTCCATGACTGCTTCCTTAAAGGGATAGTTCAACATTTTGGGAAATTGGTCCATTACCATAATCCCTATAGTCATAGCAGTAGGTTTGTTACCTTTAATTGTCGGCGCAAGCTATTTTTAGAACGGCGGAGCAGAGCTGCTCAGAGCTACGCTACGGAGGCTCATGGGATTTCTTGGTTTCCCTCATCATCAAACTCATCAAATACACAATCCAACAACTCCAAAACGCTCTGGTGGACAAGTTGTGACCTGCACATTCACCACGCTATGAGATAATATCGGAACGTTATGAGACAGAGTTGTTTTAGAGGTAAATTCAGAGACTGCTTGCTGAAAAACTGACTTAGACGGGAACGCGGATCAGTGGTTTTGCATGAATTTCCCTCTAAAACAACTCTGTCTGGTAACATTCTGTTATTATCTCATAGCGTGGTGAATGTGCAGGTCACAACTTGTCCACCAGAGCGTTGTGGAGTTGTTGGATTGTGTATTTGATGAGTTTGATGAGGGAAACCAAGAAATCCCATGAGCCTCCGTGTAGCTTTGCCAAAATGTTGAACTATCCCTTTAACCCTAAATATAATGTAAAGAATAGTAAAGGAGGAGGAAACTTGCTGAACAGACTATCGTTATTGTTTTGTGCACCAGGATGTTTATTTCTGTTGTAAACTTTGAGTTACTTTCGGTGCCACCCTCAAGTGGCCGTTTGAGGAACTGCAGTTTTCCGCACGCTTCATTTTTCAGCCCTGGAGGCGGATCATTCATCGCTCATTTGTTTGCATTTATTCAGGCTTGAATGCTCCATTTTTAATAGGGTCAATAAAACAATAGTGATATGCACCAGTGATTGACAGTTCATCAATCGAATGCATCATAAAATGTCCGATAGTTTCATAGTTGCATGAACAAATCCCAGACCTGCTTCCTCTCTGGCTCCTAAACAGCCAATCATCATGTTCCTTGACAAAGGAGCGTGCCAGTTGTGTGATACTCAGTACAGCAACAACAACAACAGATGCACAAAGTGAGAAAATGAGCGAGTGAAAACAAATCCATAAAACGTCTCAATTAATTTGACAACGAATGCACTGCAAAGATGTTTTCTGTGTGTTTGCAGCGTGTTGAGCTCTCAGGGCCACCGTACTCGTCTCCCCTGCAGTCCACACATTGTTTGCTTTGAACCAACGCCGTGATCGATTCTTATCTCTCTTAACCAAGTTGTTGTTTGTGCCCAAAACCAAGCAAAACTTTCATATTTAATCCTTTTGTAACAGTTCTGGAAGGAGACGGAGAGCGCTGTCCTGAAGGTAAGGACGCCAGATCAATACGACGCTCTGATAAACCAACGGCTTTGTTGCTGTTGTTGCTGTTACTGAGTTTGGAGGTCTTGTTGTTGTAGTTGGGTTACCTACCGTCCATGTGAGGCTGCACATCTGGCCTTTTCTCTGTCATGAAATCACAAACACGTTGGTTTATTTTCCATATCCGTGTCTCAATCGGTAAAAAGGAGAAGTAAACACATCAAAACTCCATCTCTTGGTTTAATTGCACAAATGCAACGAGAGATTATAAAATCAGTTATAGCTGGTTCACGTCATGCTTTATTTATTGTTAGTGCTGCATGCGTTCCTTTAAATTCAGAACACATCCCAGCACTTCCCCCTCCGCTGCTACCTCTCTTTGCACTTCCTGACACACGTAGCCAAATCAAATCTGACCTTGTGGCTCACGGTGCAGGTGTAGGTCCATCCTCGCTGCCATACTCTCGTTTTGTTTATGATCAATATATTAGTGTCTGGAAATTATCGTGGTTAAAGATTTTGTTTGCGAGCCCGTGGCAGAGCCGAGATCTAGTTTTCCCCGTCAGGCCCCCGCCACAGTTTTTTCTCTCTCTCACGCCTGAACGGCCGAGCAGCTTGTTCAGTGGTGGAGAGAGACGACGGGTCGGTTTATAGTCCTGCAGTCAGAGGTTGAATGTGTCTTCGGGACAGAAAGCGAAGCCTCCTCCTCCTCCTCCTCCTCCTCCTCCTCTTTCTCTTTCTCATGATCACCAGCAGCAAAGGCAGTGACGAGGACTTCATCCAGCGCGCAGCTTATGGCTTCTGACAAGTGTGTGATGGGGGAGTTATCAGGGCCAGAGGTCCGTGGAAGCAGCTTTCACGAGAGGGGAGAGAGTCTGCATGAGTATGGCAAGCGGATTTAACGTTTAAAAGCTAAGTTTGACTATCCGGAATTAACGTTGTAGATATCAACAACGTCTTTCTGACTAGTCGTAATTACAATTTGAATAGTTGGATTTTTTATTCAAGATATCTGTAATTCAGGTTTGCCTAGTCAAAAAGAACATTTCAGATATCCACAACTACATTCTTCCTATGACAAATGACGTCACTTTAACCATTCATGTGTATGGGGTTTGTCATTACAGATATCTACAATTCAGTTGCGGATATCCGTATCTGTAACTGAATTACGACTAGTACGAATTCCAGTTTGAGATATCTACGACGTCATTTTGACTAGTACTAATTCCAGTTACAGATATCTACAACGTCATTTCGCCAAGTCAAAACTTAATTTAAGATATCCGAAAAGGGACATGTAGATATCTTTAATTGAGGTGAATTAAAGATATCTTGAACTGGAATTATGACTAGTCAGAATCAAATTGTAGATATCTCAAACTGGAATTAGTACTAGTCATAATTCAGTTACAGATATCTGTAATTCACATAGCGGATATCTGCAACTGAATTGTAGATATCTGTAATGACAAACCCCCATACACATGAATGGCAAAAGTGACGTCATTTGTCCTAGGAAGAACGTAGTTGTGGATATCTGAAATGACAATTGTGGATAGGAAGAATGTAGTTGCAGGTATCTGAAATGTTCTTTTTGACTAGGCAACACTGAATTACAGATATGTACAACACATATCCAGTCTGGCTTTTACATGTTAAAATGGCTTGACATAGCATGAGTGTGTTTTTATATGGATGGCCAGAGTTAGGGATAATTGGGATGGAGTTTGCATACCAGTATCAGGAGGTGCTGCTTCCTCCCTCAGGGGTCAACGTATTTTATGTCCTCGCCACGTCCCCACGTCCCTCTGCCGTCAGTGTTTTTTTTTTTTGCGGTGTTATTTCCGGAGCGCTGAGTCTTCAATGAAGCAATTTCCGTCGCAGTGTCACAAGTGGTCAACGGCAGGATATCTTTTTCTGTGCAGTGAATCAAACATTTAAGAGTAAAGTGCACTATCAAATATTGCAGCTCTGGGTGTGTTCACCAAGGCTGAGCTGAGCAGAGCAGAGCAGAGCGGATCTTCCCTGACATCTTGGAATCCAATAAAAACCTTCACCGCCGCAAAGTTGCAGATAAATCTAAAGTAACGTCTTGGTCGTTTTTATTTTAACAAAATCACAATTTATTATTGTTTTTGAACATCACTTCACAGTGTCAAATATACCTGTGTGGTAGTGATAACAAGGGCAAACTGAAATGATGCAGTCTGAGGGACGTAGGATGTTCATGTTTCATAGTTTTTGGCAGCCTTGGCAGTGCGTTTTATTTGGCCTGAGACTGAGATGTGGTCTGAGTGGATGACCCTCTGAATTCCAAGAGGCGTGACCGAAGGACGTAGATCATAATGCCTCTGTAACGGACTTGGATAGACCTTTAACCAATCAGAGTAATGAACCAGATTACGTCTGCAGAAAGATGGAGCGATGGTGTCCAACCCCCAATTTCCACTGGATCCGTCTCCGCTCCGTTCCGACTCCGATACGATTCAGCTCCGTTTGACGTATCAAACCTTCGCCCACTGGATGCGTCGCGTCTCCGATCCGTCTCCGGTGCCCAGAGCAGCTGGAGACCCGAGATCACGGGGGAACTACAAATTATATGTGATAACAGCCGTGTATAAAGTGGGATTAAAATGTAAACCGCAGATCACTTTGTCTTTTTGAGGTAGACTTTCTTTCAGGCTACTTACTCTGCGGTATTCTCTTTTACTTTCAGTTTGTGTTCTTGTAGAACGGGTGTGTTGTATTGTAAAATATCGCGGTTTTCCACCTCCATGTCAAGGAAATTTCAATCGAATGCAATTGGACTTGGTTATTTGTCTTAGAAGGCGTTTCACCTCTCATCCAAGAGGCTTCATCAGTTCATGCTCGCATCTGACCAGGCTGGGACTGGTCCGGACTGGATGTCTTCTAAGACAAATAACCAAGTACAGTAGTTGCATTCGATTCAAATTTCCTTGAGATAACTATGACCTGGATGAATGAGAATATTCACAGGCTTCCACCTCCATGATTTATATGTTTTTAATCCATGACGTCCTGTGAGCTTCAGGTCCCTGTGATTGAGTGATGAGTTGTTGCTTGTGCCAGCGGGTGAAACTAATGTTGACAAAGTGATGATTTACGATCGGAAAGTTTGTCGTGTTTTATTTTGAAACTTACCGGATGATCGGTGCGTTTGAATTCCTGCATCTAATCGACGGGGATTGATGCTTGATGGCTCCATCGTCCGGCACCCAACCGACATTACAATAGCTGCTCTTCGGTGGACGCCACGTTGTATGTAGATAAAAGCTGCTAGACGTCACTTTGTCTGGATACAACATCTACTGCACATCTGCCCATCCTGGGTGAGGGATCCCTCCTCTGTTGCTCACCCTGAGGTTTCTCCAATTTTTCCTTGTTAAAAGGGTTTCTGGGAGTTTTTCCTCAGTAGATGTGAGGGTCTAAGGGCAGAGTATGTTGTTATGATGCCATGTAAAGCCCTTTGAGACAAACTGTTTATAAAAAGGGGCTATACAAATAAAATGGCCTTGCCTTGCCTCGGTTTTCTGGGAATTGGAAGTCGGCTTCGACGGCGTCTTCTCCAGACGGATCTGCAGAGAGAAATGTAATCGGTGGCAGGTTGATCTGGGTTCACCCAACTGTACCTGAAACCCAGTACTACTTGCATTTAAAGGTGTTCTCCTCCGACTCTCTGTCAGCGCTGTTTGCTGCCATACCAGAGTGCAGTGAGTCTGCACAGAACTGGGTGGGCCATGCATGGAGGGGGCCAGGAAAAGAAGTTTGCACTGAATTGAGCCCTAATCAATAGGAGCAATCTAGAGTTGCAGCCGCCACACAGTTTGTATGAGGGGTCATCGTTTACTCTGACTGCCCAATAAAAAAAAAATCTCTTCAACTTCAGTTCGGTTTACAGAGACTGTGTCTTTGAGCCGCTCTCTGAGCTGTGATCGAAGTCGACCGCGAGCGCAATCGGGAAGATTTAAACCTCATTCATGTCTCTCTCTCTCGTCTGCAGGTGGGTTTGTAAACCAATCACCTTTGGTCTCAACAAGCCAATCACGTTGTCTCTGTCAAACTTAAAGAATCCCTTCTCCTGCCTCTTTACCGCTGTCAGCTGTGATTCCAGCGCATATAGCTCTGACCCCCCTCCGCCCCTCTTTCACCTCCAGTCTTCACATCACATCACATCCAGAGCTCTCCTCCTCCTCCTCCTCCTCCTCCTCCTCCTCCTCCTCCTCCTCCTCCCACCACCACCAGTATCTAAACCTCAGGGGGTTTCCTCTCCTTCACAACAGCTTCACCCCTCCTTTTCAAATCGACATCTCACATCCATCACCTCTCCTGTTTTGCACACGGCAATAAAAACTTGATTCATAGACTGTGAATGAAGTATCTCCTGGTGTCGCTGCATACAAATGACAAAAAAACTGATTTTGCAAAAAAAAAAAAAAAACAATCAAAAGTCCAGGTCAGAAAAACAGAAAACACAGCTGTCAACTGTTTACAAAATAAAATGATGTTTTTGTTTGAATATATATATCCAAATATGCACTCTGCCTATGTGCATAATATGTGGTGATTGGCTGGTGCAGCTGGAGTCTGTGATTATAGAGGTAATTTGAAAAAAAAATCCCATGCAGGCCTGTCTTTTACTGAAAACACCTGTGTCATGAGGAGGAGGAGGAAGGATTTAGTGGAGCTGCTGGCTTTCCATATGTTTGCATGTGTGTGTGTGTTTGTGTGTGTGGATGGGTGGGTGAGACTGATCGTGCATGCCCAATTATGTACACAATGTGATTCCAGGCATTCCTTGTTCTGTGTGTGGAGCGAAGTCTCTTGTCAACACTGTTATGACAAATTGCGGTACAAAAGGGATCAGCAGTCTTGATGTCAGCAAACCCTCTCTCTCTCTCTCTCTCTGTCTCTGTCTCTCTCTCTGTGCCGTGCCCTTGCTTTCTGCTATCAGAGGTGTAGTGATATTCATGGAAGCTACAAATCAATAACGCAATTACTTTTTTTTTTTTTTAACAAAGATCACCCTCCTACAACATTTTAGCTGTTTTTTTTATTCTTCCTCTTCTTTGCACTCTGCAGTATTTCACACTTTCACCAAATCAGCCTCAATAGGCTAAAATAAGGTGAAATGGTAATAAAAAAAGAAGAAAAAGAAGAACAACGTGCTACTTTCCTTTTTCTTCTAAGAAAAAAAAATGTTTTGTTACAACAACAAAAGAATGAAAAAAGGAAGATGGCCGTTATAAAAGTCTAATTTAACACGTGTAAAGTAGGAAAACAGGCTTTTTGTTGTGTTCTGTTAAATCTAATGTTAAAGAAAATGTCCATTCACAGCAAGTAAGAGTAAAGCATCACACACACACACACACACACACACACACACACACAGAGGAGGACAGGAAGCAGATAGTTTGAGTCTTCTGTGTCTCTACCTGTAGAAATATGATTGGCCATTACTGGTCAGCTGGTTGCCTAGCAGCCGATGACATGAGTATGCAGCTGACGGTGAAGGCATGAATGATGCAGTGTTGTTCTGACCTGCTGTAACAGTGAGTTTTGTTCCTGTGAAAAAGACACATAGGCTACACAAACACACACATACACACACACTCACTCACTTTTGTTCTCATGCCTCCACACACTGACAACAGCCTCGGGCGTCGTGTTCTTCAGGTCGTCCGACCCGTTGTCATGAACAGCGGATCTCCATGACGCCCGCGGGGGGGATCTCTGCACATACGGCAGCAAAGTTCAGTTGAGGTCTGGAGGATGAGTTGAGTTTATTCGATTTGGGTGGTTGAAGGTCAAAGGTCAAGGTCACTGTGACCTCATGAAACACGACACATCTATCTATCTATCTATCTATCTATCTATCTATCTATCTATCTATCTATCTATCTATCTATCTATCTATCTATCTATCCATCTCAAGGTAGTTTATTATACGAAAACTGTGTGAAGCCAAACAAATTACAAGACAGTTAAAGTGATGGTTGCCAGAATGGCCGACGATTATGCTTTTAATGTCAACCCAGTGTGTGTGCATGTGTGCATGTGTGTGTTAATGGTGGCTGCTTTTTCTTAGAAACAAAGGCAATTGGAGCACAGACCCTCAGTGAGAGGAGTTCAATGTCAGTGTCAGTGACTGGACATACAAACAGCCTGATGACTCAACGCTGTTCTTAAAAGAAGTTGTTGTACTATATATTTTATGGAAAGTGTTTATTCCATTTTATTGTCAGAAGTTAGCTGAGTGGATTTAAAGGTCACATATTTGTGCTGGATAAAAAGCTGCAGACACCAGATGATTTGGTGTAACTTAGAGTGAGTTCAAGTTGTACTCAGATTTTAATCTTGAACGCCCTCTGAAGTCGGATCTCCAACTCAGAAAGTCAGCCCTGACATGAGGCAAGTCATCTTTATTTATAGCACATTTCATATAATACCAAGGCAACTCAATGTGCTTTACATAAAGACAAAACATTTAAAAAGAACAGCATAAAACAACATAAAAACAAACAACAAAGAAGAATAAAAAAATAGATAAGAGAATCAAAGATGGCGGGTGCCCGCGTCAACAGTCGTGAACATGCTGCAGTTTTACTGTTTTTTGTGTTTTCTCTGGTAATTGTTTCACATTAAAGTCCGCCATGTACATAACACTGTTCAATTCTTACTCTTAGATATTTTCCTTCTCTGTTTGTATGTGTAAAAAACAATTAAAATGCTAACTAGCAGTGGCTAATGGCCCGTTTGTTTTGGTGCATGTTACATGTTTTCTTTGCAATGTTTTTTTAAAAAACGTTACAACCTCTTTGCATTGACATCTTACATTTACATGTATGAAGTCAGTATATTTTCATTTTTTTTTTTTACATTAATCGTCCATTTTTCCAACTTCCGTGTTTGTTTTTCAACTGGGAAGCGCCAAACTTGTATGTGACGTGATTCAGAGCTCTGACTTCCAACGTAACCTGAACGCACCATCAGCATAGAGACCAAGGGGGCAGTTGTGGGTCTGAGAAGTGAAGCTCACTTCCGTGTTCAAAAAACTGCAATCCCCTCGGCTTCCTCTGGGGGCTGGTGTCAGAAGGGAGCATTCTCCATAGACCCCCATGTTAAAATCGCCGACTTTACATCCTCAATAAACATGATCAAAGCCTGGTGTCAGAACGTTTTTTGGTCTCAATCGATAGTTTCTACCCCCGCACACACTCTGAGGGGGGTGAATTTTTTTTTAACTTTACCGTTTTACTATTATTAGGTTAAAACTCTGGCCAATTAGGGCACGGAAACGTTGAGTGACAGGTCCGGAGCGGTCTGGAGACAGGCTGCTTCGAGGCCAGTGGGCGGGTTCTCGGCCGGCCAATCCAACATGGCGCTGTCCAGGCCGCCATATTTGAGTCACAAAAACGACTCCCCAAAACCAATGGGTGACGTCACGGACGCTACGTCCATTCTTTTTACAGTCTATGATAGAGAGCCATGCTCAGCAGACGAGAGTCCACTTCTCTGGCCTCTGAGCTGTTTGTTTATGGCCGAACCACAGTGGTCCAGACCGATGAGTGCCCTGTGAAGGAGGAATTATGGGTAACTGAGGGAAGTAGTAGAAGTTTATTATTCACAAACCCTTTGGCAGCAGGAAACCCCCGCCTCAACATGCCAACCAGCCTTCAAAACTCTTCAGACTTCGGCTCGTTGTCGTTGTTGTTGTTGC
Source organism: Trachurus trachurus (assembly GCF_905171665.1). Classification (NCBI taxonomy): domain Eukaryota; kingdom Metazoa; phylum Chordata; class Actinopteri; order Carangiformes; family Carangidae; genus Trachurus; species Trachurus trachurus. Next base: position 31,345,919 of record NC_139898.1, read on the forward strand.
TGTGCCTCCTCTTCTGCTACATCATATGATGGACAGATGGTTCGGCCAATCACCTGCCAAGTCTTTTTCCATAAGCGCCTTCATCCCCCTCTCCTCCTCCTTTTCCCAAAACAGTTTCCCAACAAGCCGTCCCAGATGGTTTCTGGGTAACAAACCATCTGGTGCGTCACAGAAATAAAAGGTAGCGACACCTCCTCTAGCTCTCTGACGCTCGCTGCTCATTCTCATTTATTTTTATTTGTATCAAAATAAAAAAAAAAGTTGCGTCTTCATCAGGAGGCTGCGGGTTTCTGTTTCCCGGCCAGGAGTAGGGGATTTCTGGGTTTTTTTTTTTGTCATCGTGAGGTTGCCAGGCAACTGGGGAGAGACTCTAGACTAATGAGTAATGGCAGCTCACTTCAGTTGTCTTTAGTCTGACTTCAGGCCTCTTTTAATCCATGTGGTGAGTATTATTTCAGACCAGTGAAATTTAAAAGTTAATGCATGTGTGAGGGAGGAGAGGAAGAGATCCAGTCTGACAGTTTCTGGTGGGAATTTCTTCTCTGAACTGAAATAAAACGCCCCGAAAAGTTGGAATCTCGGCTTCTTGGGTTGTTGCTTTCCTCTTGCACCATTTTGCATCCCCGTAATCCTCTGCCCGTGTAGTAGTTCCAGGACTCGAGTCGTCGGGTCACGGTGTTAACGTGCACTAATCAAGCGTTTTCAAATGTTGAACTTTAGGAACGCTGTGTAGCATCAAAGGGAAGCGGGAAGCAGCGTGTCGCCTTGTTTATGGGACCTCTCAGCAGGTTTAATAGGATTTTCACAAATTAATGGTCTGATGTTTGTTTGATGTCGGGAATCTGTTGGTGGCAATTTCATGAAGCGTTCACAACCAGCAGCTATTAACTACATCATTACTCCTCTCTGTCTCCGTCTTGATCTCACTCTCTTCCCTCCATCTTTTTGTTGTTGTTGTTGTTGTCTTTGTCCCTGCTCCATCATTGTCCAACTCTCCTCCTGTTAAAGGGATAGTTCACCCAAAATTCAAATTTCACTCATTATCTACTCACCCTCATGTCAACTAAGAGCTGTGAGAATTTTCAGAGTCCTCCGTGCCTTCTCTGAGTTACAGGGGGTCCGTGCAGCAGTATTTGTCCATATAATGGTTGTCAATGGATACTAACTTTCTTCGTCCAAAAAGACACACCAAAAAACATCCAAATACCTCCATAGTGCTCGTCTGTAATGTCCCTCTTGTATTGAAGCCCCGACATGAGAAATTGTTCCGCCGGAAAGAGCAGTGAACTAAGACACTGGGAACTTCCGCTACAAACAAGCTTAAAATATAGACTTGTTTAATTTTTTTCGGAACAATTTCTCATGTCGGGGCTTCAGTACAAGAGGGACATTACAGACGAGCACTATGGAGGTATTTGGATGTTTTTTGGTGTGTCTTTTTGGACGAAGAAAGTTGGTATCCATTGACAACCATTATATGGACAAATACTGCTGTGCGGACCCCCCCGTAACTCAGAGAAGGAACGGAGGACTCTGAAAATTCTCACAGCTCTTAGTCGACATGAGGGTGAGTAGATAATGAGTGAAATTTGAATTTTGGGTGAACTATCCCTTTAAGACTGGCTCATCGCTAGCTTAATTAACAAAAAGTCAACGTGTGTATGAAGGTGCCTTTCAGGGGGTGAAAATGCCCACAATGCATCTGGCATGCGCAAAAATTCCTTTTTGATGTCACTGCAATGAAAAAGCCGTCTTTCTTTGTGTGTAATTCTTAATTTTTTTGCAAAAGATCATTTCTCTGTTGCTAATGGTGCAAACACACTGAGCAGGATCAGTGTCACATCAGATTAAACCAAGAGGAGGAAGAACATAAAGGGAGAATGCTGCTGCTGCTCCGTCGACGTCTGCCTCGTATAGGGTCGAACAAATAAATAGTAATGTAGTGTTATGTTACTGAATGAAGCATGAAGGACTTTTCTTCCCATTCTGCACTATATTCTCTTCGGGGAGGTCCTTGAAATAACTTTGAGTCTACATCAACCAACTGTTTTGCACAGCGGGTTATTTTGGTATCTGGGGTAACCCAGCTACAAAACACAACAATGTGTTCTCACTCAGGCCGCACCGACGACAAGTAAATGTTTGTCTTGCAGGTAAACGTCGACTCGCTCGTGAGTTTATTTGTTCTTAAGTCTTTTTTTTTGTTTTTTGGGATAGATTCAGTGATTTTTTTTTTTTATTTCCCCCCGACACCTGATTGTGTTTCTCTTTGTTTGTTGCCTCTTGTTTTCTTTTATTTAATTTGAATATGATGAATGAGCTTTGATTATGTTTCAAAATGGAATTGAAGTCAACGCCACGGCCAGTTATACATCCTCCAGGCCAAATAACATTTCTATTCTTTTTTTACATTTTGAATGAGATCTGGCACCTAATTAATGAACGTACGTAATGTAGAGACAAGCTTTTTTTTTTTTTTACCATGACACTAAAATCTGATTTATAAAAAATGTAACACTTCATTTATTAATTCATTGCCATTTGTAAGCCTTTGATTTAATAGGACATTGCAACAAAGTGCTGCAGGGGATTCACCTGCAGCAAACTGCACCCAAACTGTAGCAGAAACAGATTGAACATGATCTAATCAGCATTTTAGGTTTCCCTTCAAAACATAAGTGCAAATGATATTAGTTAGAAGAATTAAAACACACACCAACACCAGGAGCTAAATGAATCCTGAGATCATCCACATGTGAGATAATTGTTATGCAATGAAAGACAAATTTGTCGTTTGAGTCAAAGGTGAAATTCAATCAAAGTAAAATCACATGTGGTTTTAAATGTGCATTAATTATATAAGAGCTCATATTTCATTCCTTTGCTACTATAGTGTGTAAATATTGTGCATCTGCTTCAGTTTAAATCCACATGCAGTTTGGATAGAAACAGTTTTGATTGCTGCTGCAGAGAGCAATGATCTGGACCTAACTGCTCCAAAGTCATTACACCGTATCTGCGTTAAAAGGAAAAAAAAAAAAAAAAAAAACAGTGAGGAGAACAGAGATGGAAGGGAAACCGTCTAACAAGCTCACCGTTGGAAACAAGCTTATAAATGCAAATATCCACAACACCTGCGACGATGCCGAGTTGGAGTTATTTTTACTTTCTCGCTTTTTCTTCCACTGTGACGTTCAGATGTTCCTGTGATGAGTCGGAAACAAGAACGTTTGGTGGCAAAAAAATCAAACAGCATACACACACACCAAGGAGAACGAGGATCATGGAGATACAAGACATGTGTAGTGATTTTAACCATAAATGATGTTTTACTCCATGACGTCCTCTCACGCGGTGCCAGTTTGAAGGATGTGGCGTGGCCTCCTTAGTGGTTTCTAATCATTTCAAAGAATTATGGCATAACCCAGCTGGTGGGGCTGTTTTTTTTTATTAACAGTCTTTATATAGACGCTCCCCAAAGTATTTTTCTTCACAAAGAATAATGACATTGAGGCCGATCTAAACAATAGTGTATGTGGGCCAGTGCCATTGAGCTTTCAAGTAATGAAGTAGTAGAATGCCACTTAGAGTACAGTTGATGGGACTGGGCTCGCTGCTCGAGACTCATTGGAAATATGAGATTTTGTGAGTTGTGTTATTGATTTATAGAAGAAGAATTAAAATCAGAAATGTATTTTTTGCCAAGTATGTTCATACATACAAGGAATTTGACTTGGTTTTCAGGTTCAGACATAAAGGAAGTTGAAATATCAAAGCACAGAGGGCACGAAAATACAATTTGTTTCCCCACAGAGACGTGTCTCCTGTTGGCAGGCCCACGGAGATCTCCAGAGTTTGGCCATGTTGGAAACTACATTTCCCACAATGCCAAGGGACGCGGTCACATAGATGACTCGCCTAACGCTGCTGCCCAATGACCCGGCGTCACCACATGGCCGCCATCTTGGCTCAGTCTGCTCGCTCCCTGGTGCATGTTCTACTAAAATAACCAGAACTTGATCAGTTTTTGACCGGTTTTCCAACAGTTGGGTTTGTTATGAAGGTCAGAAAGGCAGTTATGATACTGCATGCTTAAAATTATGAATAATTATAATCATGTACTTTTCTATGTAAGAAACTATAGAGTAATAGCTATATACTGACAAAATTTCACAGAGTTATGAATAGTTTTATAGTGCAGATGACTGGATCACCCATCTACTGCAGCCAGAGTCAGAGCAAGTCGAGCTACGCAACATGGCCGCCTGTGAGTTATGTCTATACGCGTAGTCAGATCCACCTTCTTGAGCGGACAGGTGAAGCATCCTGCAGGACCGACATGTCATTATTGTCAGGAGAGGAAAACTGTAGAGCTCATACTCATCATGCCAATAATTGTGAGAGCTCTGGAGAGAAAAGGAGGCGTGAAGGAAAATGTAAGGAGCATATTGGAGAGTGGTGAAAGTGCACAGGGAAAGGAAGGTGATTTTCTGGTTGTGACTGGTCTGTATTTAAGGAGTTAGACAACAGAAGCATCAGAAGGAATATGACCTGAAGGTGGCAGTAATGCAACTCCATGGATGCTGCCTGCTGTTAACTAAGAAGAAGAAACGGACAGGGGTTTCAAGGCCGAGAGGAGACAGACAAACACGTGAAGAGACCAATTGAAGCCTGGAGGCTGACACGTTTGTGACTGGAAAAGTTTTTGAGTGTCCTGATTTTGAAACTGTTGGCAGAGGACTGGAGCCTTTGAAATAAGAGACTTTGAAGAACAACTAAGCGTCTGAAACAGAGCGAACAAACAAAGACTGATCACTTTGAGTTAGGCTACTACAGAAGCAGATTAAAGCTCCACCTTATGTTGAACCAACTTTATTTTCAAGCGATCATACACTTATGCTACAAATCGTGGGTAGTATATTCTGATTTCGCCTATAAACCTTCCCAGTTATTACACACTGGACCTTTAAGTTGTAAGTTTAAAGGGATAGTTCACCCAAAATTCAAATTGCACTCATTATCTACTCACCCTCATGTCGACTAAGGGCTGGGAGAAGTTTCAGAGTCCTCCATGGCTTCTCTGAGTTACAGGGGGTCTCGGCGTAGCAGTGCATGTCCATATAACGGTTGCAAATGGATACCAACTGTCTTCGTAACAAAAAGACACACCAAAAAACATCCAAATACCTCCATGCTGCTCGTATGTATTGTCTGTCTTGTATTGAAGCCCGGAAATGCAAAATTGTTCCGAAAAAAATATATTTCAAGCTTGTTTGTAGCAGACAAACAAGCTACAAACAAGCTTGAAATATAGACTTATTTAATTTTTTTCGGAATAATTTCGCATTTTGGGGCTTCAATACAAGACGGAGAAGAGAAGCCGCGGATAACTCTGAAACTTCTCCCAGCCCTTAGTCGACATGAGGGTAGATAAGTAGTGCAATTTGAATTTTGGGTGAACTATCCCTTTAAGTTGTATTAGTGCAATTTTACCGAGTGTGCAAGGACAGGAAGAGTCCAGCTGCTTTCCTTCACTCATCAGCAGTCTAAACTCTGGTTAGCATGCTAACAGCTAGCCAGCTCAGCGCTGCAGACGTCGTGCTGCTCAGAGGACGTAGGTATAGCATAGTGAGGTCTTGTCTTGTAAACACATTGACGGCTCTTGTGAGGCGACAATCACCACCACCTGCTCCCAGCACGGCGCCGCGCTCAGCAGCAGACAAAGCCTATAAATAGCCCCTTGGAGGTGAAAGACAAGTCGTGTTGTTTTTTTTTGCTGTAAAATATTTATTTATTTGCAAAAATCGAGCTCCTTCTGTTCTGTCGTTTTTAAAAGTGCACGGTTGTGTTTCTCTGACAGCGTCTAACGCTCTCGCTAAAAGTCCAGCCCTAATTGTGTCAGGAGACGCTTCAGAGACGTCGTCGCTGCTACGACTGCGTTGCTTCTGCTCCACTGTGTCTCAACTGCATCAGCCGGTTATTGAGGGATAGTTCACCCAAAATTCAAATTTCACTCATCTACTCACCCTCATGTCGACTAAGAGCTGTGAGAAGTTTCAGAGTCCTCTGTGCCTTCTCTGAGTTACGGGGGGGTCCGTGCAGCAGTATTTGTCCATATAATGGTTGTCAATGGATACCAACTTTCTTCGTCCAAAAAGACACACCAAAAAACATCCAAATACCTCCATACTGCTCGTCTGTAATGTCCCTCTTGTATTGAAGCCCCGACATGAGAAATTGTTCCGAAAAAAAATAAATAAGTCGATATTTTAAGCTTGTTTGTAGCGGAAGCTCCCAGTGTCTCAGTTCACTGCTCTTACACTGACCGGCGGAACAATTTCTCATGTCGGGGCTTCAATACAAGAGGGACGTTACATTACAGACGAGCACTATGGAGGTATTTGGATGTGTTTTGGTGTGTCTTTTTGGACGAAGAAAGTTGGTATCCATTGACAACCATTATATGGACAAATACCGCTGCGCGGACCCCCCCCCCCCCCGTAACTCAGAGAAGGGACGGAGGACTCTGAAAATTCTCACAGGGTGAGTAGATAATGAGTGAAATTTGAATTTTGGGTGAACTATCCCTTTAGCTGGGTTGATTCCCTGATTTGTTATGTTGGGCAGCGAGCAGCACCCTCAGGCTGCCTGTACGCCGTGATGGATCTGAGACTCTGGCGCTGTGATGGACAGGTAGCAGGGTCCGACTCCCTCACCTCCCGGTGCAGGGCGCCGCGGATCGCTCAGAGGGGGGGCTGACAGCTAGATGCTGGGCGAGCCCCCTGCTGAACAGAGCTGCAGGTGAAATAAACCTACTGCCTGTGCACAACTCGTGTGTGTGTGTGTGTATGTGTGTGAGTGTGTGTTATAGGCAATTCCAGTCACTCAGCCCCTCACTGAGGAGTGTTAAGGGTGAAATATGCCTGCAGTCCTCCGTGAAACCCAGAGTCTTTTCATGTGTGTATGTGCGCGGCGTGCAAAAACGGTTGAATAGAAATCTTCCACAACAGATCTGTTTGTATTTACTGTATATCCCTTCTCTTGTGTTAGGTTCTATATGTCACCAGTGACCCGTTTTCAGGTCTTTAATGCATAAAAGTACCACATAGATTTGTTCATAGCATCAAGGCTTTTTGACTTTGTCAGGAACCTCTATTTAAAGCAGAAGTAAGCGGAATTTTTGTGTTAATATAAGTCTTAAATAGTTCTATCTTCCGACAGCAATCACTTATAGAGTGTTTGGTCTGAAACACGGGTCTGTCAGTCCCTCTGCTCTGCTGTAAGCCGAGGAGAAAACTTTCCTTGTATCCTACAACCTTTATCCAATGAGGAGAGAGAACGGCATAAAGGGTTTTTTCATGGATAAGGAAGCCTAACAATGTAACCAAGAGATGAGAAACAAATGGGATGATAAATAATTGTTTTTACTGTGTTTTACAGCTGATTTAAGACTCGGGTCAAAACCGACCCTAACACCATAGATGGTAGCAGAAAGCTGACAAGAGAAAGGTTACGTTGAAGCCAAGGGGTAAACTGACAAAAAAGACACACGGGCCGACACCGAAGATATTAAAACCAATATTTTCATGGATAGGAAGCCTCACGATGTAACCAAGAAAAGAAAAACAAATTTGATGAAAAAAAACATAAGGTTTTTAGTGTATTTTAGCTGATTTAAAACACGGGTCAAAACCGACCCTAACACCATAGATGGCAGCAGAAAGCTAACACAAGATGAAGGATATATATGTTTGTGTGTGTTGTGTTCTCCAGATTAGCTGTGGCACCGTTCATAAATGTCCGTCAGCGAGCAGCACAGTGAAGCCGTGTGTCTATCACAGTTAAGCTCTCCCTGTTTCTCAGCCGGCCCCAGTGGAACGGACACAAACACTAATGGCTGCTCGTTATAAGAGAAACGCCGACATGAAGCGGGGCCTTAATGAGCTGCTTTCTGCTTTGTATTTTTTCTCGGGGGGGTCGTTGTTATTGGTGGGAAATTGATTGGCAGCCGGCCCGGGCGCCCACAGGGGAGCATCCTGCGATATTTCTGGGCGATAGCTAAAAGTTGTTGCAGCAAGGGCGGCAGCTTTGTTTAGACGTCGGCGGCTGCAGGCGCCGTTGGGGGTCACGTGACGTGTAGGACGACAAACGAGAAGAATCTCAAGGTTTCTAATTTCTCTGCTCTTTTTAAAGCTCTGACTGGAGGAAACTTTACGTCATTGAAAGTTTGAAGGACTTGTGAGCTCTTATTATCCTGACATGCAGCCGTATCCTCTGTCAGTATTATGATGTCAAACTGTCAAGAAGCTTTTGTGTCACTTTGTGCCCGTCGTCCACTCAGACTGTCTGAGTTACACAAAGGCACATTATACTCGGACTGGAAAGGATCCGTTAAGTCTGGACACTTCAGAATATCATTTAAAGTGTGTTAATGCACAGTTTCATAAGAATGAATCAGGACTTCATATATATACATAGAATAAACTACTGATGCAAAAATACCTGACACATCAAGGTGCTTCGTATTAATCAGTTCCTCCAGAAAAATGCAATTGCATAATCTCATATAATGCAGAGGTCACATTTTTAAAAAGTGCCACACGTTCGCTGTAAAAAGATCTTGCATGATATCGTAGTCCTTTGCATTTTTATCGCAAAAGAGTCACAAATATCTTTGCAGAAAGTTGAAAAATGTTGCAAGTTCACTTCACACAGGAGCAGCCATTTTCCCCTTGTTGCCTTGGGAATATATACGACATGAAACATCATTGCCTCGCACGATACGATAAACAAAACAGAAAAGCTTCGAGCAGAGTCTCTTTACCAACACAAATAAATGCAAAAGATTGCGGAATAACCCAGGAATGTTTTGTAAATTTGAGTTACTGAAGTTTAAAAAAAAACAAAACAAGGTGAGATTTTAATATTCCCAGCATTTTCTCTGATGTAGTACGCCAGATTGCATATCATAGAAAGTCAGGGCATCGCTTTTTTCCTTCTTTTTCATAAAGTCACATTTTCTGCAAGTTCTTGTTTTAGCAAATTCCTGCAAGTGTATTGCATAAAATTGCAGAAATACCTGGAATAGTTCATCACATTTTTAAGAAAACCTTTTTCAGGAAGGACTGAATAAAGCAAAAGAAAAAAGGAAAAAAATCACATGACTAATTCTGAACAGAAAAGTTCTGTTTAACCTTCAATAATCACTCCGTCCACACAGCTTCATCGTTGTACAACAGTTTGTAGGTTATTGTCGTCCTGGCCTTTTTATATAATATTTAGGTTTTTTGGCAGCATTCTGTGCATTAATTAAAGAGTGGGGAAAGCAGACTGATGACAGGAAATGAGGTGACAGAGACGGAGTACAACACGTAACAAAGGTCCAGAGCTGGACTCAGACCAGAGACACTGTGAGTAATGGGCAGCTCTGCACCACAATGTGCCCCCCTCTTCCTCCTCCTCCTCCTCCTCCTCCTCCTCCTTTTTCTGGCCTCAAACAGCCTTTATCCTCTAAATTCAGGCTAAAACTGATATCTTAATTGCAGTCTGTCTTGTTACGGCATCTCCCATTCTGCATCAGCGCATGATTAAATCAAGATAATAATAAAAAAAAAGAAAAACAAGTGGTGAGGAGTGGTGGATGAACACAGGAATAATGCAGTGTTATATAATGTCTTTTTGTTTATCCTCTAATCAAGTCTAAACTCAAGTCCTCGTCTCTTCGCTGCGTCTCAGGTGGTGCAAGGCCACCTGAGTCACGCCTCTTATTGTTCATCATTTATCTCTGCATTGATTTAGCAGCTCGGCTTTAGCAGCTTTTTAGTGGAAAATTCAGCAGCTTTTGTTTGGTTTGTTTTTTCTGTTGAGAGGGAAGCTCCACCTCCACCTGTGTGTTTCTGATCTTTCTTTTTTCCTTTTGACATATCGCCGTCGTGTGCGTGAAACGTGCAATTTTACATGTAAGTGTCGCGTCGTCCCAGCAGATAAGTCAACCTCCCACCCAACAGAGAATGAAAAGGTCTTCACTCCCCCCCCCCACCTCTCTCCCTCCTGCTAGGTTGAGGTAGCAGCGTGTTTATTACCAGCGGTATTTGAATAGAGCTAATCTATGCATCAAGCAGCAGCACTCAGTCTGCTCTTGGTAGATAAAGGCAGCCGCCGTGCGCTCCAAGGCCGGGCTGAATATCAAACGCCTCAGAAAGCAGCAAGACTCCGTCCATGATTACAGCCTCAGAAAAAGAAAAAAAAAAAGTGACTGGAGATGAGAAAAGATTGCGCTATTATTTAAAATGGTCGGTGGAGAAACACAATGTTTTTCCACCATGGTGCAAAGCAATTCTGCGAGCTGCATGGTAGGTGGAAAGCAGCGTGAGGCCGTTCGCCCTTTCAAAGAGCGGCGCACAGAGATTCACTCAGAGGTCGTACGGACGGCGTATTTAAGGCTCGGCGAGGAACAGATCTGAAGATGAGCCTCCTCCGACGGGCAAGCTGCGGCCTGTCGGCTGGAAAAACCGCCCCAATAGTATTTTGGGTTAAGAGTTAGGGTTCTTATTTCCAGAAGCAGGAAGCAACTGTTCAGATCAGTGTTTTTATTTCGTCTGTGATATAAATATCTGACAGTCTGCATATGGCAATGTACTAAAGTTGTACTAAAGTCTTTTTTACTACTACTTGGTATGATGTATGCAACGGACTGACTAAACTCATGGATACACCGATTCCATTAGATCCAGGACTCTGTCTTTTAGGAAATGTAATAGACTTGAAACTAAGGAAATGCACTGATAGAGCTTTTACTGTTTCCAGATTTACCTGGAAGTCAGATTCCTCCCTCTATATATCCAAATGGATATCAGAAATGATGAGCTTTTTGCCCTTAGAGAAGATCACTTATGTAATGGGAAACATATTGTGCAGGGTTTTCTTTGTGGGTATATAAATGCGGGGATGTATGTGAATGTATGTGCAGTACATGTATGGTTGAGGATACACGCCTGTGGTCCTTTTGATGTCGCATTTGTAAAATGACAGATTTCTTGAGGCTGTATGGAAGGTGGAAGCAATTATCTAAATCTAATCTAAACAGATACGACACCCTTTTAAAGACCTGACAACCTTTTATTGAATATACTGTAGAAACATTAAAGGGATAGTTCAACATTTTGGCAAATTGGCCCATTGCCATAATAATCCCTATAGTCATAGCAGTAGGTTTGTTACCTTTATTTGTCGGTGCAAGCTGTTCTTAGAACGGCGGAGCAGAGCCGTGAGCTGCTCAGAGCTACACTACGGAGGCTCATGGGATTTCCTGATTTCCCTCATCAAACTCATCAAATACACAATCCAACAACTCCAAAACGCTCTGGTGGACAAGTTGTGACCTGCACATTCACCACACTATGAGATAATAACACAACGTTACCAGACAGAGTTGTTTCAGAGGTAAATACAGAGACTGCTTGATGAAAAACTGTCCCTGAAGGCAACGCGCATCAGCGGTTTTGCATGAATTTACCTCTAAAACAACTCTGTCTGGTAACATTCTGTTATTGTGCAGGTCACAACTTGTCCACCAGAGCGTTGTGGAGTTGTTGGATTGTGTATTTGATGAGTTTGATGAGGGAAACCAAGAAATCCCATAATGAGCCTCCGTAGCGTAGCTCTGAGCAGCTCGCGGCTCTGCTCCGCCGTTCTAAAAATAGCTTGCACCGACAATTAAAGGTAACGAACCTACTGCTATGACTATAAGCCCTATAGTCATAGCAGTAGGTTCGTTACCTTTAATTGTCGGTGCAAGCTATTTTTAGAACGGCGGAGCAGAGCCGTGAGCTGCTCAGAGCTACGCTACAGAGGCTAATGGGATTTCTTGGTTTCCCTCATCAAACTCATCAAACTCATTGGCAAATTGGCACATTACCATAACCCCTATAGTATAGGGGTTATGGTAATGTGCCAATTTGCCAAAATGTTGAACTATCCCTTTAACCCGAACAGCTGTGGACTCTCTGTAAGCCTTGAACTGGTTCAATTGTAAATCGATGTTAACACCCAGGTACGATGTTTAAGGTGTCCTAGTGACACTTGTGTCACTATGTAATCTTTTTCTATTTTTTTTTAAATTTTGTATTATTATTATTATTTTCATTTGTTTTGTTCATTTGTTGGTCTTTATGATTTAAACCACTTTGTCTGTTTAATTACTGTTGTTGTTCTTTTACCTCAGTCCTTGGTTAACTGTGTAATTAAGTGGGAATGAGTCGAGCTGTTGTTGCATAAGTGAAAACTGCAAAATAAAATATTCAAATAGATAAATGTCTGACAGTGATAGAAACACGCTGATCCGTTACAACCTGTGTCCTCTCATGTGCATGTACGTGTGTGTGTGTGTGTGTGTGTGTGTGTCCTTTGCTGACGACGGACATGTGTTTGTGTGACATTGCAGGGAGTTTGGCCGCTGGAAGGTGAACAGCTTGGCCCTCGAGAGACAAGAGAACAATGGCTTTTCTCTGCCGCTGGACCCCGACTTCCTCCAGACCATCAGGCAGCTGGGCAGGCGGCCCAGTCTCAGCGCCATCACCGACAACATCATCAGGAAATACGGGACGCACTTCCTGCTCTCCGCCACACTGGGAGGTAAATGAAGCAGAGGAGAGGTGGTTTTTACCTTTTTTTTTTTGCTTTTATTGACTTACAGACCAGGGGACGGGGGGGGGGGGGGGCAAACATTTGGCCCCCGTTTCACCACAGGACGTCTTCCAGAAACCTGCTCACTTGTTGTCACAGGCCGTCAGCTGCCAAACAAAGGCCTTAAAGGAGTAATCTGTCCCAAAGCCCGCCTCTTAATCGTCTCTGGAGCTCTAAATCTTTGTGCGTTGTTCTCAAACAACTAAATATTTGACCAAATATTAGCCCAGCTGTGAGCGAGGTCCGATTTCTCCCTCTTTTTTCGGGGTTGTTTAAGCTCATATTCTCTGTTTCAACACAGAAAAGTCTCATGTTTGGACGAGTTTGACAACATGAAATACGCAGATTTTATTTTATTATATTTTTTCATAGATGCGAGTGATGCTGAGCCGAGCTCCCGTGGCTATCTGCTGCTCCGTCTCCTCCCAGCTCCTCCGCTGGCTCTTTTCATCTCTGGTCTCTCTGGTGTATAAACTCTCAAAGCCCCGGTGGAAACAGACAGTATTTAAAATAGATTACAAAAGACAAAACCCTGAGCGCTGTGTGAGCAGAGAGCAGAGAGCAGAGAGCAGAGAGCAGAGAGCAGCAGGCAAAGTCTGACCTCAATTAACATTTCACATTATAGACAAGTCTTCATGACATTTAACCCTTTAGGGCTCTGCCTGTTTTGGATACTTTCAATTTTGCCTCTTAAGATCTCACAATATATATTTTTTTCATTTTAATCTATTTTATTAATGTATTGGACCCAAAAATATACAAATCACATCGAGGAGTATCGGCTGATTCCACCACTTTTTGTAAAATGACAAGAATTGACAAATACTATATGGGCAGAAACGCGACGCCGGCCCATTTTCCCATTTTTACACTTGGATGAATATTTTTGTGCTATCAAATTATGTTATGTTTAACTTTATTACAGACTCAGGTCCACATGCAAGACACACAATACAAAAACAGACAACACACTACTCACAAAAAGTTAAGGATATTTGACAAGAATCTCCCTATAAAAGGTTCATACTACAGTGATATTCTATCATGCAATTTAATGGTAATTTCTTTATCTCAAACAAAAGCTAACAACAGTGGTGGCTATAGCAACAAAAATCTCAATCTCTCAATAACTTGATCAGTTTGATCAAAGTGTTGTCTTGGTCTCATGATGTCAACATGTGAACATGGTGGAGAGGAGAGGGAGAGAGAAGAGGACTGAATACAAACTGTCACTGAACCAGAACATTTAGTGGTTCAATGACGACTGAACCACTAAATCAGACGGTGCTGGTGATGTTTGAGGTTAATCACCTTGTTAGAGAACATCATGTTATTCAATAAGGACTGAAACATTGAACAACTGGACATGTGCATTCAAAAGTTTAGAGAAGGTTAAATTAAGTTCACCTGTAAAAGGTTATAGTGCATTTTAGGTGCATTCTGAAATTGAATCCAGAAGCCAAACATCCCTAACTTTTTGAAAGATATGATGAAAGCTAAAAGTTCATATTTAATAACAATCATTAGATAAAAAATTCTAAAAGGATAAAAATGTCAGGTTATCTCAGGTTTTATTATCTATCAACATCAAACAGAAAGACTAGGAGAGAGTGTCTGCACTTTCAAGCTCCAGGTGACCTTGAGTTTGGTTACGCTGCAGCATCACATGATCTGATCGAACATCCTGGAGGGGTTAAAGCTCTTTATGTGGCAAAAACACAAAATAATTTTACATCTGAACTGTTGAACACTGGGTACAAAGATGCCACGACATTAAAAAACCTGTGGATTTGTTCACTGACGTGTCAATTAAAGTAAAAAGCAAATTTCAGGTATGATACAGAGATATGATCATTATTATTATCAGCTTCTTTAATTCCTCTCTTTGACAGTTAGCAGAGTTCGCTATAATCCCCAGCAGCACCTCTGAAGCTCGCTAATGAACCCGTTAGATCTCACTTCATCTACCTGGAGACGAGCGTTAACCCTTCCCTTCCCCCTCCTCCCCGGCGTGAAGTGAACGTGCTGCGTGATGCGAAACTTCAGTGTCTCTCTCTTCAAATGAAAAGCAAAGCACGTCGTCGCCTGTAAAAAGTCGACGACGCTGTTGGACAGGATGTTCCCATTGATCCGTCGCTCCCTCTAACATCTGTCAGTCCATCCGTCCTCTCACAGCTTTTGGCTCTGTTTCGCCTTCAGAGACGATCTCCCCATCCTCCCCTCCACCCCCACACCCCCCACCCGCCTCCGTGCACTAACACAGGGAGATTTATTGTCCCTGAATTTGCACACACAGGATGAGATGAGTGGAGGCTGCAGCAGGTTTTCACCCTCACATCTTCTGTTTTCCTGCCTGTGTGATTGTGTAACGACGAGCGCTGGCAGGTGTTCAGTGGTTAATATTTACCACCACGCAACAGAGAACATTTTGTATGCATGTATGTGTGTGTGTGAGTCACAGTTGCAAACTTTCCATGGGAATTAACAGGAATATATGGGAATTAACGGGAATATATGGGAATAAACGGGGATATATCCAAAATAATTACAAAATTGATTGGTGAGGGTGAGTAATATTTTACTCAACATTCATGTTTTTGTGGTTCAGTAGAAGAATTGATTGTTCATACAAGAATTGAAACTTGATAAAGTTCTATTCACAAATAAATCTGTTGAAATGTCATGTTTTTTAATTGTATTATTTTGCATGGATGTCTGCTTATGACAAAACAAAGTATTTACATTTATGTTTGGATATGATACATTTTTGTTTAAATTACCCCCAATTTCCAGTTAAATCCCATAAATTCCCAATAATTCCCATAAATTCCTATAATTCCCATAATTCCCATGGAAAGTTTCCAATTTGAAATATTTCCAAAATTCCCCAGCTTAATTTCCCATGGAAAGTTTCTGGGAATTTTCCGGAAATTTACTGGAAATTTTCCACCCCTTTGCAACCCTAGTCACAACTGAAGTTTGTGTACCTATCTCTCTGTGTGTGTGTGTGTGTGTGTGTGTGCAGGGGAAGAGTCACTAATGATCTTTGTGGACAAGCGGAAGTTGAGTCGGACGACCGAAGTCAGCGAGTCCAACGGCACAGCTGTGACTCTGGAGGCTCTGCACCAGCTGGCCGCCTCCTACTTCATCGACAGGGAGAGTACGCTGCACAAGCTGCACCACATCCAGATCGCCTCCACCGCCATCAAGGTAACACAACACACAACACACAACACACAACACCGACCGCCACCGCCACCGCCACAGCCTGCTGTTTCTGCATAACAATTAAAAAGCAAAACAAAACAAAACAAAAAATCCCATTTGCCAAAGATTCAAAATACCTCTCATCGTTGGATCTTTTCTTTTTCTTTTTTTTACACTTATGATTACGGCAAATTAGATTCTGTCTCAGTCGATAAACATAATGATTCGACTTAAAGAAGTGGTCTGGATTAGCTTTAACGCTCTCGCTGAAGAAATAATGAAATCTCAGCCAGTTTAGAGTCTGAGCAGGAGGAAGTCTACATCAGCAGGTTTCTGCTCGTCTTAATGAGAAAAGCTTCAGTGTTTTTTTCCGTCCAATCAGGGCACAGTTTTTTTTTCCTTCTTCTTCTTCTTCTTCTTCCTCATCTCTGCAAATGAATTCATGACTCCGTCTTTAAACCACTTTATTAATACTCACAAACACTATAATATCACTTTGAAATAGACAAAGCACCGCACACAGACATAGACTTTACTATTTATAAAGAGCGTTTTCACTTTCAGCATCATCATGTTCGCTTCACGCACTGCAAAAAGAATATTTGTCTTATTTCTAGTCAAAACAAATCTCATTATACCTAAAATAAGACTCATCACATAAAAAGTAGCTTGTTTTTAGACACTTTTTTACTTCTTTCAAGCATATTTTCACTTCAAATAAGTAGAAAAATCTGATAGTGGGGCAGGTTTTTCTTTCTTATTACAAGCACAAAAAACTTGCTTTCACTGGCAGATTTTTCTACTTATTTCAAGTGGAAATTTGTTAGAAACAAGTGAAAATGATCTAAAAACAAGTTTATTTTTAGGTGATGAGTCTTACTTTAAGTGCAAAGAGATTAGTTTGGACTAGAAATGAGACATTTTGACAAATCATTAACACGTGTGCTCAAATGCCAACTGGTCACATGACCCCTAATTATCCAAATCATACCCAAAATTGAACAATAATGACACTATACACTGTAGAAAACAATCTAAATATGCATCACTGCAACAATCATGGTGTCAAGTAAAAAATAATAAAAATAAAAATCAACTATAGCCAGCATCTATGTCAAAATAAAAAGCCATCAGCCAACAGGAACTGTAGCAACAATTGCACTCAGGAAACACGAAACTCCTGCTGTGATTTTAAAATCTGTGATTCATAGACCGCGAGTCATTGACTCAGACTAACAGGTGTTTATGTGCTACTGTATATTTTGAATGAGATAATAATAATAATGGCGCTCGTGGTCTCCTGTGGGAATAAGTATTGGAACAAATTAAGGAAATTACACAATGGCACAATGGTCAGTACTTGCCAAGTACTTAACACTAGCTAACAATTAGTGTGTGTGCAGTTTACGACCCAGCGATCGGCCCTTCAGTGGCGCACGCTATCGTTCTGCTGCAGATTATTAAAACATATTTTACAGAACATAAGGCAATCTCAGTCCTCTGAGCCTCCATGAGGACTGATAAACTTTTTTTTTTTTTTTTTTTTTAATTAATGAACACTTCAGAGGGAGTGGACTTCAAAGCATCACATATTAAAGCCAGAAAGACAGAGGTTACCCATGGTAACCTGAGGAGCAGAGCTAATATGGGAAAGTTATTTAAAGAGGCAGAGAACACCTTTTATAATTAAATTGGTTATATGTCCTTATCCTCCTCTTCTCTTACACCTATTATATATTTGGTCCTATATCTATAGGTTTTTCTTCTTGTTCTTGTTGTGCATATGTTAACTTGGAGGATCGTGTATAAATAAAGTTAGATTTGAACGTTTTTTCAACCACAACCTCCTTTTATTGTGATTTTAATTGAACCCTAACAAACATTACATCTAAGTCACTTGTTAATTGAACTATTATCAGTATTTGATCCGAGTTGATTAGAATAAAAACCGGCCTTTTAAAGTTGCTGCTGCACAGATTCACAGATAAAAGTTAGTTTTCTCTCTCAGTCACTTGAAACACTCAGTATCTCTGTGTGTTTTGTCTCATGACATCTTCACTGCTGCGGATCCCCCCCCCCCCCAGCGTGGGACAGTTAGATTTCCTTCTTCATGAAAACCCATGAGCCAAGAAGCTTTTCTTTCCACTCCACACTCTTGATTTTAGTTCTTTTAGCCTCTTATGTTTAGTCGCCTCAAACTGAAACTGAAAAAAAAAAAAAAAATCAGAATTTCCTTTTAAGCTCTATTTGTGTTTTAAAGTTTTAAAGTTTGTGTTCAAAGAAACTCGGTTTTAGATCATTTCAGTGACAAATCTCTTCACTGCCTCGCTCTGACAGACTCCTGAGCACCAGGGGAAAAAAACTTTACATGTGATTCTGTCTTCTTGCTTTATGATGTAGTGAAGCATCATTTAACATCAACTGTATTTTCTCTGGAGAACAAAAATGGACAAAGGTCTTAAATCTTGCAGCATCATTAGCCTTTCCTGAGGCGACACCAACACCAGAGAATTTCTCGATACTCCACCTACCACCTTTATAAAAAAAGAAAGTGTTTCACATCAAACTTTCAAGTATTTAAGCTCCACTGGGCTTCAACAGCTTCTTAAATTGCGAACCAAGGGTCTGCATGCGCACCAGATACGAACATGATACGTTGTTCCATTTCTCAGCGGGGACGATTCACATTCACTCTGGTTTCAAACTGGTCCGCACCACTGGCAGAGTGTTATATTTCCATGACGACTGACCAGAAAAAGATGTGCAATAGCCTACATCATGTTTGCATGACTCAGGCTCAAACTTTGTGGTGCACACCATGGACCGACTGCACCAGAGTTCGGCGGCATTATTCCCATGCCCCGCCGGGCAGCGTCCGCGAAACCGAAACTACTGTAGGAAATGTTGGGCGAGCAGACCACTAAATGATAATAACAAAATAACGATAAAGACAAAACGATATATTTATCGAAAATGGACCCATTAACAAGTGTGGGTAACATAGATTCATCCACATTAAAGGGACAACGAGGAGTCTCTCCATCGGCAATAAAAAACTATCATATTAATGTGGATGAATCTACGCTACCCACACTTGTTAATGGGCCCATTTTCGATAAATATATCGTTTTGTCTCTATCGTTATTTTGTTATTATTAGTGGTGGTGGAAATGCTGGTCGAGCCGACCAGCGTTTCTTTACTTTCGGTTTCGTGGCGAGTCATGAGAATAACGCAGCCCAATCGCCGTTTATTGTCGGAACTACGACGGTATGTGATCGTCTTCGAACCTCTGACATTAATTCTTGATGAATGAAAACATGAGTCTGTCTTGCGCCGGTCAAAGAATTTCACGGTGCGCGCGGAGGCTCATAAATGTAGTGAGAAAACACTTTGCTTTTCCAAAACTCCTCGTTGTCCCTTTAATATGAGACTTTTTTATAACCAAATACAAACTCCTGGTTGTCCCTTTAAAAACCATTGTCTTGCAGCTACATAACACGTAACATAAACAAATACACAAATACACTGACTGACTTGAAATTCCTTATTTAGCTGGCTGATTACAGATCTGTTTTTCCGCCTAACCCTCTCTAACCTCATTGCACACGCTTTATTTATAAAGGTTTTAACGTGACACTGGAGTAAACATGCAGCAGCATTGTTTCCCCCTCTCCTCGCTCCTTCATGTGCATTCACGGGTGTGTGTATATTTATATATATATATTTATATATGTGTACGCGGAACAGCACCACTATGCATATCAAAATATGCTTATGATGTAAATATCACCCTGCATCTTTTTTACCGCTTAATACCTTCGGGGAGTGTTCATTCATCACTCTGTCAGTTGTTATCAAGCAGAATGAATTGAATCGGCTGAGTTTGCCCTTCGCGCCTCAGACTGAATCCTCTGCGCGTTCCCAGGAATCTGTTTCTTCACATGGCTTTAATGTGTTTATATTTGCTCGTGGTAAACAACAGATTAACGTCGCTGAATGTCGGTAAAATCGGCAACCTGCAAAAAAAACAACAGCCATCTGAGACACTGTCAGCTTCCTGTTTATCATGGGCTGTGTGCTGTGATTACACCTGTCTCTGCAGTGGGAGTTATGGGACTGGATGTATCGGGAACAAACACCTCTGATCTGACTAATGGATCCGCAGTTATTGCTTTAATATGAACCACAGTGTGGGGCCTGTCTCAGCTGATCTGGGAACTGTCTCTTTCCTGCACTGACTTGTGGGTAAAAACCTCTGCTTCACTCTTGAGACAGTGGTGCAATAGAGAAAACGTGCAATATTAAAAAAGAAAAAAGAGCACTTATCTGAAATAACAAAAACTGAAGGAAGAGTGGAAGAGCTGTCAGAGCTCAGGTGTCAGAAATACAATTATAAGAAAACACAAATGTGATTATTATAGCAGCATTAATACACTCCATCCTGTGAAAACCACGTACCTCCTTTTCTCTGCGTATGACAAACATGAAGACCATCAGTGATGAGATGAGTTTCATTTGGGACTAATTTGTTTTGTTTGTTTGCTTTCTGGCGACATTTGGTCATTTAAATTTCACTTAACAGTGAAAATGTCCATGATTTTCCCAGAGGTCTGTGTGATGTATTATAAAATAGTTTCATCTGAACATCAGACTACAACATGAAACTGTCAATCATCGATCTAGTAGTTCGTAGCGTTAGCTTAACCTGCCACGAAGCTCTCAGCTGAGCATCAACTGAAAATGAGAGAGCAAAGAGAGGCTGAAAAAAACAAAGTCCTTATAAACTCTGTAGAGCTGGTTGCCCTCGTCATAAACTTGAAGAGGGCAGGCTAATCCAGTAGGCTAAGTTAGCCGAGCGGCTAACGGCAAAATGCGATCAATGATTAAATGGTCAAAAACGCTTCGACCACTATAAACAAAAATGCAAACGGAACCGACTAGTAACAATATGTACAAACAGGAATGAAGAATGAAAGTGTTGTATGTAATTTTATTTAGCCTTAATTGTCATTTAGCCAGTATGCTAGTTAGCCAAGCGGCTAACAGCAAGATGCGATCAATGATTAAAAACGCTTCGACAACTGAACTGACTATACAACATACAAACATAACTATGAATGTAGAATGAGAGAGTTAGGTGTAAAAGTGATAGGCTATATGTAATCTAAATACAGCAAGCGCTATGATAAAGTTGACAACCGGAAGTGAGCGGACCGTAACTTTGTAGTAAATGTAACTCACCTGTTAAAGTTCTGCATAATTGAGGGCGTGGTCACTTTGAGTGACACGTGGATGAGCGTGTGATTTCCATGTGTAGGTTCTCAGTTGTCCAGGTCATCGTTGTCTTTAAAAAGTGCTGAAATGAAGCTGGACTGGACTTCTTTCTTGGTTTCTTGAAGACGTTTCTGCAGGACTGAAGAAGCTTTTCGGATTAGAGATGTGATAAGAAGAAACGTCTTCTAGAAACCAAGAAAGAAGTTCCAGCAGAACAAACATTCGCCGGCGTCTCGTCTCCACGTTCTCCACCGTTTTGGACCAGCCAGCGTCAGGCGCTGCCAAGATAGTGAGGGTGGACAATCATAACGTAATAGAGGTTGCGACCATCTTTATATCCCGTCTGTGGAGCTAATACATGCAGCATTTTTGCTTGATTAAAAAAGAAAACACATTTATTCATTAACTTTGTCAAAAGACCGGCCAATTAGAAGACTAATTGCTTTTCCACTTCGTCGTTTGCTTCTTCAAAGTCCACAAAGTTTTCCGTCCAGAATTAATTAGGACTTGAATGAATGCTACAGTATGTTATGTCACTATTGCATTAACCACATTTAATTTCTAACTGGGGCTGATTTAAGTTTATATCGTAAATCAAATGTGAAATGTGAAAGCGCTTGGCTGCATTTACAGGAGGACATGGTGACGCCTGCTCTAAAAACTACTTTGCCTTGTTTGTACGTTGCTGCTGGAGTGGTCTGACTCTGCAGCGACGGGAGCGTAACTTAAAAAAAAACAAACATAAAGTCGTCTGCAGTGAGCGCGGAGGAGCCAGAGGAGCCTCTTAATACAGAGCCGCACTCGAAAAGAAGAAGAAACATCAGCGTCAATTTCCCTAATTCTGACCGTGTGTGTGGCTGCAGATTGTTTGGCCTTTTTTTTTTTTTTTTTTCCCTGAGCCACAGTCCATTTTTCATGGACTTGTCCTTATTGATGCTCCACTATAGAGCCCCATCAGAGACAGGACTGTACATTCTCTAAAGTGAATTGGCAAGAGAGGACGTTGAGCTGATTTGGCAGTCGCCACTGAACCCGAGTCCTGCTAAAAACCCCTCTGATTGAGATGAATGGAGAATAAGCCCTCTGGGGTAGTACATTTGTTTGTAAGGCATTTTCAGGTGACTGATGTAAAATATTCACAGCGTCAGCAGCCTTTAATTCCAAACATGGGTTTCTTTTTCTTCTTTTTTTTCTTTAACCTCACCCCAATGAAGACGGATGCCAAAACAAAGCCGCCTTTAAGAGGCGCAGTGGTCCCCTGGTTTTAAGAGATAACATAGTCTAAATGGTAGAAATGTCTGGCCTGAAGGAACAGGAGCACTGGAAAATAATCAAAGACAGGGAAGAAAAAAAGAAGAGATCGGAGTGTGGTGGTGGTGGAAGTGGAGGGAAAAATGGCTGTGCTGCCTCATAGTGTGATGAATCAGCCTTTCCATTTCAGTAATTTCCTTTGAGAGCCTCCGTCATTTGTCAAACGTTTTGCGGTATGAGTTAAGGTGTCATGCGACTGAACAGCAGAGATGAGACGAGGACAGACAGGCCTTATTTAGCATTTACCTTTTAGCCCGGGATGCTGCAGGTACACAGGAAATGCTGCATCAATCAATGCGCTTACCTTTTTTATTTCTTTCTTTTTTTCTTTTTTTTGATTTCTGCAGCCCGGGCCATGGCTGCGTATTGAAGATTCATTAAACCAAAGTTGGGAGGAGAATATCATTGACGGGGAGGAGAAGTGATAAGGAATGTTTGACCCAATTTGCCGTGCGAGCCCTGAGTGCTCAGTCAGTCATGCAGCGCCACGCTTCATTTGTCTGCGTCGCAAAAAAAATAATAAAGAGAGAGAGAGAGGAATAAAAAAAGAAAAGAAAACCACACAAGTAAAACCGGAGCTTCAGAAATCAGATAATGTCTATGCGAAGGAACAGTCGCAGCAGCAGAATGCAGCTCTCTGAGTTCAGGGCAGTTTGATGGAAGGATAAATAAAACAAAACCAAACCAAAAAAAAAAAAAAAAGTGTTCTGGACGCTGTTATCAAGAGCACTGGTAAATAATTCATTACAAGCTGATTTTTTTGTGTGTTTTTTTTAGCATTTTCATTATTCAGAAAGCAAGATAAATGTCCCTCTGTTTTCTTTTCTCCATATTCAACTCATCCAACCTTTAACAGAAGCCACAGGTTTCCCTTTAGTTGACATGTAGCGCAGGTCGGTGTCAGCCAATCAGAAGAGAGAGGAGGCTGTGTGTCTTTCTTCTGATTGGCTGACTTGTTTTACAAGTGATCCAATAAGAAATGTACAGTATAGAGCAAATTTCACAATAAAACACTCAGGTAAACCAAATCCTGCATTAGTTGGTGGTGGGGTCCATGTGGTGGGCGGGGCTTGGTGACTGCTTTGTTGTGACATCACAAAGTCACAGGAAGAAAAACAGCAACTTTTTTTTATGAAGACTGCTTTAATGAAATGGAGCTTCAGGGTCACAGTCTGTGGAAAAATGACCCACACACTGATGCGTTTAAGGTCCCACACTTGTCCAATATTTTATTTTAAAGTTTAGTAAGTCCTGATAAGCAGATATTTTGTGAGCCAGTCAGTGAACCAATCAAAAAAGGGGAGGATCTGAGCCTCTCTTCTGATTGGCTGACTGTTTTCTGAGTGATCCGATAAAAAAATAGAGCAGATTTTCAGAGTAAAACAATCAGAGAAACTAAATCTTGCAAAGATTTGGATGGTGGGTCCATGTGGTAAAGGGGCGGGGCCTAGTGTGACTGCTTTGTTGTGACATCACAAAGTGACAGGAAGTCCTGACGGCTGGTTTTAAGGCTCAGTTTCTGAATACAGGCTGTGTGCATTTCTCTGTGGACTGAGGCTTTGATACTTTCACAGCATTAATATAAAACCCAGAGCTGCTGTTTAACAAAAAAGAGACATTGGACTTTCTACTCTCCACCTTTAATCTGCAGCAGGGTAAAAGAAGCAAAGGCTGGAGAGGAGAAATAAATACACAGGATCAGATTTATTCTCTCTCTCTGCCCTTTCTCAAGTGGCTGGGACTTCCTGTAAAATAGCATAACTCACTTTCCCTTAAAAAGACTCAGTGAACATAACACTACACTGTATCACTGTATTAAATTCCACTTTCTTCGAGGAAAGGTTCCCCTCTGTTCCCCTGTGGCTTTGAATGGCTTTATTTTTTTTCTATGAGGGCACACAATAATCTCATTCTGATGCTATTTTCTCCCTCTCCCCTTCTTCCTGCTCATAGTTTATAAGCTTATCCCTCGCTGGTTGATATTAGAGTGTAAGCCAGTGCAACAAAGTGGTCTTAAAACATGCATTGAAATCCTCAAAGACTGAGTAAACAGGCGGGAATGCATCTCAGATGCAAATGTGGATTTGCACATCCCTCCGTGCCGAGGTGATTAAGCAAACGACCGTCGTTGAAGGTGCAGCAAAAGGCAATTTTGAAATGAGCAATGATTTTCATGAAACATTAATGTTATCTTGTACTTTTTTTTTCTCCTTCTCCTTCTTCTTCGCCGTCTTCCCTCTCCGACAGGCAGAAAGTGCAGCCATTTAAAGTCCATTGTTGCTCAAAACATCTGACAACAGCGGCTCGCTAAGTGACATTTTATGCTGTTTTTGTGAAATTATTCATATGAGGGATTTGCAGCAGTGAGGAATCCTCATCAGTAAAATATGCTGCAGCCTAACTGCTCTTCTAATAATATTAAAGCTTGTGAATTTTTTTAAATAATGGATGTGCCTCAGAGCCAGTGGACTACTGTAGAGTAACAGGCTTAACGCTGCAGAGGCCACACACGCCAGTCGATACACTGTGAATGACATAATCTGAGACGTTACAACAGCAAACTTGTTTCATCGATTTAATCTCGTTCACTTTGCTCAGTTGATCAGCTGTGTGTATTTAATCCCAGCCTCTCCAGAGGGAAACGGAGATGTTGAACACACAGTGATGAATCCCAGCTCAGCGTCTCCGTCTTTGTTTTACTATGTGTCATGCATTTGCTTTTGCAGCAGCAGCAGCAGCTATTATTTTCTGTTCTTGCAACAAATTTGAACTTTACAGAAGCAGAGAGAGGTGTGTGTGTGTGTCTCTTCTTGTGTGTGCATAACCTCTCCAGTGGGAACACGAAGCCACACACACACACAAACACACACACTGATGTAGAAAGTGAGTAAAACTAGCAGCTGTGCAGCGCTTAATCCAGTTATGGTGCCAAAACTGGCTCTGGCTCTCACCTGCTCCAATAGTTGAAACAACACGTCCTGAGCCATCGCATTTGGGCACCGAAGGGGGGGTGGAGGGGTGTGTGTGTGTGTGTGGGGTTGTCTGAGAGTGGAAGTGTGTCAGCTCTCCAAGCAGCAGTGTTTTCCCTCTACAACATGTCTGGCAGCAGGAGCAGAGCTGCATTTTTTCTGCGACAGAGTGTAAGATGAAGCTGAAAAGGATGCCTTCAGGGCCCACTTGGGAATATTTGTTTGCCGCTTGAATACACAGACCGGTGACAAAATAAAGGGAAATGAATGGAGAGAAGAGAAGAGAAGAATAAATGCAGATTCCCCTCTCATACGGGGGCACGGGAGAATGAAGACGATATGAATCACACCACATGCTGAGGCTGCGGCATCAACCGTCACCAGATCTTAATCCAATTGATGGAATAAATATGGCTGACAGTCTGCTGCACCGTCTTCAAAGAGGCTCCCAGAAGCTTTTTTATTGACATTTTGTCTTGTTGTTTTCCACTCGTGCGTCTTCCTGAAGTGAAGCCAGAGTATAGTAAAACATTAGGCCGATGCATTGAGATGGCGGCGGTCACGGAGGCTGCGTCCATTCAGCTTGAGAAGATCGGTTCCTCTGTTTGCTCTCGAAGTCGTGCCACAAACTTTACTTCTGTGGATGTTTCACCAGACCGTTGCAGCCAACAAAACCATGGATGTCTTTGCAAACGGTTACTTTTTTCACAGCTGCCATCATCAAAAGCACCAAGATAGAGTATAAACATAATAATGATATGTAACACAAATTGTTGTAGGCGTTGTTTCTTTTAGAAATGTCAGTTAACGCTGAACACTGACACGCAACTCCCACATCCACCCTTTGATTCTGCTTATTGAGTATGAAGTTATGAATTATTGTTGGGATATCCATGCTCAGACACTAACCAGACATCTTTGAAGACATGAGCCATGTTTGGACAACAATAACCATGATCAAATAGGAATAAATGCATAAAAGTACCACATAAATTAGTTTATAGCATCAAGGCTTTTTGACTTTGTCAGGAACCTCTATTTAAACAAAATAAAAAAAAAACTTTTCCACAAAATTCTTAAATACTCTGGTTAAAATTATGACATTTGTGGTGTTAGGGTCAATTTTGATAGCCTCGTAAACCAGCCGCTCCCGGAAATGCATTTCATTTCATTTCTGAGGGAGAGTCTGGCCTCATCCCCGTTGTAAGCGTTTGGGCTGGGCGGGAGTAGTAGCGTTGACAGACAACCCCATTCAGCCAATCAGCAAGTTGGTATAGTGACGGGGCGTTGCACTAGTCGGTCCGTGATTGGCCAACGTGCTGTGTCAATCACAGCGGCGACGCTGATTGGCTCGGCCTTCTGAGAGTTTCAGGCCAAACGCTTACAACGGGGATGAGGCCAGACTCTCCCTCAGAAATGAAATTAATTGCATTTCCGGGAGCAGCTGGTTTACGAGGCTACAATTTTGACCCGGTTATAACGATAAGAACAATTATTAGAGTTAAAACTAAAATCATGAGTGCAAAACCAACCTTTTCATGGATAAAGAAGTCTAACAATGTAACCAAGAGATGAGAAACTGACCCTAACACCATATATGGCAGCAGAAAGCTGACAAGAGGAAGGTTACATTGAAGCCAAGGGGTATACTGACAATAAAAGGCCCAGTGGCCAATACCAAAAAATATTAAAACCAATATTTTCATGGATAGGAAGTCTAACAATGTAACCAAGAGAAGAAAAACAAATTGGATGAAAAAAAAAGTTTTTAGTGGATTTTACAGCTGATTTAAAACACGGGTCAAAACTGACCCGAACACAGATGGTAGCAGAAAGCTGACACAAGATGTCGATTGCAAAATTTAAATCCAAACGGGCTCATTCTGAAATAAATTTCTTTCTGTTCAAGATGGGTGGTTTATGCCGGTCGATTTTCGGATCAAGATCCATGTAAAGGGTTAATCTGATCAAAGTTGTCTCTGCTTCTGACTTTCATCCACTGGCTCCTGGTTCTTGGTGGTGGAAGGGAAACAAAACGAAGCGTTGCCGACCGTAGCCGACCCCCTCACGTAGATCACAGCAGGAGAAGTATAAACTGCTGTGGCTGCTGCAGCTTCATTAAAGAGTAAAAACCAGAAACAACAGTAACGTTTGCAGCTCAGGTCGGTTCTGATCAGAGGAGGCAACAGGTAGAGAGAGAAGGGAAAGCTTATTCTTTACTGTTGTCAACAAATGTCACAGTGAATTTATTCAGATGAATTGCTTGATGCATGTACACGCACGTTTTAATCAGATCATATTATTTCACGCAATGAAGTTGGAATTTACGATGAGAATGATAATAATCAGGTCGTAGAAAAACTGCACCTGTAAACGTGGCTGTAGAGAAGTTAAAGAGTTAAACAGCGTTCAGACAGTAAACACTACCAACGTAGTAGATGGAAACATGAGGCAGGTGTGATGAGCAGATAAACGGGTCACGTCTGCAGCACGTGGAACGACCGGGAGCTGCTGCTTATTCCAGGAAAAGCCTTTAAGTGCAATTAAATGTTCCATTAAATGCAGCTGTTAGTTATTCCGACAGTCAGCACAATTATCTTGTTCTCAATTATGGCACATTAATAATCGCCTCCCCTCCCCCCTCCTCACACACACACACACACACCTTGCACCCTCCATGTCATTTACATATCACATTCTTAGAACAACTTGTATGTTTTCCTCCCGTTTTTTTGTGTTTTTTTGCAGCGACGGCCTATTAGGATCTTAATAAATAAGCGTAAACCTATGAAATATTTATTTATATTCTTTTGAATTCTTTCTGGGGGTCGGTTTCTAATAGAGCGGGCTGACTGTGCACACATGCTCTGCTCCACTGGGCTCTTCTTTTTTGCAGATGGTCTCATTGCTATGCATAGAAAAGCCCATCTTTAGATTTGCATTTGGTCAATTTTCCCCCTTTAAGTTGGACATCTGTCTGTGTTAGGAATTAATCTGCGGATCCCTATGGAAGCTCCTCGGATTTTGATTAATTGTGTTAACGCATCAATAATATAAAAAAATAAAAAAAAGTCAGTTACGTTCTCTCTTTCCCACTTTAGCCGGTCCCCGACTAAAATGATGGCTTTGTATTCAAAAGACTTTATTTTAATACGTTTAAATTGAAAAGCAGCAGCTGAGTTCAGAGCAGGATATTGAAAGGGACACTGGACGACGGACGGACGGAGCTCCCAGCTTTTCCTCTCCCTCTCCCTCTCTGACCTTGTGATGGACGTTAGAAAAAAGAAAAAAGAAAAAAAAAACAATTTTCCTGCCCACAGCGGCTGAAAAACAGTCGTCCTTTCCCTCACGGCTGGAAAAACCACAGTTGCTGTCATTAATCCACCTAAAAGATGCGTTTACTGATATTGGACCTATGGGAAAATATTAAAAGAAGACACCGTCATGGTGTTTGGCAATAATTTGCAAAGTGACAGCGAAAGGAGATGGATTTCCCTCCAGGTTGGCAGTTTATCTTCTCTGTCCCGTGAAGCCTGGATAGATGGATTTATATTATTATATATATATAAATGTATGTGTGGTCTAAATCAGGCTTTTGTCAAGGAAGACTGAGCTGAGATTGTGAACAATCAAACCGTGAGCTCAAAGGGGAAAAAAGAGCGATTCTCTTACACTGTTTTATGTGCATCTCTTGTTTTGTCAGCACAAATCTGGAGTCGTGTCTTTGAGGCCTCGGCGCCGTCGTCGTTGCATCTTCCAAAGCTTGCGGCAAAAAGTTGTGAGATCTTTTTCATGCCGGTCTCAGAAGGTACTCCGGTACTTTTTTTTTTTTTTTCTTTTTTTTTTTACTTTTCCAAGTTCTCAGCCAACTTCTTCAGTGGATCAGCATTTGAGAAAATTTATTTTGAAAGATACTTTTTTTTCATGCAGTCTGTCCTTATCATTATGCAGCCTGTAAAAAAAAAAAAAAAAAAAAAATAGCGACATCACTTTGATCTCTTTTGACACAGTCTAATTTCTGCTTAATTCAGCCGACTTCCCATGCCGGAGGTAATTACCAGACCATTTTTGAGGAATTTTTAGTTTATTTTTGTTTGTGTGTGTGTGTGTGTGTGTGTTGGCCTGTGCCATCAGTATTAATCTTTTATACGTCTGCCAGGAATGGCAGCAGACGTTTGCTGCTCTTTGTTCTATTTTCTCCTCCTTTTGTGTCACATTTGTCATTGAAAAACTTGTCTAATTACACCTGGCTGTGATAAAAGACCAACACCAACAGAGTCTCCTCTACGTTCTTTATTTTTTATTTCATGTGAAGTCATGTGACGTTAGTTTCACTGCTGCTTGACTCTGAGAAAGTCACTGCACATAATTCTTCTGGAGTGCAAAGAGCAATAAGACCCTGAAATGCTTTACTCTCCAAATATAAAGTGAAGTGGTGGCGTGAGAGCAAATCACCCGAGTTTGCATGACCTTGATGCCCAGAAACTCATTTTTAAGCACAACTAACCCAGCCCACTTCTGCATGGCTCTGCAAAGTTTATAAAGCACAGTGTCACTACAAAAGACCTTCAGATGAAAAAGGGCTTGAAAATATCCAAAATATCAAGTAGTCACCGGGTTTTAATACAGTTCAGTCACAGTCAGTATAATCAGTCCCACACAGGCTCATTCTGGGATGTCTTTAAGTCATTTTTATCACATTAAAGCTCCATACAGTATAAAGGTAGATGTTTGTGTTAAAGCTCCATACAGTATAAAGGTAGATGTTTGTGTTAAAGCTCCATACAGTATAAAGGTAGATGTTTGTGTTAAAGCTCCATACAGTATAAAGGTAGATGTTTGTGTTAAAGCTCCATACAGTATAAAGGTAGATGTTTGTGTTAAAGCTCCATACAGTATAAAGGTAGATGTTTGTGTTAAAGCTCCATACAGTATAAAAGTAGATGTCCATGTGTAGTGTGATTATAAAGCAGCTCTAGGTTCTATATTAACACTGTGAAAGTATCAAAGCCTCAGTCCACAGAGAAATGCACACAGCCTGTATTCAGAAACTGAGCCTTAAAACCAGCCGTCAGGACTTCCTGTCACTTTATGATGTCACAACAAAGCAGTCACAGTAGGCTCCGCCCCCTCACCATCACCTGGACCCACCATCCATCCAGCAACATGCAGGATTTGGTTTATCTGAGGCTGGATTGCACCAACAAGGTTTAATTTAATCTAAGATTAGCTCTAATCAGAGATTAGTAAAACTGCGCAACAAAACAAAGCAAAGGAGAGAAAATTGAGAGACAGAGTCTGTCTCTCAATTTTCCTCAAGGAACTTCATAATTTTGCTCACTCCACCTCAAAAATGCAGCCATTGAAAAAATTAAACCTCATCCACTGTCAGTTTAAAATGAATCCTATATCACAGTTTAAACTGGAGTTTAAAGTTCTGGTGCAACAGGATTAAAATTAAACTTAATTTAGAGTAAAAATTTAACTGAGGTTTAAAGGGAGGTTTAAATCTAATCTGTCTTAATTTTGAAATAGGTTTAAAGAATTTAAATTTAAACCATGATTTAATCTGGTTTTAAAATTAAACCTTGTTGGTGCAATCCAGCCTGAGTGTTTTATTCTAAGAATCTACTCTATCTCTTATTGGATCACTGAGAAAACAGTCAGCCAGTCAGAAGAGAGGAAACCTTGATATAAAACTACATTGTGGTGGTAAAAACCACTGAATATCTTCCTATTAAAACTTGCCAAACTTTAAAATAAAACACTGGACAAGTGCAAAAGGCGGGACCTTGAACACATCACTCTGTGGTTTGTTTTCCATAGATTGTGGCCCTGGAGCTCCAGTTAATTGAAGCAGAAAAAAAACAAAACAGTTGTTGTTTGTCTTGGCATCATTCTGTGTTATTGTATTCAGTCAAGCCACATATTGAATCACAACATTTTAATTTAGAATTAATGTAAATGTAGAGTTTGTTTTGGAGTTAAGCCAGCGGAGAACGAGCAGCAGCAGCAGCAGCAGCAGCGGGTTTTAATAGATCGCACAAACTGGTAATAGAAATAAACACATTCAGGTCGAGTGGGACCGGGATCATCTGCCTGAACAGCTTCAAAAGCTTCATTTGTCCCGGAGAATCATTTCCTCCTGGCACACAAGAGAGGCTTTTTATTTTCTTATTAAAAAAAAAAAAAACAAGCCGAGGACGACGGGTTCACTTCATTTTCCCACATGTAAATACAAGCAAGCAACAGATGCTCGACAAGAAACCTTATCTTAGTCCTCTACACTCTATTAGCTTCCCTGTCATTAGAAACTTTTCCTACATTAGCATCCAGTTCTTAAATGACTCTAAGTTTTATTTTTATTTATTTATTTATTTTTCCATTAGTGTGATTTGGGTTTCTGTCTCAGCTCAGGTTCTGTTTGGATTTGCTCCTCCATTCTGCACACACACAGTGATGTGTTTACTGCCCAGACTGTTTATTCAGACAAACAATTCGTGCACACACATCTCACTGCTGGACAGTCCACAGGTCTCTGTATACATACCGCTCTTCAAATACGAGCTGGTAAAAAAAGAAAAGAAAAGAAGAGAAAAGGTGGACAGAGACGTCTCCCTGTGGCTCAGCTGCTGAGATTCTTCTCTTACTCCGTCATGGCTGATGCTGCTTCTAGTTAGTTAAAGGTAATGATGGAGATCTTATTCTGGAGCATTTTTTTTTTTTTACTGAATTGCTCCAAATCCTCTTCACACTCCGATTGCAACCAATAAATTAAATACTTTATTACAAAAATGAAAAAAGTCAGTCACCTGTGGGATGGACAATCCTGTAAAAACAGCATCCAATCATGTTGAAGTCAATTGGATTGGATGTGTCAATCAAACTGCCATCTCTGTCCCTCCCTCCTCTGCACGTATCGCTTTTTGTGCACACGCTCAGAGTCTTCAACGAGTTACAACACGGAAAAGACAACCTCAGTGATACAATTTACCACACTGAAGTCCTCTTTGGTTTATTATGATGTTAGATGTTTTGTTTTACGTGAATGAACCCCACGCTGAACGAGCGTTGAGTGTTCCTGTGCTCTGAAGGCGTGGCTTGGGAGAGGAGTCTGAGGAAAGGAGCTTGGACTTTTTGAATTGTGTATTTTCAAAATGAGGCCTGTTAGAACCGGTTTTTCCAGGATCTCCTACTCTACCTTTAACCTGGACCAGAACAGGTGTGTAAAACCAGGCTGTTCAAAAGGTTTAATCTTTAAAAATCAGCATCCAGGATCATGTGATCCATCTTTACTTTTATCCCAGCTGTTCAAAGCAAAATTGCAAACTTTTCCCGGATTATCGCTTAAAATGAGACATTTATGTGACGTTTAATTTGAAGAAACAAACAAATAACAGCAGAAAACAACACAATCATCCAGTTTCAATGTCTTTTAAACAGCCAGACCTGATCTGACCCACATAAACTACATCAAAAAAGTGTCCTTTGCTTGTTGAATGATCAAACGTTTACTGTATTGGTTGAAAAATAGGCAAGGCAAGGCGAGGCAATTTTATTTGTATAGCCCATTTTTACGAACAGTTTGTCTCAAAGGGCTTTACATGGCATCGTAACAACATCCTCTGTCCTTAGACCCTCACATCGACTGAGGAAAAACTCCATAGAAACTCCATAGAAAATATGATGCAATATACATAAATGTTGTTCTTCATTTGACCAATTTTAATATTAATTGGGATCAGAATAATCTGGATTGATCCAGATTAAAACCAAGACTGGATTAAGTAATCGAATCCTAAACCCCATTTTGAAGATTTGATCAAGTCCTTTATCCAAAATCCAATGAGATGACTTTTGAACACCTGGGCCCAAGACCTCACGAGCAGATCCAGATCCAGATCCAAATTGTTTTAATGAATCCCACTCGTCTCATTCGACCTCCAGGAACCAGGAGAATCTTCATTAGGTGATTAAATCCATATAGCTGCATTATCAGATCTATAAAAGTACCCTAATGATAATAATAATAATAAAGCGCGTTGTGAGGATAAATAAGTCTGACAGGCAGCGAGATGACCCACTCTCAGAGCCAAACACACCAACTGCCAACTTGTTTGGCACCTCGCTGGATGTCACTGAACCGTTTCCTCGATTCGTACAAGAGGGAAGAGAAACTGGTGCTAAACCCACTCCGTCTCTCCGTCGCTCACTTGGAGTGTCATTTATTCTCACACCTCCCACACAGACACACACCACTCTCCACTGGGAAGAGTTGTGTGTGTTTTTTTTATTTCTCTAGGCTACAACGTCCACACGCTCCCTCAGCAGCGTGAGCGACAACCGTGGTGAAAATTGTGTTCTTCTTTGATCGAGGAGGAGGAGGAGGAAGGAGGGAGGGAAGGAAGAAAGAAAGAAAGAAAGAAAGTGGCTTGATTGGTCATGATTGCAATAATCACACCTGCTGTAATCTCACTGTGGTTGTAGTGTTTTCAGTTCCGTCACAGGTGCAGTGAAAATGGGCCAAAAAGAAAAGAAAAAAAAAAGCCCCACTTGTCACACTCTTTGAGCTCAAATCACACACCTTTGTGTCGGACACCATTGATTTTAACAAAAAGGAGAAAAAAAAGCACTTTTGAATACAAGAGAAATTTTAATCCACAGGCAACACCTTTGAAACCGTTTCACACACCACCCCATAATACTCAGTTATGCAGGAGAAAAATGTGTGTAAAACTAAATTAAACAGCATCAACATGTGGTGTTATAATTACCCATAAACCTGTGGTAACTCTTCACAGGGCACTTGTTTATGCCCTGCACCATCAGCAGAGGCCATTTGAAGAGTTTTTGTTTTTGCTTTTTTTTTGTTTCTCTTTTCTGTTTTGCTGCAAATCAAGAGCAATGATGTTACCATATATGGTTCTCATAATATTTCTTTCCCAAATGTGTAGAAAAAAAACATTTTAAATCAATCAAAATCAATCAAAATAAACTTTAATGTCCCGGAGGGAAAATTGTCTTGGACAATCAATGCTGTACATCCTGCAAAACAGATTTTAAAACCATACACCATTTCACATACTCTCTCTCACACACACACACAACCAACAAAAAGTTAGAAGGAACACCTGGACACCTGGATGAAGTTATTAATACAAAAAAATGTTCAAGTTGACAGTTAAAAATGCAAAAATAGTTATGATAAACTTATGTAAATGCCCAATAAAGGGTTATAACACTAGGCTAGTTATAGCCTGACATGTTAGCATGTTAGCACCTGCAGGTCCGATATGTGGCCCATAGAGTTTCTGTGTTTTTATGTCCATGTATGTGGCAGTTGATCTCCTCCTGCTGCTGTTGTTCTCCACTGGAGCCCTGATCAATGTCCAGGTTTTAGCCTTTATATTGGGTTTTATGAAAATCGGCTCCAACGAAAGCTTCTTTCGACAGATCGAAAAATGAAATAACATTTATTGTGCACAAGAATAAACTTTGGCGCTTAGACGCCGGGGAGTAGACCAGTGTAGTGGACTGATCTAGGGACGAGAAGCTTGCATCTACGCTTAGCTCCATGAGGGTTAGACTGGTCACACATGTTATATCCTTAAATGTAGCAGCCACTCTCCAAATACTGCAATCATGTATGAGGGCGAAGATGAATAAATTAAATCCTGAAACTTTTTAAATATGTCACAATTAACAATTCTGTTTAGATTTTGAGGCTACAGCCTGTTTTTGTGGGAATTCTTCACTAATCTCGACACCTTTTTAACTCTCTTCACTTTAATCTTGACTTTGACACCATTTCAATGTTTTCTAACACTTTGGTTTATGACCAAATGCAAATGAAAAACCTCCCTTGAAACTCAGTGAGTTTAGCATCAGCATGTTAGTGTCGAGTCTCTATAGGCTGGGAGAAGAAGTGTTAGAATAACAAATCAGGATAACTTAATCCAGGATTAGAAAATCAGTGTTCTGAAATGTGTAATCCTCATCAATAATAGAATAAAATAAAAAGCAGCTCAAATCCTCTACAGGGAAATAAAAACATCAACATCGAGAAAATCAAAGATCCATGACAACCTGCATGGGAATTAAATTAACAGGATCATTTTATCCAGCTAACTGCATCTAAGTCTGAGTTTGTTAAAGAGGACATCCTGCATTTATGTTAAAATAGTTTTATGGTTTGTTCTCTCATCACATTTCATCCACTAAACATTTACACTCTGCGATTAGATAAATCCTCAGGTGTGTGTATGGGTGTATGTGTGTGTGTGTGTGTGTATATAATTGAATTGAACATGCTTACACTGGTACGACAATGGATGTTCTTTTTTTAGCGTGTTATAAGAGTGTGTGTGTCAGTGTGGGGGCGCCGTAATGGGCAAACAACAACGTAATAGAGTCGAGATCAATTTGACAGATGACACCAACACAACTTAACTCATTACGGCTTTTTTCACTCCGGCGATCCTCCCTCGTCGCACCGCAACTCGATTTCCAGCCCACCGGCTCACACAGTTATTATCCCCAAACACGATTTGCACGACGGCCACGAAGTCTAAAATAATACCTAATATATTTTGTGTTTCTCATGGGGCGGAAGAAGAGAGAGAGTATCGAAGAAGAAGAAGAAGAAGGAGAAAGAGAGAGTAGAGGAGAGGAAGTTGTTAATCTTATTCCGTGTGACATTTAGTCACATGCTCTCTCTACTCTCTCTGTATATTTAATGACATTAGCATCTTTCTCTCTGTCTCTCAGTGTGCTTGATTGTTATATGCCTCCTCTGTTTTCTCCTCCCCCCTCCTCCCCCCTCCACCCCCCTTTAGGTGACCGAAACAAGGACGGGCCCTCTCGGATGCAGTAACTATGACAACCTCGACTCTGTCAGCTCCGTTTTGGTTCAGAGCCCTGAAAACAAGATTCATTTGCAAGGTTGGCCATCCATAATTGAACTCCCCCCCAATTTCTGATGGAATTGTCACAGTGTCTGTTCTCTGGCAAGCTTATAACTGCAGCACGAGAGTGTCAGAACAAATTTAGCTTCAATCACTCTTTTCGCTTGTGTGTGTATGCGTGTATGTGTATGCGTGTGTGTGTGTGTGTGTTTTCTTTCTTTTTTCTGTCTTTTCTTTTTGCCATGCATGCTTTCCTGCTCGCAGAGCTCTGAACAGAGTCCCAGGCTGTAATGAATCAGAGTAAAAAAAAGTAGCAGAAACAGAAGTTTGTGTTGTAAAAAAAAAAAAAAGAAATGAAAAGTTTAAAGGGATAGTTCAACATTTTGGCAAATTGGCCCATTGCCATAATCACTATAGTCATAGCAGTAGGTTCGTTACCTTTAATTGTCGGTGCAAGCTATTTTTAGAACGGCGGAGCAGAGCCGTGAGCTGCTCAGAGCTACTCTACAGAGGCTCATGGGATTTCTTGGTTTCCCTCATCAAACTCATCAAATACACAATCCAACAACTCCACAACGCTCTGGTGGACAAGTTGTGACCTGCACATTCGCCACGCTATGAGATAATAACAGAACGTTACCACACAGAGTTGTTTTAGAGGCAAATTCACGCAAAACCTCTGATTTGCGTTGCCTTCAGGGGCAGTTTTTCATCAAGCAGTCTCTGTATTTCCCTCTAGAACCACTCTGTCTGGTAACGTTCTGTTATTATCTCATAGCGTGGTGAATGTGCAGGTCACAACTTGTCCACCAGAGCGTTGTGGAGTTGTTGGATTGTGTATTTGATAAGTTTGATGAGGGAAACCAAGAAATCCCATGAGCCTCTGTAGAGTAGCTCTGAGCAGCTCACGGCTCTGCTCCGCCGTTCTAAAAATAGCTTGCACCGACAATTAAAGGTAACGAACCTACTGCTATGACTATAGGGATTATGGCAATGGGCCAATTTGTCAAAATGTTGAACTATCCCTCTAAGTGAATCTCAGTGTAATGCATGTGACAACGAGACAGAAGAGGCTTTATGTGACGTTTCCCATGTCTCTTCCTCTTCCTCTTCCTCCTCCTCCTCTTCCTCAGGCCTGCAGGCCGTGCTGCCAGACTACCTGAGGGGCCGCTTCGTGCAGGCGGCTCTCAGCTACATCGGCTGTAATGAGGAGGGCCAGTTCGTCTGCCGGGACAGCGACTGCTGGTGCCAGTGCGCCGTGGACTTCCCACAGTGTAATTGCCCCGAGGTGGATCTGAGGGCTATGGAAGCCAGTTTACTGCAAATCCGAGATTCCTGGAACATGGCCAACCAGGACTTTGAGGAGTCAGGTCAGTATTTTCTTTTTTTCCTCCCTCCCTACCTCTTTCTCTCCTCTCTCCCCCACTGACAGCAAATTACACCCCATTGTTCGAGGAGCCGATGGGCAAAAAGAAAAACAAAGACAGAACGGCCATGAAAATAAGGGGGCAATTACATCCAGCCCGTGTAATGGGAATTCATCGGTACACACACGCACACATAGACACTTTGTAAAGCAGTAGCATTGTGTGCTGCAAAAGTCTATGAAAACAACAGAGGAGAGCGTCTCATCCCTATTAACTGTAATTGCACAGACATGATGGATCGTCCCAAAGTCGCAGTGTTAGCTGTGGTCATCGCTTAAAAACTCTTACACAGAAAGCACAAAATAAAACAAGCATTCATTTCCTCATGAACCTTAAAGCAGCAGAATCTGACTCCGACTCCGACTCTGCAGCAGCTGCTGTTGGCCTCACAATAAATCCACTGTGTCGTTATATATATAAATGTGATATTATACATTTCTGCAAAAAAAATGTTTGTCGGACAATTTGCTAAATTGAATGTCTGACAAATTAAGGTACTTGTGCACTAATGACATTGATGCAAAAAACCCCTTGTAAATCCAATAGTGCCATAAAGCAGCCGCTGGTTATCGATCGACGGCATCAACCCCTCCACACACACACACACACACACACAGTGGTCTAAAAGCAGCTGCAGATATTAAAGGCCCAGCAGCTGCAGTCTGCATAGGAAAAAAAACTCTCGTCACACAGTTGTGCGCTGTCGTCGGAGCCACTCAGACGACGACTTCCTCCTCCTGTCCGAGTCCATATGGAGAAATTACACCGTGCAAATCCCGAGTGTCCAGAAAATGAAAGGGATGGCAGCGTTTTGACTCTAATGGGAGCAGGTCAACAGTGTTTTCAGTTCACTTCATCCTCACTCTGTTGTGACACACAGTAGTAGTTGTTGTGTAGCTGTAGCTGTGATCTGTCAGCAGCAGCAGCAGCAGCAGCAGCAGATGTAACGATGTAACCTGTGATTTCATTTCATCCTCCTGCAGCTCAGCTCTGGCTGTTATGAAGCTGTTTTCATTAGTTCGGCTAATTTAACGTCAGCTGGGTAAAAACCAATAGCTCGCAGTGTTAAACACAAACAACACACAACTAGCAGAAGCAATCGCATAGGTTTTTCTTTTTTTTTTTTTTTTTTTTTTGCTCTGCTCCCTCTCACTGTGCTGTGTCATGTACTTGAAGTCCTCCTCTGTCTCGGTGTCATTACTGCAGCTCTGTGCTGCATCCACAGCCTCTGAGGGCATCTGGCTGTTCCCACTCACTTCCAGCCCTTTAAGCTTCTACTTCTTCTTTCTCTCATTTTTCTTTTTCTTCTTGTCCTGTTTCTCACCTCGCCGGGCCGACAGTGCGGTGGTTATTAGCGGCGACATGCCTGTGTGCGAAGGGCGAGTTGATTAGTGCGCAGCTGGTGATAGCTTAAGCAACAAGGTGCCCTGAAGAACGGCGGGAACGGTGTTGTATTAAATAAGGAAAAATAACTAAGTCGCCTCCAAACCCCCCCAGGGAGCCACTCGTGTTCAGTATGTGATCCAAGAGAGATTAATAAAATAATCACGACTCTTGATTGTTGAATGAGGTTGTTATTTTGACTGGAAGGAGCAGGAAGTCGTTCCTGCCAGCAGCCATCACACTCTTTAATGCAATACAATACAATAATTATTATTATTATTATATTATTCAAGAGTTGCACTTGTACATTAAATTACATTGCACTTTTTCATCCAGCACGAACTGAATTACTGTAAATATGTTGGTAACACTTTATAATACAGTAAGTACACATTATTAAGCATTAGTTAAGCATTAATAAATACAGAATTATTCATATATAACGCATTAATACTCATTAATGCGTTAATCATGAAGAATTCAGTATTTATTAATGCTTAACTATTGCTTAACAGTGTGTACTTAGTTTAAAGTGTTACCAATATCTATCTATCTATCTATCTATCTATCTATCTATCTATCTATCTATCTATCTATCTATCTATCTATCTATCTATCTATCTATCTATCTATCTATCTATCTATCTATCTATCTATCTATCTATCTATCTATCTATCTTAATATTATTGTTAGCCTAAGTTATTTTATTCTCCCAATTATTGTATCTGTATATTTTATTCTATTCTCTTTGAGATGCTGTGACACAATAATTTCCTATTTTATTATATTTTTTGCTGATGGAGGACGTGGATGCATAGATTCTATTCTCAGTGTTTCAGTGTTTAATAGATGCTGTAATTCTGCATCTGCACAAATACTGTAAGAGTCCGTATTCATAACACTGACGCAGTGGCTGTACTGTGAGTATAATGTTGTGCACCAAGTCGGTGCATTGTGCATTAATTAGAGCATTAAACTCAAACCCGGCTACGCGAGAGAAACAGTCGCATCATTTATTCACCGTTACCTCACAATTTAGTCATTTAAGGGGATTCTGCCAAACAACGCTCACACATAATTAGCCTCCAACCCCGCTCATGTTATTTTTATTAATGATGATAATAATAATAATGCCCACACACACACACACACACACACACACACACACACACACACTGTCTGTGCTCGTGCTCCTCTAAATCTGACAGTGTCTTCTATTTTTAAAGTCATACAAAAGGGAAGCGCTGTTACCTCCCTGGGTTCAGTGGCTGACAAGATAATAATGGTGGAGGGAGAGAGAGAGAGTGGTGGTGGTGGGGTGGGGGGGTTAGGAGAGGGGGGGTGGGGGGTTGGGGGGGGGTGTCCAGGGAGGAGGTATCATTGTCTCAGTGCAAAAAATAATGGTCTGTAGTTCAGCAGCAACTTCCAACAGTGTCTTCCACTGGAAACCCAAGAGACGGGGGCACTGTCACTGTTTCCTTCACTGTATCTGTTTAAAGGGATAGTTCAACATTTTGGCAACAAATTGGCCCATTGCCATAATCGCTATAGTCATACCAGTAGGTTCGTTACCTTTAATTGTCGGTGCAAGCTATTGTTAGAACGGCGGAGCAGAGCTGCTCAGAGCTACGCTACAGAGGCTCATGGGATTTCTTGGTTTCCCTCATCAAACTCAAATCAGATACACAATCCAACAACTCCAAAACACTGTCGTGGACAAGTTGTGACCTGCACATTCACCACACTATGAGATAATAACACAACGTTACCAGACAGAGTTGTTTTTGAGGTAAATGCAGAGACTGCTTGATGAAAAACTGTCCCTGAAGGCAACGCACATCAGCAGTTCTGCATGAATTTACCTCTAAAACAACTCTGTCTGGTAACGTTGTGTTATTATCTCAAAGCGTGGTGAATGTGCAGGTCACAACTTGTCCACCAGAGCGTTGTGGAGTTGTTGGATTGTGTATTTGATGAGTTTGATGAGGGAAACCAAGAAATCCCATGAGCCTCCGTAGCGTAGCTCTGAGCAGCTCACGGCTCTGCTCCGCCGTTCTAAAAATAGCTTGCACCGACAATTAAAGGTAACGAGCCTTACTGCTATGACTATAGGGATTATGGCAATGGGCCAATTTGCCAAAATGTTGAACTATCCCTTTAAAACCAACCATCAGGACTTCCTGTCACTTTGTGATGTCACAATGAAGCAGTTAACCAAAATCCCTTTAATTCATCCAAATATTTTATTGTTATTAGCCCTAAACTAACTAAGATGTCTCTAAAGATGCAGCTTGTGTATTGCATGTCTTGACAAATCAATCCAGATATAGATGGATGTGTGAAAAAAAGTGTAAGTTTAGTCGTGTTTGCGTCAATGCAGAAGACAAGACAAACATCTCATTATGGATTAAAAAAATGAACAAATCCTATAAAAAGACCAAAGTCTGTTGTTTCTAAGAGATGAGACACTCAGAACTTCATCTGTCTCCAGAAATCATTAGACATATATAAGTTACGATGCTGCACAGAAGGAGACAAAATCCAACATTTGTTAATTTGGAGTTAATCCCACATGAATCTTATTGATGTAAACATGAGCTGGTGCAGGATTGGCCGGGGGGGAGAAAAAAATTAAGTGTTAAAACAACAATATCCAGCTGTTAAAATCACATTTACATCTGCAGGAGGAAAGGAACAGGCTCATAATGTGGAAGTCAGGTCTTTGAACTGCTCGTTATAACAAAAACAGGAAGCCTTTGTCAAACCTTTATTTAACACGGGAACAAAAGCGAACAAACATGGAGGCTGCTCGGTGTCTCCTCGGGGCGACGCCTCTCATTATGAGAGCGAAGCCCTGGAAAGACCCTGGATCTCCCTTTAATATATTTTATTACAAGCTTTTTAATCAAGTTAATTCTTTTTTTTTTTTTTTTTTTTAAGGGAACGTGTAACGCACCTTCGCAGAATCACCAGGGAAGCCATC
The DNA here is from genome assembly GCF_905171665.1 of Trachurus trachurus. NCBI lineage: Eukaryota > Metazoa > Chordata > Actinopteri > Carangiformes > Carangidae > Trachurus > Trachurus trachurus. Next base: position 31,388,063 of record NC_139898.1, read on the forward strand.
GACACTTAATTGGTTTTTCTAATCAGATGCTGCGTTCATCAAGATTAATGTTAACTAATTACAAACAGTGGCGCCAACGCTTTTTTTTTCTGCAAGTGTTGCATACACATCGATTTTCCCATTCAACCAACTAACAATGATTATGACGGTGATGATGATATTGTTATTGAAGCTCTCAGAAGTCGACACTGTGTTTGTGTGTGTGTGTGTGTTTACTGTGCAGCTCCACAGACAGAGCCCCAGTGTGTCGGCGCTAGGAAAACTGTTGGCCGTTCAATAATGAAAGAAAAAAACTTTTAAAAAAAAGAAAGAAATCTCTCCCCACCCTCACATTTAACTCTCCCTGCCTTCTCCCATTAGCATATGTGTCAAACAGTATTACTTCCAGTTTGCCCCCGTGGCTCTGGAGCCCCTCTGCAAAGTGGTTCCCTCATTTGGTCTTGATTGAATTTACCAAATCCAGTTGGATGGGAAGGGAGAGAGTTGGTTTAGTGTGTGATGGAGGAAGTTACAACCCTCTGTGGTTCGGCAGGAAGTTTTGTTTTAGGGAGGAAAAGATATTTCAACTTCTACAGGAGCTAAACGAGTCCCTGCCTCTGGGTCGGTACTCTGAGCGACTCCTGGGTGGAGCTTGAGGTTTACTCAGTGACCGTGCTAACAGAAAATGACAAAATAATAAATAATAAAACCCAGTATTATTAGAAAGCATCTTCACTGCTGGAAAAAACAACAAGTGCAGTAAAAGAAAAACCACCACAAAAAGATTACACGAAGATGGAAACTGTTGCACAACGATTGCGTCGAGTCCGGTGGGTTTTATAGCTACGAGTCCGACTCTGCAGTGTAGATCCCAAAAAAAAAACAGCCCAAATCATAAAGTTTCCAGACACCTGCTGGAAAACCGTAAAATCATTGCACATGCAACCGAAAACATGTCACAAGCATCCAAACCGTTGTATCTGCATCAAATACCCACAGATAAAATGGAAGATAAACAGGATATGGCAAGTTCCAACTAAATAAGCCAACCAAATATTGGGAAATGCATCTCTGGTATCCTAGTGCCAGGCTCAGATTAACATAAATAAATCCCAGGTTTCATTTCAGATACCCACCCAATGCAATTTTTTTTCCCGCCTGATGTCATCAACAGTTGCTCAGTTGGGTGGAAAACCGCCCGGTCGGCTTCAATCAATCAATCAATCAATCAATCAATTTATTTATTTCGGGCATGTCAATTTAAATCATCATCATCACACTTCATCTTAGTTCAATAATACAATGCACATGGCCGAAAGGGAAAGCGGGAGAAGCAAAAGCTTATCTAGTCCCGCCCCCATTACCCACAGAATAAAATCTTTATCATAATCTTTTCTCCCTTTTTTTTTTTTTTTTTTTTTTTTTTTTAACATTCTTTTACTTATGACATTTTGACATAATATGTTACGGCATAAGTAGTATATAGATCATATCATAGTCTTTTCTTTTCTTTTTGCTTTTTTCTGTTTTTTACATTTTGATATAACATATTTTACTTATGACATTCGATATAACATGTTGGCAACAGGTAGTAAGCAGAGCTGAAGTTTAGCTCTAGACAGTACAGTACATAGATTACGTGTGTGTTTGCACATGTGTCCATATTTGTCTCAATGTTCTGGTTGTATTGATCTTCCGTGTAGTACTGGCATTTCTCGGTCATGTTAAGATAAAAGTGAGTATTCGGGTCAATTCCTTCATTCGGGTCTGCTAAGGTATGGTTCACATCTTGATTTATAATCAGCTCCACAGTTTCAAGTTCAGCAATCCTCTCTGATATTTCCATTATTTTTTCAGTCTGTGTAGGAACCCTTATGTTTTGCTGTGTTGATGTTATGGAGTGTTCGTGAGCCATACCTTAGTTGTTGTATTTCTCCAGCTCGTCCTCGCTCCTGATTTGCAGTATTTGGACATCTTCAGGTGATGATCCATTCGTTTTGATGTAGATTCTGCAGTTTGCCGTCCAGGTGTGTTGAATCTTCCCCCCTTTCTTCAGTTGGCGAGCTTGTCTGGCGATGCCAGCATTCTTTTTGGTGAGATTCTCATTGATGTAGACGTTTGAGCCTTTGAGCTTCTTGCCCTGCTTCAGCAGTGCAGTCTTGTATCTTCTATTGTTGAATCTCAGCACGACAGCTCGTGTTCCAGCATCTTGCCTCCGGGGTAAGAGGTGACATACTTCCACATTGTTGAAGTCAACATCGATGTCTTTGCCAGCCAGGAACTCAGACACCTGCTTCTCCACAGATTTAATATCAGATTCTTCAGGTGGGGCGGCTGCAGCCGCAGCCGCCCTTGCGTAGGTCTGATGCTTGATCTTGAGACCAGTCACAATCACCTCGTTGAGTCTTCCTTGCTGGTCCATTTCTTCCATTCTGTTTCCCATCTCCTTTAAAAGCTGGTCTTTTTTTGCATTTTCTTCCTGTAGCTCTTTGATTTCCACTCTGATTTCCACTACAGACTTTTGGAGAGAATCCATCTTCTTCTTTATTTCTTTCAGCTCACTTTTCAGCTCGGCTTTCAGCACCTTCAGGCCATCAGTCATGGATTCATTCATGTTTCTCAGGTTTCTGTCAGCCACGACATCTCCATGTTCTCTCAGTCTTCTCAGGTCATCTCTCATTGCCGCCATGCCTTCGTTCACGGCGTCTAGCATTGATTCAGCTTCGGAGCTATCGGCGCCTTTAGGTTTCCCCATATCTTCTCTCTTTTTCTTTTCCTCCTTTTCTCCTTTTCTCCTTTTCTCAGTTTCTCAGTTTCTGCAAGTTATCTAACTTGGCAAAACTTAGCAAAACTTGTCTCTGTTATGCTCAGCTGCGCTCTGTTGCTGCTTACTGCTCCGCTGCAAGGTCAAAAAAAAAAAAGAGGAGACACAGCTGCTGATAGAGTGAGAGGACGTTACTGTACAGTTTACCAGGAACTTGGCTACTTAGTTAGTTAGTTAGTTAGTTACCATACTTTTCGGACTATAAGCCGCTCCTTTTTTCTCCCGCCCCGGTGTTCCAGCTCTGGTTTCTGCACAACGCAACACAAAAGCGCTCCGTAACCCGTAATATTTTGTTTATGGCGGTTAAGAGACTACACAAACACACACGCCATAACATCGTAGGCCCTATATGTTATGTAACGTTATCCACGGCTCCATTTATGGATTTTACGCCGGCTTCGTTGTAAACAAATGCACATGGGCGAGAGGAGCGTAACCAAAACAGCAGAAAAGTGAGCGGACTTGCAGAGTTCCCTACTGTCTTTCTGTGTAAATATCTCATGTTACAACATGAAAACCTGCGGCTTATATTCAAGTGCGGCCTATATATATACAGAATTTATTTTCTTTTCAAATTTAGCTGGTGCGGCTTACAGTATATTCAAGTGGACTCAATAGTCCGAAAAGTATGTATTAGTTAGTTAATTTTGAACATGTAAAATAAAGTTTCTATAGTGTGTAACTAGAGAAGTGAAATGTAAAGTACATTTGGGCTACACTATAGAAATATTGATTTCAAATATCAGCCACATATGATGTATTGTTGTTTTAGAGAGTGAGTTGGCTTTGAACCACCAATGCAAGCACATACACACACACACAACACATACACACACTTAGTACATGGATGTGTTTTTCTACTGACTGACCTCTGACCTCCTTCCTGTCCCTCAGACCTGATTCTTCTTCACTGTAAGAAGGAATCAGTCTAACTGCTCCATTATGATCTTGCATCAGTTTGTGTGCAGACTAGTTGATAGTAAAGCAAAAACATTGACTGTGGGGGCAGTTAATGTTTTTGCTTTATCTCCATCTATTTAAATGTTATTGTCCAAACAACAGTGGTCCAACTGCACTATACTATGTTGTCCCGAGGCAATGAATAATAATAAAAAAACACTGTTTTAGTGTAGAAATATAAACAAAAAGTGTCTTTACACGATTAAATCTGCTTCTTTACAATCACAATATTGTTATTTAAATGTAATTATGTTAAATAGTGATGCTTATCACACTATTTTTTGATCCTGTGTCCAGTCAGGACTGATGCACCCCCAGAGAAACACTCAAACCCACTCCAGCCTTCGTTTTCTCTGGTCACAGACTTGTCATGTTACTTTCTAATCGATATTTTATTTCTCTCATCATCATCACCACGCCTCTTTTTTCCCTTCTTCCTTCACAGATGAGTTCCAGAACTTCGTGCGGCGGCTCCCCACCTTCTACGCCCTCAACACCTCGGCCATCCAGTACTTCTGGACCACGGAGCCGGCCGTGCACCAGCGCTACAAGCAGCTGGAGCTCAACACGCAGCAGCTCCTCAGCAAGGCGCGGCGCATCGTCCACAAGCTGTTCACCCTCAGCAAGAGGTGTCGCAGTCAGCCCAAAATCGTTCTGCTGAGAGAGAGGTGAGAAGCCGAGAAGTATTCCTGCTGACCTTTCTGTCCACACGGACGTGGATACGCACGTGTGTGTGTGTGTGTGTGTACGTGTGAAAATAGAGAATATATATATAGAGAGTATATATCCAAAGCCTGCAGGCACATCTCTAGTCCTTCCAAGCGAGCTGTTCTCCTCCCTCCCTCCACCTCTCTCTCTCTGTGCACGGTGCATTGTTATCCCCTGAACTCGGCATTATGCTAATAATACACACACAATATATTAGGGCTTTGATATTCAGCTGAGGTCTTACTGGAGTAAGCTATAGTGTCACACCTGATGACTTGGCTGCACTCCCAGGTCTCCTTTACATCCAGGAAATCAAAGTTATCCTCCTGTGAAATTAAAGTTTGCAGTGTTTTAGAGGAATGTGCTAAGTTTGGGAGATTTTAACGTCGGTTAACCAGCGCGTGATGAAATCGTAGCGGAAACACAAAAAAAAAAAAAAGAAAAAGAAAAAAGACAGACAGACAGAGGAAGAAAGTTTCTCCATCGCTCCTCAGCAGATCATTCAATCTATTTTGGGTCTTTGCAGCGGTACAGTCTGCAGACTGAGCTTATGAAAGAGAAATGTGATTATAGCGGGAGACAGCTGATGCAGCCCCGGTTTTATTATAGCAGCTATTTCAGGTGAAAATCCAAATATTCATCCTCTGAAATGTGATTTTTTTTAGTCTTTCTGTAGAAACACTCACCAGCTTGTCTTTCCTTTAAATAAGGAAATGTCGTCCGTGTTCATTCAAACAATTACCCACTCTTTACGCCCACTGAGCTTTATGATTAGACCCAACAACCTGAGAACTGCTACAACTTTTACTTCCACCGAAGCTTCTGCTGGTTTTCAAGGGCACAAACTAAAAATACAAATCGCTGTTACATCTGATTTATCATCGCAGACTGACCGCTGAGAGAGAGGAAACCGCTTGTGAAATTTAATGTTGGTTGAGGGGGTGGGGGGATGGGGAGGGGGAGGGGGAAGCAGGTGTAAAATCTACTGCACTGTTTTATCAGATCCACTCAGTGGGAGGGAGACTATCGCTGCACACAGTGGGCGAGAGAGCGAGTCAGATGAATGCAGATTGAAATGCAGCATCACAAAGATGCATCAGCTCAGCAACGAGAGATGAGAGAAGAGACAAAAGAATGGAAATGCCGCAGCGCAAACTGAGTAATGGTTGTTATGTGCAGGGCATTTTTATTTATCACACTTTATGAATGAAAACTGCCACAAAAGAAATGTATTGTCAACCTGTTTCACATTGAAATCAGGGAAAATCTGAATTAATGAAGTAACATTTGCAGAGGATTTGTCCATTTTTAACAACAACGCTCTCAGTAAACGCGCAAATTAAAAATGCATGACAAAAATTAGATACTATTAATGATCAAAATCTGATTTTATTTCAAATTTAATCAGAGGATAAACTCACTGAGATGCACCATCCTGTTCATGAGGAGGTCCTCACACTCTGACAGCATTTATAGTTTATATTCACACCTGAGGTAAAGAAACCCTCATTCTAACCCTATTTAATGATACAATTGAAGTAAAAAAAAAAAAAAGTCTTTATTTCCAAACTCAACACTTGAAAATTATAGTTTTTAATGTTTTTTACCAGATTATATCATTGGTCAACATTTTTGGCCAAGGGAATCAATTTCAATGTATCATTATTGGTTTCCAACTAGGTGTATAATGGCTTATTGCACTGTAATAATATAATAATACAAATGAATGACACAATTTTGACATAGATGTGAGAGAATATATAAAGTGCATTGTGCAAAAAAACTAGCATTTGAAGGCTTAAAAAATCAAAAAGGATGTTTTAAACTCATGACAAGAACTGATGTTAGTAAAAAAAACTTTATGCAGTGAAAGTAGCAAATAACATAAAATGAAGGATAGAAAAAAATCAGGATAAAAGGTTTCAATAAAACCCAGATGCACACGCAGCAGCAGTTAGCAACGTTAGCTCTGAAGCTAATGTTTAATATTCAGGCTACGAGGCTAAAAGACAGAATCTGGAGCAGCGAGAGGGAAAAGACGTAATCAGACCTGGTGATGAGAGCAAATACTTAAACTGGATATTTTGTTGCCTGCTGTGATAAAACCTGCTGCTCTCTACAGATCTAACAGGGAGCTGGTTCACATTAATGAGGTCTGAAGCTAAGTGAAGCCGACACGCTGCCGTTTCCTCTCCATCAGAATCAGTGCATCATGGGATACAGAATAATATCAAACTTTTTTTTATTATTATTTCATTGGGAGATTTTCTGAATCACCACCTCTGACGCTAAGACGCACTCTTTGTCAGATGGAGAAAAGGCAAAAAAGAAAAAGAAAACTGATCTACTTTTTCATTTGATGCTGCAAATCCATTTTCTTTTGTAACTTTCCAGCTCAGTCCTCGGAGATAAGGGCAGCGTGTCTCTTCTTTTTTAGCTTTTTGCTCTTTCAGCTGCACAGTCTGAGAGAACGAGAGGTGTCACAGCGGCAGTGGTATGTTTTTTTCTTATTTTTTAAGTAAATAAATACGGTCTCTATTGGAAAAACGCAGGACGTCTTCCATGGAGGAGAAAGTTTTCTTTCTTTTCTTTCTTTTTTACCCCACATGTGAAAATTGAAAATCTGTGGCAGGTCAGGAGAAAAAGAAAAGAAAAAAAAAAAAAGTGGCCGTCATTGATCTGTGTGAAATGAGCTGACAGACGATGAACAGATTGCAGAGCGACTCCCCGGCTCCTCTGCAGCTCTTACTGCACACTGCGTCTCCGTGACAGTTTGCGCGTCCTGCTGACACCGTGCAACTTTCCGATGGCGGGACGGCTTCCTCTCCCTCGCTGTGCACAGCCTCCGCTCTGGAGGTGAGATATGCACAACTGACTCTCGCTGATGACTTTCAGACTGACTGGGGAACTGTTAACGCTCCGCAGCCACTCTCCCTGACAACACGTCGCCAGATTTAAAACAAACCCAAAAAAAAAACAATGGTTTGATAAAAATGTATTCTCCACAACCACAAACCGCAGGTCCCACATTTATGCAATAATTTGCCCCGCCCTGCACCAGCACATATATGTTCATCTATTAAATACAGGTTGAACATGTCGTTGCATACGGCTTTTGTTCAGTCTTAAGTCTGGTGCAATCAGGGCTTTAAACTAACACCCACCAACCTGCTAAATGTGGGTTCAAATTCACTTTAGTGGGCATCGATAAAAACGTGGGCCTGATGAACAAGGTAACTGTATAGTCTGTATAGTCTTTTAAAGGGATAGTTCAACAGGACTGCTAGCTGAAATACAGAGACTGCTTGATGAAAAACTGTCCCTGAAGGCAACGCGCATCAGTGGTTTTGCATGAATTTCCCTCTAAAACAACTCTGTCTGGTAACGTTGTGTTATTATCTCATAGCGTGGTGAATGTGCAGGTCACAACTTGTCCACCAGAGCGTTGTGGAGTTGTTGGATTGTGTATTTGATGAGTTTGATGAGGGAAACCAAGAAATCCCATGAGCCTCCGTAGCGCAGCTCTGAGCAACTCGGTTGCAAACCTACTGCTATGACTATAGGGATTATGGCAATGGGCCAATTTGCCAAAATGTTGAACTATCCCTTTAAAGAAAAGAAGAACTTAGAACCTGTGGCCATGGTTGGGATGATGTTTGTTATAAAAATGGAAGCCTGGTCACAATTATTACATAATCGTCTGATTGCGATCATTTGAGCTGACCACAATTATTTTGCATAACGGTTAAAGTCGTTTCCGTTCGTGTGTATAAAAACAGCTGGATGAACAGAAATGACGTCATATTTCCATCGCTGTTTCCTCGTTGTTTTCCACTGTTTAACCGGTCCTATTTTAATGACATCATCACATTGCGCCCCCTTCTTCTTCCATTGTTTAATGACACATGATTGAAGCTGTGTAGAACTGTTTATCTCAAAGAACTTAATTTCTAATATTCAACGACCACATTTCGATGAGCATCTATTGACATTAGCACCATGGATTTAGTTGCAAAGCCTAAAGACAAACATAAATGTAGTTTTGATTTATATCTTCTATTGAAGCCAGTAAACGGCTCTTCTCCTCCTTCTCCTTCATGAGGAGTATTTGTTTTTGTATGGCAATTAATGACAACCAAAATGTCATGATTGTGACAGCTCCGTTCAGTCTGGAAAAAGTGTTGAAAACAGACAAATGTCCAAATGTTTGCTCCGTCTCCACAACAGTGCTTCCTCACAGAACTTGTCCCAAAACGTGAAATCTAGCAGCTCGACCTTCTTGTGTTCTGCTTGGAGCTTCTTGTGGCGTTGCTGCTGCATTGCATAGGTTATGGTCAATACGTAACATGCATTCACTTCCCCTAAATAAGCGTTAGATCTCATTGTAAATAAGTATATTCCAACATTAATTACAAAGGGATTTGTTTTCTGACCTTTTCAATGACCTGCCCCACAAATAAAGTGAACATTTCTCAACCCGACCCACGCAACACTAGTACAAGAACGACTTCCTGCTTCAATGCACTCCTAAACCTGCTGTGAGACAAACACAACAGCTGTAGTCGGACTTTTCTCATACTGAGGGTGTTTATGTTTATGTTCAGTGAGTGATTGAGCGGAGGGAAGAGAAAACATAATGCCACTAGTACAGAAATCTGTCACGGTTATAGATTGTGGATCTTATTTCTTTTTTCTCCACATTAGAAGCTCTAATTAGTCTTTCTTTTCCATATTTGCCTTGGACTTTAAGTATTTCTTCAATTATCTGCTGCTTTTCACGCTGCTTAACAGATACGGAGAAAAACCGACGTGTTCATTTAAGACAGTGTGGTGTCTGACAACATAAAGGCTTTAAACGGCTTTAAGTGCATTGTGCAGCTGCACTTAAAGAAGCCTGTATGCAAATCATTGTTTCCATTATGCATTATTTGCAGCAGCTTCGCTATTTCTGACCTCAGTTGGAGTCTGGAAAAACGGGTCTTGAACTTTATCTCCGTAGCACCTTTCATGCAGCTCAAAGTGCTTTTTTTTTTTTTTTTTTTTTTTTACAATTCAGCAGCAGAACCTGAACAAAAGGAGATTTTGTGCGTTAAGTTACAAACCTTATTTCATTTCCACGCAGCACATCAGATCAAACAAGTGGCCATACTGTGCAAGGGTGTGTTCAATAATACTAAATTCAGTTATCAAATCAGAGAGAGAGCTTCACACCCAAAGTATCAAAGTCTCCTTCATCATCATCATCGTAGTCGTCGTCTACGGATTTTGGTTGTAAAGTTGTAGCAAACAGCTTTCATCTGTCCGTCTCTGTTCGTCGCCGCCGTGCGCAGACGTGGGGGCATCCAACATTTATATCTCCGTGTGTCTCATCAGATGTTCGGTGACGGGGCGTCAGCCGGCGAACACGGCCATATGTGTTTGTTCCCCGTGTAAGAAACAGGATCTGGTCCTCCAGAAAAAAAAAAGAAAAAAAAAGAAAAAAAAATGTGCCGGAGGTGGATTTTTTATTCCATTTTTCTGAAACGCTGCTGAACCTGGTGTGTGTGGAGCTGCCGAGCCGATCCTCACTCACTTTGATCTAATATTCATCATTAAAGTTGAAAAATTCCCCCAACGCTGCACATACATACATACACACACACACACAGGCAGCACAGCTTTTATTCAGACAAACTTTTCTTCTTTTTTTTCTCCTCCAACCGAAAAAAAAAAAAAAAAATTTAAATGTAAATTACTTATACATGCACCATTGTTCCCCCCTAAATTAATTTAGCAGCAGCTGCAAACAGCCACAATAACAACTACGACTAACTCTGCTGCAGTAAAAGAAGGAGAAGAGGGAAAAAAAACATGGATTCAGAAATGTGACAGATGTGAGACAAAGAAAATGAAAGACTGATTTGTGACATTATATTCTTGTCATCTGCTCCATCTGCCGCCGTCTTCACAAACAACCTCAGGAATTTTGATTCACCATTAGAGTCGGAGGCTGAGAATAAATAAAACATGTTACCGCTACTACGGCTCGATCGACTCATGTATCAGAATATAGTAGCTGTGATTTATGATGTTATCAAAGGGCCTCCTTATTGTTAAAGGCTCATATTGTGATTATTATTGAAGGACCTGCAGGCAGTTTTATATTAAAGTCTATATTTAAAGTGTAAATTGAGGTAATAATAGTTACAGTGCATGAGAAATGTCTGAATTTCATTTCTTCCCTCGGTTTTAAAGTAAACAAGACAAAAGAAGAATCAGGTCTGATTTTAAAAAAAAGAAAAAAAAACATTGTTCTGTCAGGAGACGAACTGTCAATCACCTAAACTTTTTCAAAGCCTGAACAATTTCTTTTTCTCTCTTTCTCTTAACTTTACAAGGCCCAGTGAAACAGCAGTGAGAGGACCTTTAGCCTCCATGAGAGGAGTTCTGTCTGACTCTCAAAGCAGACATGTGGACGGGGTCTCAGTCTGCTCTCTGAGAAAAAAAAAAGAAAAAAGATTGAATCGAAACGTTCAAGGGATTTGAATGGATCTGGCTCACATTGTCGGCCTTGCGTATAGTGGACAAGAGTCTCTGGACAGTGCGAAGTGATACAGAGCCGTAGGAGGGCTGCAGACCTTCACCTCTACACCCACAGTGTTATTACAAGAGGGAGATGTTACATTTCAAGCTTCAACCTTTCATTCCACCAACACTAAAAGACATGTCTCCATTCCATGCTATCATTGTATTTGCTACGAGTTAATGACCATGTGATGGGATTCTTGCTCTGCTCTGAAACAAGATTTATAGATGTTCGAAGGATGTGTCTTTATTTTCATTAGGTCTCATACAGTAGTATAAAGGTAGATGTTTGTGTTAAAGCTCCATACAGTATAAAGGTAGATGTTTCTATTAAAGCTCCATACAGTATAAAGGTAGATGTTTGTGTTAAAGCTCCATACAGTATAAAGGTAGATGTTTGTTTTAAAGCTCCATACAGTATAAAGGTAGATGTTTGTTTTAAAGCTCCATACAGTATAAAGGTAGATGTTTGTATTAAAGCTCCATACAGTATAAAGGTAGATGTCCATGTGTAGTGTGACTATAAAGCAGCTCTAGGTTCTATATTAATACTGTGAAAGTATCAAAGCCTCAGTCCACAGAGAAATGCACACAGCCTGTATTTAGAAACTGAGCCTTAAAACCAGCCGTCAGGACTTCCTGTCACTTTGTGATGTCACAACAAAGCAGTCATCCTAAGCCCCGCCCCCTCACCACCTGGACCCAAACATCCATCCAACATCTTTCAGGATTTGCTTTCTCTGAGTGTTTTATTCTAAAATCTGCTCTATTTTGTATTGCATCACTCAGAAAACAGTCGGCCAATCAGAATAGAGGCTCAGAGCCTCCTCCTCCTCCTCTCTTCTGATTGGCTGACACCGACCTGTTGTTACTAGAGCTCCAGAGAGAAGCTGAGAGAGAGAGAGAGAGAGGAGATGGAAAACTGCACTGCGGTTTTAAAATTGATGTTGATCTTGAACCCACAATAACAAATCTTCAACACTTAAAGGGATAGTTCACCCAAAATTCAAATTTCACTCATTATCTACTCACCCTCATGTCGACTAAGGGCTGTGAGAGTTTTCAGAGTCCTCCGTGGCTTCTCTGAGCTATGGGGGGGGGGGGGGGGGGGGGGGGGTCCGCGCGGCAGTATTTGTCCATATAATGGTTGTCAATGGATACCAACTTTCTTCGTCCAAAAAGACACACCAAAAAACATCCAAATACCTCCATGCTGCTCGTATGTAATGTCCCTCTTGTATTGAAGCCCAGACATGAGAAATTGTTCCGCCAGTCAGTGTAAATCACGCAAGATCTGCACTGGGAGCTTCCGCTACAAACAAGCTTAAAATATAGACTTATTTAATTTTTTTCGGAACAATTTCTCATGTCGGGGCTTCAATACAAGAGGGACATTACAGATGAGCAGTATGGAGGTATTTGGATGTTTTTTGGTGTGTCTTTTTGGATGAAGAAAGTTGGTATCCATTGACAACCATTATATGGACAAATACTGCTGCACGGACCCCCCCCCCCCCGTAACTCAGAGAAGGAACGGAGGACTCTGAAAATTCTCACAGCTCTTAGTCGACATGAGAGTGAGTAGATAATGATAATGAAATTTGAATTTTGGGTGAACTATCCCTTTAAAACTTACAACAGGAGACTTGTTACATATTTGACCTCCAAACTTTTCTCATCGGTGAAAACAACTCACACAGACACTCGACACTCAACACATTTATGTTTCTGAGTGAAATGGATTTTGTGGAGTAATTATTTATAATTTCATAGATGTATCGATGATGGCTGCATTAAATCTTAACTAACCGTCTCTGTGTTGCAGGCCCTTCAGCTACTGGTTGAACTACATCCTCTCCATCATGTACTGCAGCGAGAACAACCACATCGGCTCGTACCTGGAGGAGACGCGCTCCTGCTCCTGCCCCTACGAGCACCCGCCCTGCCAGGGCGTGATCCCCTGCGCGGTGGGCGAGGGCACGGCCTGCGCCTCCTGCTCCTACGAGAACCGCTCCCGCTGCGCCACCTGCAACCAGGGCCACATGCTGAGCCAGGGCGCGTGCCGCAACGAGGTGCCCGACTCCACCGACCACTACATCGGCTTCGAGACCGACCTGCAGGACCTGGAGCTGCGCTACCTGCTGCAGAAGCGCGACAACCGCATCGGCATCCACGGGATCTTCGTCAGCAACGACGTGCGGCTCAACAACTGGTTCGACCCGTCGTGGAGGAAGCGGATGCTGCTGACGCTCAAGAGCAACAAGTACAAGTCCAACCACGTGCACATGCTCCTGGGGATGTCCCTGCAGATCTGCCTTACCGAGAACAGCACCCTGGACCCCATGCTGTCCGTGTACGTCAACCCGTTCGGGGGGAGCCACTCGGAGAGCTGGATCATGCCCATCGACCAGAACAACTACCCCGACTGGGAGAGGACTAAATTAGACCTTCCCGCCGACTGTTATAACTGGACTTTGACTTTGGGAAACAAGTGGAAAACCTTTTTTGAGACAGTCCACATTTACCTACGGAGCCGGATCAGGGGGCCGTCCACGAACGGGACCGGACCCGTGTATTACGAACCTTTGGAGTACATGGAACCGGAGCGAAACCTGGGCTACATGAAGATCAACAGCATCCAGGTGTACGGCTACAGCATGCACTTCGACCCCGAGGCGATCCAGGACTTGATTCTGCAGCTGGACTACCCGTACACTCAGGGATCGCAGGACTCGGCGCTGCTGCAGCTGCTGGAGATCCGGGACCGGGTCAACCGGCTGTCTCCGCCCGGAGCGCAGCCCCTGGACCTGTTCTCCTGTCTGCTGCGGCACCGGCTCAAACTGTCCACCACGGACGTTGCCAGGATCCAGGCAGCGCTGCAGACGTTCACTGCCAAGCAGCCCAACTCCATGGAATACGAAACAACCAAATTATGTAGCTAATAAGCGGGCCGGCGGCCAGGCGGCGCAGATGGCAGAGCAGTTATCACACGGGCCTGATGACGGTTAAGAGCATTTCTGGAGCCGTGCGAGCGATGGGGGACATTTGGGGGACGTTTTCCGTTGTCGTCATGGATCTCAAGAGTGCGTTTGAGGTCCTCATGTCAGCTTTTTCGTATAAATTTGTACAACATCGTAGAATTAAGGAGGATTTCACCAAACTTGCCTCATAGCTTTTACTTTTTCTTTTCTCTTTCTCTCTTTCTCTTTCTCTTTCTCCTGCTGAAAATAATGAAAACTTTGACAGTTAATAATATAAACCATCACCGACATGTTGCCGATAACGTGCTGACGTTTGTAGATTGCACAAACCTGAATCACTCACATACGTAAAAACAAAAAGCTTTTGCCGATGAAGTATTACCCAAGCAATGTAATCATCTCACGAGTTAAACCCATCTCAGCACCAGCATGTTCTTTCTTTCTCTTCTCGTTTGGTATTTTTCTGGTCACTGTTATTTTTGTGGGTTTTTTCTTTTTGTTTTTTGTTTTTTTAACATCATTTCACCTCCTTTTTGAACGGGCACCTGGTCGTTGATTTTAGCTCCTCACTCCTTCTTTTTAAGACTCTACTACACATTTTTTGTAAGAAATACAACGTGAACAAATAGATGCTGTATTATTCCAAATTTTGCCGAGGGGTGGGTCGGTGGGTGGTGGGGAGACAAAAAAAAAAAAAAATTAAAAATTACACCATTATCACAATATATGTTACATGTGCTTTTATTTTTATAATGCTGTTGTTTGTGAAGCAAAAGTTACAAAAACACTGTCTATAAAATGTACAATACAATTTGTTAATACAGTAAATAAAATACATTTTTATGTGTGGTCTATAGATAGTGTCTGTGTTGTGTTGAATGTCACGCTTAAATCGAAAACTGGTAAAGTACAGATGAAACAAGAGCTGCAATGAGTCATTGATTAATTAATGAGTTTGAATGAGAAACTCTTTTTCCTTCTTATATATGACTTAATTAATGATCAGACATGGTTTACTCTGTATTTAATTATCTGGAGCTGTTGATTCCTTCAGGTCAAACCTGTGCACCTCTCACTGACGACTGATTTTCATGATATATTATAACGATATCATGGTTATTTTCCACGAAGGGAGAATGTGTATATTAAACATAAAACCACTGGTAATTATATTCCCACACAAACCTGAATAAATAGATAGAAGAACTACAGTGGTATATCCAGGGAGAGAAAAGTCATTACAGATGAATAGTTCCTAAATCAATGTTTTGCCATAATTTAAGATTTATAAACTTCCCAAAATTTTACATGAACTCCTCTTGTTCAATCCATACAGATTATGTTTTATTGCTTTTGTGATAACCCATCCTCTCTCGTTGTTGTAAATTTCTCCAAAAAAACAAATTTTCTCTTTAGATTCATCCACTGATAGTCTACTTGCCAACAATGAGTACCAGGAAATGTTGAGTACCCCAAAGTTTTATGTTAGAAATAGATAGTATGGGTCCCCAGTATTCAGAAACTGCCGGATGCTAACTTATATATATTGGGCAATTAGCACAATTGGCATAATTAGCATAAATTAGCATAATTGCCTATATGGGCAATATTTCAACAAAATTGACTTGGCTGATCTGGGCAATATTGGAGTGGTTTTAGGGGTTATTGATGATGCTGAATCCATTTCTGACATTTTCAAAATTCAAAATGGCTGTCTAAACCGGAAGTGACCAGATTGAAATCCATCAAAATCGGCCCACTGGCGGTTAAAATCTGGTCACTTCCGGTTTAGACAGCCATTTAGAATTTTGAAAACGTCAGAAATGGATTCAGCATCATCAATAACCCCTAAAACCACTCCAATATTGCCCAGATCAGCCAAGTCAATTTTGTTGAAATATTGCCCATATAGGCAAAATATGCTAATTTATGCTAATTATGTCAATTGTGCTAATTGCCCAATATATATAAATTAGCATCCGGCAGTTTCTGAATACTGGGGACCCATACTATCTATTTCTAACATAAAACTTTGGGGTACTCAACATTTCCGGGTTCACAATGGGGCCCTATGGGCTGGCAAGTAGACTATGATGTTTTGTTGCATTGAAAAAGAAAAAGAAAAACATCTCAATGACAAATCTGAACAAAGCTCAGCGAGATGAGATGTAAGTAGTATAGCATCTGTTGCTAAGTAACAAACAGTTGATGAGTTGATAACTGATGCTGAGTTTGCTCCTGTAACCATACTGGAGGACAAAAGGTGTAGATTATACAGGCAATTTAGAATAATTTAGAATCATTAGTATCATGTCTTCATAGTAATGACTCAGTGTTAATAGATTAGAGCCATCATTAAGGATATTAGAAATACCTGTGAAAAAAATTATAACCTGAATGTCAGATCGCTTTATAAGATAAACTTGAGTTCTGACTTTATGAAAACTGTTGTGAACAATTACTTCTACATTTGTCCTTCTTTACTGGTACATGAGGATGTGAACATCGCAAATGTGTCAAAATCTGTCAAAAACCGAACAGCAACAGCTCCATGAAGTTGATTTCCTGAAGTTGTGACACATCAGTTTGACAGTTTTCAGCATACTGTATATTTTATTATTTTTAACAATGAAGTGGCATGGGAAAGAAAGAGTGTTTCATGTTTAACGTTATACCTTTTGGAGATCATTATAATCTTCCATTGGATTAACTGTTTGCATTCATAGAAATTTTGACCAGGGGTGCCCAAACTTTTGCATGCCACTATATACAGTATATACCTACTGTATATCTATTTCTATATAGGATCTCAGTCTTGAATCAGAGAGACTAAGTGCAGATGCAACAGTTGAGTCGGCTCCATTAAAATCCTGTTGCGTTCTGTAACAATGCTAAATCCAGTGGTTGGTGAACGTCACCGTCAATTCATTCTCCTCTGTCTGAATGGCACCTTTTACCGAACTCTTTTCAAAGCACATTAGACAGAAAAAGTAACGGTTTCTGAGTGAAGCTCTATAATGATTTTCTCTGACAGCTTCATAAGAGTCTGACACTTACTTTAGAAAATAGCAGCAGCAGCATCAGCAGCTGATATCTGGCTCATCATCACACACTCATCTCTTCCTTTTTGGTCCTCACATGTTGTTTCTCTCTGTAAGAGAAACACTGGTGTGATAATATAGCATGATTAAATGTTCAACATGTGTTGCTTTTTGGCAGATTTGAGGTTTTTCAAAGGAGGATGACGGAGGTTGTTTTACTTTAGATCTCCTCTGGTTTGGTGCAGAAGCCACATCATCATCATCATCATCATCATCATCAAAGCCCGTTATTTCAGGTGCTTATTCTTCTTCTCCCGCTGGTCTCCTCGCTGCTGTAATTTGTGGGGGTTTATGTCTTCTACTCCAAGCCGTGAAATAAAAGCTTCGCACATCGAGTCCCCCCACCAACCACCATTTCCACCACCCCTAGATGATTTGTGCAATACGCACAGTTTGCAGCCCCGGCCGCTCCGCACGTCGCCCATTCTCTCACTCTCTCTCTCTGATGTTTAACCATTTCGTATGATGAAAGCCTGCAGTGTGGAAAATGCAGGTTCAGAGAGAGGGAGAAAACGCCCAGAGTATTCCCCGAACCGCACAGCAGAAGAGGTGCCACATGCAGGATCTGTCAGGGATGTCTGGAAAATGCAAATGTCTCCTTCCTCCTGTAGGAATGAAAGAAGAACGGATCGAGTTGAAATTACACGAGTAAAAAATTTCAAAGATTTCTCGACAATTTGTTTCCCCGAGACTTTGCTGACGTAACGGTATAGCACAAGAGAAACTTTAAACATGTGCGTTCAAGTCTTTTATTGTATTGCCTGTAAAAAATCAAAGCATGGTAATGTGCCCCAGTGCATGCTGGGATAGGCTGCAGCCACCCACAGATGCATTTTGTTAAAAAAAAAAAAACTGTGCTATTAGGCTAGCTACTGAACATACACGTTTCGGGGTTAAATCAAAACTCACAAGTCTCAACATTTCATTGATTCATTTCCTCATATCTGAGTTGAATCCCTGCGACATACTAATACTGTAATTACACCCCACCAGCAGGTAATTTTCCCCTTCCAACGTTTAATGGAACAGAGCCGAAGCCCCATCATGCACCGGAGTGTCTGGTGTTTTGCTTTTGTCATTATTTTTCTTGCATAGCGATTTGGGTTTGAAATTATCCGTGAATTACAACAATCACAATCAAGTAACATCACGCCTGTGTGGAATGTTTTTACTCTGTGACTCCATCAGAGTCGGAGCGAGCCAAGACTCTTTATTTGGAGTCCCACCAAAAACACAGGGATAGTAGTTTAATTAAACCACATGTCCAAGAGGGAAAGAGGGAGGGAGGGAGGGAGGGAGAGGGGTGGGCATGAATTTAATGTCTTCGTGCTCCGGCTGCCATCAGGACCCATCCATCAAAACAGAGGGAGGAAATAAAAGTGTTCGACCAGTGTAGGAAGATGTTTCTGTTATACAGTATAAAGGTAGATGTTTGTGTTAAAGCTCCATACAGTATAAAGGTAGATGTCCATGTGTAGTGTGATTATAAAGCAGCTCTAGGTTCTATATTAATACTGTGAAAGTATCACAGAGAAATGCACACAGCCTGTATTCAGAAACTGAGCCTTAAAGGGATAGTTCAACATTTTGGCAAATTGGCCCATTGCCATAATCCCTATAGTCATAGCAGTAGGTTCGTTACCTTTAATTGTCGGTGCAAGCTATTTTTAGAACGGCGGAGCAGAGCCGTGAGCTACTCAGAGCTACGCTACGGAGGCTCATGGGATGGGACAAGTTGTGACCTGCACATTCACCACGCTATGAGATAATAACACAACGTTACCAGACAGAGTTGTTTTAGAGGGAAATGCAGAGACTGCTTGATGAAAAACTGTCCCTGAAGGCAACGTGCATCAGCGGTTTTGCATGAATTCCCCTCTAAAACAACTGTCTGGTAACGTTCTGTTATTATCTCATAGCGTGGTGAATGTGCAGGTCACAACTTGTCCACCAGAGCGTTTTGGAGTTGTTGGATTGTGTATTTGATGAGTATGATGAGGGAAACCAAGAAATCCCATGAGCCTCCGTAGCGTAGCTCTGAGCAGCTCACGGCTCTGCTCCTCTGTTCTAAAAATAGCTTGCACCGACAAATAAAGGTAACGAACCTACTGCTATGACTATAGCGATTATGGCAATGGGCCAATTTGCCAAAATGTTGAACTATCCCTTTAAAACCAACCATCAGGACTTCCTGTCACTTTGTGATGTCACAATGAAGCAGTTAACCAAAGCCCCGCCCCCTCACCACCTGGACCCACCATCCAACACTTGGAGGATTTGGTTTGTGTTGTACTAATCTTTTATTCTGAACTTTGCTCATTTTTTGGATAACTCAGTAAAAAAAAAAAAAACTGTCAGCCAATCAGAAGAGAGGCTCAGAGACACAAATAAATCTTGTGGATGTCAACACTTGTAATAAAATATGGGGCCTTTCAAGTCAGGTGGAGGAGGCGGAGCTCAGAGCGAATGAATTCCCATTAGAGGAACTACAGAGTCATTTATTAAAAAAGGGCAAATGTGTTTTTGGACGCAGTTAATTTAAAAAGCTGGGATTTGACTTCCCGTTGCTTTGGTGATAAAGACTGTCTCTGACCTCTCCTCGTATATAATGTCTGATGGCAGCCGTGTGTGATATTTGGGACACGACTAAAGCGTTTTTGTTTCCGTCTGTGCTGAACAGAGTCAGATCTCGGCCTTGAGATGAAAACAGAAACAGAACCGTTTAGCTTTAGAGCCAATACAGAGTCATTTCTTTTAAATCAATTGGGGACGATGTCATTCAAAGCACAAGTTAATTAAAGCAGCTTTGTTGTGCCAGTACATTCATTTTATCTTCTTCTTCTTTTTTTATCAATAGATTATTGCAGGTTTGATTTGATTTAATGAGAAAAGAAAGAAAGAAAAAGAAGTCTGAAAGTATGCATCGTGTTCTTTGCTCTTCAGAACTGCTCGGTGTCAATCCAGATGAAAATAGCTTCAGTTTATTTATTCCATTGAAGGTGAGGAGAAACTTATGAGTTCAACACTGGAATCAAGGATAAATGTACAGTTTCTTTACTGATCCACACCGCAGTTCAGCTTCATCCACATAAACCTCTTTTACACAGACAGAGGGTCAATGAACACAAGTTGTGGCACATGTAGGAATTGTTTGGCTTCAGTTTCTTCCATCGCTGCAGGAAAGTTGGATATTAACAAGTTTCTTAATCCCTTACAAAGCCCTGTTTCCCTTCAAATTTACATGAGTTTTCCCACTTCATATTCTTAAAAAAAAAAAAGAAAAGAAAAAGAAAAACCTTCGGCAGTTTACCACTGGACTCCACTACTAACTGGGGAAATGATGGAGCTCTAAAACTTCTCCCCAGTTGTGTACAAGGTCAATAAGACCTTCACAAAGACAAAATCAATGGTTTAAAGATAGATGTGCTTCTGAATCTCATTGACAAGCAGTGGCCTATTCATGTAGCAGCAATCTGCTCAAAGACATGGATGCTTCACAATCTAACAAGAAAACACTCAATGTTTGACACAAAAACATAGAGTGGTACTTTTGTGGTCTAGCATTTCTGATATTTCTAAATCCTTCATTGTTGGCTTGTTGGTCTGTCCTTCTTGTCCACACTTGAACATTGCTACACTTCAACCACTTAGCTCATACATGTGCATGGACTCAATACAAAACTCAGTTTCTTTCCTGATTGAAGCTGGTTTTGAATGAATGCAGAGATATCTTGAAAATATTGTGAGTGAATTATATTATTTAAAACAAAACTAAACAGACAGAAATTTACATCGGGTTCAGGTATCGTATATGTCCACTTCAGACAGCCTCAAACAGACAATAAGATAGTTAATAAAAACATTTTAAAACAATGAAGACCAGTTGAAGACAATTAACAAAATTAGGACAACCACATTAAAATTGAATTAAAATAAAATGAAATTAAAAGAGCTCTTGTACTAATCAAGATGCCATAAAAATGTAATTCCATATTTAACCCTACAATAAAACTGATCCCAGTGCTGTAGCAGTATAAAACAAACACATATGTGACCATTTTTATTCCAAAGTGAATCCAAATAAATGTCTCTTGCATGTAGCCTAAGTGATTTTTTTCCTTTTTTTAGTAATTCATATCAGCAATTTGAAAAATCTAACACTCCTTTCTTTTTGAAATATTTTATTTATGGCAAATTTCTTATGTAAGACAGTGTTTGAGACTCCATCTCATTATAAGTCAAACAGTGAGAGAGTTTAAGTTCCATTCACGACGGGCTTCGGCTCTCAAGTATCTGCGTTCCCGTTCTCAAGAGACAGACTATTCTCTGATTCGAGTGTCAAAATATTTCTGCTATCAGCATGTGCTGCTTTGCTTTTCATTGTTCGGCGTCGTGTTGTTGTTCCTCCTCGGTTTGGTCCCGGCTTCAGCAGCTCCCTACAGAGCAATCTGCACGACTCTTTGAAAACGCACTTCATAGTTCACCACACAAGCTGCAATCAGGCGCAATTCCCAAAGTGACCCCGAGAGTCGCAGCCCCCTTTTTCTCCTGCAGAAAGAAAACACTCATCCGAACTCATAATGCCTCAATGGCGGCACTAAAACATAATGTTAAAGGATGAAAGTGGAAGAGTGCCGTCTGCACAGAATGCGGTGGGTGAAGGTGACAATATTATCATCATCTCAATGCCACATCCTCAGAGAAAACACTCCCTCAGAAACTTAAAGTAGGCTGTCAGACATGGTGTCCTAGCCTAAGAACCTGGATGAAAAAAAGCCCAGTGTAATTCAATCCGTATCACAATAAACGTCTGAAACATGAAGGAGCTTTGAAGGGTATTGACATTCATGTGGCCTACCTACGGTGCACTTGAGCTGAATATTGTGAGAACAAATGTTTAGGGGTATAAGTTATTTTTATGCACATTATGCTTCCTTGCCAGAGGGGGTAAGTGAATCCAATTTAGCGGCAATAAAACTAAATTAATGGACTACAAGCATCGGAGCACATAAAGAACTAATTCCATCTGAAAGTAACATTAACACGGAGAATATGTAATTGCAAAAGGGGGTCTATAAAAATAGTGATTTGGTCGGCCAAATGCAAATGTGTCCCTCAATCAACTGTGCCAAGTTCTGCTCAGGCGAGACGTGCAAACTGGTTCTGAGGCGAGATTTTCCCCCCAAATCATCAGATTTGAGTGTATAACCCAGAGGTGAATAACACATCGGAGATAATGGAGCAGAAAGATTTAACCTCCTCAATCTACCTTTGGACTTGAAATCACCTCCCTGCAAACATCCCTGCAGTGACGGCTGTGTTGTGTTGTGTTGTGTTGGCCCTGCTGCTGCTGCTGGTTGCCTTTAAAGCTGCACTGATGCGGGAGGTGTTGCTGGTAGTGATGGGCTCACAGAGAGCTGTCAATTAACTCTCAGCTCTACTGAGCTTTTTAGCCTCTTAGCTTCATAGCTGTGGCTTTTTTTTTTTTTTTTTTTTTTGGCCCATAAAGCTCGACCTCCTTTCCAGTAGTAGCAGAAAGCTGATAATAGCCAACAGGCTGTGATAAACCCACCCTATACACACCCAGAACCCAAAGTGAGCAAGGAAAACACAGTGAACCATTGAGCCATTAAAGAATGAAAGACTGAGGCGGAGAATGAGCCAAACAACTATCAATGATGCTCCGTCACTGCAGCATTGTCATTGATATTGATGTCAGACGTCGTGTTGAACTTGTGACCAAGAAAGTAAACAAACACATAAATTCAGTCTTAATTGATGGAACAACCAGCCAACTCCTCATACTGTAGTCGTTGTTAGCCAGCGAAGCATGATAATAGGTTTTGTGTTAGCATATGGTACATCCCTGCAGTACTGTTTGTCACGTTGGTTGGCTTTAAAGCTGCAGTGATGTTGTTCAAAGTGATGGACCCACAGAGATCTGTCAATTACAGGCCAGGTGCTCTAGTCTAGATAAAGTTAGCATCTAGCAGAGGAACATGATGGAACATTTAGCCATTAAAGGGCCCATTGGTGAGCTTAATGTTGGCTTAAGAGCTTCAGTCAAGGCCAGGGGTTTTAGCTGCACTCTGATAGCCTAGTTCATCAAGACACATTGGTAAACAGGGAGTGGGAATCAGGAATAGACATGGCCAACTGCTGCTATAGCTGGTTAGCATGCTAGCTTCAGTTTAGAAACAAGAGTTAACTTAATGGGATAGTTCACCCAAAATTGAAATTTCACTCATTATCTCCTCACCCTCATGTAGACTAAGGGCTGGGAGAAGTTTCAGAGTCCTCCGTGGCTTCTCTGAGTTACAGGGGGTCTCGGCGTAGCAGTGCATGTCCATATAACGGTTGCAAATGGATACCAACTGTCTTCGTAACAAAAAGACACACCAAAAAACATCCAAATACCTCCATGCTGCTCGTATGTAATGTCTGTCTTGTGTTGAAGCCCCGAAATGCGAAATTGTCCCCCCAAAAAATTAAATAAGTCTATTTTTCAAGCTTGTTTGTAGCGGAAGCTCCTTTTCCCGGTTCGTCAAATTTGGACAAACCAGGGTCTGTCCTCTTCTCCCGCTTCGAGAAGCTTCCGCTACAAAACAAGCTTGAAATATAGACTTATTTAATTTTTTTCTGAACAATTTCGCATTTCGGGGCTTTAATACAAGACGGACATTACATACGAGCAGCATGGAGGTAATTGGATGTTTTTTGGTGTGTCTTTTTGTTACGAAGACAGTTGGTATCCATTTGCAACCGTTATATGGACATGCCCTGCTACGCCGAGACCCCCTGTAACTCAGAGAAGCCACAGAGGACTCTGAAACTTCTCCCAGCCCTTAGTCCACATGAGGGTGAGTGAAATTTCAATTTTGGGTGACCTATCCCTTTAAGCCTAGGTGTAACTTTTGTTTTCTGCCTGATAGCTAAGCGGTCATTGACCTCTTGGCACAACGGTTTGCATCGCCGCCTGCCTTGCGGGAGACCAGGGTTCGAACCCCACCTGAGAACACAACGCAGAGGGCCAGATTGACATTGGTTACGCTAACATCGGTTATGTAGCTATAGCAAAATGTACAATTAGTGGCTTTAAAGAGAGTTCATTAGGTCGCTTCAAACACAACTCTACAACCCAGTGGCAGACTTTGTGTTGGAGTAAATTCTACTTTTCCCAAAGTCTTACTTGTTCTTTCCCTTTGTGTGAAACTTTATAATATGACTGTTAACTTATGCTAAACTCTGAGGAATACATAAATTAAATGTAACAACTGAGCAAACTCTCTGTAGTTTCTTTTGCTAGCTAGCGAAGCATAATAATGGGTTTCTGTTTGGATATCAGTCGGCAAAACAACTCTTTTTGAAAAACTGTATTTTCATTTCCGAGTGCTAGATGTGTGTGATTATTATTTTGTTTTTTTTACGCCTCTTTTATTCAGCACTGATGAGCCAGGTGTGGGTGAGTATGAGCTTCTGCAGAAAAAAAAAACACATACGCACACACACCTTTTCAGCAATTAAACCAAATCTCTGAACAATTTCATCAAATCTCAGCTGAAATGTACTCATATAATTTGCTTGTCTTTTGAATTTTGTGATACCATGCAAGTGGAACAAAAAACAAAATGCCATTCTCAAAGTGATGCTGAATATTAAGCTGCATGCAACAGAGAAAACAATGCAGAACCTGCTGTTATAGCTGCTTTGGATTAAAGAGAGCTGATAACTCGCTTGTCTTAAGTAACATTTATCAAACTTTAAACAGAGAACCTGTGATGTGTGAAAACAGAGCTATTTCTGCTCTGGGGGTTTCAAAGCTCTGTCAGAGGCAGCAGGACACACCACGCAGCTCTTACACTTCTTATTATTATTCATTTCTCTGATCTCTTTTCATTCCGTGAAGAACACACAAAGGAAATGTGAGGCTTAAAAGACAAACTCTTGTAACAAAAATATGCTAACCTCATTTCTTTAGAAAATAAAATACGTCTCTTTTTTTGTTCCATGCTCTCTTATCCGCCGCTCTTTGAACATCACAGCTTGCCCTCTTGCCCAACCTACTTATGCATGCCAGGGAAAAAAGTGTTTTGTGTCCATTTCTATTCCAATTGCTTATGATAGCAGAAGCGCCTCGGTTTCCTCTGGGGCCAAGGAATGCTCATTTGAAAAATCGCCCAGACGTGCATGGAGGTTGCCAACCTCAATTTTTGATGCAGTTGCTCATTTTGTGTGTCTTTCTCAGGAGTCATCGCCCAGCCCCACCGGAGGCCTGGCCACACTAGCCAGCCAATTATCAGGGCCTTTTCCTGCACCTGCCCACTGCTGCCCTATGTGTGTGTGTGTGTGTGTGTGTACATGTGTGTGTGTGGATCTGCAGCCTCCACTTCATTCACCAGACCAGGGAGCAATGGAAGCTGATGCCCCCACTATATCTCAAAGGAGCTGTGGTGGCATTTAATGAGAAATGTTCAAGTATTCCAGGTCTGCGGTGAATTCATGCACCGTGTTGCAGGGCGTTGTCTTCAGAAATTGTCGGTTTCAATTGACTCAGCAGCTTCAGCTTATACTTTACTTTACCTTCATGTTACTTTTTTTTTTTTTTTTTTTACTCTTCAAATCATCCGCTGTCTGGAGTAGAAAGATTAGAAAAGAGAAACTCTACTTTCATGTTGTTTCGCTGAAGAAAAGAATCTGCCTTTTAAAGTGAAAACTAAGAAACCTCACAAGTTGTGCGAGACTTTTCATCCTGTGACTCACAACTGCATTTTGTTCTTTGGTAACATCTGGTGGTCTTCCAGGGGCCACAATAACTTCAACTTAAAGGAATAGTTCACCAAAAAATGAAATTCACCCTCATGTTGATGAATACTCCGGAGTAGTTTTTTATTCCTCTAAGTGCATCTGGAGACCCGAGAGGCCGGTTTGTAGTCCAACGAAAACTTTATATGAGAGTACAGCAATAGGGCCTGACACAAAACGTGCATAAAACTACACAAAAAACATGTAATATTCCTCCTTACATGCTCGTCCGCTGCAATCCAAATGTCCTGAAGGGAAATAGTCCAGAGTTTACTCGAACCAACGTCATTTAAGACATTTTTACAGCCTAAACAGTCTGGTATTGAATTTGCCTCGGGCAGAGTATTCATCAGCATGAGGGTGAGTCACTAATGACTGAATTTCATTTTTAGGTGAACCATTCCTTTAACTTCAAAATTAAACAGGAAGACCAGAGACAAATCATGACAGTAGGGGTGTGACGATACATCAATGCAGTGAGCAACGATTTGAGTCAGCAGCATCGATACCAAATGAAAACATCAATCAGAAAGTCATACATAGTAGCTAATGCTATCATGTTGTTGGGTGCGCTTTAATTTTGAAAATCCCCTGTCTGGTTTACACAAGTATACACGCAGACACAGTCAAAAGCTTGTACCACAAAAGTTAAAGTGCAACCTGAAAAGAGCTGTAAGTAGCCTACTACAGCTGCGTTTTCATATTCCACTCACACACAAAAAACATATTTAGTCTGATATCATTAGTAGGAGAAAAGTTCACACCAATATCTTGCTTTATTGAAAAAACAAACAGGAACTGAATGTCTCAGTTTTAATCATTTTCTAGAATTGAAATAGAAATGTGCAACAAAGGGAACATTTATATAAAAGAAATTGATTGTTTTTCATTGAAATGTCTGTTTTTTTTTCTTTCTTGCGGTTTGATAATGGAAGTGATTGAGTGTTTGTCGTCTATTGCATCAATATAATATCTTATCGTGATGAAACTTGTGATTTTACACCCCCTTACACAATAGAAGTATAGTGTAACCATGACAACAAAGATAATGTAACCTGAAAGAAGTTCATATTTTAACAAAAAAAAACTCCCCCCAAATAGTTATGACAACCAACCAAGGTCTGTTGTTGATAACATTTAAAAAATTATTTCCATGTTTTCTTTAGTAGATTCATCACCAGCCATTGCATTATGGGATATCTGACTGTCGGTATGATGGAGCAAAGAGGAGCTGAGAGGATATAACCACATGTGTTTAAATCTATTCATAGTGTCAGATATCCTGAAACGTCTCTAAAAGCCAGTGTGAGTGTGTGTCTGTCTGCCGTTCACATCGTTTAGGCCGGGCTACTTTGCAGTGAAGCGTTTCCTCCTCCTCCTCCTCGTCTGCCTCGTCGTCGTCGCAATAATCCAACACGGTGATCAAAAACAAGCAAAACTGATGAAGCGCTGTCCTGGATGTAAATTAGAGCAAGTCTTTTTCTTGCTCCAGCCACATGAGACACGGGAGATTGAGTGTCGAGGAGATAAGAGGAACAAGTTGTCAGCGTGAGGAGCGGCCGGGAGATAAACTGATTGGAGGCCAGATTGGATGTAAAACCGGTCTGCATAAGTAGTTCTTGTCATTCAAACATCAGACCCAGTTAAAAAGAAAAAAGAAAAAGGAAAAAAAAGAAGAAGCCTGAGCGTGCCGTGAGTCTCCTCAGTCCAGCCTGTTTGTCACTTACTCTGGGATGTGACATTTTCTTCACCACGTTGCCCATGGAGACGGCCTTTACGATGACATCCACCTCTCACGGCGCTAATGGAGGACCTGACTGATCACGTATAATATTCACTACAATTTTTTTATCTTGGATTTTAACCCCTCCAAGGAAGGATGAAGGGAAAGAAGGAAGGACGAAGGGAAAGAAGAAAGGAAGGAAGGAAGGAAGGCGGGAAGCTCGAAGGAAGAAAGGAAGGGGAAAAGGATGGAGGGAGGCAACAGATTGGGCCAAGAGGAAGGAAGAAGTAAGGATGAAGGGAATGAAGGAAGGATGGACGGAAGGGAAAAAGGAAGGAAAGAAAAATGGAGGGAAGAAACATATTAGGAAGGAAGGAAGGAATGGAAAATGATTGTGGAAAGAAGGAAGGGAGAAAGGAAGGAAAGAAGGAGGGAGGGAGGAAGGGAACAGATTGAGTGTTAATCATATGACTTATTTCTGTTACTAAAAGCTGTATGTTCTAGGTCTTTTCTTCTTTTTGCAATATTTCTGCATAGATCAGAGTGAGATTTATTAAATAAACAGCTGGTTTTCTGACAGAGGAGCTGCAGAAACATAAAGTCAACAGTGAGAGGTGAACTCAAACCTGCAGGTATCCCTGTACTTTGTGATCTTTCATTAAATTACATTGCAAATGTCAATCCACCAGGGGAGTGTATAAGCTTCCTGAACCCACTGTGTGTTGTGACTCTTCATCAACTTGTTCTGAGCCCTTTCTTTTTTTAATGATCCGTTCCAATAACAGATGGCAATTTTCTTTTCTCTGTCTTCCATTATAACTATATCACTCTGTCAGTTTGCTCTGTATAATTACTTAATTTTAATACAAATAGAAAATCTGATCTGTTGCAGATAAGTTCATATACACCACTGCTTTAAAAGTAAGGTGAGAAAGTCTGTCTGAATTTGTTGCATCAAACGTGATCCGTCTTCCCGTCACACATTTGACTTCCTTATTTATCAAAAGGGAGGCAGCAGCGCTGACATATTATCTTGACAGTGGTGAAGTTTAATGAGTTGCAATATATTGTGACGCTCCGAAATGGAAAACAATTTCCAGTCGATACATGCAGCGTAATGCTTTGGCAAGATTTCATATCGATACAGTCTCTCTCCCTTGATGGATGGATGTGTAATAATGATAATAAGAGTCGGTGTGAGCAGACGATGAATCCTGCACACATGAATATTCATCATGTAAAGTGATAGAAAGTGTAGAATCATGTAGAATAGTTTGTCAACTGGTTGTTTATTGACTTTCTCCACTATGATTTCCTTCCCAAAATGTTCTACATTCTTCTTATTAGTGGTAGCTTGTTCCATTTCCTGTTTTTATTTATTTTCCTCTCATTTCAGATTCTCACTTCCTGTCTTCTGGTGCCTCAGCCCCGCCCAGATTTATTTCACCTGTGTCCTATTATCCCTGCCTCCCTTGTGTATACAATAGTCTGTGATCTTCCAATTTCCTGTGCCAGTTTGTCTTTGTGACTCCGTGTCATGTGCTCCAGCTGTTTTCTGAGTGTGTTTGTGGTTTTGATCTCTGCTCTGACCTTTGCCCTGCTCCCTGTCAGATTTCTTTGTTTCATTCGGGACTGACTGACTGCCTGTGTAACGAACTTTAGCCAGTAAAGACGTTTTAGGGTCAATGATGTGATGCAACCCATTTCCATTAAAAAATTGGACTATTTAAGTAAAAATAAATCTGGACTCAAATGTGGAACCAATATTATTCACTTTTCCACTGCAACACTACGTTTCTTCACAGATTCTATCTAATTTGTCACATTATTTAGAGGAAGAGCAGTGTTTTGGGGGTTTGTAATTTTCCTGCCCAGTGTTGCTAAAATGCATTAAAATCCAAATATAGATACACAGCAAAAAAATCAATTTCAATTTAATGTTTTCAGAGGAAAGTATTTTATGTGTATTTCATTTTTCATTTTTATTTGTGGTCAGTCTTTCTTTTCCTAGAAAAGGTTCAAATGTCATTTCAAATGACATAAAACCAACATGAATACAAAATGTACATTTTAACATATCTGATGCATGCCTTTTACATTTATTTAAAATACTTTTTGTCAAGAGTCCCTCCTCTGTACCAGCCTTGTCACTAGTAAGATAAGATATTCCTTTCCCACACAGGAAAAAGTGACATTTTGTTGCAACAGTAAAAATATAAAATATAGACACAAAAATAGTAATAAATGCAGCAATAAGTCAAATATTTTAAAATTGTATAAATAAAATACAAGAAACTATGCTATGTGCAGGTATTTGTATTGTATTTGTGCAGTTGTCAGGTTGTCCAGGGTCTGCTATGGAGTAGCAGTAGTAGTAGAGTCAAATGAGAAAACAGTAAATCAGAGTAGCATGAAAGACATGGTGACATAAAAACATAAAATATGGGTTCGGGGTGTGTTTGATAGATAAATGAAGAGGTTTGTTAGAATAAAGTATATTACTGAGGTACATTAAGGCCAGTTGCTAAATGCAAATTCCCATAAAGATGTCGTAGCAGGTCTCAGGCCCGTCTGACTCACCGGTTGTTCTTGTCCTAGTTGCATCAAAATCAATCACATTTCATGTGATTTTCACGACATTCCCAGTCCCACTCTCTGCAGTCGCCCACTTATCACTGACCCACCTTAAAAAAGAAGTGTCAGCTGGAGTAGTTCAAACCTTTTTTCAGCAGGCAGGACGTAACAGTGCTGTTTTTCAAGGACTATTTTCACTATTTGGAACAAGCCGGATGAGTTTTTACATCTCACTTTGTTGGAGACTATTAAAACATTACACACTTATAATATAGGTTAGGACTTTCTCTGATGTTCTACTGGATCTAACAGAGCTGTAGTTTAGTATTTGTGCCCTGGAAGAATTATGTTCAGCTATACCACCAGAAGCAGAGCTGGAAATGTGATTCATTACCGCTGAATTTAATATACAGCAACTTAATAATGTACAAGAACATGTTCAGAAAGGCTGTAAAACAACAACGCAGCTGAATATTATGACCATTCTTTACAAACACTTATAAAAGCAGTCTTTTATTGTGCAATTTGTCCGACTGCACCAGTTGTACGTTCCTATGATTATGTTTCTGGCAGCAGAAGAAGAGGCTGTCACCGTCTCCAAACAATGTGAATGCATGCTGTTTGTCATCCGAGCCCGGGCCATTTCTCGGGGGTATTTTCCCCATTTATGACAGGATTTATTCTCTTTCTCTTCTCTTTCTCTCTCTCTCTCCTCCTCTCTCTGTTTCTTTAATATATGTCCTGACTTGCGGGCACTTCCTCATTATTCCTATCTTGATATCTGCCACTGTTAATGAGTGGAGGGACTCGAGTTGCAGAGTTTGAGCATTTGGATTAATGTGGGCGCTGCAGCGGGGAAGTTTGGGAATAGCGCACACTCTCACAGTTCATTACTGTGGATATATGACATTTTAAGGCTGTGAGACGCCAGGCTAATGATGCTCCCCGGTAAACACTGGAGACTGCCAGCCACCGCACCTGAGAGTGTTCCTCTAATAGCAGGAATGTCAACACGGTGACAGGTCCACTTCCTCTGCAGTAACTGCACCGCTGCTGCTGCTGCTGCTGCTGCTGCTTTTAGAAAGAAATCATTTTATTTTTCAACAGCAACTCTTTGGTTGATAAAAAAGACACATTTTAAGATGACACAGTTTGGACACATAAACAGGGACACCTGTTTAACATCCTTACAAGCGTATAATGTTCCAGTTTTGTAGAGACGGACCAACTGGGTGGTGGTGGTGGTGGTGGTGGTGGTGCCACATACTGAAATTCTCTCCTTTATAAAAGGCGCCGGCGTCATTATAGGTGACCTGACTGACAGTGCATGGAAGTGGACCACAACAGGAAATATATTTAGAGAACAGGGCATACTGTTCCAAGACAACACCCCCTTTTATTCCAGTGACAGTTGCATACTGGGCTCAGCGCTGGAGAAGTTCTTCAGGCATCAGTGCTTTTGGGCCCAGAGAGCTCAGACATTAGGATCAGAGTCTGGCTGTGATGGCCACTCTACCCACCAGCACAAAATAATACCCTGATACTATGACTTCATGACTTTTTTTTTTTTTTTTTTTTTTGGTCCATATATCATTTATGATTCTTGTGCTTTCAGCCTGTTCTTTACGCAATTGTGATTGAGGCTACTGCATCACATATAATCTCCTCCTGGCAAGATAGAGCTATTTTACTTTTTGTGATGAAAGCAATTTGTAAGAAAACAATATATATAAATGTAGCTTAAAGGAGCTGTTTTTTAAGTTTTGCTATCGTTATGGCAAAAAACTTAACAGCAGTAGCACCACATTATGTAATAATATGATCAATTTTGACACCGTACTTTGTAATAATCTGCCACATAATAAAACCCTTGAACGTAATAATACAAGACTTGCCACGTTTTGTAATAAGTTGTTACATATTGCGCCAAATGATTACATTTTTTTCATTAAAAAAAAGTGCAACACCCACATTTTGTAATAATTCGATGCAATATGTAACAACTTATTACAAAATGAGACAAAGTTTATTACATATTGCATTGAATAATTTTATTACAAAATGCGGCGTTGTTATATCATAAGGTGAAGATGTATTACATTATTTCATAATGTGGCGTTATTCACAATTATAAGGAGTTGAGCCTTATAGAAACTCTGAAACAATATGGATGTTTAATTCGACCATATGACTAATGATGAGGAGGACAGGGGGAAAATGTGTTGTACTCTACGTACGTACATGACGACGACCCAAGCAGCCAATCGAATGGCTGGTTTTGCATGTGTCATTGCCGAAATTGTCTTTTGAAATGTACTATTGTATTTTATTGTTACTTATTTTATGTAAAGCACCTTGGTCAGCCTAGGTTGTTATAAGATTCTCTATAAATAAACGTGACCTTGACGTGATGAATTCAAGTTTGTCATTTTTCAATTTTGGTCACTTGAAGTTGTAGATTTCAGCTGTTGTTGATTGAATTATTTTATTACTGTGCACAATCTGAGTTTCTTGGCTCTTGGAGAGTAACAATGAAAAACAGCAGCTGTGAAAAACTGAAGTTAGCATGCTAACCAGCTCACTGTGCCTGTCTCGTCACTCTCACGCTGGGCCCTTATTGGAGCCTCAAGGCATCAAACCAGATGAAACTTCATCACACTGAGTCATTAATGTAGGTCGTGATTTCGAGGTGGAGGTTTTGGTTGCACACCATTTATCAATAGATTAATTCCCCGTCATTAAAAAACCTACATCAGCACATGTTGTCATAGCGAGCGGGCAGCCTGAGGATTAGCAACCTACTGACTCATTCACACATCAACAGGGAATGGGGATGCATTTTATTAATCAGTCTGAACCTAAGTGACACTGTAGTAAAAACCCTCGGGTGTGTAACTTTGTACCGATCGTCTCTACACTTTACACCTGTCAGCATAACACAGTCCAGGTGTTGCCGTGTTCAGCCCGTGAACATGAATAATAGATCCATAAAGACTTAGCACCTGCAGAAAGTTGTCATGTGGCCCTCGTCAGGTCGGATAAAAAGCGTTGTCATTCACCTGCTATTGCCATTTGCCTGTAAGGTATGAATTTTTTATTTGCTCTAGTATTGATTAGACCATGCAAACACATAATGGGAAAGAGGGATTTGTTGAGAGGCATTGATCACCCCACCGGCCTGACAGGAACCTCTCTCTTTTTTTTTCTTTTTTTTATTTCCAGTAATGTCATTTTGCAAATGGAGGTCATATTTCAACTTTATTGAGTCCTGCCCCGTCGGCGCAGCAGCTACATGGAGTCAGCATAAAAAAAAAAATGCCTTGGAGTAGCAAAGCCAGCCTCTCTTTTGGGGATAAAATATGCCCATCCCGACACAGGAAGTATTTATCAAGCTTCAAATTGATAACATCAACAGCCAGGGGCACAACCCAACCACTTCACATACGGAGCTAACCCAATATATAACTCCAGCCTGTCCAGCAGGAAGGAAAAAAAAAAAAAAAAAAAAAACCTTCACTTGAGCGGGAGACAAATTATCTTTTGATTTGAAATGGACCATTTCCTTAAATACCTGTATTCCTAATGAGTCCACCCCGCCCTCCCTTCCCCGCTCTCGTTCTCTGCTTGTCTTGCTATTAGTGTCCAGGGAGCTAGCAGCGAGTTGCCCGACTGCCTGGCTGCCTGAGTGATTAACTAAGGCTCGGGGCTGACAGGCTAGCTACCCCTGATACGGGCAGGAGGGGGATAATGTGGGGCTCTGTTTAGCAAGGCGGAGAGGACAGGAGAAAATAGTAGATGGGTTAGAAAGGAACAGAGGGAGTGGGGAGGCAGAGATGATAGAGAGGAGAACAAATGGACAGAGTGAATGTGGAGTGAAAGGAGGAGTGAGGAATCCTAATAGAACAGAGGATGTAAATATATATATAAAAAAATAAAATGAAAACAAAGCCGAGGATGAGGAAAGAGTGAGTTTCTAAGAAGAGAAGACAGGATGCATGATGGGTATGAAGAGAACGGGTGCAGTGGATGATGGGGGGTGCACACAGGACCTCAGATGCGAGTCCCTCATGAGATATCAGTGAAGTCTATGTGGTGATCGAGGCTCAAACTAAAGTAATGATCTGCTCCAGTTGAGAATAGGCCATGTGAGACCGGCTCAGATCTAATGGATGGTGCAGCAGCTGAGCAGGTGTTTCAGTCAGAAAGCTGCTCCGTTGGTGTCGGCGTCTTCTGAATCACACATTTATGGACAGTGTGTATGTGTGTGTGTGTGTGTTTGAATCGGTCCCTGCAGAAAAAAACGCTTTTATGCAATTGCGTAATTCAATGCATCATCTGCCAAAGTTTGCATATTATGCAGGGGTGGTTGCATGTTTGTCAAAGATGCTACACTTTTGTCGCAAAAATCTTGCATGTTTCATAATCGCTGCATTTTCTTTGCTAAAAAGTCACATGTACGTATCTCGACAGAAAGTTGAAAAATGTTGCATGTTTATGTAACCCACCTGGCGTGTGTTCCACCAACCCTGCAGGTATGTCTAATGTCTAGGTTCTAAGAGGAGACTGAAAGTAAAATAGAGCAGAAAAGTAGTAAATGAAACACTTTTATTTCTTCCCACAATAACTAACACCAACCGTTAACCTGTTTCAATTCACTGTATTGTTTTCTGTTTCAATGTTTCAGTGTTTAACGGTTTGTTTCACTTTTTTTCTCGGTATTCACCTTTAAGTTACACAATAGCTTGAAATGGATTTTTTTTCACTTCAATACACTTTTTTATATTTGTAACGAGGACCTTTAACTTGTACACAATTGGGCATGACAAAATTTAAACACACATCTGGCCCAATTTGAAATTAAATGATCAATACCAAAACAAATATGGCAACTTAAAGGACAATTCCAGGTGAATTCAATTCGGGGGTGTATTTTCCTATCATTTTAGGTCTAAAAGAAGGAATCTGAAGATTTTCAGTTTAATCGCTCCTGTTTTGCGGTAGTTGCGTCTGTCCCCACATCGCCACGGCAGCAATGAATGGGTGTGGATGTAAGTTCCGCTGTTTAGGCTGTTTACAGCCCTCAAAGCCGCAATTTTTTTCCACAGACAGCGTCAGGTGGCTACTCAAACATGCACCGAGAAGTTTATTTACTTCAAGCAAGCCGACATGTTTAGAAAACTAGATCTAATTCAAAGTCTCCCGGAGTCTCGCGCGAGACCCAGTTGCCGTGCTCTGTGTGTTCAGGTGCAGTGGCAGCTTCCGTTTGTGTCATAATCACAGGAATATCAACTCTTGACTTGCTTCAAGTGTACATTTTTTTCCAGAGACAGCGTCAGGTGGCTACTCAAACATGTGCCGATCATTTTTTTTTACTTGAAGCAAGTACTGTAGAGCCATACACTGTAGCTCAGTGCGTATGGTGTCAGCTTGGCAACACAAAGGTTGTGGGTCTCACTTCAATAACCTTGTTGGTGCATTTTCCAACCGATCTGTCTCTTTACCTCTTTGTCTTTCTCTCTCGGTCATGTTTCTTGTAAAATGTTCTCAAGACTTTCAGACTTCACAATAAGAGTTTCAATTTAAAAACTTTGAAAATCTTTACCAAACCAACATTTGCAACTCTCACCAAAATGTCGCCCCAATATTGCTGACACTTTTGTCCACTTAAACTCATTACAAATTATGAAGTCCATCAAACTTGCTGGAGAGGATCTTCAGACTGTCCTCCACAAACGATCCACACAGATTTTTGATTTATCAAAAAAAAGTTGAGCCTACAGTGCATGAAAACGTTTGACTGTAAACAGTACTGTAAACATATACCATCCAATTCTTGATAAATACATTTTCAATCTGCTCTTATGGGAACAACTGCAGTCAATGTAAGAGTGGCATTTTTCATCAGATTTTATCTTATGATGCCAAACACTTATTGTTAAAAACAAATCACCAACATTTCCATGCTGTCTAAATGCAATTAATGTATTGATTTTTGTTTACATGACCGTGTTCCTGACATTTTGACAACTTCTGCCTGGCTTGTGACTCCCTGAGTCTATTTGAGAAGTCACACACCATGACTCACTTCCAGACAATTAGCTCAGTGAGTTATGAGCTGGTTTTGGTGCCAGAGGCTGTGGGTTCAAGCCCTAGCAAGGGTAATGATGATGACATATCCAGATGTTGTCAACTAGTAACAAAAGACAATAGTCCATGGTGGCCTTACAGCATCTTTCTAAACTTTGAAAATAAATTCATAACAGATAAACCATTTGTGCTACGGCTTTTCAACTTTCAAATTGCCCAATTTTGTCTATAAAAAAATTGCCCGGCCCCGACCATTGCTGCTCAGCAGCTATAATTGTTTGTTTTGTTTTTTTTGTCTCATCTCCCTAACAGCCTCAGTCTTCTCACTGATGCGCCACACCTGGGTTGTATCTCGGGCTTGATTTGTGGGGTGGGACCAACTGACTATATGAATGAAATGTTTGCTTTGTCTTGTTATCCTGACGAAGATCCACAGGGATCGAAACATTGATCGTTCCACAATAAACAATAAAGGATGATTGATACAGAGTGCGGACTTCACTTCTTTTTCTCTAAGTTTACTTTGTTGGTCCTGCACCTGTAGTGTGTTTGGATGTGCGTGCTCCACTCCACTTTTGTTGTATTTTCCCCACAAATGTTTATTTATATATAAATATTTAGGTACTACTGGCCCGCTGGTATGTTGCACGTATACCACTAAGACACTATAGGCCTACTACAAATCCCACAATGCACTGCCAGTGCACTTCTATCAGGGGGTCCTTGTCCCACTTGTTCATCAGCACCAGCAACTGTTGTTGATTGAGAGGACGATCGACAATGTGTTATTTTTCTTTTCTTGCCGTTATGAAACACACAGCAAGCCCCCATAAGTTCACGACATAGAAGCTAAAAAAATATTAATCAATAGTGAATGAGTCAAAGTTCTTGATATTGGTTAATGGTCAATCATGTGCATCCCTAAATGAAATGACTATGGAAAGCAGCAGATAGAGCCATAATAAATGAATGCAAAATGTATTTATTTAATGATTAATGTTGTATTGTATGCGATAACTTACAGGCTTTGTTAGTTTTAGGTTCAATATGTGCAAAAAAGTCATTTTAATAAGTTCTCAATAAACAACCAGTCCGGCCATCGACTTGTACCAATTTTTAAATTCTGGCCCACGGTGTATTTGAGTTTGACACCCCTGCTTTAGAAGTTAAATGATCCACAAACAGAAACTGAACATCCTTTCAGTGTGACAAAGCTCCGCCCCCTCACATGACTTATAAACCAGGAAACTGCTGCACTTCCTCTTCAGTCCCAGAGATGCAGACAGAAGAACAGATTCACAGATGCAGATTCAGCTTCAGAGCAAAGCAACAACTTCTTGTGAGTGAGTCCAACTACAACACTGCTGCTTCAACCTGCTGACACTCCACACACTGATGGTGAGTTTGACTAAAACCTGGACTCAGAGTCACATTAAACTTCAGTCAAGTCAGTAAAAGAGGGAGGGGAGCCATGACTGACTCTACTTCCTGTCTGCTGTGTTTTCAGCTTCACTCACAGACTAAATGGCTTCCAGATTAGAGGAGGATCTCTGCTGTCCGGTCTGTACGGAGGTCTTCAGAGATCCTGTTGTTCTGTCCTGCAGCCACAGCTTCTGTAAAGACTGTCTGAAGAGCTGGTGGAAGGAGAAACAAGATCGACTGTGTCCAGTTTGTAAGAGAAGATCTTCAAGACACAAACCACCTTGTAACTTGGTGTTGAAGAACCTGTGTGAGAGCTTCTTGCAGCAGAGAGAGCAGAGATCTTCAGAAGCTCTCTGCAGTCTGCACTCTGAGAAACTCAAACTCTTCTGTCTGGACCATCAGCAGCCAGTGTGTGTCATCTGCAGAGATTCAGACAAACACACCAACCACAGAATCAAACCCATCGATGAAGCTGCTTCACAACTCAAGAAGGAACTCGAGGAAACTCTGGAGCCCTTAAAGAAGAAGTTAAAGGGTTTTGAAGAAGTTCAAGTGAAGTTTGGTCAAACAGCAGAACACATTAAGGTCCAGGCCCGACACACAGAGAGGCAGATTAAGGAGCAGTTTAAGAAGCTTCACCAGTTTCTAGAAGAGGAAGAGGAGGCCAGGATGGCTGCACTGAGGGAGGAAGAGGAGCAGAAGAGTCAGAGGATGAAGGAGAAGTTGGAGGCTCTGAGCAGAGAGATAGCAGCTCTTTCACACTCAGTCAGAGCCACAGAGGACGAGCTGAGAGCTGAAGACGTCTCATTCCTGCTCAACTACAAGGCTGCAGTGGAAAGAGTCCAGCAGCGCCCCCTGCTGGAGGATCCACAGCTGGACTCAGGAGCTCTGATAGACCAGGCCAAACACCTGGGCAACCTGACCTTCAACATCTGGAACAAGATGAAGGACATGGTCTCCTACAGTCCTGTGGTTCTGGACCCAAACACTGCTCCTCCATATTTCATCCTGTCTGAAGATCTGACCAGTGTGGGACATGGAGGAGACAAAAAGCAGCTTCCTGACAATCCAGAGAGGATTGGTTATTCCTGCTCTGTCCTGGGCTCTGAGGGTTTTAACTCAGGGACTCACAGCTGGGATGTCGAGGTTGGAGACAGTACATGGTGGGGACTGGGTGTGTTAACAGAGTCTGTGCAGAGGAAGGGAAAGAAGATAGGGTCTGGATTATGGGGAATATGGTTAATTGAAGGTGAATACGGAGCATTTTCACCATCAAGTCCAAACATTTTTCCCTCAGTGCAGAAGAAGTTCCAGAGGATCAGAGTGAATCTGGACTTGAACAGAGGAAAACTGTCGTTCTCTGATCCTGATACTAACACACACATACACACCTTCACACACACTTCCACTCAGAAGATGTTTCCATACATTCACATTGGTGATGAACTCCCAGTGAAGCTGTTACCAATGAAGGTGTCAGTGACAGTGGAGCAGAGCAGTAAGAGAAAAAGAGGACGATCATGTTTATAATGATGTTTATTTCTTAAAGGGAAAAGTCAGTGAATTGAACCTGTTAAACTTCACCTGTCCTCCTGCTGCCTCATTATTACACTTTTTCTTCTTTACTAATTTTTACGTGTAAAATATTTTCACTCGTATCACTCAATTACTGAACATTTGATTCTTCTTCTCCAGAAGAAGATCTGGAGTTCTTCTCCAGATGAAAAAATGTCAAACATGAAAAGTTGAAAAGTGATTCTTGTTTAAGTACATAATATCTGTTCACATGAAATTATCTAAAATGTATCGAGTCACTTCCTCACAAAAGCTGAATATAGATTTGTTCCTGTTTTTCATCAACATAATAAAATGTTGTCTTGACTTGGATTCATATTCAGCTTCGTCTTTAACGTCTCCTGCATCTACACAACATCCCATTCTCTTTATAATTAGCAGCAGAGGTGGAGGAAGTGTTGAGATGAAGTACTGACACCACACTGTGTACAAGTACTCGGCACACAGGTACAAGTACTGCACTTAAACAGTTGCTCCCTTCCACACAAAGAATTAAGATATTCACACTTAGGTTTTTCTAACAGACAAAGACGCTTTCTGACCACAATTGACCCTTCGCCAACTCCTCCCACAAACGGCTATTGTCCAATCCTACGTTAGCAACCGTAACTATAGGCCTGGCAAGCTTTCCGCAGTGAGTCATTACGTTTGCTTTTGTGGACACATTTTGAGACTAGGACGAAAAACATTTGTTTGTAGAGAAGGATGTTGTTGTTGCTGCTGCTACTACGGCGGCGGCGGCGGCGGCAGCAGCAATATAGAGATGTTCAGATACGAGCGGACTTTTTTTTCGACTTGAGCAAGTGTAAATATGGGGATAACCATATGTTCACCTCCGAAATGACAGCTGTACTTTTAGGGCTTTTACCTGGGCTTTCAGGCGAGGGATCCTCCAGGCAGGGATTGCTTTCACTGACTGATACAGCGGTGGGAGAAAACAAAACAGCAGCGAAAGCTGTATGTGGTTCACAATCGCCCAAAAACTTGCAGTTTGACAACGTTTCATGACCAGTGAGATGACGTAAGTCTTCGTGGGTTGATAGACGGTAAAATTACCGGTCCTTACTGCTGCTCTGTACATTGTCCAGTCGTGTCGTTGAACAGATGTTTTATCCTCCTGCGCGAGTCACACGTCACTGAAAACTATGAATGATCTTTGTGACTTCTTCTCTCTATTATCTCAGAACAGTTTATCCAGAAATTTGCTGATATTTCCTTTGAAATCGATACCAAATACTGCCAGGAGCATGGCTGGGAGTGAAAGCTTGCCCGCCGTAGCAACAGTAACCAAGGGGGCGGGGCTTACGCGAAGGATGTCAAGTTTCAAAGCTGTCAGAGCTGGTGTTATTAATCTACATGAGTTCATATGTCTTGACTCCCACACACACATGACATGGTATGACAAGGAAATGTGTACAGTAGACATCCCTATGCACAACAGTAATTTATTTATTAATCAAAAAACACATGAAAAGACCCTTTTCAATACGAGGCACATGCCTTGAACAACTCCTCTACATTAATCTGGACTGACCTGTTCAACATTCAGTCACTTTTCAAAGCTCCGCCCCCTCACCTGACTCACCTGTGATAAACCAAGTTAGTTATTAACGCTGAGGACAAAGTCCCAGGAACAACTTTATTGGACTCTGTCAGTCCCAGAGACGCAGACTGAAGAAGAGACGATCAGATTCAGCTTCAGACCAAACCAACAACTTCCTGTGAGCGAGTCCAGCTACAACACTGCTGCTTCAACCTGCTGACACTCCACACACTGAAGGTGAGTTTGACTAAAACCTGGACTCAGAGTCACAGTAAACTTCAGTCAAGTCAGTAGAGGAGGGAGGGGAGCCATGACTGACTCTACTTCCTGTCTGCTGTGTTTTCAGCTTCGCTCACAGACTAAATGGCTTCCAGATTAGAGGAGGATCTCTGCTGTCCGGTCTGTACGGAGGTCTTCAGAGATCCTGTTGTTCTGTCCTGCAGCCACAGCTTCTGTAAAGACTGTCTGAAGAGCTGGTGGAAGGAGAAACAAGATCGACTGTGTCCAGTTTGTAAGAGAAGATCTTCAAAGCCACATCCACCTGTTAGTCTGACGTTGAAGAATCTGTGTGAGAGCTTCTTACAGCAGAGAGAGCAGAGATCTTCAGAGGCTCTCTGCAGTCTGCACTCTGAGAAACTCAAACTCTTCTGTCTGGACCATCAGCAGCCAGTGTGTCTCATCTGCAGAGATTCAGACAAACACACCAACCACAGATTCAAACCCATCGATGAAGCTGTTTCGAAACTCAAGAAGGAACTTGAGGAAACTCTGGAGCCCTTAAAGAAGAAGTTAAAGGGTTTTGAAGAAGTTCAAGTGGAGTTTGATCAAAAAGCTGAACACATTAAGGTCCAGGCCCGCCACACAGAGAGGCAGATTAAGGAGCAGTTTAAGAAGCTTCACCAGTGTCTAGAAGAGGAAGAGGAGGCCAGGATGGCTGCACTGAGGGAGGAAGAGGAGCAGAAGAGTCAGAGGATGAAGGAGAAGATGGAGGCTCTGAGCAGAGAGATAGCAGCTCTTTCACACACAGTCAGAGCCACAGAGGACGAGCTGAGAGCTGAAGACGTCTCATTCCTGCTCAACTACAAGGCTGCAGTGGAAAGAGTCCAGCAGCGCCCCCTGCTGGAGGATCCACAGCTGGACTCAGGAGCTCTGATAGACCAGGCCAAACACCTGGGCAACCTGACCTTCAACATCTGGAACAAGATGAAGGACATGGTCTCCTACAGTCCTGTGGTTCTGGACCCAAGAACTGCTCATCCAGAACTCATCTTGTCTGAAGATCTGACCAGTGTGAGACGAGGAGATGAACAGCAGCTTCCTGACAATCCAGAGAGGTTTGATTATATCTGGTTTGTCCTAGGCTCTGAGGGTTTTAACTCAGGGACTCACAGCTGGGATGTCGAGGTTGAAGATAGAACACACTGGATACTGGGTGTGTTACCAGAGTCTGTGCCAAGGAAGGGAGATGAGATCATGTCTGGATTATGGGGAATAGGGTTTGATGAAGGTAAATACGGAGCAGTTTCACCATCAGGTCCAAACATTCATCCACTTCGTCCAGAGCAGAAGAAGTTCCAGAGGATCAGAGTGAAGAAGCTCCAGAGGATCAGAGTGAATCTGGACTTGAACAGAGGAAAACTGTCGTTCTCTGATCCTGATACTAACACACACATACACACCTTCACACACACTTTCACTCAGAAGATGTTTCCATTCATTGACACTATTGATGACCACCCAGTGAAGCTGTTACCAGTGCAGGTGTCAGTGACAGTGGAGCAGAGCAGTTAGAGATAAAGAGGATGATCATATTTACAATGTTGTTTATTTCTTAAAGTCAGTAAATTGAACCTGTTACACTTCATTTGTCCTCCTGCTGCCTCATTATTACACTTTTCCTTTTTTACTACTTTACATGTGTAAAATATTTTCACTCTTATCACTCAATTACTAAACATGTGATTCTTCTTCTCCAGAAGAAGCTCTGGAGTTCTTCTCCAGATGAAAAAATGTCAAACATAAAAAGTTGAAAAGTGATTCTTGTTTATGTAAAAAGTTTGTATCTGTTCACATGAAATAATCTCAAATGTATCAACGTGTGAGTTCATCACAAAAGCTGAATGTAGATTCATTCCTGTTTTTCATCAACATACTAAAATGTTGTCTTGACTTGAATTCATATTCAGCTTCGTCTTTAACGTCTCCTGCATCTACACAACATCCCATTGTCTTTATAATTAGCAGCAGAGGTGGAGGAAGTGTCGACATGAAGTACTGACACCACACTGTTTACAAGTACTATGCACAGGTACAAGTACTGCACTTATACAGTTGATCCCTTCCACACAAAGAATTATGATATTCACACCCAGGTTTTACTAACAGGTAAAGCAGCTTTCTGACCAAAATTATGTCAAGTTTCAAAGCTGTCAGAGCTTGTGTTATTAATCTACATGAGTTTATATGTCTTAACTTCCATACACACGACATGGTATGGAAATGTGTACGGTAGACATCCCTATGCACAACAGTAATTTATTTATTAATCAAAAAACACATGAAAAGACCCTTTTCAATACGAGGCACATGCCTTGAACAACTCCTCTACATTATTCTGGACTGACCTGTTCAACATTCGGTCATTTTTCAAAGCTCCGCCCCCTCACCTGACTCACCTCAGATAAACCAAGTTAGTTATTAACGTTGAGGACAAAGTCCCAGGAATAACTTTATTGGACTCTGTCAGTCCCAGAGACGCAGACTGAAGAAGAGACGATCAGATTCAGCTTCAGACCAAACCAACAACTTCCTGTGAGTGAGTCCAGCTACAACACTGCTGCTTCAACCTGCTGACACTCCACACACTGAAGGTGAGTTTGACTAAAACCTGGACTCAGAGTCACAGTAAACTTCAGTCAAGTCAGTAGAGGAGGGAGGGGAGCCATGACTGACTCTACTTCCTGTCTGCTGTGTTTTCAGCTTCACTCACAGACTAAATGGCTTCCAGACTAGAGGAGGATCTCTGCTGTCCGGTCTGTACGGAGGTCTTCAGAGATCCTGTTGTTCTGTCCTGCAGCCACAGCTTCTGTAAAGACTGTCTGAAGAGCTGGTGGAAGGAGAAACAAGATCAACTGTGTCCAGTTTGTAAGAGAAGATCTTCAAAGGGTCATCCACTTAATAACCTGGTGTTGAAGAATCTGTGTGAGAGCTTCTTACAGCAGAGAGAGCAGAGATCTTCAGAGGCTCTCTGCAGGCTGCACTCTGAGAAACTCAAACTCT
Organism: Trachurus trachurus; assembly: GCF_905171665.1. Taxonomy (NCBI): domain Eukaryota; kingdom Metazoa; phylum Chordata; class Actinopteri; order Carangiformes; family Carangidae; genus Trachurus; species Trachurus trachurus. The sequence continues at coordinate 31,432,185 of NC_139898.1, forward strand.
TCTGTCTGGACCATCAGCAGCCAGTGTGTCTCATCTGCAGAGATTCAGACAAACACACCAACCACAGATTCAAACCCATCGATGAAGCAGCTTTGAAACTCAAGAAGGAACTTGAGGAAACTCTGGAGCCCTTAAAGAAGAAGTTAAAGGGTTTTGAAGAAGTTCAAGTGAAGTTTGGTCAAACAGCAGAACACATTAAGGTCCAGGCCCGACACACAGAGAGGCAGATTAAGGAGCAGTTTAAGAGGCTTCACCAGTTTCTAGAAGAGGAAGAGGAGGCCAGGATGGCTGCACTGAGGGAGGAAGAGGAGCAGAAGAGTCAGAGGATGAAGGAGAAGATGGAGGCTCTGAGCAGAGAGATAGCAGCTCTTTCACACACAGTCAGAGCCACAGAGGACGAGCTGAGAGCTGAAGATGTCTCATTCCTGCTCAACTACAAGGCTGCAGTGGAAAGAGTCCAGCAGCGCCCCCTGCTGGAGGATCCACAGCTGGACTCAGGAGCTCTGATAGACCAGGCCAAACACCTGGGCAACCTGACCTTCAACATCTGGAACAAGATGAAGGACATGGTCTCCTACAGTCCTGTGGTTCTGGACCCAAACACTGCTAATCCATATCTCATCCTGTCTGAAGATCTGACCAGTCTGAGAGCTGGAGACAAACAGAAGCTTCCTGACAATCCAGAGAGGACTGATTATTTCTCATGTGTCCTGGGCTCTGAGGGTTTTAACTCAGGGACTCACAGCTGGGATGTCCAGGTTGGAGACAGTACAGACTGGGAACTGGGTGTATTAACAGAGTCTGCGCAGAGGAAGGGAGACGATATAGAGTCTGGATTATGGGGAATATGGTTCTATGAAGGTGAATACCAAGCATTTTCACCATCAGCTGCAGACATTGATCTCCCAGAGCAGAAGAAGCACCAGAGGATCAGAGTGAATCTGGACTTGAACAGAGGAAAACTGTCGTTCTCTGATCCCGATACTAACACACACATACACACCTTCACACACACTTTCACTCAGAAGATGTTTCCATACATTGACATTGGTGATAAACTCCCATTGAAGCTGTTACCAGTGAATGTGTCAGTGACAGTGGAGCAGAGCAGTTAGAGATAAAGAGGATGATCATATTTATAATGTTGTTTATTTCTAAAAGGGAAAAGTCAGTGAATTTAACCTGGTAAACTTTACCTGTCCTCCTGCTGCCTCATTATTACACTTTTCCTTTTCTACTACTTTTCACGTGTAAAATATTTTCACTCTTGTCACTCAATTACTGAACAGTTGATTCTTCTTCTCCAGAAGAAGATATGGAGTTCTTCTCCAGATGAAAAAATGTCGAACATGAAAAGTTGAAAAGTGATTCTTGTTTAATTACATATATGTAAAAAGTTTGTATCTGTTCATATGAAATGATCTAATGCGTATTAACGTGTCAGTTCATCACAAAAGCTGAATGTACATTCGCTCCTGTTTTTCATCAACATAATAAAATGTTGTCTTGACTTGGATTCATATTCAGCTTCGTCTTTAACGTCTCCTGCATCTACACAACTTCCCATTCTCTTTATAGGCGGGTGCATATATGAAAAAAAAACACCTAACCCTAAAAAAATTCTAACAAAAGGTTTCTCAGCTGTTTTTTTATAGTATTAGATGACCTTAATAACATACTAAAAGTTTACCAAAATTTGACCACTAGAAAGGTGTCATTTTCAAGATGGCGTCCAAGATGGATAGGAAGCCTGGGGAGACACCAGAGGTGAATCGGATAAAAAATTTTAACTAACAGATATCACCATGAAACTTCCCAAGTTTATCACTTACATTAAGACAAATATTTTTTGTATTACAAGTTTTGTCAAATTGTATGTTTAAATATGTAAATGAGGCAATATCTAATTAAATATGCGCTAATTTGCATACATTTCCAGAACCGAAATCTGAACAATGGATAAAGCTACTTTCAAAATTCTTGTTTTATTTAGTTGACATACTAGAGTCAGAAGTTTTTACAGAGGGGATTTTGGATATCTCTTTTTATCACTCTGTAAATGAGAAAATACTGTCACCAGCCCTAAAAATTCAAATATCGCTATGTTTTTAGGAGTAAAATGTTGTATAAATCAGGCTATGAATGATATATCAACAAACCCCTCTGTAAAAACCTTCAGAATATAGAAAGGGATCAAACTGGAAGGTTTGGTGTCTGTAAATGCTGCTGAAGTGGAGATTTTGGGCCCAGAGTCTGAGGAAAAACTCAATTTGAGAAAACATGTACATGTAAAATTCCATGTAAATTGTACTTTTATGATTGGTTGCGGATACGGAGGAATTTTGGAGCCAACATAATTGTTCAGGAGAGAGAGAGCTTTACAATGATACCTGACATGACATGGGTCAGACAACAGGCGCACAGTATGTCACAATAGCATGTTCACTTGTGGTGAATTTAGGAGAAATCTACAGAAAAAAGAGACACAATGAAGTAAAATAACCACCTTAATGTGGATTTTCTACCATTTCTTTTGACTTTTCTGAAAAAAGACATGTTAAGAAAGAAAAATAGCCCAAAATCTCAAAATTATCAGTGCATGCAAAATGTTACAAGAAAATACTACAGTGCACAATTTCCATCATAGAATGAGTTTTTCCTCAGACTCTGAGCCCAAAGTCTCCACTTCAGCAGCACTTACAGACACGTAACCTTCCAGTTTGATCCCTTTCTATATTCTGAAGGTTTTTACAGAGGGGTTTGTTGATATATCATTCATAGCCTGATTTATACAACATTTTACTCTTAAAAACATGGCGATATTTGAATTTTTAGGGCTGGTGACAGTATTTTCTAATTTACAGAGTGATAAAAAGAGATATCCAAAATCCCCTCTGTAAAAACCTCTGACTCTAGTATGTCAACATACTAGAGTTGTTCTGGACCCAAACACTGCTTGTCCGAAACTCATCCTGTCTGAAGATCTGATCAGTGTGAGTTTTGGAGGAGATGAACAGCAGCTTCCTGACAATCCAGAGAGGTTTGATCCTTACTGCTCTGTCCTGGGCTCTGAGGGTTTTAACTCAGGGACTCAGTTCACTGGGAACTGGGTGTGTTAACAGAGACTGTGCAGAGGAACAGAGATGAGATTCTGTCTGGATTATGGAGAATGTGGTTTGATGAAGGTGAATACGGAGCACAGTCACCATCAGCTCCAGGCATAGATCTCCCAGAGCAGAAGAAGCTCCAGAGGATCAGAGTGAATCTGGACTTGAACGGAGGAAAACTGTCGTTCTCTGATCCTGATACTAACACACACATACACACCTTCACACACACTTTCACTCAGAAGATGTTTCCATACGTAAACACTGGTGATCTCCTCCCAGTGAAGCTGTTACCAGTGAAGGTGTCAGTGACAGTGGAGCAGAGCAGTTAGAGATAAAGAGGATGATCATATTTATCATGTTGTTTATTTCTTAAAGGGAAAAGTCAGTGAATTGAACCTGATAAACTTCACCTGTCCTCCTGCTGCCTCATTATTACACTTTTCCTTTTTTACTACTTTTAATGTGTAAAATATTTTCACTCTTATCACTCAATTACTGGCTGTATTTTATCTTAATGAGTCATTTCACGTTACGTTTGTTATTATGACTTTGTGTTGAGGGATGAGTTAAGAATGATAAATTACTGAACATTTGATTCTTCTTCTCTAGAAGAAGATTTTCAGTTCTTTAGATTACAAAATGTCAATGAAAAGTTGAAAAGTGATTCTTGTTTAATTACATATGTAATTTAAAGGGACAACGAGGAGTTTCTATTCGGTTATAAAAATGTCTCACGTTAATGTGGATGAATCTCCGCTACTCACACTTGTTAATGGCTCCATTTTCGCTAAATATATCGATCTGTCTCTATCGTTATTTTGTTATTATTAGTGGTGGCGGAAATGCTGGTCGAGCCGACCAGCGTTTCCTTCATGGCGAGTTATGAGAATAACGCCGCAGAATCGCCGTTTATGGTCGGAACTACGATGGTATGTGAACCTCTTTGAACCTCTGACTTTAATTTTTGATGAATGAAAACATGAGTCCGTCATGCGCCGGGTCAAAGAAATGTACGGTGCGCGCGGAGGCTCATAAATGTAGTGTGAAAACGCTTCGCTTTTCCAAAACTCCTCGTTGTCCCTTTAAGTAAAAATTGGCACTACTTACCCCGCTCTCCCCTACATATGTAAAAAGTTTGTATCTGTCCACATGAAATTATCTAAAATGTATTAACTTGTCAGTTCATCACAAAAGCTGAATGTACATTCGTTCCTGTTTTTCATCAACATAATAAAATGTTGTCTTGACTTGGATTCATATTCAGCTTCGTCTTTAACGTCTCCTGCATCTACACAACATCCCGTTCTTTTTATCATTAGCAGCAGAGGTGGAGGAAGTGTTGAGAGAACCCGCCGCATTATCAAGGATTATTGGCCACAAGAATCACAAAAAAACTCCATGGTTTTCTGGAAGGCAAAGCAAGGAAGAACTGTTTAGTACACACACACACACACACACACAGACACACATACTGTATGCGACTGCTGTGAATCACAGTGACAGCTGCAGGTTGAAGTCCATGAAGTGCTTGATGAGAGGCTGCAGTTTCAGAAGTGATTCTCTTGTGGGCGTGGAGCCGACAGTGAGAACAGGTTCATTAGCACAGTGGAGCGATTCGTGACAAGAGACAAAGAACAAAAAAAAGAAGGTGTGTAACTTCTACCCGTCGGCCCACATGCTTCAGTTTTGTTGCGATGAGCCTTTTTCTCAACACATCTCCGTCCCTCAGGACTCTTTAATTGACAATTGACAATCAAGATGCAGCAATTAAACCTTTCCATTTATAACTCACAGCTTTCACACTGGCTCTGAGAACACAGGGCTTTATATAGTTTTGTCATCATGTGTTTACAGGCCTTTTAAACATATGAATTTAATTTTCATTGGCACACTATTCATGAGCATCACAGCTTAGTTTCCTGTGCAGCCGAGCGTCTTCACTCTCTCTCTCTCTCTCTCTCTCTCTCCATCTCTTCTGTCTGAAAAAGCCATTGGTCAAGAAAAAATGAATATTACTGCGCCAGCGTTTTTCTCAATCATTATGCATTAGCTGCAAATAGAGAGCATATCACACTAACTTTTTTTTCCTCTCCTCACTCTCTCCTCCTTCTAAAAGGGGGCCTGAAGAAATCCAACAATTTTGGTGGCAATAACTATTCACAAATTCTGAGGGGACAGATAAGATTCAGGATTGGAGGAGCGTGCACATTAATTTTCTCTTCCAACATGAAATCATGGCGGCAGCATTTTCCCCCCTAGAAAATGCTTGGCTCTGTATTTTGTCACCTTATTAGTGTCTTCCCTGTCCCGACGCTGCTGTGGGTACTTTCCATATATGACAATGTGACAAGTTGCAGAAAGCCACTGGGCTCTTCTAGGTGAGAAAGTGTCATCGAGGACCGATGGGAACTACGTAGGAAAAATAATAAATTCTGCACTTAGTAGCGCCTATAGGGCCATATCTTCATTTCTGCCTCAATACCCCTGGTTATTGTAATTTGTATTATTAATGTGTAGGTGGATATTAAAGACTGTATCCGCTGACAGTCTGCCAGGAAGAAGATGAAAAAGAAGAAGAAGAAGACGGCTGGCTGAATTCATCATTCAAGTTGATGTAATAGGAAAAAGAGAAGTTCTATATTTCTTGCAAACGAATCCACGTTCCACAAAACATTAGTCTTTTGTTTCTGTTGAAGCAAAACGGGAGACAAAGGCTGGCACAGTATGGAACCAGAATCCATTCAGTCACACACACACACATACACTTCCTGTCTGGCTTTTATTAAAGGTACATTGTGTAGGAATTACTCCCATCTAGCGTATTGCAAGCAACTCAATCGTATTTTTCATGCTGCATTCACGTGAAATTGGGCAGACAGCAGACGCACGACAGCCGCTGCACGTAACGGCATACGATCAGGGTTTTGGGATCTAAACAGTGACTTTGGCGGGCCGGCATTCCTAAATCCTAGCCGCCACTCCACTGCACCACTCCTTAAAGGTACATTGTGTAGGAATTCCTCCCATCTAGCTTTGCGGTTGTATATCACAAGCAACTCAATTGTATTTTTCATGCTGCATTCACGTGAAATCTGGCAGACGGCAGACGGACGACAGCCGCTGCACATAACGGCATAAACAAGCCTCTATGTAAACAAGTGGTCCGTCAGCACGAGGCAAAACAATACACGTGACAATATGTTGTCATGGCGATGTCGTATTGTTTACCTGACCATGTCGATATGAATGATATGAACGGCTAATTCAGAGCTGAAAGGAACACTTCAGTTTGTTGATGGGGGTGATTACTGATTAATGAAAAACAGACTTTTGAACCAAATAATCAATTTTCGTGAATAGATAACAGGAGAAGTTACACAATGTCCCTTTAAAAAAAACAACAACAACTATTCTATAAAGTGAGAACCACCATGGAGGCGTGAAGCAACTTCAGAGGAAGAGAGTGAGGGAAACTCTGCAAACTGGGGTGGGGTGGGGCGGAGTGGGGGGTGACTCACCAACTGGGATCAAAATACTGCAACCTGTCATTTTCCATCTCTGCTCCTCTTCTGGCATTGTCCTTTGAAGTCCTCTCCGAGGCATTAAATCATGCTTAATTAACATAATAGGAGTGTTAATGGCAGCCGTGCAAATCACAACATCGAGCAGCCATTAGCAGGCAAACACACAAACAAAGGATGAGCATTGATTAAAAGGGTAAAACTGCTTGACTTGCAGTAAGGTAAAAAAAAAAAAAAGAAAAGTAGAAAAGCAGCTCTTTAAGTGTTGTTGTTTTGTTTTTTTTCCCATTGAGGGGCCATTTAGTCCACGTACACCTACGTCTAAACAGAGCCAGAGCTGGAAGAGGCGTTATCACATCCATGGCTGCACCGAGGAAGACTGACATGTATGCCTTTGCACAGTGCAGCCAATTATTTCCCTCTCCAAGCGAGTACTGCTGTGCTGACTCTCAAATACTGACACATCCAGCAACAGCGTTTGAAGAACATTTCCCCCCCTTCACCTTCACACTCGACGAAAAAAGAAAGAAAGAAAGAAAGAAAGAAAGAAAGAAAGAAAGAAAGAAAGAAAGAAAGAAAGAAAGAGAGCTGCTTGGTGTGTGCAGCTTATTTCAATCAGAGTTGCAGTCAGTTCTCCAGAGGTTTTATTACAAATATGTTAAAAGCTGCAATTATTATATTTATCCTTGTTGCTCCCATGTTGCTGCAAAAAGCCCCCGAGGAGCGACACGAGGTGGAGGCTGAAGAAGAGACACGGAGATCAGAGATGTAGACATGACAAAAAAGAGAAAATCAGCCCTCGGGCCTCAACATCCTGCCTGTTTCCTCTTCCTCCCCTTCTTCTTCCTCTCCTGCAGAAACAGGCTTCACATAAACCTCACTGAAGTGCAAAATTATATCAACACAAATGCCTTCAAATCAACCGTTAGCACTTTTTCATCATGAGCCATTTAAAACCCTTCGTGATGAGGAGAATGGGTGATGGGGGGGTTTCACACCTTCTCCTGCTAAAATCTGCCTCCCTGCTCATCACAGAGACAGAGAGAGAGATTCTCTGCTTCTCTGTTTTACCTGTGTTGACTCTTTCTTCTGCGCCGCCTGAGGGGAAACCAGGAGGATCAGAGCGCTGCTCAGCTCCATCCTTTAAACTCTTCCTGTTCCTTGTTAATAACAGTTACGCACCCAGTTTCTGCACCGACCGACACCTGTTAAACAATCTGAGCAACGTGCGTCACGTACCATACCGCATCCGTCGTTAAAGGAGAATTACAGTCATTTTTGACCCCTAAATCATTGTCCTGATGGTCACCCAGTGTTGGGGGGAGCAAAAAACGCGACTAAAATTGATGCAGGCAAACCAGAGTTACACCATGGCTACCCGGCACTCGGGATAGCCACAACGCTAACAGATGGGGGCAATTCTTTCAACCACAACAAACACTCAAAAAACTATCAAATATCTATGGTACATGACTGGAATCCTTATGACACACCACTGAACTCATATAGTGTATACGTATAAACAGTGTAAACTTTGTGTTTTTGCATGTAGCCACTCACATCAGATAGCTGAACTCTGAAACATCCTGGAAAGACATTACTACCCGATCACAGAGCGCCTGCTCTCCCCGACACAGAAACAAACACCTTTTTCCTTGTTGTGATGATTTCTTTACAAAAATAAACGGTCGGAGATATTTTGGACATTACCACTGCACTGCTCCACCACTTATTTTTGTAAAGAAATCATCACAACAAGGACAAAGTGTTTGTTTCTGTGGCGGGGAGAGAAGGCGCTCTGTGATGGGATAGTAATGTCTTTCCAGGATGTTTCAGAGTTCAGCTGTCTGAGGTGAGTGACTACATGCAAAAACACAAAGTTTATACTGTTTATACTCTACACTATATGAGTTCAGTGGTGTCTCTAAGGATTCCAGTCATGTACCATAGATATTTGATTGTTTTCTGAGTGTTTGTTGTGGTTGAAAGAATTGCCCCCATGGGTTAGCGTTGTCACTTTCCCTAGCCCTGAGCTCTGGTTTGCCTGCATCAATTTTAGTCGCGTTTTTTGCTCCACCTCAACACTGGGTGACCATCAGGAAAATGATTTAGGGGTCAAAAATGACCGTAATTCTCCTTTAATGCCTCTAATGCTCCTGCTGCTGCTTACTTAAGACTATAACAGTCAAATTCATTTCTTTCTCCCACTCCAACTTCTCTCCATCATGAACTGATTATAGAGCTGCGTTCACGAGACGCCTTTTCTACATTATCAGCCGGCAAACCACATTAGGCTGGAAAAAAAACAACAATGACAAGCCGTCATTGTGTTGCCTTCACTCCCCCCCCCCACCACCCATAATGCACAGCATGATCCGCTAGCTGCCTGCTTTCAACTGACTAAACGCTGAATTTATGAGTCTTTAAATGAATACTTTAGAGAGGGAGGATTTACATCCTGCTGCGGTGACTTAGTGTTTTAGTCTCGCATTCGTTCAGACAGGACGACACTGAATATTTATGATTTATTTTAATTTGCAGAGAGACATGCACAGTCTTTATGGAACTCACTGTAAAACTGTCCAAAACACAACAACAACCACAACAAAATGAGAAGTGTTTCAGACTGTACGAACACTTCTCTGTCCTTGTGGACTGAAACAAACATCTCAGTCTGTCCAAACTGTCAATCTGTCCACACAGACACTTATGTTACTGCTTTAAACACAGGATTGTATATTTGTCAAAATTAGAGACGCTTCAGTGGAAGATTAGACGTATAAATTATTGATTTTATCTTTTTCTTTTTACCTTTAAGCATCGACTATCTCTGTATTTGCTTCACCTGCAGAGGATTGGACATATGGTGTGTTTCCATTAACCCGATTAATGTGCAATTAGAAACTGTGAAGTAAAATGAAAACAGTATTGGAAACGTGAGTCAAATTGTGAAACCATGATTAGCCAGGCCACGGGTCTCACTAACCCCCAATCTCCACATCCTCTCTCGTATCCGTTGCGGTTTAGCTCCAACTGTCGGATCAAACCTTCGCCTACTGGATGTGTTACGTCTCCGGAGCCCAGAGCAGCTGGAGCCCGGAGATCACGGGAGAACTTGAAGCTAACGTGATAACAGCCGTCTATAAAGTCAGATTAACAACAGATCACTTTGCCTTTCTGAGTTTGATTTGCTGTTCACTTCAACATTACTCTGTAATTTCCTCCTGTCTGTGTCTTTGTAGAACCAATGTGTTGTATCAGAAAATGTTGCAATCTCCATGATTATTATTTTTCTTTAAGGGATAGTTCAACATTTTGGCAAATTATCCTATTGCCATAATCCCTATAGTCATAGCAGAAGGTTCATTACCTTTAATTATTGGTGCAAGCTGTTTTTAGATTGGCGGAGCAGAGACGCAAGCTGCTCAGCTAATGCAACAAAGGCGTGCGGCACTTTTGCTTTTTCCGCATCAAATACACAATCCAACAACTCCAAAACACTCTTGTGGACAAGTTGTGACCTGCACATTCACCACGCTATGAGATAATAATATAGTAACATTACGAGACAGAGTTCTTTAAGAGGAAAATGCAGCCGGAACTACAACTTCATGCGTCGTAATGATATTAGGGCTGTCCCGATTATCATATTTTGATAATCGAATATGACCGGGGGGGCAAACAAACACTGCATCTCCAAAATCAGGCAGGTTTCCAAGATGCCAAGTAGCCTACTCATTTTAATGTAACAATTGCTGATGAGAACCAGTGTCAAAAATGAAAAAAAAAATTGATCACAGACTTCATGATCGATTACCATGGCAATGAACGAACCTTCGATTTTTTGGGGTCAGCCCCAGTAACTATATGCTATTATTTCATAGCGTGGTGAATGTGCAGGTCACAACTTGTCCACCAGAGCATTTTGGAGTTGTTGGATTGTGTATTTGATGAGTTTGATGAGGGAAAAGCGCAAGTACCATGCGCCTCTGTTTGGTTCGCTGGGCAGCTTGCGTCTCTGCCCTGTCAACCTAAAAACAACATGCACTGATGATTAAAGGTAATGAACCTACTTCTACAGTATGACTATGGATATAAAACTAAGTACAAATGACTGTGCATAGTGCAAACTGAAGGTGCTTTTACACGAGGTGGTGATTATAGACTCCCATCAGCTGTTTAGGAGTCTGAAGCCTGAGGGGAAGAAAGATATCTGTCCAATTTAAGTCCAATATTCAGTCTTAGCTCCGGTCTCTTTAGCTGCTAAATGCTCCACCATGTTCTCCTCAACACTTAGTCTCCGGCTTCATCTCTCTGCTGTTTGGTGTTCAGCAGGTGGTGTACACTGGATTGATGGGAACTTTGGGCTAAGAGCAGCCACCTGCTGCTACTGTAAACACTGTTGTTTGCAAATGCAGCGAGAATGAAGTCGAACTGTAAAGTTGCAGGCTGGAAACAATCGACTTCTCGTATAGCTGAGAGAAGCAGCACAAGTGTTGATTAAATCCACTGAATTGTTGAGGGTTTGATTTGCATTAAAACACTTTTACTTCCCAACTTCCAGCACACTGTGGTTTTCATCAGCAGAGTTTACAGAGAGGAAAACTTTGTAAAGACTCTGGATGGATAGAAGTACTTTCAGTTCTCATTGTATTTGAACGGTTATATGGATTAGCATTTCATCTCAGTCAATTTCTCTAAAAAGTTATATATATATATATAAAAAAAAAAATCTTCAGGCCTGTCTGATCGACCAAACTTTACTTTCTGACAAACAGCCTCAATCAATATGAATGTTTATGACTGTATTTGATCTGTTTCATTATAAGAGACTGAATATTTTCATGCATCCTATATTTTTATAATCTATTTGATATGTTAATGTTTTATACAGACACCTCTGCTTGTTTAGCTGTTTTTACCTTTCATTCACTTATTTTTAATATATGAATTTCTTCAGATTATTTTGAATGTGTATGTTTACTTCATTAGGTGAGATATCGCTTCTACTAAGCACTATAGACTTTTTTTTATTATCTTAAATAATACTTGTTTATTGTTTTTTATTTTTTTATTTATTTAGCTATTCTTATGTGGAACTTTAATTGTACAAATAAAACAATCAATTGTAGCAGCATTTTTCTCATTATCTGTGCGCATATTTTTGTTGGTTTCCAATGTACGATCGATGGCAACCAATTATATTTAGCCTAACTTCTCTCCATTTATCATATTGTTATTTTGTGTGTTTTTATGATAATTTTCTATATTTAAACATTCATTCATTCTTTGATTGATTCATTCATGATAAATTCGAACAGTCTCTACAGCTGTGATGTTCGACAATAAATAAACCTTTTTTTCTACAAGTCTCTCCTGCCGTAAAACCCCGCCCCCGACACACCTCCAGCATCGGCCAATGGCGTCCCTTCAACTACAGGCTGAGGCTACGCACTTTCTTTTTTTGAAAACTGGCGCCATAAGAGCCAAGATGGCGGCTCACCGTACTGGAGGAGTAGCAGCAGCAGCAGCGTCGTCAGCTCCGTGCCTATCTCTGGCTTTTGAACACAGTTCTCGGTCGTGTAGTGGGATTCATCCTCGTCTGTCTCGTCCTGTGGATTATAAAGTGTGGACCCACGCAGGAACATCGGAGCTACACAGGGATCCTCCTGAACCTCCTGAGCAGCAGCAGCAGCAGCAGCAGCAACAACTAGCATGGCAGCTTGAAGGTAAGTCCGACACTGTGGAAGACCCTCTATTCGCTTTTCTAGGAAGATGAGTTACTCTGGTGGAAAAAAAACAAAAACTTTATGTTGGTCTAGTTGAACTGTCCTTGTTGTTCATCGCTGCTGTGGGACATTTTGGACATTTTGCTTGTGTGGTTTCATCTGACAGCAACGTTGTTTTCTTTAGTGATTGACATTTGGACTTTAGTAGGATTTAACTGTGTTATGTTGTCAGTTGTCTCTCTTGCTTGTGTTGGTGGTTGATTGAAGGAAAGGTTCATGACACAGGGTCTAAGGTGGCTGACTTGTGAATGGTTGTGGTGGATTAACCTTCATACTATTGAAGGCAGCTGTGGCTAGTAGGCAGGTAGGGTGAGTGTACCTATTAAGCCCACCAAATCTGCTTTTCAGCCATTTTTAATATATACCACCCCAATTTAAGTGAAAACATTTTAGTTCAAATGATAGTCTAATGTCTAATTTGAAGTGTCAATCATTCATTTATACCAATTTTTAATGTTTTTATTGTTTAATTTGTCAAAATATACCAAAAATCTGGCATGGGCTTAATGGGTACTTAATGTACCCTTTAAGCCCATGGGTGTTCCAAATAAGCCCACTTCATGATTTGTTGATAAATACATATATATATTTAAAAATCTAAAAAATCCAAAGTTATTCTATTAAAATATGTAATCTCTTAGCTCTCAATAGCTATTTTCATTTTGTCTCCACTCCTTTCCTTGGCCCTGTAAATGGCATTTGAAATAGGCATGATCGGCCTATTTGCTGTGTTGTCAACACCGGAAAAGCTAAACTTACAACATGTCTTCTTTGGAATGTAGCCAAAAAACTATTCATGAACAAAATAAAAATTAGAATCGAAATTACTCTTCAGTACTTAAGCTTTCAATATCTGTTGTCATTTTGTCTGTATCTCTATCCTACATTATACAATTGGCATTTACATTTGGCCAAATTTTCTGGTCCAGCCAGCTGGTTGAAAGTGTTTTTATCTAGATTTCTGAAGACCCAATGACTGAGAGAAAGACAGTTTCCTGGTTCAATACTATTTTAAGGATAATAAATGAATCAATTTCAGTATTTACAACTAAACAAATAACTTTTTAAACATAAAAACACAGCTTAAATAGAAACAATTAATAAAATGAATGAATTGGCCGATGCAATATCACTAATATTTAAATTTGGGTATTTAATTATCTGAATTATGAAGCTGATTGATTAGGTGAGGTCAAACTTAGGCAGGAAAATGGTTCAAAAGTCGAAAGGAAGAAACTCTCCATTGAAACACAGCCAGTGGGCTTAATGGGAGCAGGTGGGCTTAAAGGGAACATCAGTGAATTACTGGTTAAAAATCTGAATATTTTTATTCTACACACATGGCATTTAAAAACAACTACATGACATGAATCTATATAAGCTGCACTAACATAACATGAAAAGTATTAATTGATCATGTATTTAAGTAATTAGCTATACTCATTTACATCTGCCCTAAATGGTGTGATTTTTTTGCTACTGTCCCCTTTAAGCCCACTTGGTAAAAATGTTAATTAAAAAATAAATAAAGATAAATATTCATATGTATTATCAATTTAACAATACAATAGGATATTCTGCATACAAAAATGTAAACTATCCATGTTTATCATGCTTTATGTCATGGCAATGAACAATGCTATGCAGTGGCTGCATAGATGCAGCATGTGGGCTGTTTGCTAGCATGCTAAAATGCATATTTTGAATTCAAAAGAAAAACTATTTCTAATTCTAATAAAATTCTAACACATGTTTTATTTAAAGCACTAATCTCTTAAATTTTGATAACAAATGAGTACTTAGCTAAAGTCGGAGTAGAAATATGGAATAAATATCGTTTTTTCAGGGCATCAAAATCACTGAAGTTTTTTTGCAACTTCTTCAGGAGCAGCAGGCACATGTCACACATATGCTTCGATAACTCAAGATTGACAAATCTGATTTGCTTAGAATAAAAAGCATAATTTATGTAACAAGCTGCTTCATTGGAAGAACCATGAACCAGCAAAAATGGTGATGTAGTTTTTTTTTTATTTGACTCAGAAGTCACAAGTGGGCTTATATGGTACGTGGGCTTAATAGGTACACTCACCAAAGCCTGGTGCAACATATTGTAGGTATTAAATTTAAAAACTATGAACTTTTGTCTGGATACACCCCCTCTATTGATCCATCTCGGCTCCTACTGGTCCCCCTGAGATCTAGAGTCTGTAAAGCAGCCTGTCAAATACAGCTACATAATAATTAAATTGCTTAAAAACAGAAACAATTTAGGGTGATCAGCTGTCACTTGTTGTTAGCTATTCCTCAAATTAAATTTAATTATGATGAAACTTTTTAGCTCCAGTGTGAAACAAATCTGAGCTTTGTCACAACACATTTTAAATCAAAGTTAAAATCATAATTGGTTATCATCTATTCTAATAAGACTCATTTTGTCATTAGCTTTTTTTTATTGTACTTTTTTCCCCCTTTAATTAATTTACTGTTGATCTTGTTGCTTGTATTATTGTCACCCTGTGGATAAAATCTACTACATAAATACAGCTGCTGCCTCTCCTGCTCTTGGTTTGACAGCTTACGTAATTGACCTTCAGCACTCAGGATTTTCATACAATCACAAATAAATTTGACCCCGAGAGCCTTCAGCATGAGTGACTGTAACAGATAGGGAGCGTGTAATCAAAAGAAAAGCGTCTGTTATGGAGCCGTTCAGAGTGACAGTCATCCTGCATTAAACACTCAGGAATTCAAGTGTTCCTCTGTGGTTCATCAGCAGCACACCTCCACCTGTGACACAACGCACAGAACGAACGGGGTTAATAGGGTTCAAGTGCTGCTCATGTGCTGGTGATCAAGACCTGCAGACAAAGTGACTCAGTCTGTGTTATTACATTATTTTCAGCTTGGATTTTTTTCTTTCTTTCTTTTAATGAGGATCGGCTGATTTGCTTCGTTCTTGTTATGATAAAACTCCTGTTACTAAAGCCAGAAGAGTCTTAAAGAGTCAGACTTGAGGACACTTGTCTCATCCTTGACCCCATGTCCCAAAAACGTGGGTGTCTGTGATTCAGTGGGGAGAGGGACAAACAACAGGATGGATGGAGTTAGGGCTGCAACTAACGATTATTTTCATTATTGATTAATGTCCACAAACCAAAGAGAGACTCAGTTCATTGTCATAAAGGAACAAAGAAACCAGAAATATTCACATTTAAGAAGCTGAAATCAGATAATTTTGACTTTTTTTCTTTAAAAATACTCAAACCGATTATTGTTCGATTAATCGATTAATTGTTGCAGTTCTAGATGGAGTCGCAAGTAGTGATCCAGCTGTGCATTTATTTACAGTGGGAAAACAAAAGAATGAAACCAGAAGGGAGCAAATTTGCATTGGTACGTCCTCCGTCTGCGAGTCCCTAATGTAACTACTGCACTTTGCAGACACTTTGGTGCGATGAAGCTCTTGATGTGTGGTTTTTATTTGTGTCAGTTTTTAGATGGATTTTTTTTTTAGTTCTTACATTCTGTGCTAGTGCAATTTTATTTAACTTTTATTTTATGATATTTTTTAGCCTGTTATCATGACTCAACATAGTGAAGCAACCAGTTGCACTGAGGACCATTTCACTTAGTTGATGTAATTGTCCTTGACTTTGTTGTGCGTCTGTGTTTTATTTCACACTTGTAGCTCTGTTGCACTATGTTGTAGCTCTGTTGCACTATGTGCCCAAGACAATTTTCCCTTCTGGGACAATAACGTTTTTTTTGATTTGATTGAAGTAGTGGCTAGCTGTAGCTGTTCAAATGAAGGTCGGACTGTTTGATCGCTCAGGATTGTTGCACCTACTTCAACAGTGTTGTCATAGCTACTTCTTTTAGGGATTGTCATGAATAATGGGTGTAGGGGTATCAGTAAAATCTCTGGGAAATTGATTTTGACCACGGGGGGCTACTGCCGGACATACCATCTCTGTCAACATGGGAATCAAACCCATGACCTTAAAGCAGAAGTAAGCGGGATGTTTGTATTAATATAAGTCTCAAATAGTTATATCTTCTGACAGAAATCACTTCTATAGAGTGTTTGGTCTGAAACACGGGTCTGTCAGTCATTCTGCTCTGCTCTGAGCCGAGGAGAAAACTTTCCTTGTATCCTACAACCTTTATCCAATGAGGAGAGAGAACGGCATAAAGGGGCGGTCCTCTCTGTGTGTGCAGCCAAGGGATGCGCGTGAATGTGGTGACATAGGGACGAGGGCGGGGACTGCTAACTCCATCGGCTGACAGGAAGTTAGCCAAAACCACCGGATCGCTTACTTCTGCTTTAAGGTCAAGGCAGAACTGATCAGACACATGATCATCTTTCACTGAGCTCTCATATGGAGGAGCTGTAACCACATAACACATGTATCACATGTGCGTATAGATAGATAGATGTGTGTGTGTGTGTGTGTGTGTGGTTGGGGTGATGTTTATAAACAGGTTAACGAGCGCCAGGTGGATTGTTTATAAACCTTAACGAGCTCTGGCCTGAGGCTCAGAGGTTACCACGGCAACTTGAGGTGGTTGCCAATGACGATAGGGGCCCTCAGGCTGAGGCAGACGGAAATGTGGAGAAAAAGAGCAATTTTCTACCTCTGCACTGGTCTCACATTTGGGCTTATTCTGACAAAACAGTAACTCCTATCAGAAAAAAACACAGACCATCAGCGCTGTAAGGACTTCCTGAACGATTTGGTGTGATTTTGGTGTTTCTACAGTTAATATTTTGGAGACACTTGCAAGTTTAAAACAGGGGTCCGTTCTGCTTCTCTCAGAAAATCTTTGTATTGGTTGTCAATGAGGAGCAGAGACAGACGTGGCTGCACTTAGAGGCTGCCAATTCAAATTCTGTAAGTCTCTCAGATATTTTGAGCACATTGTGAGAGACAGAACAAGTTTGTCTACAAATTTGGAAAAAATCGTGTGTAGAGTGTAAATTGTGTTTTTTTTTTCCTGTCGCTCAATATTGTTATCTAATTATCGTCCAGGCCTACGCACAAGTAAAAGATTTTCCGTCTCCGTGTGGAAGAGGCCTCAGTGACTTCTTGTGACTTCTCCATTTCTTGTCTTTATTTGATCGTACTCACCTTGTGCAGCTGTTTTACTTCTCTCTTTATCTAGTTTTTCTCTCTTTTTGTTTGCCCAATTACCTCTGGATGCTCCTGGTCCTGTTCATCTCTGTGGTTTCCTTCAGTTTGTGCTTCAGATTTTTGCCCTCTGGGTTTTTAGCTGCCACAGTTTGGACTTTCTAACTTTTGTTTGCCAGTTTGTCAAATTAGACGACTGTTACTACAACCTCTAGCCTATATCCTCCACGTTACATCTTGTTTTCTAAATACCAAAATGTTAGACACGGTTCAATATGAGTTGAATTTTGAAGACAAAACGACACCTTTTTTTTGTCGTCTCGTGAAAGTTGAAGAAAGTTACCGAGGTGTTTTCGTCACTTTTGCGCAGACGGACGACCTCTTGTCTTGCAAATCAAAGGACTTGAAAGCATCACACGGACACAGTCTAGTGAAATGAGATGTAAAGAAGTGGCATTGAGGATGCAAAAGCATTCGTTGGGCTTAAAAGCAAGACAACAATGAACCCACCACTTGAGGGAAGACAGAAGAAGAAGAGACGCTCGATAAACTGCTGCTGCTCCTGCAGCGTCTCACTGACCATGAATACAGCTCCACTCTTTCTACTTTATGACCTTTTATGTAGCTTTTTATGCACCGAGGGGGGAAAAACAGTCTGGGTAATTGTCAGCAATGCTTTCATCACACACACATGCACACAAAATCCTCTTGGCAACAGGAACAAACCACCATTTTTAATACAGGAAGAGCGAGAGGTGCCGTGTCGAGCCTACGTCCAGGTCAAGAATCGGCTCGCAGATGCTTTGTTAAAGACTAAAACATGACTGTGACATTTGAATATTTCCCTTCAGCTCTGAACCCATTACCATCCTCGGAGAATATTTTCATTTCATAGAGAAAACAGCAGCACGATCATTTTTCTATAATGATCTTCTCTATGAGGAACAGGCCAAACATCACCTTTCATTCCGACTCCCAGAGTAATGGGAATGTAAATGCATGTTAAATGCTAAATGAATTTTTTTTTGTATGATACAGTTTCCCTCTAAGTGACCTGTATAAGAGCTTTTTTTCCCTCCCCTCCTCTCCGTGCCTCCACAGTGGGAGCGCTGCCCGTTCATACTAATTCATAATAAGTTGTCTTGCGAGGCAATCACTCACGGCTCTGCTGCAGTGACCCGTTCCCCGGCAAGGAGAACGACTTAAAAGAGCAGCACAGATGATTTCATGAGACTGCACAGTCCACCCACCTTTAACTAATGACTTGGAAGTAATGGCCTCCAACAATTTTATATTTTTCATTGACAGTCCACATTAGAGCCAGCAGCATAATGGAGAAACTAGGCTGTGATAAAGGAAGAGGCAGCGGGAGGGAAGTCCACACAGCTTTTGTCTTAAGACACGTTGTTCTGCGGATTTTTAACCTCACGCACCAGGAAATTACACTCATTTACATCTAATTTTATTATATGGACATAATATTTACTATTGAAGCATCTTATTTAAAGGATTTTATGGTCATGTTTAACAAGATCTTAACTGGACTTTCTTCAGAATATTGAACCAAAATATATTTCTTCCAGCGAAAATTATCATTTTCATCTTTACGTGTCTTTTGACTGATTCCACAACTTACCTACAACTCATCTCTTTGCACTTGCTCACAACTTCTCATTGACTTTACAGACTTTACATTTAGTGAAGTTTGGGATGAAACAGATTTGGTCTAGTTTTCTTCCGGGTGTGACAACAATGTTTTAGCCGATTCCTTTTGATAGTTTAGTGGAACCAAATTCTTTAATCCTAACAGTGTTGTAGCTAGGGCTTACCCAAAAAAGCCATGGAAAATCGATCATGAAGTCTGTGATCGATTGTTTTTTTCCTTCCTTTTTTCCTTTTTGACACCGGTTCTCATCGGCACTTGTTACATTACAATGAGTAGGCAACTTGGCATCCTGGAAACCTGCCTGAATTTGGAGATATGCAGTGTTTGTTTGCCATTACTTTCATTATTTCTTCAACTTGTGTCATTCGTTGTTGTGTTTTTCCAGGATTCTGATTGGTTAGCATGGCTTTATGCTCCTCGTTACACTGCCACCTACAGGTTTGGCATGCACAGAGCAGCCTTTAATGGCATATTTGCGCAGGTTTGTGTAAATAACTAGCTTTTTGAAAACGATTTCGTGTGATAAACGATAAAGGGGGAAATATCAGTTTTACAGGACATGAACTGTCTTACAGGTCAGAGTCCAGTCCTGAACCATCCACTCTGACTCGTCTGCAGCAAACTGATGTCACACTTCTACAGTCGGGTAAAGAAAACATTACAAGTCAACATAATTTAAACAGAATCAGTAGGCTAAAACACAGTAACGTATAGGAGAACAGGCTGCTAATCTGCTGTGGTTTCCTGCAGTGACGCTTCTGAGACTGAACATCTGATTTAGAATAATTAGAAAAGACAAAAAAAATCAACATCTCGCCTCACTTGAGAAGATTTCCTCCCAGTGAATTAACACGACTGGCGTCATTGTGAGGTTTGAGCACATTAACTGTTTTTTTTTTTTCTTTGTCTGCGTGCGTGTGCACACTTTTTCTCCACCATTACATTGAGGAAATGTGGTATACTGTATGAATAAAACATGCTCACTCTTTCTTTTACACACTGATGCAGAGCCACAGTTCAGTACAGTGCTCTGGTCCCGCCGCCTCAGGAATATAAACATACGATCATGGTGAATTTCTATCTCTCATTTGGTCTTTTCAGGCTCCAATTTGTTCCTGTGCCGACTTAACGAAGATTCATTTCTCCTGCGGGTAATTAGCTGCAATTGTGTTCAAGGATCTGCCGCTGAGGTTTTATATATATTAAGACTTATTTTTTCAAAATAAAAGATAATATACTGTTGTCTCTGCATGTGAAGACAAGCTATGTCATTACTTTAATGTTAACAAATGGTGTTTAGCTGCTGTCAGTTGTTACCATTGTTTATGCTGCTGTAATGAAATGATCACATTTTTTTATTATTTCATTTTGCCCAGTGGGAACTTTCCACACCATTTTGAAGACGTCTCATTAAAACTGTTGGAAGGACACACAGAGCTGTAAACAAGGTCAATTATTACCCTTGGTATTTACTCTTTTTTTTTTTTTTTTTACCCATTAGGTTTTTTTTTTGTATTTGTGAATGTTTGACATTCTCCCACTGTTAAGTATGTGAGCAGAGTTGGCAGCACAGAGCAATGTTTTGTGGCTCATGCATTTTTAATTCCAGTGAACGGGTGTTATCTTGTCGTCTGATTCTTCTCCTAATAATAAATCCATGGATATTTCACTCAGGAGCCTGAAGAGACCAAAACAGAGGTAAAGACAAAAGTGAATATACAACCTGTTCATCTTGTGTGTGACTTCAAATAAATACTAACGTTAGTTTGCCAGCACATTCACAACATCGGCTTTAAAGGTGACTATATACAGTATATCAGAGATTAGGGCTGGGACAATATGCTTTTCTCCCGATTCGATTCTTCTATGATTTTTTGGATGGCGATTCGATTTACATTGCGATTCTACGATATTGCCGATTCTCTCGATTTTTAGTCTGCATTTTTAACATTTATCTGCACACAAATACTGTAGGAGCCTATAAATGAACATACTCCATTATAAAGTGAACTTAAACCCTTTTCAAAACCTGGACTCTCTGTATGTAAAAAAGGCAAACAAATGCACATTGCACAATATAAAAAAAATTAAAAAAAATTGATTTTTGAAAAAAAAAAACGATTTAAAAATCCTCAAAAAAGATATTGCGATATTTATGTGAATCGATTTTTTCTCCCACTCCTATCAGAGATGTGCCCCCAAGTGGCCGAAATCAGCTACTGTAGGTAAAAACAGCCGCTCTTCTGTTTCCTGTTGTCTGCGATGGAGATATTTAAAGGGACTTGGGGCAGGATTCATGAAAAAATACACATGCACTTTAAGTTTTTTAATGCCAATGCCAAAACCAAAAAGAATGCAGTGTTTCCGCTAGGATTTTTAAAAAAGGGACATAACTTCTCCTGTTATCTATTCACGAAAATCAATTATTTGGTTCAAAAGTCTGTTTTTCATCAATCAGTAATCCCCCCCATCAACAAACTGAAGTGTTCCTTTCAGCTCTGAATGAGCCGTTCATATCATTCATATCTCCATGGAGTGGGTAAGCTCGGTGCTGGCTGCCATGTCGTGCGCCATGTTTTTACGTTCAGTGGCAGCGTGACGGTAGGAAACCACGGAAACTCAGCTGAGACACCGGAGCTGTCGGCTCAGGTCGAGGTGGCGTCTGTGAAAAGTCACCGTGGTAACGCAGTGAGGAGGAATGGAGCGTTACACTGATGCTGCATTCACCTGCAGTCGGGCAGACGGCCGTCGCTAACAAACCAGATGTCATTTTAGTCACAGAAGTCGAGAGAAAGCCGGTAAAACGTGGGTCAGGTAAACAATACGACATCGCCATGACAACATACAGGCTTGTTTATGCCGTTACGTGCAGCGGCTGTCTGCCGTCTGCCCAATTTCACGTGAATGCAGCATGAAAAATACGATTGAGTGACTTGCGATATACAACCGCAACGCTAGATGGGAGTAATTCCTACACAATGTACCTTTAAGGAGTGGAGGATTTAGGATTTAGGAATGCCGACCGCCAAAGTCACTGTTTAGATCCCAAAACCGTGATCAGTTTATCCAAATAACTCCGGATAGGAGATTCGCTCCGACATTTTCAGAGAAGTGCAAGAGCCACTGTGGGAGCAGCGGCCAGCACTTTGTAAACTGATCACATATTTTGTATTAAGCAGCTTTTAGTTTTTTCTAAATGTCTGCATTTGTCTTCATAGTTTAACATCACAGTATTTAGCATCTTAATTAACTTAAGTGTTTAAATGCTTCACACAAGTGGTCATCACTTTGGCTGCTGTGACGTAGCCTAATTCATAACAAACTATTAATATTGATCAGTCGGTTCACTGTGAAGGCTAACAAACACACAGCTCTGCTCTGTCTGAATCACATCACACGTCCACTGTGTGCGTGCAAAATGAGAATTGAACATTTTAACTGTGATAAATGTTTATTTTGGGTTAAATGGATGAAATCAAAGTGTTTTCAAAGTAGAAATGTGCAGCAAACAGAGCGAGGCCACATGGAGACATGTTTTCATTGTTTATCAGAATAAGTTGTGTAAAATGCAAACAGTCTGAGGGTCATGTCTACTGAACAATGCTCTTCTCCCCATTCACATATTACAAGGATTTGCCTCATCATAAGAAGTTTCTGTTGCAGGAGCTCTTGTGTCTGAACGCTGTTTGTTCTCTCAAGTATTTACTTATTTATTGCAGCAGCCTTCTATGATAAGAAGAGACAAACACACAGAGTCTATCTATTGGAGACAGGGTCTGAACACTGTTGCCTGTTTTCATCATGATTTACCTTACATGAGAGGATGAAGGAGCCTCTTCATAACCTCACAACCGCTCCTCTGGGGTCTAATTATTGTACCGACTGTAAACGTGCCGTGTTTTTAAGAAGCTGTGTTTGATGGGCTGCTAACGTTTTCTTTTCTTTTTTAATTTGCACTTATTTTCTTTGCATTATTCACAGACTAATCCCCATCTGATTATTTTCCTTGATGTGTGTTGGGAGTCCTCGATTGTTTCTGTTTAACCTGCTGCAGCGGAGGACACTTTTATGTGTTTAACACTGAGTGGGAAATGGGGAAAGAAGTGGAATAAGTGTCACATTTAGACAAAAAGATAAAGTTAGAGACAAACGATAAGCTTAACACAATGATATTGCAGTAATCTCACTTTGTTTGTCTCTGTTTATCTGCAGTGAATGAGCAGTGGATTTCTGTTGTGCTAATGCTAGTTTTTGTCAATGTGTCTGTATCAACAATCATGGCATGTCTCTGTTGTGTGCTGTTCGTCCTCATCATGCAGAATGACTTTTATTTCTTTTTTTTAAGTGTTAGAAATTTCAGACTCTGACTGTGCAGCTGCATTTTGAACTGTTTGGAATAAACTATTATTGAGCATCCAGAGGTGGTTGAAGTTTGAGCTTTGAGAGTTTTTTTTCTATGGACTTTTTGATCTTTCACTATGAAACTGGTTCAGCTATTCAAATCCATTGTTCCTGCAAAACCACTCCTGACCGCCGCCACAAAGAAGCAGCTTCTGAAGCTTTTCACAGACCAGCCGCCAAACATTTTCTTGTTAGTTTTTTTTCTTTCTTCTTTTTTAATCTAGTAATATAGCTGTGGAATGTCAGCACAAAAGGAAAACACTTGAAGGAGAAGTGCTGTTTTTTACAACCTGGACCTTATTTCTGGCATAAAATATGTTAGTTTACTCACCATATAACTTTGGTGTCATTAGGAATGATCGGGGTACCCAAACGCAGTCTCTAAATAACGCATTATCTGCCGCGAAACTCGTTCATTTCACCAATATTTTGTTATGATTCGCTACAAGAACACCACCGGTTACTATGTATTCGCAGACGTGGAGTAGTTCATTGTTCTCTGGCCAGCTGTTCTTCTCTTTGCCTCCGCATCCTCCTTTCAAAGAGCTGCTCATCCGTAGACGCTGGCTTAAAACGGTGAGGACGTCCATCATGTTCAAAGTCGTCGTCCACAACCTCAAAATCTGACAAATATTCAGCCATGTTGCACAAAACTAGCAGCAGCAAATTACAGCCGTGCATCTCAGAGTGAATGAGCCTTTCTTTTTTTCTTTGTTATATACAGAACAATACTGTTCAGGCAGTACTATGGAGGTATTTGGATGTTTTTTGGTGTGTCTTTTTGTTACGAAGACAGTTGGTATCCATTCACAACCATTATATGGACAAATACTGCTGCGCGGACCCCCCCGTAACTCAGAGAAGGCATGGAGGACTCTGAAAATTCTCACAGCCCTTAGTCGACATGAGGGTGACTACATAATGAGTGAAATTTGAATTTTGGGTGAACTATCCCTTTAATATAGGTCCATGTTGTAAAAAAAAATGGCAGTTGTGCTTTAAATGAAACTGCGGCTTAAGGAGATTTTATATGTTCTGCTATTGCAAATGCTGATGCTATTCATTGTTAATGGCATGTAAATATGAATGATGTGTACGTTCTTTATATTGACAGGGTATATTTTTACATGTTGAATATATTATTGATATATTGGAGCATCAGTCCTGTGAGCAGCAGCGGCGGCTCCAGCCTGCAGCAGACTTTCCACCGACTGTGACATAAAGCTGTGACATTACACTTTATTTTCTCATACAGCGAGTAATAGGCTAAAGCAACTAATGCACAAGGAGGAGACACTTGTCAACTCGTGGAGCTACATAAATTCAACGCCGTCCTCGTCTAAATGACCAAGAAAAAAAAAAGTCATTAATTGCGGCGGCTCCTAAGCTGCCTGCGGGGGATCGGAAATGACAAGAAAATGAAAGCTGTGACAACGTGTATGAGCTTATTCACTGTGTTGTTGTTGTTGTGCATCTTATGATGGAGGGAGGAAGGGAGAGAGAAAAAAAAGTCCTGGAAAGGCTGTAAATTGAAGAAAAGTAATTCATTTTTCTTTTCTAGTTGATGAAGCATCATACTTCATCAAGGTCATCCACTTCACGGCTGATGAAATTGATCTGAAGGCGAAAACATTTTAGCTGCTGACAAGAAACGAGTCACTCAAAATCAAGCCGGTATACGCTGTTGCAAATAGAAGAAAGTAGTTAGATGGTAATTCAGACCTATCAGGGAGCAGAGACCAGGGATCCACAGCAGCCGCGTTAAAGTAAAGACGACACCTTCATTGTGAGACGTCACTCGGTTGATGTTTATATTTGTCAGCTATTGAAAATCACCTCGGCCTCGTTCTGCAGACTCCTTCTGATATGATGGGTCGACTCGACTCTGCATAATTAGCAACCAGAGTGGAAGATATGAACGATCAGGCAGGATAAAAGAGGATCGGTGCATGTCTGTGTGTGTTAGTATGTGTGCACCTACCAATTTAGTCGACATGTTTCCATCGATCACTTTTCCTTTGTATTCCAGCAAAGTTAAAAAGAAACATTAATCCAACAAAAAACATCATTTTCACCACTTGAATCTGTGCAGGAGCAGCAAATAGTCTGTTTCCTTAATAGGTGCAAACTTAATTAGTATATCTACCTCCTCTTTTACTAATTAACATGCACTGAAACTCCCCTCTTCAAAGTGGCCACACATGCACGTAGATATTGATGCACCCTTCATCTAATAGCTGTTAATTCAGAGTTACAGTGCATTCATCTTTGTTTTTTCTTCATTATAACCTGATTTTAAACAACACTGATGTGATTCACTGGGCTGATCTGATACAAATTAAATGCACAGTATGTAATTTCAGCTGCCAGAGGGCGTCTTAATTAAAACAATAGGAAAAGATGCATTTTGATAACAGTAAATATAATAACAGATAAGGTAATGAACAGAGTGGCTACACTGCAGGGGAAGTAAAGGAAGAGTTCCTGCACATGCAGCACGCGTTACAGGACGATAAAGGATTTCTTTAGATTTGAAAATTACTGTGAAAAATGTAGATAATATATTATATTGTCTTTTAGGGCTGATGATTCATCTTATTTTTATTGTCATCGCGATATCAACATGCAGTATAAACAAACTGCAAAAGGTTTCCTGAAATGTGATGAGTACGTTGGTTACACCCCGCCTTCCATTCTTCGTAATAGCCGGGTTTCCCATTTTTTCTAAATATCCCGCTATTCCGAAAAGTAGGGCTGGAACGAAATGCTTTTCTCCCGATTCGATTCTTCTACGATTTTTTGGATGGCGATTCGATTTAAATTGCGATTCTACGATATTGCCGATTCTCTCAATTTTTAGTCTGCATTTTTAATATTTATCTGCACACAAATACTGTAGGAGCCTATAAATTAACATACTCCATTATAAAGTGAACTTAAACCCTTTTCAAAACCTGGACTCTCTGTATGTAAAAAAGGCAAACAAATGCACATTGCACAATATTTAAAAAAATAAAATAAAATAAATAAAAATAAATAAAAAAATTGATTTTTGAAAAAAAAAAAATCGATTTAAAAATCGTCAAAAAAGATATCGCGATATTTATGTGAATCAATTTTTTTCTCCCACCCCTACCAAAAAGGCTATTGGGGAAAACCCTCCATTCCGAAACCACCTCTTCATGTTAAATGTCCGAAATTGTATGAAATTGCTTCAATGCGTTAAACCGATCTTTGTGCAGCCTGATATGCCCTGACACACACAGTGGGACCTGCTGTACAGACTGTTGGCTCACGCCAGGTTCAGCCGTGCTCGAGCGGAGCGGGGAGAGAAAAAAAAAGGTGTATTTCTTTTGCTCTGTGGGAGATCTCCCACAAAGGAGTGGGGGAGAAAGCAGTGGGACAGGTCTGCCCAGTCCCTGAGCAGCAGCTTGCACGATTCGCAAACAAGCCACAAGAACGCAGAGTGCAAACAATCACAGGCCGCGGCTTCGCTCCGAGTAGTAGCCTACTTTGTCTGTCACCCACTTCAGCACCCTGGACAGCTGCCTGAGAATAACTGGATGAATTTGATGCATTGAAGCCGCGACATGTAGGTTTGCTTTTTTATTTATCTCAAGTCATGGCAGTATTGATCAGTGTCATCGCACACCGGAACTTTTGCTGATATTGTGCAGGCCTGCTGTTTTTACTTTTATACCCTGTTTACACCTGGCATTAACATTCGGGTTCAGTGATTGGATATCACCAGATAGTGCTTGACCACATAAAAGTACAATGTTTGACGGCACATACTGGAATTTGTTCTGTGAAGGTGTCCATCACTGTCCTCTCACACTGGTCTTCGCTATGTTCCTGCATCCAGATGTGACAGTGGGTGAAGAGGCCACAGCTGTCAGAGAAGCAGCTGTATAACTCAGCACTCTCCTCTTGCGTCGGCATTCAAGATATTTAAGACTTAAAAAAGCCAAAGAAAGTGTGTACAATAGCGCAGCTTCACAGATGGCTACCATTTTCTCTTGTTCTTCTACTATTCATTTTCTTTTTCCTGTTTTAATTTACCTGCGCAAAAATGTAATCAGATCTTCAGGGAAGAGTGTGCAATCTACCTGTCGCTGTACTGGGACCAGAGGCTCTGGCTTATGGTATGGTGCTAGGCCTTTATTTCATCGCTAGTGTGGGGATGGTAATCACTGTAGCTGATGGAGTTTACAGTTTTTTGTCTGACCCTTCTGTAACCTACCCGTTTCAGCCAGGCAGTGCTTACCTCCCACAGAACACCTCTCGGCTGACAAAAAACAAGCCAGGCCAGTCACTTTCCCTGATCAGCTCTGTTCCACCTCCCATCCTCACTCTGGAACCACTGCGAATGGAAGTGCAAGATTACATCAACATCGCTGTGTCTGGTGCTCACTTAAAGGAGGAAGGAAAACAACAATTACGGCATCTTCTGGAATCTAACCCACAGGTCTGTAACCATACACCTGGGAGAACTGACGTTCTGCAACACACCATCTACACCACTAACTGTGTGCCAATCAAACAGAGACCTTACAGAATGCCGGCTGCTAAGCAAGCAATTGTGGAGGAACAGTTAAGGGGGATGATCGCTGCTGGAGTTGTTGAACCCTCCCATTCTGGGTGGGCCTCTCCTGTAGTACTGCCTCCGAAGAAAGATGGTTGACACAGGTTTTGTGTTGTGTTGTCCGGAAGGTCAATGCTGTCACAGAGATGCCTATCCTCTTCCTAACATCAATGAAATTCTGGAGTCACTTTCTGGTTCCTCTCTGTTCTCCACAATAGACTTAAACAGTGGATACTGGCAGGTACCAATGGATCCTGATAGTAAAGCCAAGACTGCCTTCGTCACTCATGTCGGCCTGTATCATTTTAATGTCATGCCATTTGGACTTAAAAATGCCCCGGCCACTTTCCAACGACTAATGGAAAAAGTCCTGGATGGTCTGCGTGGTGAAATCTGTTTCGTCTACATTGATGATATAATTGTCTACTCATCCTCTGTAACCCAACAGTTGGATCCACTTCGCACCGCTAATCTCACTGTCAATCTAAAGAAATCTAGATTTTGCCTGCAAGAAATCAAATTTATTGGGCACATCGTCTCGGGAAACGGAGTCAGTGCTGATCCGGACAAAGTTGAGGCAATTCGATCCTACCCCGTACCAACAAACCTGAAGGAAGTTCAGAGATTCCTAGGACTTGCGGGATGGTACCATAAGTTTGTACCCGACTTCTCAAAAGTCGCTCAACCTTTGAACGACCTTAAGAAAAAAGGGAGACCTTACATTTGGAATCAAACCTGTCAGCACACTTTCGATCAGCTGAAGTCCTGTCTGATCTCTCCCCCTATTTTAGGGCATCCTAATCCAGAACTTCCCTTCTCAGTTTATACTGACACCAGTGACCTTGGACTAGGAGCTGTGTTGACCCAGAAGGACCACACCGACGGTGAAGTGGTTCTCGCTTATGCTAGTAGAACGTTAAACCGAGCGGAAAAGAACTATTCTGCAACAGAAAAAGAATGTCTTGCAATCATTTGGGCTCTAGAATGATGGCAGCATTATCTGGAACCAAAGCTCTCCACTGTTGTCACGGATCACTCTGCCTTAAAATGGGTCCTCTCTTCAACGAAAACCACGAGTCGGCTGATCAGGTGGGCACTAAGGCTGCAACGTTTTGATTTCATTGTGGAATACCGGAAGGGAAAGCTAAACAGTGCTCCTGATGCTCTTTCCCAGATCCCTCCTCAGGTCCAGTGTGGTCTGTAAAAAAACGCCCGAAAACATATCCCTATCTCTTGAAAGGGTTTGGACAGAGCAACATAAGGACAAAAAAGTGGAGGAAATCTTGAGGCAATTGGCTGAAAAGAACAGAAAGGTGGAACAGGAGTTTGCGGTCGTGGAGGACAAACTATATCATAAAAAGCAGCTAACTGAACACCAATTCCACTACCGGCTTTACATCCCCCTCAGATGGCTTTCATGATAATTCTGGAGGATTTCATGAACGAGACTAAGTGGGCATGCGGGCATCTTCAAAATCTATAAAAGGCTGTATGAAGTAGCCTATTGGCCTGGGATGTGGTCGGATGTAAAAGCCTTCATCAGGCAGTGTACGGTCTGTCAGAGTTTGAAAGCAGACAACCAGAAACCCGCCGGCAAAATTCAGCAGACCCGTGTCTCCGGCCCCAACGAGATGTTGGGCATTGATCTCATGGGACCCCTACCCAAAAGTCCACAAAGGCACGAATATTTATTGGTAGTGGTTGACTATTATACCCGCTGGGTCGAGTTTTCCCCTCTACGGACGGCTACGGCCCAAATGGTTGCTCGCTTCCTGAGGACTGAGATCTTCACACGATGGGGGGTACCGGATCACATATTATTGGATCGAGGACGTCAGTTTGTGTCAGAGGTGTTCCGGGAACTCTGTGCACAATGGACTGTAAAACCCAAATTCACCACCGCATACCATCCTCAGACAAATCTGACTGAAAGAGTAAATCGTACTCTAAAGGGTATGATCGCTTCTTACGTGGATGACAGCCATGCTAAATGGGACCAACTCCTTCCGGAGTTCCGGTTTACCATTAACTCTGCAGTCCAAGAAACTACCGAACTACATATCGGCCGGAAGTTTAGCAGCCCGTTGGATAAAGTTCTAAAAGGAAAAGTTTATTCCCCAGATGCACCTGCCTATGATGTCGTCCAGCAGCTGTCTCAATTTAAAGCGAATGTGGAGGAAAACATAAAGAAAGCGAAACAAAGGCAACTGAGGAGTTATAACAAGACTCGCCGCAATGTTGATTTCCGACCCAAACAGAGAGTGTGGGTTAGGAATTTTCCTCAGTCACATGCTCAGCGAAAGTTCACGGCTAAGCTGGCGAAGAAATGGAAAGGCCCCTATAGGGTGGTCCAACAATTAGGACCCCTGAACTACTGTGTCGTTCTGGAAGACACATGTGGGGATGTAAGAACGTTCCATGTCTGTAATCTGAAGCCTTTCTATCTGAGTGCGGAGGACTTGGAGCGCCTGGAAAAACAAATGATACTAGACATCTTCCAGGAAAGTTCAGAGGAGGAGGATTTCGTCGGATTCTTGTGTAAAGCTCTGTGCGACCACTAGGCGTGGTCTTGTCGATGGGAGGAGTGTAGCAAGGAGGAGGGTGAAAGGAAGCACTGGTAAGGAGGAGGAAGGGAGGTTAGAAATCAGACCACCTGTGAGAGTCTGGGAGGAGGGAAAATCAAACAAAGGAGAGACTGAAAGGAGGAAGGAGGTCTGAACACAAGAAGTGAGAATGAAGAGGAAAGGAGGAAAATAGTTTAAAGTAAAAGTGAAAAAAAAGACTTTAACTGAGGAAAGCTGAGGAATCTGTAAGTGGACCCAGGACTCGGAAAAAGGAACTGAATCCCTGGAGCAGGCGGATCTGTCACTGCTCTGACTCAGGCGTGGTTTTCTCTCCGGGTCGGAGGACAACCGTGTACCCCTGTATCAGCAGATTAGTCCCCTTTACACCAAACTCTCCTGGCTTCTCCCTGTCTGACCTGAGAATTACTCCTGCTCTCTCTCTCCCTCTCTCTCCCCTACCTGAAACACACATACCCCATCTCCTACCTGCCCGGGACTGGATTATCTTCCCCTCTCCCTCCCCCCACACACCTACATGCACACTCCTATGAACTGAACTGAACTGAATTGCATTCACTCCCACACTCCCTCTCCTTCCCCGGAACGGACTGGCCCCCTGAAGACTCACCTACAAACCCCTGTCCCTCCCCACATACACACCTACGCTCATACATACACCCTCTTGGACTTCATTTAAGCAGAGACTTTATTTAAGGAAACAGTCTGCATATTTACGTTTAACTTAAGTTTTGTGAATTGACTGTTTTACCTCCTGATTTATCCTGCTTGATCTAATTAATTTGTTAAACTGTTTTGATGATGATGATGATGATGATGATGATGATGATGATGATATTGATGGCTGTCTGATTGAAAATAAGAATCTTTACCAGCCTTAACCTCCCTGAGTTTGATGTGGTTGATTTTGGTTGATTGTGTGATGTGACTTGTGTAGCAGGGAAGCGAGCTGCTGGGTTTTCTCTCCCTTATGAATTAATCGTTTAACATAGAAATCATAATATAAAAGTGACAGTTTGAATTTACTATTCTGCTGTCTGGCGCCCAACCTTTTATTCTATTTAGGGAGAGGCTTCTACGCTACATGGACAATGCCAGGTGTAAATGCCAAATAGCCTCCAGATTGCCTCTGTATGATGCTGCAATACCAGTATTCATAGCTCACTGGTTTTTAAAGTGGATGGAGCCACTTGAGTCCAGTGTCTCGGCAGGGGCCTTGAAACCTTTAGTTATAGTGTACAAAAAAAGACCTAAGTGTGTTCAAGGTTGCTAGGTGATGGCGATGGGAACCACTTTGAGACACAATGGTAAGAGCAGCCACAGCCGGTGATGCAGCCAAACGGCAGCTTTAAACAGATGGAGACAAACTGGAGAGCAGAGAGCGGCGATCTAACCTGGAAGTGGAGGTTTCTTCCGTGCAGTGAACACACTCAGACAGGAAGATCGAGGCGACACAAACACACACACACACCAGCGGACTGAGTGAGCCTTCAGTGTATAAAGAGCAACTCAGCGGACGCTCATAGCTCGGGTTTCCATCCCATTAATTCATCTTTTTCCCACCAGTTCAAGCCATGACAAGGATTTCCATATTGCACGGACCGCGGTGCAGCTGGAGCAGCACTGATGTGATCAAGAGAGTGTTTCGCGCTGGATTTGCAGTATTGGAATTGAAAGTTTCTGCACGGCAACAAAAAAACTGAACTGAACGCACCCGAGAGAGGAGGAGGGACGGGGGACTCTGCAACTGTGCAAATGCAGCATTTCGTGTTGGAGCGATATCTAATTTGTGTAATTGAAAGAAAATAAGAATAATCTGTCACAGTCAAATCTGTTGCATTTAATCCTGTTTGGAGTGACAGCTCAGTGTTTACGTGCAAAGTCGTCACTTGTCACCAGGATACAGGGGTGTGTAGCTGCTGTTATGTGCAGCGTTGGCCGTTTCTCCAAATGTCTATATCCTGTATGAAAAGAGCAGAAGCACAAGAAGGAGAAGAAAGACCTGTCAAAGTGATTTGTGTCTGTTTGAGAGTCTCAGGAGGGTTGGAGCTGTACTATTGTAAAGCCTGTACGACACCTCCCAGCTAGAGAAGCTCCGTCTCCAGAGGAAACACATGCAAAAACCCTGTCAGCATGTGAGCAAGAAGAAAGTAAAAGCCAACCTCACTCCCTCTCTCTCTTTCTGCAACTTTTTTTTTTTTTTTTTTGTATAAGAAAATGGCTGAACGCATTAAAGAACAAAAGAAAACGCTGACAAAGGTGAAGCGCTGAAATGTGTTTGCTCCTCGTCTTGTGCTGTGTATTAAAAAACAGGAATTTATGAGCGGGTGCAGATATTCCTTCTGTGTTCTTCCTTCTTTTTTTTATTTTTTTATTATATCTCCGCCCGGTTGGATGTCAGGATGAAAACTGCATCAGGAAAATAATCCGCAGTGTGTTTCCTCTTGAGTTTGAGCACTCTTGATGCAAATCAGCACTAATGATACACAGAGGGCTATCTCAAGACCATTATCAGGGTTGAGTGTTTCATCCAGTATCATTAGCTGCAACGCTGTTTCGAGCAAATATGGGCTTTACTTGATTCATGCTCAAGATGAAATTTAAATATTTTGTTTGTTTTGTTCAGTTTTTCTTTTTTTTTTACTCGACTTTCTGCCTTTTTCACGGCAAATCTTGACATTTCCGAGCAGCAGGTGTGACTAATGAGTGAAATAAGAGGTGCATTTCATTTGGCTGGTCCAGTTCCAGGGCCCTGCTGCTGTTTACGCCGTCTTCACGCCGCCGTTAATGATGTTAGCTCTGCCTGTGTTTTTCCATTAGTCTATAAGTACAAATGTCTGCTGTGAATAAGATCTACTGGATAACAGCAAATCGAAAGTCCCGGCCACCAACCTCAATCTCAGACTGTGATGCAGGACGCAGCGCCCCGTCCAGTCGCCTCCAATTCACACACTTTCAGGGAGAAGTTTTAGATATTTTCCGTTCAGGAGGATGTGATAATGAAACTAAGTTCCAGGTAATTTTAATTGCAGTCTTGTCAGACATGATGTACGACGGAGATGGGAATGAGGGTGAATGCTTTGAGCGACCTGACGATGGAGTTGTGGAAATGTGTCTGAGCAAAAATTCATGACAAACTAGAATGAAAGAAGAGCCACTTACATATCAGATAATTACAATTTAACAAAGAGCTCAGCTTCCAGTTCTTTATCAGATTTGTCCTCAGTTACAGTAACTATTTAATTCACTAATAAACCAATACCAACAGTATTATACAGTAAATGCATCGACTAGTGAGTGAACAGGCTGAGGCAAACAATAGCTTTAGAGACCATTAAGGAGGTTTATAATATGAAAAGCTAAAAAATAATTAACTCTCAGATCATATTTGTTCTCCCAGAAGAGACTTTAATTTTCCTCTGACTAAAATTATTTCCATTATTTTTTTCCCCATAGTAACCAGCCTTACCAATAATACAATGTCCTCCTGGGTCAGGGAAGGAAGGAAGGAAGGAAGGAAGGAAGGAAGGAAGGAAGGAAGGAAGGAAGGAAGGAAGGAAGGAAGGAAGGAATGGGAGGAAGGAAGGAAGGAATGGGAGGAAGGAAGGGAAAAGGGAAGGTAAGATAGTTGAACAGATTGGGTCAAGAAGGAAGGAAGGAAGGAGAAAATGATTGTGGAAAGAAGGAAGGGAAAAGGAAGGAAAGAAATATGGAGGGAGAGGGAACAGATTGGGTCAATTGGATCAAAAGAGAAAGAAAGAAGAAGTCAGGATGAAGGGAAGGAAGGGGAAAAGGAAGGAAAGAAAAATGGAGGGAAGGAACAGATTAGGTCAAGGAAGGAAGCAGAAGGAAGGAAGGGGAAAAGGATTGTGGAAAGAAGGAAGGGAGAAAGGAAGGAAGGGTGGAGGAAGGGAACAGATTGGGTTAATTTGACCTAGAAGGACAACAGGAGGGTTAACAGAAAGACTATTTATTCATAGTCACTTTAAAGTTGGACCACCACCGGACCGGTCAGTTGTGTAAGATGTAATACCAAGTCTATTGACTGTACATTTGCTGCTCTGATTGGTTTGAGGCTTTGATCTACAGTTGGCAACACCTACACCTTCCCCAGAGCCGTTAGCCAGGCTAGTAAAGCTCCTGATCAGGGTTAGAAGAAACAACCATCTGAGGTTTCTAGCCTTTAGGTCCAGCCTAGTTTCTGTGGTATCTACTACTAGGGCTGACCCAAAAAATTCGAAGCTTCGTTCGTTGCCATGGTAATCGATCATGAAAGTCCGTGATCGTTTTTTTCCCCCCTCCTTTTTCCCTTTTTGTCACCAGTTCTCATCGCCGTCCGCGAAGCTGCGATTACCAAAATATGATAATCGGGTCAGCCCTATCTGCTACATTTTTCTACATTTATCATTGGATCACTACTGGAAACTATGGGACCAGGTTGTTCCAGTGCTCTGGATGTGGTTATCTGCCACTGACGGTTTTAGGATTCACAAAGCATCTTGCTGTGCAAAACACAAAGAAAGGAAAAGGAGAGTCTTGTAGGTTCCTAAAAGGTTCAGTTAACAGCAAACCTTGGGTCATGAGGTCACTAACAGCATGTGATAGCAATCTGCTGAGGATTATGTAAAAACAGAGGATCCTTCTTCAACTTAAGTGCAGAAACCTGCCCAACGACAGATTTTTAAAAAAAACCTGAATGTGTTTTCCAGTGTGCGACCTTTTCCAGGGCTATGAAAAGACCTTCTGCTTTTACATAGACGGCCTCCGAACTGTCAGGTACATGTAACAAGCACATGCCAGTTCACCTCAGCATGATGGATTGTAGGCTTCGGGGGAATAAGCCGGAGCTGCACCTATAACGCAACAGTGGAATTGTGTATATTTCATTCAGGACTCAAGTCAGCCACAGTAATTACCAACCATCCCCGAGTCGTTAAGGAAAAGGTCAGAGGACCACGGGACCGGTGCAGGAAAGAGTCACAGTCGCACCTCTTTTTTTTGTAATTTCACTTTGATTTGAAAGCAGCAGCTGTTTCTTTATAAAAAAACAAATTCATTTCTGCTGTAATATAAAACATGTAGTGTGATTTGTCTGCAGCGGGGGCATGTATGGATGTTGTAACAGAATGATTTACAAGGCAACTGACTGATGGATCAAGTAGAGTTCATATTGTATCTGAAATATCGTGCATCCACCTCCTGCATCTACATAGATCAATCCCGTCTGCAGACCAGGATACCTTTTTACTACCGTTGCGCCTGTATACATTTGATCCGATGATGCACGTTTTACAAACCAGGAAATCAGCATAATCAAATAAATACATAGTTGACTTTGCTGAAAATGCTTATTTGATTCTAATACATTATGTGTTGACATTTAAAGATTCTTGTGGCCATTGATCTGTTGAGTGGTCACACACTTCTAACATGCAAGGATAATGAAGGAAGTCATCAGTCTTTCTCAATGCCTCAGGCACCGATGCTTGCTGTCGGCTATTGATATGATGCAGTCAGACAGGAGACATTCAGCACTTTGTGGATATTTCTTGCTTTGAAAATTCTTCTGTTTTAAATAAAATTGTATTACAGAAGTCATGAAAACTGCATCTATCTTTTGGACAATTCTGTGAAAAGAAGTCCAGTCGAGAGATTAGCATAATTTTCGCACCAGGGATTTCTAATTTAACAGACAGGGTGCAGACATCCAGGTTTATTCATGCACATGCAAGCAGTTCACAAGAATGAACACGGAGCATCAAAACGGCACAACAACAGCATACTACGACGGCTGTAAAGCTGTGTCAGCTTATAATTACTGTTATTCCAGTCCGTCTCCAAAATGGCTCCAGGTGAAAGGAACACAAATAACAGGTAACAAAAAAACAGCTCGAAAATCTGTCCTGTGCACTTTAGCATGATTGATGACAACAATGGGCGTAATAATAAAAAATAATTTACTGTAGATAGAAATTAATGTTTTTGGTATCACCGGTAAATAAGGCTACCAGACCTGTCCATGTGAAAAATAATGATAAGACGGCGAACGCCTTGGCAGACACTAAAGCCTGAATTTATTTATAATTATTAATGCTTGCACCAGCACAAAAGACGGACTTGACAGCGTGATTAATAGTTTTCTAAGTATGGAAAGTTAACACAGTGTTTCTGTGCCAGAGATTTCTCAACAGCAGCAACTGACACTCCAAAGTGGTTGTTCATCAAATTATGAAAAGTGTATTTCTTCCGTAAATATAAATAAAGCAGAAGTAAACACATTGTCCCCTGCAAATCATGCGCTCCATTAGTGACAATATGTATTACTGTGCTGACCTGTAATTTAAGAGGCCTCGGGAGACTTGTTTTGCCAAACGCACCATTTCACTCACAAGCAGACTTGGAAATTATTATAGTAATGTATCAGGGATTATAGGATGTGAGAGTGACAGCGGTGAAATGGGAATATGTTAGACTGATTCAGTCCATTTGTCAGATACTTGTAAAGGGAAACAGGATGATACTCGAGTAAGAGGAAAACCTTGAGTATCTGACATCTGGGTCAGTTTTTGCAGGTGCAGGTGCAACAAAAAAAGATGCATGTGTAATTATAGGCTAATGTTTTCATTACAAACGATTACAAATGATCATCATGGTCACCTTAGTCTAGCACAGCGGTTTTATACAGTTTTGGGTCATTCAGTTTCATATTAACCTTCTAGCAACCAGCTAGCTGTATACTAGTGGAACGGAGTAGTGCTGCACGATTAATCTAATCGCAATCGCAATCGCGATGTCACGCCGTGCGATTACGTAATCGCACGAAAGAGTGCGATTGGCGATTTAAAGTAGGCTACATAAATGTGCGACCGCGTGAGCCTGTAAACGGGACTTTAACTCCTGTAGTGTGTGTAGCGGAGCCGCTAATGTGTGCAGCATAGCAGACTCCGTCAGTAGTCATGTGACCAGCAGGTCTGATCACGTGACTACCCAGCTGGCAGACAGCGCTCCGTGTGCTGCAGGACCGTCTCCCCGTGATTACAGCAGCTGTGGAGCTTTATCGTCACGGAGCGAACTGTGTTTTCCTCTGCAACATGTGCAGTGCGTTTAAAAAACGAGGAGGTATATGCCTGTTGGGGCGAACGACCAGAAAGCTCCGGTGTTTGGTTTTCTTTTAACTGTCTTTTTTATTTTTATTTTAAGGTAACAGCCACACTCATTGCCGTCTCCTCTCGTCTCCTCCGTTGTGTGTGTGCGCGCGCGCGTGCGTGCGTGCGTGTGTGTGTCTGTCTGTCTGTCTGTCTGTCTGTCTCTGTGTTACCTGTGTACCTGTGTGCTGTGAGAGGAGGGAGGGGGGAGAAAGGCATTGTAATAAATGATGGCATCGCAGTAGACTATGAAACTGCACAAAAAGTTACCTATTTTTATTTAATACAAAGATACTGTAAGGAAACACTTATTATTTGAGAAATACACTCCTAAAATATGGTTATTTCCTGTGCTGTGCTTGATAATCAAGCAAATAGACTCCTTACAGCATTCATTTACAATATCGTAATCGCAATCGCAAATCGCAATATTTTCCACCATAATCGCAATCGCACATTTTTATCAAATCGTGCAGCACTAGAACGGAGGTCCGCGGGTATAGTCACAGTCAAGAGGTACCAGTAAGGAAAAGTGACGGCCAAGTGGTCATTGACCTCTTAGTGAAACGGTTAGCATTGTTGTCCGCAGTGCAAAACCTGTTCAGTGCAGGCCAGAACAACATCGGCCACATTGGTGCCGTAGGGCCACAGTCACGAGGTACCAGTAAGGAGAAGTGACGGCGCGTGGCGGTTAGCGGTACTGAAGTTAAACGTACTCACCCATAGAAAGATGTGCTAACCCACTTGCCAAGTGGTCACTGACCTCTTGGCAAAACGGTTAGCATCATTGCCCGCGGTGCAGGAGACTTGGGTTCGAAACCCGCTCAGGGCAGGGTAGGCCAGAACAACATTGGTCACACTAGCACCTCAGTACTAATGGCAGGCAGAAATAATCTAAAAGAGACAGATATTTCCATTACATTCATCATGTGGCCAGAAATTTTGAACCAAAGGAATGGCAAATTCTCTCAGGCCCTATCCACACGAAAATGTTTTTTACACAGCTTTTTTCATCCGGTTTGGGGGCTCCATACACACGCAAATGACAACTTAAAACTGAGATTTTTAAAAACGCCGTATTTATTTTGTCATGTGGACACGTCGAGTTGGAATTAGGAAGTCAGAGCTAAATCAATTTCATATCAATGGTTTGGCACCAAATGACAGGCAGATATGGCAGCTAGCTGCTGAACGTTAAGCATCAGTTAGTAAAGACAAAACCTAAGCAAAGAGAGAATGAATATTGGGCGTAACATTCACCTTGTGTGCAGAATTTTTGAACCATATGAACGGTAATATTGCTCCATGACTGTAGATTAGCAGCTGTTGCTAAGCAGTTATAGCCATGCAGTTGGTAAGATTTTGCAGCTAATGTCACTGTTGTGTTCAAAATCAGTTACATTTTGTTATGGCTAAAGTTACAGTCACATAATTTGCAATATCTATTTACAGTAATTGTTTTTGTCATATCCCAAAAAGTTAGCATTTTAGTTAGCTGCGTTAGTTTTTACTAACAAAGGAAGCTAGGTCGGCCTATATGTCCCTTTCCATGTTAGTTTCCTCTGGGGGCTTTGCCTTGTGTGTGTGTGTGTGTGTGAGCTTGATTGTAGATTTATGTTAAGCCCCCCCAACCCCCACCCTCCACCAGGGAGCAGCTATCCTGCCCAACATGTCTGGGTTCCCCTGGGATGAAATTAGCTGTGAGCCCTTGTTGAACCCCACTTCTTCTATTCCGTGTGTGTGTGTGTGTGTGTGTGTGTGTGTGTGTGTGTGTGTGTGTGTGTGTGTGTGTGTATATACCATGTCACCTTAGGTAATCATCAAGCACACTACACCTGGCAGATTCATTATACTGAGCCTATTGCCCCAGAAACCCAACCTAAACACTTAACGTAGGAATATTACTGCCCCCAGGTTGAAGCAGTTGAATCAAATTACCACAAAGTAATTTACACAACAGTTGTTTGGGCAGGTGCATGTAATCATGTAAGCACAATATAAACTGAATTGACACCAGTCTGCAGGATCGGCCCCTCAGCACTGTAAACATGCAGATATCACTTTAAGTCAACATTTGAGGTGGGTATTTGCAGGTAATCACATCACCACAAATGAAATGACACATAATAAACCTGTGGCTTTCAGGCCCCCGGGGGTCTGAGGCTCCATGGAGAGCTGCCCACTCCCCCCACCTCCTACAGTGGAGGATTTAATCTCATTGCTATGATAACAACAATGTCACCACCTGAGGGTCATGGCAGGTGGAAGATACACACACAAATCTTACCAAGAATATTGTCAAAATGTCATTTCTAGTCAAAATAAATCTAATTATACTTAAAATAAGACTCAATCACATTTAAAAGTAGCTTGTTTTTAGACACTTTTTTACCTTTTTCAAGCACATTTTCCACTTGAAATAAGTAGAAAAATCTGACAGTGGAGCAAGTTTTTCTTTCTTATTACAAGCATAAAAATCTTGCTTTCACTGGCAGATTTTTCTACTTATTTAAACTGAAAATGAGTTTGAAACAAGTGAAAACGATCTAAAAACAAGTTAATTTTTAGGTGATGAGTATATTATTTTAAGTGGAAAGAGATTAGTTTTGACTAAAATTGAGACATTTTGACAAGAAATAAGACAAATATTCTTGGAAAAGATTTTGAGTTTTTGCAGTGCAGTTACAGGGTCATCACAATACCAAAAAAAACAAAAAGACAAGTCTCCGTTGCCCTGGTGTGTGTTTTTTTTCTTCTTTTTTTCCAACATGCAAATTGGCCTATTTCTAAGACGGGGGAATAAAAATCCAGGTGCCCCTCGCTGTGAGGTGACAGTGCCGCCGAGCCTCCTCCATATAACTGAGTTACAAACAGTGGTTCGGCTCCAACTTCGGCTGATGCAATTTTGAAAGATTTCAGAAAGTCCCTGACAGAATCTGACAATTACATCAAGTCAACCTTGATACTTTTGGCACATTTCACAGGCAGGGACCATCAGGGTGATTTTATATAGAGGAATAAAAGTCAAGCGTGCTCATGTCAGGTGTATTCAACAACATCAGCAACAGTTCTCTCTCTATACTAAACTCTATACTTTTTCTTTTTCATTTTGTAGTGATATCATTCCTATCAGTTGTGTATCGTAATGTAATGTGCCCTACCATATTGTATTGTATTGCACTGTATTGTATCTCTAAGGAAACTAAAGCATCTTCTCTCATCTTGAGCCAAATGTTATTTTGTATATTGTCCCTCATACAAATATATTTGTTAAATTGAACTATAGGTCAAGTGGACTTAGTTTTTGTCTTTGAAGACGTTTCGTCCCTTATCCAAGTGGCTTCATCAGTTTGTGTTGACTAGTCTACACGGTTCATCAGTTCAGCCACTTGGATTTAGGGGCGAAACGTCTTCAAAGACAAAAACTAACTCTACTTGACCTTTAGTTTAATAAGTTTATTTATATGAGGGACAATACACAAAATAACATTAGTCTCAAGATGAGAGAAGATGCTTTGTACCAGATTTAGCTAGCTACTTTCCATCCGTAGTCCCTGGGCAGGTGAGTAACAACAATAGAAAGATAAAAATTGTCAACTTACATAACAGACCAAACATCCATACACATGCGTATACACCCGCTCACACATCACAAACACTCAGGTATAAAACATATTTTATATATATATATTTTAAATCGATTTAAATATCGTCCAAAAAGATATTGCGATATTTATGTGAATCGATTTTTATCTCCCACCCCTATAATGTACCATATTGTATCATATCTTACAGTATCATAATGCACCGTGTTGTACCATATATCATATTGTTTTGTATTGTACTGTATCATATTGTAGTGTATATCATATCGTATGTTTTTACTTGATGTTCTGCACATGAAAGACAAATTTCCTGCCTTTTGCAGATGGTAGACAAAACTGTATTTGCTATAATACTTAAAACATAAACTATGATGTGTGAGGAAGTTTTTCACACCGTTCATAATAATCCCAGGCAGTAATACTGATTTAATGGAGATAACCACCATATTTCTTAATGTGTCTAGATTTCCAAACAGCACAGCAGTCAGACAACGACAGCAACAACGACAAAAAAGATTCATTACTTCAGATGTATAATTTTCAACAATATTAAATGAGCAGTGTGCAGCTTCTGACTATCTATCCTCTGTCTGGATATCCTCCTGTTTTCAATTTGTTGGGGGAAAAACGAGCAGTAGATGAAGATAAAAAACAACAGATAAGACAAAAGTGAGAGGTTCAAGGACCTTAGTGATTAAATAAAGCTGACATAGTATGGAGAGAAGCTTTTCTACCTAAACATGGACATGGCTGAGTCATTCACTGGTGATATAAAGAGATAAGGCAGCAAATGTATTTACTGCAGAACGTGGCTCTAATAATGTGAGTGTGAAGATCTTATCCAGGCTCTAAATGTCTGATGATGATTAAAGACAAGATGTGAACACCGCCGCTCTCTGCGCAGAATGACAAATTAAGGAGACGAGCAGCTCGCCGAAGCTGTTGTCATGTCAACAGATTACAAGGGCGGGGGCGGGGCTTTGTGCTAATTTATTATCTGACACATCCGAGGTGATATCTGGCCTCCTTATTCTTGGAGAAACCTTCGCCAGCCAGCCAGCCAGCCAGCCCGTCGACTGGGATGAGCTGATGATGATGAGTCTCTTTTGTGCAGTTTTGAAGACGCTGAGCTAATTATCATATCTGTCAGCGTCTAGCAGCGTGGCGCTCATTACTTGAGACGCAGCATCTGGAGGTGATGGAAGTTAACAGCACAACTTCTTCATATGATGTATGTTATCGGCTCCGCACTTCACAGGTTCAGTCTTCTGGATGATGATTAGCCAGTTCAAGGAGTCATCAGCGCTCAGACAGCCAGGGAAACGCAGTGACGATGTTGTGTTTGTGTTTTTTTTTTTTTTTTTTTTTTTACAGTGCGCTCCGAGCAGACATTGTTTGACATTGGTGAAACAGCATTTCCACTTGGAGTTCAATTATGTTTTTCACTGTGGTGTGACATGGACATTTAACGAGAGAGAGGGAGAGAGAGACGGAGGCATAATTTCAGGTAGACAGTTCTGACAGTGTGAACCTTTTCTAATTGGGCAAATGCGTCGTTCAGCGGCCTAAATAAACATGAATAACCCAAGACTGCACTGGAAATGGAGATTTTAAACATACATTTTTGCAAGGCTAAGCTTAAAACCAATGTGTATTTCTGTTGCAGGTGTAAAACTATGGCATTCACAAAGAAAGGAACTGAAAAGTTGTACAAGTATATCTCAGTTTAAAGGGATAGTTCAACATTTTGGCAAATTGGCCCATTGCCATAATCCCTATGTTCGTTACCTTTAATTGTCAGTGCAAGCTATTTTTAGAATGGCGGAGCGGAGCAGCAGGCTGCTCGGGGCTATGCTATGGAGGTTAAGGGAATTTCTTGGTTTCCCTCATCAAATACACAATCCAACAACTCTAAAACGCTGTCGTGGACAAGTTATGAGCTGCACATTCACCACGCTATGAGATAATAACAGAACGTTACCAGACAGAGTTGTTTTAGAGGGAAATTCATGCAAAACCGCTGATGCGCGTTGCGTTCAGGGACAGTTTTTCAGCAAGCAGCCTCTGTATTTACCCTGTATTTACCTCGAAAACGGCTCCGTTTCGTAACGTTCGATCATTATCTCATAGCGTGGTGAATGTGCAGGTCACAACTTGTCCACGACAGCGTTTTGGAGTTTTGGGATTTTGTATTTGATGAGTTTGATGAGGGAAACCAAGAAATTCCTTTAGCCTCCATATCATAGCTCTGAGCAGCTCACCGCTCTGCTCCGCCGTTCTAAAAACAGCTTGCACCGACAAATAAAGGTAACGAACCTACTGCTATGACTATAGGGATTATGGCAATGGGCCAATTTGCCAAAATGTTGAACTATCCCTTTAAGAAAATGTTTAAAATAGAAAAAATAAGCGCCTACAAAAGAGAAGAAGGAGAAAGAGAAAAAGAGGGAAAAAAAAGAAAAGATAGATACAGCAGACGAGCGGTGTCCACTGCTATTTACTTGTTATATGTTTCATCTTCTTTAATTTTTTGAAATAGTGTATAATATTGGAGTTGGAGAATGTAATTATAGCAATAGAAAGGTACTATAAGTTTTTCTTCATCCTGCTCCTTTTCATTTATGGTGACGTGTACATTATGTAAATATGTGCAACCATGTGAAGTATGTAAACTATGAATGGAATAAATCAAAAATGAATAGATGAATGGATAGATAGATGGATAGATATAGATATCCTTCCTTCATAGTTTAAAGGGAGATGAATCCATCCAGCTGTGATGACCTCAGACTATCAGGTGGAGTCTCTGTGGAGTGTGTGTGTGTGTGTCTTCCTGATGCTGTGTGTGTGTTTGGGTTTTGACTGTGGCAGATTTCTGGATGGGCGAAGCCGGAGTGTCGTCGGTGAACTGGAAGCAGCGAGCCGGTGTTTCCAGACGATTTAAGACCTGACCCGTTCTTCTCAAAGTTCTTTTTCCAAAAAGTTGTTTTTTCAGCTGCTGCCTCGTGTGTGTGTGTGTGTGTGTGTCTGGCTTCTTCTGTGCAGGTTATTTATCATAATTTTCAGTCGGCCTGGAAGTAAGTGTGTGTGTAGTTTCTGTTTCTTCCTGAGTCAGTGATGATAAACGGACTTTTACTTGTTGGTTCGACACTAATTGGTGACTTTTTGAACTGGTTGATAAGGAGCGTGCGCGGTGCTCAGCTCTAGTGTGGCGCTGTGGATACGGGACGGATAAGAAATGGTTTCAGTCTGTGACTCTCATGT
The DNA here is from genome assembly GCF_905171665.1 of Trachurus trachurus. Lineage (NCBI taxonomy): Eukaryota > Metazoa > Chordata > Actinopteri > Carangiformes > Carangidae > Trachurus > Trachurus trachurus. Next base: position 31,476,985 of record NC_139898.1, read on the forward strand.
TTAAGGGTTTTATGTCCCAAACTGATCAGGAGAAGCTGATTCATGCTTTTATCTCCAGTAGACTAGACTACTGTAACGGTCTTCTGACTGGTCTCCCCCTAAAAAGTATCAAACAGCTGCAGCTCATTCAGAACGCTGCAGCTCGAGTTTTAACCAGAACAAAGAGATCAGATCACATCACCCCGGTTCTTAAGACCTTACATTGGCTCCCAGTCAGCTACAGAATAGATTGTAATGTTCTGCTACTGGTTTACAAATCACTGAATGGTTTAGGTCCAGAATACATGAATGACATGTTAGTAGAGTATAAACCCAGTAGAGCTCTGAGATCTACTGACTCAGGTCAGATAGTGGAGCTCAGAGTTCAGACCAGACATGGTGAAGCAGCATTTAGCTGTTATGCTGCACACAAGTGGAACAAACTACCAGCAGAACTGAAATCAGCCCCAACTGTAAGCACTTTTAAATCCAGGTTAAAAACATTTCTCTTTTCACGTGCTTATAGCTGAGAACTTAAAACTTTATCTATTTTCTTTTATTTTACTTTTATTTGCTCTTGCTTTTAACTCTGTTTTTAGTGTTTTGTTTGTTTTTATTCTGTCTTATGCTTCTTTTTTAAATGTTTTGTCTTTATGTAAAGCACATTGAGTTGCCTTGGTATGAAATGCGCTATATAAATAAAGATGCCTTGCCTTGCCTTGCCTTCATGTTGTGGCCTTGGACCAGAGCTTCATGGTCTCTCTTCCAGAATCTCTGAAGCATCACTTGATGTTTCAGATGATGGCGGCACATCTGGATCACCTGTCAATCAGCTGCTTTAGCTCTTTGACAACTTCTGTTGTTTGTATTTTCCACATCCACACACACACACACACTATCTAAATACTAATTAGGACGCACATTTATCACTGTCAGCTCAGCGCTGTTTCTCATTTCCTTTCAAGTCGTTCTGTATGTTTCGGATGTTTAAACAAATATCTGCACACTTATTAAAACACTGCGTCCCGTGTTTACACCTCAGATGTGACTCTGTCATTTAAAGCCTCGTGTGACTAGAGACGACAATAAAAACATAATTACAGTGTTGATAGCTCTATAAGTCAGGAACGGGTGGAGAAAGTTGTTTCTGGTTGTTTTTGTCAATTAAAACCAGCAGATGAACTATTTTTAACCAGAAGGTGAAAATGAAAACAAATCAGATATGTGGCTTAACAGTTATAATAACAGGAGATAGGAAAAAAAAGAAAAAAGATACTACTTTATTAGTCCAACGATTGGGAAATTTCCAAAAACAACCATTAAATCCCAAATTTAAGACCGTCAAACATCGTGCAGCAAAATACTGGTTTGTCTTCTTATCTGCGTACTTTATATTTGTAAGGTCATTGATAGAAATAATGATTTTTTTGCTGCAGTCTGTCACATTTGCATTGTGAATTTTGCACAAATGTCCATGAACCCTTTACAGGCCACTCATTCAAATACTTGGAAACTTAATATTTCAACCCTGGACTATTATTTGAGGGTATTAATGAGTTTTTTCAAATCAAGGTCAGTAAAGTTGCCATTCACCCTTTGAATGTAATACATTTTTGAAAAAAAAAAAATGAAGAATACAGATAAAGTCAAAGGAATGTTAATTCATACATAAAAAATGTGTATAGAAATAACTTATTTTATTTGTCAACAATAAGTTATAGAATTTGGTCACTTGGGTCAAATTGCATTGCAAACGAAGCAAATGAACATTTAAATAATGAAAGATCTGCTATTTTAGATGAGACTTCTCAGCTGCAACTGATTTTCAATTAAAGAGTGTGTCTCATGAATCCCTCCTCCATCCACTGAACAAAGCAGGTTACCTTTTAAAGGTCCAGTCTGTAAAATGGAGGGGAAACCGTGATATCTAGCGTTCAGATTCTAGATTGCAGACTGGGAGTATTTCAGGAGCATGGAGCGATGAGGTGAAGATCTAAACCATTTTACCATATGTTTGCTGTTTCCTCCTCCTTCTTCTTTCATTCCGGCTTCTTCTTGGTCGGTTAATTTGCTAACTGTAACACTGTGTGAGCTGAGAGTCGCTGGTTTTCTGGCTCTTCTCCCACACCAACTGTTTCCATCCATAAATAGCTGCTGTTAGTGTCGGTGTCAGGCCGGGGTGGAGTTGTTTGTTTCATTTTAGAAAGCTGGGAGTGACATTAGAGTGATTGACTTAAGACTGTTGTAAAATATCCAATCTGTACACACTCTCAAATCAAACACTCGTGCATTTTAAAGTGAAAATCAAAGTTTAAACGCGTCACATTATGTCCGAGGACAGGAAGTGGGTGTAGAATGGAAGCATAAATCCAGACCAATCATGTAAGATGAATGAGCCTTGGATTTATGTATTTTTTATATTTTATAATGGCCATTAGAACAGCAGAGGCAGAGGAGCATGTAATTCATTCACAGCTGAATAAATCAGCATCTTTTTATTGGTGTTTTCTGTCTCGTTTCCACCATGAAATTGTCCATTTGTTTTAGTTAACAAGTCTTCAAGGCCAACTTACTGTACTGGTGGGATAAAATGTAATTATTTCTGTTCCATTTTGCTTCTCCTTCTTCCTCTTCATCTTCTTCTTTTTCTTTGCTGTTGTTGTATGAAAATGAGGAGGCACGTTATGGTCCGAAAATTAATGAAGTTTCTGATTAGAAAGCAAAATAAGAGATGTGTTGGAGCAAATTAAGTAAAATTAAATGAAAAGAAATGTTTTTCCTCACGGAATGATACAAAAAAAAAAAGAAAAAACCTAATCAGAAGTCACACAAGTTTGGAGTCATAACATTAAATATTCTCTCGTTAATACATTTTTATCTCAAATATAATCATCAGGGTAGCTGCTGCATGTGTATGTTGTAAAGTGATGTAATATTGAGTTTTATTGGGATTAGAGTTCTCAACGGGCCTGAAAAACTAAATCTGAGTGTGTTGAAGCCTGGCCCCGACCCAATGCTGCTTGACTCACTGGCATTAATTCTTGGCCCGAACCTGAAAACAAAGGCCTGACCCGAGTCCCCCCCCAAAAAAAGCCAGACCGACCCCATAACCCTACCAGTCATTTGTATATCAGTCATTCATTCATTCATTTATCATCATTTTCAGACCCAGAGCAGCGCGTCAGGTCAGGTGGGTCGACTGGCCCGGCCCGTTGATAACTGAATTGGGTTTAATGGACTCGATCATCACCACCCCCGGCCCAACTGTGACTCGTTCCGCTGGTGATGATCAGTAATAGTTGGGATTTACTGACACATGCTGATGGCCATGACCGATGTTGATCTGTTCAGTGGCCTGTTTTGTTTTTTTCTCCATGTTGGGGGGCTGTGTGGCGAAAATGTTGGTTGTGTGGGAGTAATGAAGATTTCTTGGTTTTCTTTAACCTTCGTCTTGTGTCAGCTTTCTGCTACCATCTATGGTGTTGGGGTCAGTTTTGACCAGTCTTAAATCAGCTGTAAAATACACAAAAAAATGTTCCATCCAATTTGTTTTTCTTCTCTTGGTTACATTGTTAGGCTTCCTATCCATGGAAATGTTGGTTTTAATATTGTTGGTGTGGGCCCCTGGGCCTTTTTTGTCAGTATACCCCTTGACTTCAATGTAACCTTCTTCTTGTCAGCTTTCTGCTACCATCTATGGTGTTGGCGTCAGTTCTCACCCGAGTCTTAAATCAGCTGTGAAACACAGTGAAAACAATTATTCATCATCCCATTTGTTTCTCATCTCTTGGTTACATTGTTAGGCTTCCTCATCCATGAAAAGGTTGGTTTTGCACTTATGCACTTGCACTTACTCTGCAAATAGAGGTTCCTGCCAAAGTCAAAAAGCCTTGATACAATAAACAAATGTATGTGGTACTTTTTATGCACAAGTGGAAGGTTAAACAATAGAGGACTAAATGACAGAGAACAAACATCGGTACCAGGATCGGCCAATCTGTCAAATTGTTATTTTAAACATCGGTTTGTCGGTATCAAATTCCAATTCAGTGCACAATCAGTGCTTCTCTAATTAATAATTCAAAGAAAACAAAAAAAAAACAGTGATTCTCCACCCAAACTGCCACTTCCTGGTTATGTTTGTGTTTAACCACTCACAGGCCTGGCCGATTCGCGAAGGGGTCGACCCACAAGAATTACAGGAACTTTATGGCTCCAGGACAAATGGGGAGACTGGAGCTGTGACACCCATGAAAGATGACACTTACAGCAGCATATTTCTTCCAGACATTATAAGGGCGATGATGAATGAAAGGGGATAGTGGACGAGGAGCGTTTTCAAGGTATAGATGCCTGGACCTGATAGCCTCCAGAGGTCGGCCCAGGATGGGGAGGGGTGGGGTGGGGGGTGGAGGGGACACGGGGGACAGTCCATTCTTCTATAGTGGCGAGATAGAGAGACGCTCACCTCTCGCTAACCTCTGGTGTCATGGCCCCCGTAGAGGGAGTGGGGGGCTCGGCCCGGGGGAAGGAGTTTATGATTGTGATGAAATGCCTCTAAACCGCCTCTGTTCTTCACCAATATGGCCGCCATTTTTATGTTCAGAGGAGCTCGAATGGTCCAAACCGACAACAGCTTTAATACACTTCCCCCTACCCCACCACCCCGACCCGTCAAAATAAAACATTCATTCATCCACGGCATTATATTATGACAAATGTACTGTATAGTCTTTAAATGAACGCTGACCTCTTATCTGTGAAAGGGCCACTCACTGAGACTGCAATGCCAAAAAATGTCTGGAATGACTCATTGTCTGGAGCATTAAAGTTTTACGGGTAATTGCTAAATTTAAAGGGTTCCTTTTTACGGTTTCATTAAAAAGCCATTAAAGCGGATATAGGAAGCAAAACATTGACGTAGAGGTTAATTTCCATGGGGATTTAAAGACAATCTCTCTCTCTCTCTCTGTGTCCTCACCACCACCACCACCACCACCAGTCATTCACTCACACGCCGCGACGCCGGTCGGTAAAGGTCGATGCAGAAAGGGCCCGGGGACCTCGGAGCGCCGGAGTGAAAAAGATTAAGATCCAGAGTATTGATAAACCATCGCTGACAATAGGAGCATGCGACTGGGAGTTTGTGACATGTTCTCTCTTGACTGAAGTCTCTTTCACCATCCACCAGGGATGGCAGAGTTTAATTATAGCAAACAATGTGATAGCTGTGTGGCATGGATTTATCTACACCACTCAATCCCTCTCGTTTTCTTTTTTTTTTTTTTTCTCTCCCCTCCTCTGGTTAAAATACTTTAAAACGTGCGGCGCTGTGGGACGGCGAGAGGCTCATCCTTGTTTTTTCAGCCTCTGCTCCTAATCAGAGTAACAGATATTCTGCTCTGTCAATTATTCTTGATTTTTTTTTCTTCCTTTTTAATACCCCAGAGAGTAAAGTGGCTACAGACTGCAAAATAAAGATCCTATTTCCTAGAAAGCATGGCAGCTCCCCAGAGGAAGAGGAGGAGGAGGAGGAAGGAGGAGTTAAGCCTGGTTTATACTTCTTCGTCATAACCTTTCAAAGTTTTGCGTAGAGGGAACGCGTTGCTGTGCAATAGCGCGACTCATTTCATTTGCGAAACTTTGCTGCTCTGTTTCTTCTGGTCACAATGAACAATGGCGACCGAAGTGGAGAGAGTTGCTTTTGGAGTTGGAGATGATTGATGTGGAAAAACAAAACAAATACTACAGTACGAACACTTTAAAGGGATAGTTCACCCAAAATTAAAATTTCACTCATTATCTACTCACCTTCATGTGGACTAAGGGCTGGGAGAAGTTTCAGAGTCCTCCGTGGCTTCTCTGAGTTTACAGGGGGTCTCAGCGTAGCAGTGCATGTCCATACGGCTGCAAATGGATACCAACTGTCTTTGTAACAAAACAACACACCAAAAAACATCCAAATACCTCCATGCTGCTCGTATGTAATGTCCGTCTTGTATTGAAGCCCTGAAATGCGAAATTGTCCTGAAAAAAATTAAATATGTCTATATTTCAAGCTTGTTTGTAGCGGAAGCTCTGTTTGTCCAATTTGGATGAACCAGGGTCTGTCCTATTCCCAGTTCGTCCAAATTTGATTAACCCCGGAAGAGGAGCTTTGAGAAGCTTCCGCTACAAAACAAGCTTTAAATATAGACTTTTTTTTTTTTTTTTGGGACAATTTCGCATTTCGGGGCTTCAATACAAGACGGACATTACATACGAGCAGCATGGAGGTATTTGGATGTTTTTTGGTGTGTTGTTTTGTTACAAAGACAGTTGGTATCCATTTGCAACCGTTATATGGACATGCACTGCTACGCCGAGACCCCCTGTAACTCAGAGAAGCCATGGAGGACTCTGAAACTTCTCCCAGCCCTTAGTCCACATGAGGGGGAGGAGATAATGGGTGAACTATCCCTTTAAAAATGACAGTATAGCATGAAGGAGGAACCGTGAAAGTTAAATGTTGGAAATGACATTCTGAGTGGACCAATCACCAAACAGCAAGCTTTAGAGGTGTATTGATGCATTCAGCTGACTGATTGGTCGGTTCCTTGATCCATGATAAACAGTTGGTTTCACACTCGATGTTTTCACTGTACGGCTCAATGATTAATTGAATATCCGACTTAGACCCTCCACCTGAGTGTTTTTGTTACCTTTTGCGTCGGCGTCATGTTTCTCTCTCATGGCTGAACGAGACAAAAGCAAATCAACAACAGATGCAGCACTTCAGCCAAACCCACAGAAAGACAGGAAACAAATCAAGGCTATCAAGGCAAAAACAGAACTTGAAGTGCAGTTTCTGTCACATTAAAGAAGGTGAATAAAACATTTGAAATAAAAATCATCTTATTATCCGTTTTGTCTTTTTCAACCTCTTCCACCCTGGAAGGCCACAGCAATCAATCACTAACACAGACCATCAATCTGGTTTACTCATGTTTAAGCTTATATATCTCCATTCATTATCACTGTTAGACCCAGTATAACCATGACATTTCACTGCCCAATGAGCTGAAAAACAAACTTCCTCTAAGCCACACAACAACAACAACTTTTTACAAATGAACAATGTCCATCCTTCTACCAAAACGTGTCGGTTAATTCACAAAAGCAAACATAATGAGTCGTTGTTGGTTGTTAAGTTAGTTATTCACTTATTTAGCTCCTCTCACCATTCAAAAACCTGCAGTTCGAACTGAATCCGTTTGCGTCGGCCCAATGAATACAAATACACTTCTGGGAAAACAAGGTTAGGATGTGCAAGGTTTGCTTCAAGGTCGTATCTGCACCTCTTTAGCTCCACAGTCCAACAACTGCATCATGTTTCCAAACGTGTGCCCATTCATTCATCCTTCTGCTCATTTAACATTATATTATAGTTTTTAATTTCCTTATTTGAACTACTGTAACATGGTCTGGGCAGCTACATCTCCTACACATCTCAAGAAATGATGTACTATTCAGAAGAGATTCATAAGATTAATCTCACATTCAAATAGATATGCTCCGTCAGCACAACTATTCACTAAGTATTCTCTTCTACCAATTCACAAATTGAATAACTATTAGATTTGTTTGTTTATTCACAAGTTTATTTACAGGAACCAAGGTCTCCCTGTCGCTTTTCAAAATGTCTTCACCTTCACTCATAATGTACATTCTCACCGCACCAGACACAGTAATAATCTTACTCTATATTTACTCTCCACCTGCACATCACACCATCAGTTTAATATGACTTATAGAGGTCCTATGTTTTGTAATGGACCTCATTCATTAAGATCCATTTCTTCTTATTCACTTTTTAAAAAGCAGTTAAAAATACATCTCAACTTCTCTTGAATTTCCCGCTCTTTCCTCTCTCTCTTTTGCTCTCTCCATATCCCACATCATTACTTTGTCTCTTTATGAGTTTAATTAATTTTTTGTACTTTATCTCTATTGTCTCTATTTGTTACCGAATCACTTTGCACTTTATCTCTTTATTTTTTTTCTCATTTCTGTTCATTTTGCTCATATAACATTGATTATGTATGCACTTTATTTCTTTTTTTTTTCTATGTTTATTTGTTAGCCATTGAAATTTGTCTTGCTGTAATTTGTTATAGGGGTGGAACCTATGTACAAGCCAACCGGCTTCGTTCCCTCCTTGCACCATTGAAATTTGTGTGCTAAATAAATAAACTCTAAACCCAAAGACATGATCATGTACATAATTGTCATTTAAATATTAACCAAAACTAATCCCATAATAGAGCAACCCCTAGTAAATACAACATAATGTTTGTCACAGTCTGAATCCCCACAGTGACTTTAGGTTGAGCTTTTAAAGGTAAACTTCATGAATTTTGCACTAAAGAGTGAGTTTCATGGTCCGTCGTCATGGTGAGTACAGCCCAGCAGGAGAACAGCGCTCTGAAGTCTGAGCAAAAAGCCCCTGATGATGTCATCAGAGGGTTATCTCACCTCTACGCCGCATTACAGCATAGTGGAGGTGTACGTGCACGGACCTGGACGCTCGTTTTCTTTTTTAATGAACAGCGGTTTCTTCTCATGTATCCTTCAAACGGGAAATAAGAGGAGGGAAATAGAGAAGGTGATACTGAAAGCTGAGTGCAGTGAGTCACACGACCTGGAGCTGTGACTCAGTTCTTCCTCTGAGAACACGGTCGACATATCAAACCACAGAAATGGTCCAAACACCAAGAGAGAGAGAGAGACGGTCTGTGGCCTGTGGAGGATTTTCGCTCTGCGTCACCAGCCGAGTCCACTCGTACTGTTGCATCATGAAGTGCAGCCATTAAGCTTTTTTTTTTTTTGTTCCGCCAGAGAAGACTGAGCTGAAACTTTATACTCTCTTGAACTTTATTTTTACTTTCATTCAATTTCACAAATATTTCCAACGGTTTTCACTGACAGATGTGAACAGTGTGCTACTGTATAAACCCCACACCTCCCCCAGTCTGTCACCACGTCTTAAAACACCTTTTTACCCAATATTTTGGTGCAATTTGAGTTTCTAATTGGTTTCCTTGTCTGTTTTTCCTCTTGTTGTGTGTTCTTTTGCTTATTTGGCTTGTCTACTTTTCCAAGGCCAAGGTCACGTTTATTTATAGAGCTCCTTATAAACAACCTAGGTTGACCAAGGCGCTTTACATAACAAAAATAACAATAAAATACAATAATACATTTCAAAAAGACAATTTCAGCGATGACAGAGATAAATACAGATGCATTCAACACACAAACTACTTTTGTCTCACACAGGTTCGAAAGCCTGGGAGAAAAAATGGGTTTTAAAAGAGGATATAAAAGTCTCCAGATTCTATATGGCGACCGGTGAACTGTTCCACCACAAACGCCCGATCGCCTCTAGTTTTTAGCCTGCATTTAGACACATCCAGGTTTAATTCATTTGCTCTTTTGTGTATTGAACCATGTTGCTACCATGGTGATTTTACACTCTTAATAAACTAAACTGAACTGAACCATCCCAGAAAAGAAACAAAAGAAAAGAAAGAAATATTACTATCAATATGAATACTGTAACAAGAACAGTGACAAAGTAGATAAATCTAAATCATGTTTTTCCAATGGATACCAAAGGTCATGGAATAAATAACCCTGATTCTACCTTTCCATTGTTATTTTTGTATTTTTGTTAGAAACTGATATATATGATCTAGAAACATACTCAAATGTTGGTGAAGATTATTTTTTCCATAAAAGAAGTAGGCTATTCCTTGGCAAAAATATGTTATGTTGATCAACAGTCTACATTTCTTCAGGTCTGGTGATATCGTATGGAGATAACTCAACTCAAATTCTAATTTTAAGACTTTGCAATTAATTAAATAATTCTCCAGAAACTATTGAATTAATCACGTTGCCAGAACATGTGCATGAATCTGAAACTTAATACAGATTGTCTGCCAGTGCTCTTTGCTGCTGTGTTATTCTCATTATCACAATGAATCCTGGGATTGGCTCAGGCCCTCGAAGAGTCCAAGCAACTAGAAGAGTCTTACAGATCTGACAGCTTAGTGATGGATGCAATGAGCCAAACTGAGGCCTTAACCTTCAGCTTTATACAGTACAAGAGAATCCGTAATGAATAAAAGACGTGTTCACAGATTAAATCAGAGGATATTTCAGGCTTCATGTATCAAACACGTGGAAAAAACCTGTCTTCCTTTGACCTCCAGGTGAAAACACACCTGATTGACTCATTATATAAACATGTATTTATATATATTACAGACATGTTGTCTTCACAGTTTTATATTTCATGCACTTGTCTCTATACTTTTGTCTCCTGCAACATAGTTTTGACAAGTGATGGCTCATAATGTTTCTTTATTTATTTCATAAAGCATTCGTCTACTTTTAATTGAGTACAACCCTTAGGCTCTTGTCCTTCATGGAAACGGATGACATTTACATTTAAACACCGTCTCTCTCTGCTTCTACATATATAGGCATTACTCTCTCCTCTGTCCCTGCTCTCCTCTCGGCCCCTCGGAGCCCAAACCATGTGTTTTGCAAAGAACAACTTCATTACGCTCCTGTTAGTGTGACAACACATAAATCACCGTGACGTTGGGCCACCATCACCAAAACACACACACACACACACTATACACATACACAAACAGCCATGATGATGTTGGTTGTGTTGGCTGGTGGAGGGGGAGAGCTTATAGCGTCTAAAGCCGAGCTTGGTTCTAATAGAAAGGAAAGAAAATCCTCGGGTCAGCTCTTTACGTCTTCGGGGACAATCAGGAGCGCAAAAAAAAAAAGCAGATTGCTGCAGACAATTTGATCATCCGCTCCTGGGCATAGGCTCTCCATTACCTGCCTGAAATAGGCCTCTCCCTGGAGGCCTCAGGCATCATTGAACAGGAGAGGTGGGGACGGTAATTATATCTTGGGCCAACCCCAAATCGCTTCCCATTAGTCTGTTTCCAACACGTAGCCGCCGTAGAATCCTCCATACGTCGCTCGCAGCACCCCCAACCCCCTCCCATTCTGGGCCGTGTTGACACGCCGTTGCCGTTAACTGTGTCCTAATTTATTAAGGCCTTAATTGTGTGTTGCCATGTTGGTTTTGGCCCATGTTCACTCAAACATCAGGCCGTCCCGCTGTGTGCTGAAATAGGAAGATAGCGCCAGAGGGATTTTTCTGCCTCTCCATGTTGGTTATCTCCCTCTTCTCTCTCTCTCTCTGTTTTTTTCTCTCTCTGCAGAAAACTCTGTCAATTCTTCTGCAATCCTACACCTGTCCTCCATCTCTCAACTCCTTGTCCACATTTGTCTCTCTCGCTCTTTTCTTTGCACACTTTTTTTTATGGAAGAAGACGGAAAAGAAAAGAAAAGCGTTCCTCCACAACAGGAGTCACGCCGAAAATCCTGCCATGGGAAATTAAGCATGAAAATAATTAAAAACTCAGAACTAAAAGGAGGTAAAGCAGACTGTGGGCGCCAAAGGCCGCGCCGCAGCTTCCTTTTGTTAAATACACTCTGACAATGGAGGGGGAGGCTGGCCAATCAGAGAGGCCGCACAACAAATGAGGTCGAGCGAGCCTGGTTCCAGGTGTCGCACAAAATCCCAGGTTGTGTTGCTATAACACCCTCCTGGGGGTGGAATCATGCACACACATTTATGAGGACACACACACACACACACACACACACACACACACACACACACACACACACACATTCACACAGTGTTGCTCCTCACTGAAAGAGAGACACCTGCTTTCCCCGGGCGCTTCACCTGCAGCAAAACGGGGTGTCGGACTGAAACTCATCAGCTCAGTCGACCGGAAACGCCGTTCTCACAGGGCAGCAGTGCATGCTGGGACCTCTGCACCTTTTTTTTTGGTGGAGTGGCTTTACTGATTTATTCAATTGGTTGGCCTTCCCACAGGGTGCAGCTGAATGTGGAGAATAGAAGTGATTAGCCTGAGACCTGCCAAGACCAGCCGGCTCAGAGATTAGTTTATTTTGTCCTTTTTTCTTTTCTTTTCTTTTCTATTTTTATGACTTGCTAATGCTGAGCTGATGTTAACAGCCGTTTACCAACTGGTCCAGAGGAAATGTTCAGCATCAACAGATGGAAATTAGCTTCTAAATCTGGTGTGCCCATCATTTTGTTTATTGAAAATGATCAGTGCAATTCCTTAAAGGGGTTAGCTACAAGTTTAATTCCTCCCGGCCAGCTAGAAGCTAATGCTAACCGTATGCGGTGTTGACAGCGGACTGGAAACACATCTGAATCATTTCACACTTTATTTAACCTTTATGTATCCAGGAAGAATCCATTGAGATTTAACAATCTCTTTTTCATACTCACCTGCAGACGAACCCGAAAACCCGCAGCATCACGCCTGCACCTACCGGCTGACCGTTAGTTAGCATTAGCATGATGCCATTTCATGCCGACATTGCCAACGTAACTTATTTACACATTTTTTACACATTTTACACAATTACACATTATTACACATTTTTAAATTACACATTTTTAAAGTAAGAAACTTTTGTTTACAGCAGCATAATGTGTGTCACTATAGCTAAACATCCAGTTAGCTTTGCTTAGTGATGAAAGATGAGCAGCTAGCCTAGCTAACTCTGAAGTTAGCAAACAAATCCACCAGACAGAAACCTGTAAAGCTCCCTAAATCATATATTGTTGCCTTTAAAGAAAATTGTGTAAAATTGAAAAATAAGATCTTCTTTTCTACTCTACAGGCCTAGCTACTTTTTCTTCAAGTGAAAGCAGCATGCTAATCTGCTAGCTCCCTACCATCTCATTACTTTCCAACTTCCAATCTGCCCTGAAGACGTTTCACGGGTGGGTGTTTTATTAACTTTTGTAAACACAATTATATCCAACCTTATAACCAATAGGCTAAACAAATCACAATTTGGATAGAAACCACTTTTGTTTTGCATCTGCAGATGCATCAAATCCACCAACCAGCACCTCCTGAAGCTCGCTAAATCTTATATCTTGTTTAATCATTGCAAAAAACAGTGTGAAAATGGCAAATTGGTATAAAATAGGCTACCATGTGTTGCACTAAGCTGACCAGCTGCTGTCGCTTTGGATAATAACATCTCCCAATTGTAAATGTAAATATCTGCAACCTTATAGGCCTACTGGGCAGATGTGACAGATGTGGTAGCCTATCAGAGAGAGAGAGAGAGTTGTAATCACATGGTCACAGGAGCTGTGTAGTGAAACTGAGAACCACCCAGGCTGAAATAGAAAAGGGCCTGAGCTAGTTGTCAGACATGACACGTCACATTCACTTTGACTGGTGGGATATTGAGTTAATGGCAGGACAGTAAAACACAGGTGAGGGTGTCGTGGTGAGCATCCCCCTGCCTGTCTGTTGCTAGTAGAAGCGTGTTGGCGCTCAGACTGACAGCTCCTGCACTGTAGAGAGATATAACTCATCCAGTATTGATGAGTGGGGCTCGGCTCGGCTCGGCTCTGCTCTGCTCCAGCGCAGGACGTACGCCACAACCCGAAAGTGAAGAAATATGCAAAAGAAAAAAAAAACCTCAGCATGTTTCTATTCCATGTCTCTGCTGCTTTTTCTTTCTCCATTTCACCTTCAATTACTCCCCAACTCTCTGGCTCTGTCTCTCACCTTGGAATATCTTAAGTATCCTCCAAAGCAACATACAGCAGACAGTGGTTTCTCCTCTCTGTCGGTTTTTCTCTCTCTCATGTAATTGCTTTCAAATTGTCAGCACAGAAACCATGAAAGATCCTCCATCCCTCCCTCCCTCTTTCCATCCCTCCCTCCCTCCCCTCGTCCAAACGTTGCTCTGAGCCCGACAACCATCTGATGACTGCTCACCAGTGAAAACTATCAATAATTGAAGCTCTGATCGCTTTAGGGATGTTGTTTTTTCTTTTTTTTACTCACTCAAGATGACTTTTTTTTTTACCAGCACAAGGCGAAAATAAGTAAAACAAGCTTGTTTATTGTCCCAATTCCATCTGACACCATTACAACGTGTATTACTACATGTATCGTTGTGGAGGCCTGCCAAATATTCCAAGGTCTGTTTTTTGATCAGCTCCGTCTTATAGGCCCACTTTGGAGCAGTTGTAGGTTCTGTATGAATACCCAATGAAAGCTCTCACTCATCTACAACCATAGAAATCAATCTGCGGGGAGGAAAAGAAGCTCAGAAGAGATAATATTCTCTTTCCCCCTTTTCCCCTTTCTGATGGATGGTTTCAAGTTCTGCCTCCAAACTCCAATTAGGAGTATTTTGGCTCGGCAGGTCTGGGCATGCTCCGACTTTTCCTGCACAGCTGTACAGTTGCTTTTTTTTTTTTTTTTTTTTTTAAAGATGGATCTTTATGTGCATGGATATGTTGTGTGTGTGTGTGTGTGTGATAGTGCAGATGTACGGGCTACAGCAGGTGCCCTTGTGGTGTGTGAGGGCATTATTCAGGCTCAGTGTGCAGGTGCAGCCTCTGACACCAGCTCTCAGGACTCATTTTTCAGCCCCGGTCGCACTTTAACAACACTGATGCTCTTACTTATAAAAAAAAGATAAATAAATAAAGTAAATAATAAAAATAAAAACCTGGCTATTCAGTGAATAAAGCTCTCTCTCTCTCACACACACACAGTCTCAGCTTCCTCCCTCCTGGAGTGTGTGGGATCTTTGCAACAGTCTCAGAAAAATAATGGCCACCAAAGTTCAGCAACAGAGTCTCTGAGCTCAGTAAGTGACGAGCTGCAATTTTTAAGACAACTCAAACATTTAACACACACACACACACACTCCTGCTCTCGAACATCGGTAACTTTCTTTTTGAAGTCTGTGTAAAGTGTTGCTAAGATACGAAAAATTGTCGGTTGCTCCTTCAATAACGAGATCATGGAGGAAGAAGAACAAGAAGAGGAAGAAGAAATGCACAATAATGGCCGTCGTTGTGTCTTTCCTAGTCGTTACTATGGCAACTACACACTGGCACACTACCTGTGCCTGGTAGTGTGCAGGTAAATGACACATGACTACACACAAAAAGACTGTGCACGTGTGTGTGTGTGTGTGTGTTTTGCAGGGATCATCTTACAAAAACCCGGTGCGACAGAAGAAAAAGCTTCTTTTTTTTCCCTCTCAGTGGACGGCAGATTTGCTCACACACTTAAGTTTTTAAAATCCACAGTAAATGAAAATCATTTAATCATTTCCCCTGAAAGAATTGGTAATTGCGCGGCGCTCGCCTACTGCATAGCCGCTTTTGTTAAAACCCTCCTAAGTGTGAATCCCTGTGAATTCTCAGCCCTCCTCCTCCAGAGACAGAGAGTGGAGTGGATATCATTTTTGTTCTTGTGTCTATAAGACGAGCTCGCGGGGGCTCAACAGGCTTTTTAATGATAATATTGTCACGCATCGGCGCCGCGTACGATTGCGGCGGTTTCGGATCATTACAGGATTGTTAAGGTGCAGCGGCGGCGCTCCCAATCGCTCTTTGAACGAGGAGATATGCAATCACAGAATGAATAACTTTATTTCATGCTAGATTTAAGCAGCCACTTCATCTCATTTTAAGATGTTGTGCACAACTGCGTCTTTTTTTTGTGTGTGTGTGTGTGTGCGTTTTTAATTTTTAAAACCCCACCATCGTCATCGCCGTCTTAGTCGTCGCTCAGTCAATCAAGAAACCAAATGGTGCATATTCACAGAGAACAAACAGGTCTGAGAGCGACGGGGGCCTGCACGGTGCGGACGTTATTACTTCCAACACAGACTTTATTTCCCATAACGCCCAGTGATTTACTATGGGAATCTGCTTTGATATAGATTTTCACAGATAATCTTTCAAGCATTCTTTCTAAAAAAAAAAAAAAAAAAGTGACTTCCAGAAATAAACCCCCGCTATGCAAAGCAATAAATAAGTCTGTCAGAGAGCGTTACCTTCACAGGAGTACATTAAAGGGCCGGGCGCCCGAGAGGTGGCTGGTGATGGAGAATGACGCTTCATTATCATAATGATGCTTTACAATACAACAAAAAACGCCACAGATTCTGTGACAAGCTAAAGCCTAGCATGTTTTCTTTTTCTTTTCTTTTTTTTGATACGGTATCTCTTCATGCTGTTCCCTTCAGCTCCGACACGGCGGTGGAGGATAGCAGCGTGAGAGCTTTCAGCAGGAATGTTTTCCGACATGAGAATTTTCCATCTCATTTGTCACTCTGAAGGGAAAGAGACACATCCAAATGGAGTAGAGAGAGCACACACACACACACACACACATGAGAAACTCTGCTCATAAGATAAATATGCTCCTTTTTCCTCCTGCTCCACAGCGGTATAGTAGCAGGTGTGCTCAGAAGAAGCATGCATCTCATTTTTTTAAGCCAGGCGGTGACGGTGTGGTGCAGCGTGATGAGGAGAAGAGATGAGATGAGATGAGGTGGATGGAGCAAGTGTTTCAGGAGTCTCATGGTGTGTGTGACAGCAGCCGTCCGGTCCAGCGGTGTACAGCTGAATGTGACCCGGAGTGTGTGACCTTTAAACCTGTCCAGAGGGGGTGAAAAGGAGAGGAGAGGGAGAGAGGAGTGATTATCCGTCCTCCTCCTCCTGCCACAAGGAAGATGACGGCGGATTTCCCGGGTTGTATCAGAAACCTGCAGATTCCTCACAAGACAGATTTATGATGAAGGTCAGAAGAAGTAATGGACAGTGTTGTGCCTGAATGCGTTCAATGAGCGATCGTTCATGAACTCGTTCATATTTTGGGCGAACGTGTCGTGAACTGAACGTACTGTATTTCCGCTTGATGAACGTTATTGTGAACGCGTTCATTCTGGCGTTTGTGAACGGCGCTCTCTCATAGTATGACTTTGTTCAGGAGTGTGCCAGATTTCCATACAGCCCTCCAGGCAAAAACCCAGCTAAAACACACTGTAAACAGGCGTTAATATATAGCGGAAAAACCACCCAATCTGGCAACACCTACCAGCTGTTTGGATCAGCAGCGCTGGAAGAGGCGGAGTGATACAGCGCGTCGTGGAGCCTGTCTTTGTGGAGGAATACTGACCCAGTTCAGTCTGACCCAGACATACACACAATCAACAACAATAAGACAGTAAAAATGCAATATTGAATTTTACTGTCTTATTGTTGTTGATTGTGTGTACCGGTATGTCGTCTTTTTTTATCTTCATTGATGTTTTTAACCACATGGAGGTTTGCATTTAAATTTCGTTTATACCTTGGTATGAATGACAATAAAGGAATTCAATTCAATTAAATTCAGTTGGTTAGTACCAGATAGACGGGGTTAGAGAGGGAAGTCCAAGTAACTTGACATATTTGAGAATTTTATAAAATAGTAACGCAATAGTTACTTTTCCTGGTAATTATTTTCATCACATTGTAACTCAGTTGGGGAAAGTTAAGTAGTAACTATAACTAATACTGGTTACTGGTTTTGAAAAATAAGAACTTGTAGCAACATATTGAAAAAAAATAAAATAAAAAAGAACTATGAACTAGTTCAGTTTTGGAACCGTGAACTTAGCTCAAAATTTTAAATGATGAACTATGAACTTTGAACTAGTTCATCTAGAAAGTGAATTTTCCCAACACTGGAAATGGAGAACAGTGAGAGTGTTTCAGATTTGTGACCACTGGCTTAAAGTTAACACATGCAGCCTTTGCCACCATCACCAGCCCCTTTAAGGTAGGAAATAATTGCCACTGTGTCCTAATAAAGTCCTGGAACCACGCTGATTGAGAGGTTTTTTTTTCTTCTTCCCTTTAATCAGTTTTTGCACGCTGCGAGGGAACTGGTCCCGTAGCGTGACGTAGCCGAGTGCTGCAGGTCGTGTCGGACTGAGGAGGAAGAGGAGGAGGAGGAAGAGGAAGAGGAGGAGGAGGTTGGCTCTGTATTCTGCTCTCCAGCTCTACATCATCCACCAGCAGCACATCTGTAGAGCACACCACCACTTCAACTGGGATTTTGTGCCGCTCTCCCCCCAGTAATAAGGCGGCGGGCGGATCAGTGGTGATGGGATGAAGGCTCTGCTGCTGAGTGAAAAGGTCAGGTCAGGTCTATTTACAGAGGTGAAGCGAAAAGGGTACGGCGTGGTCTCAAGGTGAGGACACACCGAGGGGAGGGAGAGGAGAGGAGGAGGAGGAGGAGAGAGGGAACTCCTGCAGAAGAGAAGAGGGGATTTGAGGTCTGGACATCAAAGCAGCCCAGACTCAGACAAACCACCCAGTGGGTTTTTCTATAGGTGCAGCAGCGGGCCGAGGCCGACCCCCCACTGAGGCCTGAGCTTCACACACCAAAAACACCCCCACACACACACACATCGCCCCCCCATGCTGAGCAGCTCTGATCTGTATCACAGTCAGCAGCTCTTCATGTCCAGCCTTCAGAGGAACGGTGACGCGCTCCCCTGAATGACTCAGACCACCACGACGTCGAACGGATCCAGAGCCTGAGGTGAGTCAGCTGCAGAGAGACGCCACACAGACACCAGTCGACTGCAGCTCCTGAAGTCGTCTGGTACCAGAACCCAGACCGGCCCCTCCCAGACTGGTTACTGTTTTTTTTTTTTTTTTTTTTCATCAAAAACGATGTATTTTCTCTGCAGACATTTTGGCCCAATTCCAATCTGTTCCCTAAAGACTGAAGCCCTGAACCCTCACTGACTAAAGTGACGTCAGCTCTAAGTGACAGAGTGTGAGAGTCTGTGAGGGTCCAGATGCTGTAAACATGAATGGAACAGCACTTACCCACTCTCACCACACGTTACCTTGACAACAACATGTTGTTGACTCTGGTCTTGGGCCGATAATTTACCGTACTTTCAACACGCACAAGGTGTGCGAGGGAGGCGGACTCAAAACAAAATGTTCCTGGATCAGATCTGATCAAATCATCATCAATAATCACAAACTGCACGTTAACACTGACAGTAAACTTCTTCTTTTCTTTATATTTCTTTCTTTTTTTTTTGCTCCTGTCTATTAACAAGACTGGCGGAGCTCTCTCTGACTACCTGTGTTAATTTACTTTTTTTTTTAACACTCGCGTTCCGACGGCATCTCATGTGTTTGACTTCACAACGCCATGAACTGTGGGTAATTCCCCTACCCAAAGTCAGCATCGGTGCTGACTTACGGTAAGGGGGCAGTAAGGGCTCATTCACTGACTCACTGACTTGATGATCTGACAATGGAACAGCACTCACACACTCACGGACTTCCCGTGAACGCGCCTCTAAGTCAGTGAGTCCGTGAGGGGTCGGATTGGAATTGGGCCTTTGTGACTCATCCTGCACTCGTCCTAATTCCTAAAATACTGCCAGTCATCATGACAACCTGGGTGCTGGACCTGCTAGCGATGGTTTGAGAGTTTGGGCAGATACAGAGTATTTTTTGTTTGTTTGGTTGGCAGGTGGAGTAACCATGGTCCACACAGAGAGCTGTCTGCTTCTATACCGTCTGATCCCACAGGTGGTTCATCCCACGCTATTGGCTGCTGTAGATGTCAATCAAAAGCTTCTTCATACCGATTCAGAGAGACGATTGAGGGCGTATTTAAATCTCAGGAACTGACTCGACAGCCTAGTCAGTCCCTCCAGGAATTCGCAATCGCAACAATTAACGCAAATTCAACCAATCCCTGTAAATTTTGTGCAATCTTGCAATTTTGTCCAATCACCGCAACTTTTGCTGGCGGCACCAGGATCCCCTTCCCTAAAAACAAGCTACGTTTTAATGTGATGAGTCTCATTTTAAGTAGGATTGGATTAGTTTTGACTAGAAATGACATTTTGACTAGAAATAAGACAAATATTCTTGTTAAGATTTAGAGTTTTTGCAGTGCAGCACAGCAGCTGATCAATGAACTCATCCACATGGTGTTGGTTATTATCAGTCAGAACCTGGAGAGGAGCAGGAAGCCAGCCTCTCCTCTTCCTCCTCCTCCTCCTCCTCCTCCCCCCAGCAGAGCTCGCCTCCTCACACTGATCCAGCTAACAGATGTTACAGGAAATCGTTCCTTACATTTACTGTAACACTTTACAGCAGCTCACCTCGGCGTGAGCGCTGAACACACTGCTGCACTGCAGATCATACTTTTATTGAATTTATTACACTCTTCCATTTGGCACCGTTCTCATTGTGCTCCATCTCTTCCCTTTTAAAGCTGCTACTGTTGCTACCGTAGCCTACACCGTGATCAATGAGTGTTCCTCATGTTAATGTATATTCGTATTGATATATCTGCTGTTCATTTGTTTTCATTGTGTTCCATGTGTGGCTCTGCGTGTGGAGCTGCAGCTCTACAGCTGTGGGTTTTAATTTTTAATATTATTGTTGTTATCTCCACTCTGCTGTAACATGACAATCTCCCTCACGGGATCAATACACAATATCTCTCTATCCATCTATAGCAATATTAGATTGCCATGCCGACGTTAGCCTCTGGTAAACCTGAAGGGCTTGGTAGAGAGTGAGTGTGTGTGTGTGTGTGAGCAGCGTAGCCAAGCCAGTGTAGCTGGTGATGGTCAGTAAATACAAAGCAGGCTGATTGTTAAAACCCCCCATGTCTCCTCTGATGTTCCTCGGCCTGCTGAATAAAGATGGAGCTCGGAGATGGTCTGATCAAAGAAAGAACATGACGAGTAATTACACTAATTAATTTCTGCCTATGAGTGATTAGTAATGTAATTACTTTCTCTGTAATAATTTAGGTTTTTTTTAAAATTATTTATTATTATTACTTCAGTCCATCGAGCTCTAATGTTGTAGTTTGACCGTGGACCTGAATACAAAGTGTGGATGCTCGGAGTGAGCTGCTCCGCTGTCGCCATCTTGGCAGCTACTGACTCCGTCTTCTTACAGTTTAATCAGCGAGGTGGTGGAAGAGATGTTGGTGCATTAATTCACTAACCTGTCAATCAAATTGGCACCTCCCCCTCCGATAATAGACAACTTTCTAAGCCCCTCAGGAAGAACCTTCAAAATACTCTTTAAAGTGGAACTATGCAAGATTTTTACCTTTTATTAAAGGGATAGTTCAACATTTTGGCAAATTGGCCCATTGTCATAATCGCTATAGTCATAGCAGTAGGTTTGTTACCTTTAATTGTCGGTGCAAGCTATTTTTAGAACGGCGGAGCAGAGCCGTGAGCTGCTCAGAGCTACGCTACGGAGGCTCATGGGATTTCGTGGTTTCCTTCATCAAACTCATCAAATACACAATCCAACAACTCCACAACAACACTCTGGTGGACAAGTTGTGACCTGCACATTCACCACGCTATTAGATAATAACACAATGTTACCACACAGAGTTGTTTTCGAGGTAAATTCATGCAAAACCGCTGATGCGTGTTGCCTTCAGGGACAGTTTTTCAGCAAGCATTCTCTGCATTTTGTTGGATTGTGTATTTGATGAGTTTGATGATGAGGGAAACCAAGAAATCCCATGAGCCTCCGTAGCGTAGCTCTGAGCAGCTCACGGCTCTGCTCCGCCGTTCTTAAAATATCTTGCACCGACAATTAAAGGTAACGAACCTACTGCTAAAACTATAGGGATTATGGCAATGGACCAATTTGCCAAAAATGTCCCTTTAAATTTAAATTATCAATTTAAATGTGTAATTTAATGTTCCACCGTGACACAAACACACCCCGTAACCCATAATCTCTTGTTTATGACAGATAAGAAATACACAAATATACACATCATAACAAGGTAGATGATAAATAGTGTTATCCACCGCTCCATGGATTGATCTCTCACCGGCTTTGGTTGAGAACAAATGCACATGGAGGAGAGGAGGGTTAGAGACACAGAGGAGAAGAGAGATGGCTTAGTTGACATAGTTCCTCTTTAAACTCTAACACAGCATCCAGGGTTGACATTGTCACCTTCATGCTGATTTCAGTCGTTTTCACCTTAAAAAGTCAAATCCTTCAAAGTGTTTAAAAACATCCGGAGAAAAGTGGCTTTTTTATTTAATAAATAAAGTGTTTCCTTAGAAATCTGTTCTTGTTGTGTGTGAAACTTTTCTCTTGAAAGGAAGTTTAAAAAAGAGCAATTCTTACTCCTGTTAATCATTTCAACTCGACTGCAATTTCCCTTTTTAGTTGTCAGTGTGATCTGCTGCGCCGCCGCCGCCACTGCATGATGTAAGAGCCCCGAACGCTTTTGAGTGATGGAGGAGATGATGATGCAACGCTCTTGTTTTCCTTCCTCGGTGTCAGCTGGTGGCGTCCTCAGTCACACACACAGCTCATTGTGGATCCCATCACTCCATCAACCCCCCCCCCCCCCCAGGATAAGGGGGGGGGGGGGATGCAGGATAAGGTCATGAACTCTCTCTGGACAAATTGTCTCACTCTATCAACATAAGAGAGCAGCGAACTTTGTGAACATACAGCTGTGAACATGAGGAGCTCCCTGATCCTACGGTGGCCCTGAGGTGCAAAACACAACAGCAAAAGAGAAAACACAACACAAAAAGAGAAATTACAATGACAAAAGAGAAAACACAACGGCAATTCAGAAACACAACACAGAACACACAAAAAGAGAAATCACAACACAAAAAGAGAAAACACAACACAAAGAGAAAACACAACGGCAAAAGAGAAAACACAACACAAAAAGAGAAAACACAACAGCAAAAGAGAAAACACAACGGCAAATCACAAAACACAACGGCAAAAAGAGAAAACACAACACAAAAAGAAAACACATCAGCAAAAAAGAAAACACATCAGCAAAAGAGAAAACACAACGGCAAATCACAAAACATAACGGCAAAAGGGAAAGAAAACAAAACTGAAAACACAACGACAAATGTTCAGTAATTTGTCGTTGTGTTTTCTGATTTGCCGTTGTGTTTTGCACCTCCGGGCCACCGTACTAATCCCCTCTGCTCTGTCTGTCACCCACATAGACTGTATAAAGAATGGACGTAGCACCGTGACGTCTCCCATTGGTTTGGGTGAGTCTGTTTTGTGCCGCTACTACGGGGGTTTGAACTGCGCCATGTTGGATTCTACTTGCCATATTTGGAGAGGTGCGGCGGTTAGCCGGCCAAGAACCCGCCCACTGGCCTCGAAGCAGCGGTCTCCGGACCTGTCACTCAACGTTTCCGCGCCCTAATTGGCCAGAATTTTAAACCTAATAACAGTAAAACGGTAGAGTTTAAAAAAAATTCACCCCCCTCAGAGTGTGTGCGGGGGTAGAAACTATCGGTTGAGACAAAAAAATGAAATGTACCAGGCTGTAAATATGTTTTTTTAAGCTGTAAAGTCGGCTATTTTAACATGGGGGTCTATGGAGAATGCTGCTTTCTGACACCAGCCCCCAGAGGAAGCCGAGGGGATTGCAGTTTTTTGAACGCGGAAGTGAGCTTCACTTCTCAGACCGACAACTGCCCCCTTGTCTGTCACCCACAGAAGAGGTAGATTCTGGGACTTCTGCTGCTGCTGCTGCTGCTGCTCTCCCACCGCCCGGGGATAAAGAGATGAAATTTACCGGTATATTCCAGACAGTGCAGAGTCAGGATATCATCCTGTTACAGCAGCAAGCACAATAACTTTATGCTGACAACAAACTGCCACCTCTTCCTCTCATAAACCCCCATCACAAGGTCAGGAGAGGCTCAAACTCCTTCTCTCCCTCGCTACTCACTATCTCCCCCCGACTGCTTTGACCAGAGCCACGGCTCTCGCCCTTCGTCTCCTTATGAAATGTTTTTTCTTCCCTCTCTCTCTCTTGGAGGCTCGTCATCACGGCATTGTCAGCTTAATAAGTATTATGGCCTGTCAAAGTGACAGCAGCGCACCGGTTTGAAGTGATGGGGGAATTTGCCCCCTTACATTTTTTGGACTTGAGTGGCTTTTAGTTTTTTTGTGTGTGTGTCGGCCCGTCCTCTGTCTAATCTACACGAGACACTTGTGCTACAGAGAGAAAAGGAAATAGCTTTAAATTCCCTGGGAAAAATAACAAGTGTCAGATTTGTGCTTCAAAAGAATTCAGCAGGACGGAGGTTTTTGTTGAAAAGCAGCCCAGGGCGTGTGTGTGTCTGTGTGTGTGTGTGTGACCTTGGTGTGTTGCTCCAGTGCACTGTCGACCTTGGGAAAAGTGCGCGCTGCCAATCCGTGTTGAAGTTTTTCCCGGGTCACTGTCTTTGTGTCCCTGGGATACGCCGCGGCCGGCCGCCGCCTCCTTCGCTGTCAGAGGAGATCGAGGTTCCGAGTCGCTGCAGGTCGTTATGAATCATACATTAAGATGCAATGAGCCAGGCGGCCATGTTGGTTATCTCATCAGGATTCACTTCTCTGCAGGACATCGTCATCATCACAACAACAACTGTATGTGTTTACATGTGCAGAGTTCACATCTGCACAACCACATCTGCACAGGAAGCTTCTGATTCATTATTTTTTATTATATATGTGTGGTGGCCTGGGAAAACCCTTCACATGGTGGGATTTTGACATTTTCATTTTTTGATATGTCCATAAACTAGAAGTTTTCAGCCATTCAAAACTGTTTGAATAACTGAGATAGCCCTTTCAGATCAAAAGTTATGGGCATTTTAATCTAGGCTTATGACCAAAACACTGAAAAGTGAGAAAAATGGCTTTTAATAGAACGTTGCTGTTTTAACCCTCTAAAGACGAGTGTTTTACAAAACATTAAACAGCTTCTGAACCGTTTATGATAGAGATGAGCTGTAAACTGTATCTGAATCGTGTGATTTTCTGCTTTCCGAGGGTCCTTGAATGTTACCTCTACAATAACAACGGACGTCCTCTCCTCTAGCGCTGCTGCTGCAGCTCAGCTGAAAATTAAACACTTTACTCACCACAAAAACGTAAAAATAAGTACTTTCCGTTTTGTTTTCTTAAAATATTTATTCACCACAATGTAGTAGGGAGTTCAAAGTACCAGAATCACACGATATATCAAAATCGTTGAAATAGTAGCCTACTTTTCCACCTATTTTGGCTATTTGCCACAATCGAACGTCAGCGACTTCTGACGGGTTTTCCCAGGCCGCCACACATATATATTCATAACATACAAAGATGTTAAGTGGTAAAACATCGTTCATTGAAATCAGTGATTTTCCTAAGACATAAAGAATCACAAATGATCCTACATCCATCGGTAGTTCAAAGTTTTTTAAAATAAGAGAGAAAATCTCTTGTATGTTATTCCATTTGATGCTGCAGACGACTTTTCAAATGAATTATTTACTTTTAAAATGTAAACTTTTGAGGTTTGTTATTTATCCATGTGGTTTGTATGAGCTGGTCTGATGGACAGGGGACACACATTTCCAGGTGACAGGTCACTGACACGACTGTTGTTGTTTTTTTTTATTTCATGTCATTATAAATTAATATCTTACTTATTTTTGACAGCAGACATCAAACAGCCTAAAATGGTTAGAAAATATATTAATACTGTTTGAGTGATTCTCATGTTGCTGCAGTGAAACTTTAGATTTTTTTTTTTTTTTGGTTTTAAATGTCATAATGCCTGAAAACGTACTGTTTCTTGTTTCTTAGGATCCCCATTAGCTGCAGCATGCTGCAATACATAACAGAGAAATCAATACAATATGATGACACAATCAATACAATACACTCACACACAATCATAATCCATACTCAGTCAATTAATCAATGAATGAAATAATTCATGAACAATTCATTTGTGATAGACAAAGCATGCTCTCTGTTTCAGAGATACTGTTTTATAAGTCATTTAAATTGACTCTTATCGTTCTCTTCTTTGATGTTTCTTTGGGGTGTGTTTGATTCCTGCATGGCCTCATACATGACTGCTCTTCTGATGCATTTGTCCTTATTTTTGGTAATGAAAAGTTACCTCCTGTGGTTGTGATGTAGTTATGTTTGTCTGTGCTGAATGATAAATTCTGGTGCAGAATAAGTGGAGTCTATGCAACAGTGATATTTCTAATAAATACTAATGAATAGAGTAGTCTGTCTTTCACCAGTAACCAGCTAACTTTTGTATGCATTTCGATAATGTTTGTTCTGAAGTTACACATATGTGTGCTGCTTCTGATCATGTTTACAGTATTGTTGGACCATAGTATACAGCTGGGCAGGAGCCAAGGTTGGACAATATTAAGGCCTGAATTACTTGTGTCTTTGCTTTTTGTGTCAAAAATGAAGCACATCTTCTGATGGTTGAAATACCACTTCCCATTTTAGCAGTTATCTTACTTAGTTATCTTACTTGGTTTCTTGCACTCATCTTTTATAATTTAAGGCCTAATTCTGGATTTTTACTAATGAAATGAGTAATAGTACAGTGTAATGAAACTGTTGACATAATTTATGAAGCCTTTTATGATTCACATACCACTTTTATTTATCTCTTTCATAGTTGACAGTTAAAAATCATTCATTCAATTACAATATGATGATTTCATTGGTTTTTTTTTTTAAATTCATAATTAACTGAGTTAATTGTGAATTTAATTCGGACTTTTTCATGCATCAGTCCATCACTTCTTTTCTGCAACATTGGACAAACGTCACAGTTCAAAGCAGAACAGATCTAGTTCTGTCAGTGTGTTCAGGTTTACAATAAAAGCCACTCTACTTTTGTTACACTAAAACATTTGAAACCAAATTTATTGGTATTTACAAAAGGTTATGTTAATGTTTCAGTAGCGTTACGTTATAGAAAGTAGAGGAAGGAGGATAGTTTAATTAATTTTGTGAATAATCATCCTATCAGTCTGTATCAGTTTACATAAGGTATGAAAGATAGCACACCGTCTGAGGAACATCACATGAAACCACACACAAACCTGTTCACATGTTAACAACAAACATGGCCGACAGCTTCACAAAACCTTTTTTTTCAGTTCTTGGTAAAATCCTGTTGTATAATTTGCACAATGGGCCCAGTATTAAACCCTGTGGTGCTCCTTTATGTCATCATGTATGATTTGCATCAGTAATGGACGGCTGAATGAACCCGGCTCAGTGTGAGCGAGAGCACACAATCTAAAAACCTCACTACTCATACTAATTTGTACATAATTTTGCAAGAGGAGCCATGAGATAAATTTTTGAGAGCTAATTTCCAAAGTCCAGAAACATTATTTTCTTTTATTCAGCATTCAGCTCCCCCCTGCAATCATGTATGTGTCAGCCTCTCGGCTTTTTCCTTCATTCTCCATCTCTGCATGGTCTCCATCTCAGCTCACAGCTCTGCACTAATGGCTTTTTTGGAGGAGTGAGAAAGGACATTGTCCCCTCTACTACTACTACTACTACTACTACAGCTACAACTACACTCTAATAAATCCCCTGGCTGTGCTTCTTTATACTAATGCCTCTCTGATGCAACTTTCCTGATTGGACAATTTCACCGCATTCATGTTCTCAATCTCATGGCTCCTGTGTTCTCGCAATCCCGATTCCTCCTCTGTGCTAATTTGCAAGACTCAGATCTAATGGAGTGCACCAGCGAGGTAAATCAAGCGGCATTATTTTTCATCTTGCTGCTATTGCGCTGTGGCAGATGCATAATGATTCATTACAAAGATAAATTCAGTATTTTCATTACAGAGAGACGGAGGGGAGATGGCTGGGAGATACTAAACTAATATGTTTTTTTTTGGGAGGAAATAGGAAGGAAAAAACTCCCATGTCGGAGAGAGAAATGTTTATCTTTTTTTTGTCTCAGGCCATTTATTGTCAAGAGGAAATCAACGATAACAATGTGACCCTGAGAAGTCGCCGTCGTCGTCGTTGTCTCCTTCTGCGGCGATTGAGCCGTCGCGCTGACAGGCAGCCATTGGAAGTAATGATCGAGACAAAACTTTAAAGTCCTTCTAGAAATAGCTTTGGGTCATCTTGCCGCAAAACAGCGAGCATTCTTGCGTGGCCTGCACTGCACACACCAACAGAAAAGAAAGAGAGGGGACACATCTCAGTGTCTTCATCCATATGCATGGCAGGGTATGATATCCAGCTGATAGCTCTGTTTTCCTTGAGTTATTTCACTGAGCCGTCCCCGCATCTGATATGATAATCTTTTCTTTAATCCTTATGTAAATCACTGTCACCCGAGAGTGTCAGAAGAAAATGCCGGGGAATAATCTCGCAACTGCAACTGCAACACACAACCTATCCATCCATCTATCTGTCTGTCTCTATCAGGTAGAGGCTTATACAGGCAAATTAAGGGCATTAATCACTGAGCAGGAGAAAAGGGAAAGGACACCGTGGTCATTTAAACGTCGGTGTCACACACAACACAATCACAGGCAACAAACTGGAGAGCGCTGGTTTTTTTTATCTCCAAGGTCAGCTCGGCCCTCTCCTTCAGCCGACATTGCTGGTCATTTTGTTTTTTCTGTGCAGCTGTGATAGGTGCTACACTCTGCTGCTGCAGCCAGGACCTCCTTTGTGTTGAGTTGCGTTGCATGCATGTGTGTGAAGATGTGTGTGTGTTTTTAAGTGGGCGCCGGCCAGAAAAGATTCTGTTGTCATTCTCTAATTTCTCCCCTTTGGCAATGTGATAGATTTATTAAAGTGGCGCTGCCTGCTTTTATGACATCCATTATCAAAGCTAATCCAATCATGTTCCCTGTCTGAAAATTTTTGTGAATATTTTTTACCGGCAGCCGTTTTTTGAAAGACAGATCCTGATGTTATCAATAACCCCACAGACACACACACGCACGCACACACACCTCCCTTTCTCCCGCAAGCCGACATAAATATATTTAAACTTTGATTTATCTTGATTTTCCGCCTTCTAAAACGCAGCAGACACAGTGTTGGTGAGATATCCAAGGGCATCTGATTGTCATTACAGCACCATCAAACTCTGAATCATAGCACAACACCTAATGGCTTATTACAGGAAGCCTATGCTAAATTAAACATTACTGCATCAATAAATGTTGCATGACATTAACCTGACAGTGCTTCATAAATATTGTGCCTTTTTTTTTTTTTTTCTTCCCCCACCACCCGACTTCCTCTGTTACCTTCAGCCTGTACTGTACATAGCACAATGGCAAAAAAAAACATAATAAACACCCAGCATGCCTCTCGCCTGCATGTTTCTTCCTCCTTCTTCCTCTCTATACTAATGCGCTGGAATTACATAAATGAGAATTAAATAATTTTCAATTCCACAAATTATCTTTCAAGTATTTTAATTAGCGAGCACTTTAGCAACGTTCACACACACCTTCAGCAGATGGGCGCTCATGTCAGCCAATTTGAGCAACTAGCAATTAGACATTACACATTAGCATTCCTATTTTCATCACCCAAAACCCTTCATTCCTCCACTCAACCCCATCTCACTTACTAGGGTTTTTTTTTTTTTTTTTTTTTTATTCCGCAGAGGGTTTGACTTACAGGTGGTGAAGGGCTTACTGAGGATGTGGAGCCAATTTCTGAACTAAAGTGGCTCTCCTTGAAAGGTTAAAACATCCAAGGGGGGATATTCCCCAAACAGATTTAATGGTTCTTGGAGACCCAGGACTGAAATGACACCCCGTTTTCAAAGAAAAAAAAAGTTACATAATGACAGCTCAACCTACAACGGCAATCAGGATTAATTAGAGCACAACATAGAATAACATTTACCACATTGACTTGATTTAAATTACCTTGGGGGATTACAGTCTAGTGCTAATTGGATTTCTTACATGCAAAGTCATAATTGCATTATCATTGAGATAAAATATGACGAGCCACTCACCTCAAGAGCTGGTCACTGAGTCTTGTTTGTCATTTCCTGTGGTTATCAGGACTGTATCTGTATCTGTGCTTTTTGCTCTTTAAAGGAATAGTTCACCAAAAAATTCATTATTGACTCACCCTCATGCTGATGAATACTCCAGAGTAGTTTTTTTATTCCTCAAAGTGCATCTGGAGACCCGGGAGGCCGGTTCGTAGTCCAACTAAAACTTTATATGAGATTAATAGGCACAAAAATGACACAAATACGTCCATAAAACCACACAAAAAACATTTAATATTGCTCCACACTGCTTATCCACTGCAATCCAAGTGTCCTGAAGGGATATAGTCCAGAGTTTACTCGAAACAATGTCATTTAGGACATTTTTACAGCCTGAACAGTCCGCGTGCATCATGCCCGACACAAACAGGTCCATAAAACTACACAAAAAACCTTGAAATATTCCTCCACACTGCTCGTCGCCCCAGGCAAATTCAATACAGGACTGTTGAGGCTGTAAAAATGTCCTAAATGACGTTGTGTCCAATAAACTCTGGACTATATCCCCTCAGGACACTTGGATTGCAGTAGACGAGCAGTGTGGAGGAATATTAAATGGTTTTTGTGTAGTTTTATGGACGTTTTTGTGACTACGAACCGGCCTCCCAGGTCTCCAGATGCACTTTGAGGAATAACAAACTACAGAGTATTCATCAACATGAGGGTGAGTCAATAATGACTGAATTTCATTTTTTGGTGAACTATTCCTTTAAAGAGTCTTCTTTTTCTTCTTGGTTTATTCTGCACTGAAATTTATGTTCAACACAACCAACACAATACCACCACCTTATAACCGCAGCCACTTCCTCTCTCTAATGTCAGTGTTTATTTGCTGAAACCTATATTTTCCCCAATGGTAACTATAGTTGTTGTTGCACAGACGTGGCACAAGCACTAATTTTTAAAACACCGGCTTATAGAGGTTGGATGGGACGTAAGTATCGACCTCAGCGCTGCAAAATCACGTCACATAAACGATCTAGTTGCTGAAAACCTACTATTATTATTGGTTATTATTTTCCCAGAGTGCATTTGGCCTCATCAGCAACGCCAGGGAGAGACGTTCACTGTCAAGGACTGACCCCGGATCAGCATCAGAACCAACTAATGGAGTGGACTGAAAGACACGGTGCATTTTAAACAAGAGATAATAATAATAATTGGGACTAATTGTCTCAATTAGTGTCTTTACTATGAGTGATGATGGGTTCTGGATGAAAACAGCACAAAGTTACTGATGAATTAAAAAGTTTTTTTTACTTTGTTTGAGAAAGTCAAGTCAAGTATTGATTTTCATATCTGCAAAAGTCAAAACTATGTTTAATAACCTCTGACTGTTGCTCACAAGTTTACTAAAGTCATATTTAATATATAACGTCCTGCTTCCTGCGTGGCTGCTGTCATAATTACCTCGGCTGCTAAAACTAAATATGGGTCGTGATGAGCTGCTGGCAAAGACAAACTCTGGGGTCGTCTTCTACAGACAGTCTCTTTAAATCGCCCGGGACTTGATTGTGAGGATTTTAATGATAACTGTCTCCAGATCAGTCATTCAGCTTCAGCTTCCTGTGTTTTTCCTCTGCAGAGCTGCAGTTCCTCACCTTTCCACCAGCTGCTCTTCAATACATCTGCACCAGGGTTATTACAATTAACGAAGAATGGCACTGAAACTGTCCATATAATGGTTGTCAATGGATACCAACTTTCTTTGTCCAAAAAGACACACCAAAAAACATCCAAATACCTCCATACTGCTCGTCTGTAATGTCCCTCTTGTATTGAAGCCCCGGCATGAGAAATTGTTCTGAATAAAATTAAATAAGTCAATATTTTAAGCTTGTTTGTAGCGGAAGCTCCCAGTGTCTCGGTTCGCTGCTCTTCCTGTGTCAGTGCAGTGATTTGCACTGACCGGCGGAACAATTTCTCATGTCGGGGCTTCAATACAAGAGGGACATTACAGACAAACACTATGGAGGTATTTGGATGTTTTTTGGTGTGTCTTTTTGGACGAAGAAAGTTGGTATCCATTCACAACCATTATATGGACAAATACTGCTGCGTGGACCCTCAGAGAAGTAACTCAGAGAAAGCACAGAGGACTCTGAAAATTATCACAGCTCTTAGTCGACATGAGGGTGAGTAGATAATGAGATAATGAGTGAAATTTGAATTTGGGGTGAACTATCCCTTTAAAACTCCAGTTGGTAAGTTGACGAAAGTGAAAGTAAACTCTGCGACTTGGTCGGAAATTTCAAAACAATACACCATCAGGTCCCTTTATTATGAACCTCTGCCAAGTGGCAGCAGAGCCGATATCATCTGATTTATAGTGTTGTGGACCAACTAACCCAAGATTGAGTCAAGACCAAGACCGGCCTCAGGTACCAGAACACTAATGATTTGCTAGAGATAGCTGAAAGTTGCAGGGGGAAAAAAAACCCAATTAGGTCAAAATGATACTATTTTTAAAAATCCCACAAATTTGAAAGGTTATCTTCAGAGCTTCTACAGATCAAGGCTTTCCGGCTTATACCTGCTAAACTAAATTCAGACTGCTTAATCACTTATTGAACTAACTAAAACTGAAACGTAAAATAAAAAATAAAACAGCAAACGAATAAACATTTCAAAACGATAATCACCTTGATCTGCACACCTGCTTCTCACATCCTCATTAACACAGATGAACAGTCACCTCTGCAAAACAGAAGCACAATAAAAGCCGACAAAACCCCAGTTATAAATGGTCTGTTAGTGAATTCTCCTCCTATTAAATGTGACAATAGCTCTCCAGCTGTTTCCTGCAGGTTGCACAACTTCAATGTGAGGATATGTCTCTCTCTTTTCTTTGCAACATTTAAAAAGATTATACTTCACAGTTTCTAATTGCACATGATGGAGCAGATGTGTGGGAGCTCACCTGTCCTCACATGGTGCAGGGTGACGCAGTAGGGGTGGTCAAAAATATAGATATGGCAATATATCGCAATACTTTATATCGCGATACGATATCGATATTCAATATTTAAGTATCGATTTTAAAAAATCATTTAAAAAAAAAAAAAAAATCATGTTTCAGACGTAAATCCAGTACGACTGCCGCACCTCTGCTCCGCGAGGTGTCACTGTACTGCTACCTCAGACAGTGTGTTGTACATGCAAATATGTTGTTGTAACTTGCACTTGTATAAAATGGCATGGACAATTTGAATTACATTGCTTTGACTCAGTTTGTCCCATAAATTATCACTATCATCTGATGTACATACAACTCCGATTTTAAGATGCATAATGCCTTTTACATTTTTCAGTGAACTATGTAGAATATCGTAGAATATCGTGATATATCGCAAAATTTGGATATCGCAATATCGTATTGTATCGTGACTCAAGTATCGTGATGCGTATCGTATCGTGAGGTCCTTGGCAATACCCACCCCTATGACGCAGTGTTTTTTTTTTTTCTCTGTCTGTTTTTTTTTTTACATCAGATGTATTTTGAGCCCTGAACACACCCTGAGGAAAGACTCTGCTGCATCTATCCGTCTGCTGTCGGCTCCTTTATCTACACCGAACATTTGTTTCACGGCCAATTAAAGTAGTTGTTACTTGTATACGTGAAGGAGACTCACCTGCTCTAATGAAGTCAGTGATGGCAGAAAGAGAGAAACCAAACAATCACTCACATGTCCAGCCTCTCTCTCACGCTGCCTTTTACACCCTGTGGGGGTAGCGGGAAGGGAGAGAAAAAAAAAAAAAAACTGTCACATCCACGGGGTCATGACAGCTGCTCAGGCATTCATCCAGCACCCCGAAGCCCTGTCACCACTCTAACTGACTACTGAGTGCAGGCCAGAAAACATTCACCAGGCTGGAGACAAGCAAACCCACCAGTGCTCATTATTGTGGAGAGGCTGTGTGCTGCTTCGGTGGCCGTGACAGTCCTCTCTCTCCCCCCGACAGACCCCATGCTTTTTGTGTATGCGTCGTCTATGTGTGTCTGTGTGTGTGCTCTCAGGTCATGACTGTGAATTAGGTGGCACCGCTGTCCTGCCTGCGAGCTATAACTCCACTACTGCATCAGCCGTCAGTGTCAACACACACACACACGCACGCACACACACTGCTCAAATCTATTGACCAGTCGCAACAGAAGCGACGAGCATTTCTTCACTTAATTGCTCCATCAAGCAAAAGCATGTAAAAGGCAAAGTGACACATAACAGGGGGTCACTTCTCAGGAATCCCTGCGATTGTTAACGGTGGAAAGACTCGACAACAAGGTCTGAAAGGATGTGAGGGAGAGCGTTGAATTATAGTTTCACTTTTATACCTCTCTGCTCCTGCAACGCTTGACATCCTGGGATGAAATGCAGCTTTTAGTAAATGATATAATGTGGCAATAGCACCCGAGAGGCAGCTCATGACAAAATGATGGGCATGCCGGCGGTGCAGTAGGTATATATGAGGTACAGCTGAGCGGTGTCAGCAGCACTGGTGGTGCCCATAATCACAGCAAAGAACAGCGTTCAGAGTGAATTGCTGCTTTCATATAGGAGCTATAAATAAATGTGTGAGCCCGGCTGAGTGCACCCTGTTGGATTACTAATTAGAAAATGATAAAGATTTTAGAGTTTTGTGTCGTTGTTCCTAAGCAGACGTGGTAAATATTAGTTATATTACTTTCACAAACAATTAGGGTTCATCACGTAACTAATGACTTAGTGCTACACAGATTGTATTTGTTTTGACATATCAATAACTGAACTGTTTTTTCCCTTTTTAGACAACCACAGCATAATTTAAGTATTTATAGATCTTGTTTAGCTTCTTAAAAACTTTGCTATTCTGTATTATGGTCTTGATTAAATTTGAAAAGTCCAATTAGTTTAAGAATTTTGCTAATTGGTTGCATAGAAATCTTATTCAGAGACGACAAGACCGAGTGTCAGCGAGCGTTTGCGTGTCAGGAAACGACAAATTGGAGGTTGTACATGATCTGCAGGCTGAATTTTTATTGGCATCTAATATACTGTATATGACAACACGTGCACATGAAACCTGAGTTAAATCAACAATGCTGAGGGCTGAGCTGTGTTAAAGAGGAGGGGGAGGGGTGAAGGAGCCAATGGCGTTGGCATGAACATATCAACAGATTACAGGTGCACTTTGTTTTGATGAAACTCGAGTGTGTGGTGCAGATAAAAGTAGAAGTAGGACAGGAAACACTGTAGGTGAGGGTGCAGGCAGCTAGCATGGCGGTGGTAGCATCAAGCTAACAATGGCACCCGCCGCTCGCCAAACATATGTAAGGTAACTGGGTCACTTGCCATTGGCAGGCTGCTGGAATACGACTACTTCACTTATGACTTTCATCATTAATGCCAAACAGTAAAACAGATGTACTCGCTTATCATCATTCAACATATGTACCAAGTTTGACGTTAGCTTGCAGTGGACAAAAGCTACCACACTAAGTTTGGAGTAACTTCACCGACATCCTCGTGTGATTTATTAGCCAGTTGGATAAGTTGTTGTTGGTGGTGGTGGATAGCTGAGCCTTTTTTTCACCATCTTTGCTAACTTTAACTTCACATTTTCACTTGTGTTAGCAACCAGCTACTGGCTTTAAATCCAAAAACTCCGCCATGACATGCAGTTAAAGGGGTTTTCACACCGACCTCGTTTGGTCCGGACTTTTTCGTTTGATCCAAACCAAATGTACAGGTGTGAAAGCTTGGTCCAGACTTTCGTACCTTTAAACAGGAAGTTATGGTGGATAGCCTCCACATGTTAGCATACACACTACACCTCACCTCATCTGACTCAGAACTAGGCTCCATATTGGACCTGGTGTTGATGCTGATGGTAGCAACGAAACAACAGGATAATTATCGTTTCCATAATGTCACAAACTTGTTCATTCATTTTTACTCGATCGCAACTTTGCTATCGGGCAAATTTGAGGAAAGCTTTGGTGACGCGAAGACGTCATAGGCCACAGCTGTTTACAAAACAAGTGATGTCAAGTGTAGGGAGACGCAGCATGTGATGAAGACAGGACGTTAATATGTCATAGAATGTTCTTTGGTGTGAAACCAGAACCAACAGGATCAAATGTAGACAATGGAGCAGAAACACCTTGGACCTTGTTTCGGACTTCCAGGTGTGAAAACGCTATTAAAAAGACCCCAAGGAGTTTGCTTTTGGTTATAAAAGAGATTCATATTAATGTGGATGAATCTACATTACCCACTTGTTAATGGGTCCATTTTCGATATATATCGTTTTGTCTTTATAGTTATTTTGTCGTTATTATTTAGTGGTCGACTCGCCCAGCATTTCCTGGTTTCGGTTTTCCCGGACGCTGCCCGGCGGGTCATGGGAATAATGTTGCCGAATCGCCATTTATGGTTGGAACTACGACAATATCTGATCTTCAAGACCTCCGACTTTCATTCTTGATGAATGAAAACATCTTTGGCAAATGTTTTCGCTTTCGTCCAAGGCTCATGGGAAATGTAGTGTGAAAACACTTTGCTTTCCGAAACTCCTCGTAGTCCCTTTAAAGTTCCACATTAACAGTGTGTGAGATTTCTTTATTATCGCCAAAACCAACAGCACCTGTTATGCACACTGCTTGTGAAGAAATATTACAGACAACACAATATCAGACCTCCTTCTTTTTCTTCTTCGGATGACACTACTCTGCTCTTTATTATTAGGCCGATGATCCTTGTTCCTCTATTATTGGGTGACTTGTTTATAAATCAAGTCACCTGAGCTAACGCAGGTAGGTCAAAAAGTTAATTTCGTACCTTGATTACATTATTAACAATCAGTATTTCCTGAGTAATAATTTGATAAATGATTGGACCCTGAGGAGCCACAGCTGGGTCTGATTGGTTACCACACTGTGTCACAGGACGGCTACAGTGGACACCAGCATGTCTTTGATTGAATGTCACTTCCTGCTGGTGTCTAAACAGCTCCTTAATGTGAAACACAATCTGTGTGCCTCTTATCCCATCAAATGTGTAATTTGTTTCCCTGGCAACAACATGTACGGAGTGTCATTAACAAAAAGACGTCGTCGTCTCCTGTGGGTTTCGGTCCTTTGCGGTCTCTTGATGCGGTCATTGGGGTTGTTGTTGGTACTCGTGACTTCTCTGGCTGCTCGCCATGATAAAACCCTTTTGTGATGACATTTTGCAGAACTGATGGGTTATCGCTGACGTTATCACTGTACGTGTCACCGTGTTTGTCATTAACAGATGCTCTAGATCGGCCTCGTCAGATAAAATGTGTCGCACCATATGGGAAAAGCCTAATCTCCGCAGATCTTAATCCAATTTACTTTGTGTTGAAAACAAGTTAAATATGCATAATATATGCTTATCTGTTGATCGGCATAGCATGTTCTCACTGCATCTCTCATAGGGCGTCAAAAAGCAATATAATAATATTAAAGATAAATATAATTGATGTAATCCTGACAGAGATTAACTCTATAGATTTCACATACGCAGTGTCGTTGGTGGAGGGAAACTGGGAGTCATTTGTTACGATGTATCTGATCAGTGCACACTGTTTTGTACTTTTATGTTTCTACATCATGCCATCATGCCAAACATACATCTCCAATACTCCTCAGTTGTTTATAGGACAGGCGTAAGTGGTGCTCAGTGAGCTGTGTGTACGGGGCGCGTCTTG
Source organism: Trachurus trachurus (assembly GCF_905171665.1). Classification (NCBI taxonomy): domain Eukaryota; kingdom Metazoa; phylum Chordata; class Actinopteri; order Carangiformes; family Carangidae; genus Trachurus; species Trachurus trachurus. The sequence goes on from NC_139898.1 coordinate 31,514,568, forward strand.
TCAGGATTCATTAATTTCAATAAAGCTGAGAAACACACCACAACCCCTGCTAACAACAGTCCTCTCATCAAATATTAAGGTTAACCTACAGCTGTATGTTACCATGCATATTTATTCATTCCAGAGCCCAGGGCCCTTCTCTTTTTTTCTTTTTTCTTTTTTCTCGCACGAGCGTAAAAAGGGGCTGATCTGGAGAAAAAAGGTTAGAGCAGCTGAGCAGATAGAAAACAGAGAGAAGTATCCTAACATCCTCCCAAGGCCGTGCTCGGTTTACCCTGAGCCGCTGAGAGCTGCTCTTTTGTCCACTGTTTGTGCCCTCGTTCTCTCCCTCCTTTTATGTGCTCATTTGTTGATTCCGACCAAGGACAAGATGAAGAGATAGAAGCTTTTTTTTCTCGTTCGTTTTTCCTCTTGGGTAAGATATTCTTTGTGCAGAGCTTGTCTCGCCCCCTTTTTTTTTTTTTTTTTTTATTCTACAGAGAGAAAGCCCGGACCTCCTGCACTTTGCAATCTGATACAGAGAAATGCATTGCTTCTTTACTCGGCAATAATGGGAAACATGTTTCCAGAATACCTCCAAGATGTTGCTCCTTTTTTCTTTTTTTCCTTTCTTTTCTTACCATGCAACAACTATTGAGAAGTAAAAACACTTTAGAAATCTGACATGGTCCCTGTGAAGAAATTGTCTTATTAAAAAGGAACTATGCAAGATTTTTACCTTAACTCTGCTACATTTATGCCTTAATCAAACAGCTTCAGAGTAATTATGATAAATAAAAGACTTTAACTTGTTCCAGGGAAAATGGAGGCTCTCTGTCTTCCACCTTGCCTCTCTTGGCTGAAAACCAACCTTATTAAACAGTGATGGGAATAATGGCGCTTCTTTTTTCAGTAATAAAGTTACTGTTTCCCTCGTTACAACGCCGTTACTGACAATAAAATGTGCCTTTACGCTGTTACTTGACTCAAGAAGTCCCATCAGAAAATAATATACCTGTTTAAGTGTAGGACAGTGTATACACATTTTTTTCCAGTTCATCAACAGAAAAATCAGTTTATCTGGAACTAACCAACTCAGTATTCCTCCGTATCTGCCTGTGCATTTTATTTTAAAAAGCTACGCAATAGTTTTACTTTTAGGGAAAAGTAACTAGTAACTTTAACTATTTACGTTTTCAAAGAAACGTGTCCAACCAACCACCGCCACACAAACGTAACGCGCCCCGTAACCCATAATCTCTTGTTGATGACAGATAAGACTACACAGATATACACATGGTAACATGGTAGATGATAAATAACCTTATCCACTGCTCCATGGATTGATTTCTCACTGGCTTCGTTGTTGAAAACAAACGCACATGGAGGAGAGGAGGGTTAGAGACACAGAGGAGGAGACACCAGACCTGGAGAGTTCAGCTTTAAAGGGATAGTTCACCCAAAATTGAAATTTCACTCATTATCTACTCACCCTCATGTCGACTAAGGGCTGGAAGAAGTTTCAGAGTCCTCCGTGGCTTCTCTGAGTTACAGGGGGTCTCGGCGTAGCAGTGCATGTCCATATAACGGTTGCAAATGGACACCAACTGTCTTCGTAACAAAAAGACACACCAAAAAACATCCAAATACCTCCATGCTGCTCGTATGTAATGTCTGTCTTGTATTGAAGCCCCGAAATGCGAAATTGTCCCGGAAAAAAATTAAATAAGTCTATATTTCAAGCTTGTTTGTAGCGGAAGCTCCTCTTTGATTTTGACGAACTGGGAAGAGGAGCTTCGAGAAGCTTCCGCTACAAAACAAGCTTGAAATATAGACTCATTAAAAAATTTTCGGGGCTTCAATACAAGACGGACATTACATACGAGCAGCATGGATGTATTTGGATGTTTTTTGATGTGTCTTTTTGTTACGAAGACAGTTGGTATCCATTTGCAACCGTTATATGGACATGCACTGCTATGCCGTAGTCGACATGAGGGTGAGTAGATAATGAGTGAAATTTCAATTTTGGGTGAACTATCCCTTTAACATCCTGTGCAGGACTGATGATGCACCTGTGATGATTTACATCAGCTGCCTGTTTTGAATAATAACCTCTTAAATGGTGTGATCACACACTGCGTTGACACATCGACTGTGTTTGGCTTCGTCCCGTCCTTTTCCAGGTCAGTGAAGTAAACACGAGAAGGAATCAAGGCCGGACTTCAGACTTTAGAAGACACAGCTTGTGTCCGAGTTACATCACAGGGGCAGCGGAGGGTTGATTGCCGTTGTTTGTGTGTGTTTGTGCACTGACTTTGACTGTGTGTGTGTGTGCAGCCACAACAGCTTCCTCAGTAAAAATATGCAATCATCAGCCACATCGCTGCGTCTCCTCCTCCTCCTCCTCCTCCTCCTCCTCCTCCTCCTCCTCCTCCCCCGGCCTTCAGTTGATGTCGGCCCCTTTTAATGACGAACAAGGCGAACGACTTCCACCCAGCGCGTCCTTGCCGCCAACCTTTATGCAGAATAGATGAACTCCTGACATTAAGTGTGACTGTAGGGGTGTGGGGGGAGGAACGCAACGACACAACGACACAAAGCATTCTGGGAGGTTGTTCTGAAACGCTAGAAAAACAGGGGTTCGGTCTCATTTGGACATAAGGCGCGGCAGGTGGAGGAAGTGAAGCCTTCTGACCAGTCAGCACCCTGTCGTCCTACACTCATCCTTCCCCTCCTCTCCCTCCTTCCCTCCGTCCTGCAGCGCTCTCCGTCCTCCTCCTCCTCCTCCTCCTCTTCTCTTCTGTCGTTTCTTCATCTTTTCTCCCTTTGCACACAGCTGTAAAAACCTCATTTGGCATACATTAAAGTCCTGCAGATAAGCTACAAGGCTCGGCTCGCTCTGAGTGACAAGGACAGATTGCCACCTATTGGTAATAACTGGTCACTGGTGGAAAGAAAAAAAGAAAAAAAAAGAAAGTGGCAAATGTAAAGATGACATCATTCCTGACACGAACTTGACTGAGATCACGTCAAGCAGCTGTGTGTGTGTGTGTGTACCTGTGTGTTTGTGTGTGTGTGCACGGACACTTTGGGTTTCTTGCCGTTTCCACTCGAGCAGCTCAGTCTCAGCTGAGGCCAGACAACACACACATTAGCATAACAAATCAGTGCTCCACAAATTGATGTGTTTGCAGAAAGCAGGCAGACTCCATTGTTCAGCACTCGCTGAAACCTCCATGAATTTCTATATAAAGACTCTCCTCCACTGCAGCTCTCTCTCTGTCTCTCTGTGTGTGTGTGTCTCTCTCTCTCTCTCTCTCTCTCTCTCTCTCTCCCTTCTTCCACTTTCAGAAAGTATAGAAATTAAAAACTTAACGCCGCTCTATTCATCCAGCCCTATTTCTCAGGGGGCCCTTGAACTAATCTGAAGTCTGGGTGGATTTTTTCCACCCCAGAGGAGTGTGTCATTGGACTCTCATTTGAATAATATTACTGTGGATAAAGAAGTGCCATTATGAGCAAAGAGAGCCTTAATAGTGCGCCACAATCAAATCACAACATTGCAGGAGACCACAGTTGGCACCGCTGTGGCCCGGGCTCATTTAGCAGGAGGGAAGGGGGAGGGGTCTTTTCTACTCGCCTCCTCTCCGTCCTGTTCACTGTTACCTGCTAAGCCGGTCCGTCCTGCAAATCCAATCCTTTCCTGTTTGGCCAATTGGCCATTTCAGAAGGCGAACACACACACACACACACACATGAACACCACACAGAAACACAATGTCACCTGGTTCCCCCAATTCCAGTTACACTTTTAATCCTGTCTCACTAAATCATTTGCTGCAAACGGCTCTGGAACATGTTGGTGCTCCTGTGGCGCTGATTCTTCACCTTCTTAACCAAACTGAGGTCACACAGTGTGAAGTCTCACTGACTCTAATGAAGAAGAGCAGAATAATCCAGGACTCTGTTACACGTTTGGATGTTTTTTTTATATATAGCATTTTAGCAAGATAACGATTTAAAGGGATAGATCAACATTTTGGCAAATTGGCCCATTGCCATAATCCCTATAGTCATAGCAGTAGGTTTGTTACCTTTAATTGTCGGTGCAAGATATTTTTAGAATGGCAAAGCAGAGCCGTGAGCTGCTCAGAGCTATGCTACGGAGGCTCATGGGATTTCTTGGTTTCCCTCATCAAACTCATCAAATACACAATCCAACAACTCCAAAATGCTCTGGTGGACAAGTTGTGACCTGCACATTCACCGGACAGAGTTGTTTTCGAGGTGAATGCAGAGACTGCTTGCCGAAAAACTGCCCCCGACAGAAACATGCATCAGCGGTTTTGCATGAATTTCCCTCTAAAACAACTCTGTCTGGTAACGTTGTGTTATTATCTCATAGCGTGGTGAATGTGCAGGTCACAACTTGTCCACCAGAGCGTTGTGGAGTTGTTGGATTGTGTATTTGATGAGTTTGATGAGGGAAACCAAGAAATCCCATGAGCCTCCGCAGCGTAGCTCTGAGCAGCTCGCGGCTCTGCTCCGCCGTTCTAAAAACAGCTTGCACCGACAAATAAAGGTAACGAACCTACTGCTATGACTAAAGGGATTATGACAATGGGCCAATTTGCCAAAATGTTGAACTATCCCTTTAAGGTTTTACAACCGACTTGGGGCGTTTTCACACCAGGAAAGTCTGTCAGTTCACTTCAGTTGGTCCCGATCAAATGCAAATGTTTGGGTTTTTTTTTGTTTTTCATTTGTTTGTGTGGTGCAGTTCATGTTTGCCGAGGTTGTTCAGTCATTGGTTGGAAACAATCATGGAGAGCTTGGACACTTTACGCAATAAGAACATTTAATACAACGTCAGTTTTACCATATACTGTTCTCATGATCTTACAACAATAAGACCTGCTGCCAAGGAGAGAGTATCCTCATATGCTTTTTGCAACTGGGTCGGATCGAGGTCGGGCGTCTTTCAGACCTGAAAACAAACCGTATCTGGGTTTGTCTGGAACCGCCTCTTCAGCTGGATCTCAGTCTGCTTGTTTGTTCCGCACCGGAGTTCGATTTGCTGTATTCACCCCTGGACAAAAAGGTCTGCACCAAGGCGGGGAAATTAATTTGAGTTCATTTCAAGTGAACTCTACAAGGCCGGTGTGAAAAGGCCTTTAGACTGTACACTGTTGTGTTTTCATGTGCCGACGCCTCCAGAGCAATAATCTGGTTTTCTTCGAAGAGCACAGAGACTCACAGCTTTTACCAGTTACAGCAAACATGATGACCATAAAAGTAACTCAGCAAAAATCTGGAGAATAATCATCAGATTACAGTTCACACATAGTTCAGTACCTACAATGGGATGTAAAGTCCTGAACCTGAACTGAAACATGCAAGTTACATGGTTTGATTGGTTTAGATTAGATCAGATTAGATTAGTAAATTTCCCAATAGGGAACATATCCATTTAGACATAAGTAAAGGCTCAGAAGACAAAGTTAAAGCGTAAAAAAGAGCTGTAAATACAATTCAAAAAAGACATATAAATAAATAAATATGTAGCTGTACAAAGAGTGCAGCAGGCCACATCTGATATCTTATGATATGATATATTCAGATACACCACCACCATTGTTTGCAACAATAACCTTGAAATGCTGCTGTGAAACACTTTGACAGTCGCCAACCTGCACAAACATTACTGCTGTTTCACTCGTGTAAGCACAAATTCTGGATGTGAGACCTTTTATGTCTAATTGAGCACTTTTTACGACTTTATGCTTTCTGATTTCTGGCCGGGTTTTGGTGGTTTGAGTCCTTGAACGCAACACGGCGCCGAGTTGCTCCTGATGTGAGTAAGAATTATATATGTCACGTTATACAAAAGCACCGACTAAGTAATTATGTTGTGTTATGTAGTGCCTCTTCCACCGGCAGCAGCACCATTCAATGATTAACACAGGAAAATATGCACCGGCTGCCCTCGTCTAAATATCCTCACATCTGACATGAAGTTAAATTGCTGTAAAATGATCCCCAGAGTGCTGTCACACTTCCACTAGTTCAGACCAGACAAATGAGAAAGAGACTGAAAGCCAGACAGACAGAGAAAGAGAGGAAATGTCAAGGAGAGCTATAGAAGACACGATGTGCAGGGGAAGATTCAGACGCCACGTCAGACTGCGACACCGTAACGTACATCTGTTTGAACTGGTGAATGTGCAAAGAGAGAAGTTCGAGGACCAGACACTCTGATGTGACAATCTGGTGGTGACCATATTAATGTCCTTCATCTTGTCATGATGGCTGAACATCCACATGGAATTTTACTTACGCTTCTTCTAGCTTCTTTTGTGATTTGGACTGTATAGCTTAAAAGTGACATGTAGAAGCTAGGGGTGTGTTTTTTATTTTTTTTTATTTTTTTTTATTTAAAGGTTTATTTGAAATGGGACCTCACATATTCATGAACATAAAAAAAAACCAATTAATTGCAGTAAATATGTCGGATTTAGCTGGGAGCTAATTTCCATCCGTAGTCCCATGACACATAATTAAATAAAATTACACTCAGACATTTAAAACGAGTATGTAGTGTATTGGCAAGGACCTCACGATACGATACGTATCACGATACTTGGGTCACGATACAATATATTGCGATATCCAAATTTTGCAAAATATTGTGATATATTGCGATATTACCTAGTTCGCTGAAAAACTAAGAATGCACTTGTTATTTTCATCTCAATTTATATAATAAAATATCGATACTTGGCGTCCGTGTATCGGTACAGTATCGCCGTTCAAAATATTGCGATATTGTAGCGTATCGATATTTTCTTACACCCCTAGTAGAAGCAGGTCAGCTCATGTCTGGGTTGTACACATGCTAGCAAAGCATATGTCAAACTGTGGCTATAATAGGCCTATAACATTTTTTCATTGGTTTGTATCTTTTGAAATGTCAAGTTGTGATTTTACATTTAGCTTTTTATACTTTGAAACAATGGGAGCACTGAATGTAGTCTGTTTCCTCCTATATATCAGAGTGTTTATGTTATGCTAATGCTAATTTCTACACTTAATCAACATCTTAAAGCACCCTCTATGTTATAATATATATATCTCCCCAATAGTTTTAGTCGTACTAGCGGTCCAGCTCTCCCAGTTTGTCTGAAACGTGTCAACAGCTATTGAATGAAATCTTGTGCAGACACTCCCAGGTCTGGTTTCGTGCCAGAGGAAAGCCTGTTTATCATACTGACTTTCCTCTGGCACCGTTTTTTGATGTTTAGTGGCATGTCTTACTGAGCTGTTATTATGGACTGCCAGTGGGGGAATTATGGTCATCACGCTAATGATGTTTAACTGGCTTCACCACCATCATGTCCAAACCTCAAAGCAGACATTCCCATTGCTCTCAGTTGTAGCAGTCTTATTGTTATCTAGTTGGCAACCTACCAGAGAATTTTAGCAGAAGCTAAAAGAAGCTAACAATGGTTATTATAGCAATAAAAGTATGTAGCACTGAGGCCTTATTCACCCAAAACAATATTCTTATTCATTTTGAAAAAAATCTCCATAAACACGGCACTGTGATGCTGCCACACATAAACACAAAAAACAACGAGGAGCAAATATGACGACCAATGATGATTTAACGGGCGCAATTCAGCCGCAGTGTCTGAGGGGCTGACAGTATTTATTTATTTATTTATTCATTTATTATTTATTTATTCATTTATTTGATTAGGACAATGCACATTAATTAACATATCAGCAAAAGCAAATGTGCCGGAGTTAGCACAATTGCTTAACTCCATCCGTTGTCCTAAGGCAGGTAGCCTACCATAAAAAACCTACAGATGATGCACCATGACAAATGGATAAAACATTTAGAAATCTTACACAAAAAATAAGTCGTAGTCAGCCGTTATTGCTGTTGTTACATTCATAGACTCTAACTTCCAGCGGTGTGTGTAGCCTATTCGTGTGGATGGGCTCTAGTGTTTTAGCATGCCTTAGTTAGCATTTAGCTCAATGCACAGATGCACCCATATAGAGCCTTGTAGAGCTGCAAGCCTGCCTGTGGGACTTTAATCTTATCTCTCTCTTTCTTCTCTTTTTTTTGGTATTACACAGACTACACATATAACACTGATGGTAAAAACCTGTGGTTGCTAGGAGATAGAGTAACCAAACTGTAAAGGCTGCATGTACGAGTATCATGAGAGAGGGAGAGGGTGTGAAAGGTCGGAGGTGGAGAAGACTGAAAGGAATCCATCCTTCATTAGCATCTGTCTCATGCTCACTCACCAGTGAGCACATCCCTTTGGTATTTAATAGTAAATAAAAAAGAAGAAGGAGAAGAAAAAAAGCATGTGTGTGTGTGTTGGCCTGTGGGAAATTGGTGTCACTCCCTCAAATTAGCCCATGCTTTGTGGATATGAATAGAATAATTTGCGGTTGATCACGTCTGCCAGCAGGTTTATTCTTTGCATAATTTACTTCCATCTTAGGACACTACGATGCAGCGCTGTGACATTTCTGGGTCACTTCCTGCTGCCGAGGATTTTTTTTTTTTTTAGGGTTCACTGGTAAATTGATACATGAAGATGACATGTTTCGATATGCAACGTATAACAGCGCGCCGGTTCCTCGGCTGGAATGATGGAGCAAATGTTTTGCATTTGGCAGCACATTGTTGGAGGTAATAGGATGACGCCCCCGGGGGGAAGTGTCAGTTCTGTCCTTCACTCCCCGTCTTTGTCTCCTCCACTAGAATACACACAGAGATAATAAAGCAATAGTCAACTGTGCATTGTCTTTTGTTTTATTAAAAATGTGGGGGAAATGCAAAACAGAGAGCTGCAGCCCAAAGCCTAACTGCCAGTCAAGGGTATCCACTGCAAATCCCACACAAGGATATAACACATGCACAGACACACACACACTAATACACAAATACAGATAAACATACAAAGGTGCCCTTCCTTCCCTTAAAGCCAGATTCTCGGTATCAGAGACATTTGCAGGGAACTTGAGGTGCACAATGAGATATGTTAGATGGGAATGACAGAGCAAGCGGTTGCAGAGAAAGGTGGAAAGGTCAAACTCTCTTCAAATTGCTCTTTCTTTCCCCACAGCGGCAGGTAATCAAAGCCCCATTGAAATATTTCATTGGACGGAAAGAAACAAGTGAAAAGCCTTTCTCTTTTCCTTTTTTTTCCTTTTCTTTTCTAGGGGGTCACTCAGAAATGATTGGACACAGCAACCTTTACTCAGCCAGCTGTTGTGTGTATGATATAAAATCACAGTCGTGCAAAGTATCTTTCACAAGTGTGTGTGTGTGTGTGGCGGAGTTTCTCCTTTTCCTCAATAGAGAATACTTCAAAGCAGCACATTACCATTTCAGACAAACTGGGCCAACAGTAGCCCAAAGGTTAGACAAAGAGTGGTTGTGACCACAAGGCTGTCATTTTTAATTCCCAAGATCGGCCCGGAAAATGTCTGTGCTATTGATGGACCCTTGAACGAGGCGTTTAACCTTCTGCTGTTGCACTGAAAACATGGATATATTCATAAAAAAAAGAGTGGGCATTGGATTTTTTATGAAAATGAACTTCAGATGCACATCATGTGGAGATAACCAGAAGAAAAGGGGGGGATATTCTTCCTGTCAAGCCTCTGCTTCCCCCCCAAAAACACACCAGACACAGTGAATCAGAAATCTCCCGTCGCCTATACCCAGACGTGTGGAGGCTGTCATCCGGCTGAAGACGTCCTGGCTCAGGCGCCCAAGTGTGGATGCCAGCACAAAACTGGAAAGAAAAAAACAAAACCCAGTGCTGTCTCAGATCCTTTGCTTGGGAGGAAAACAAGAAGCACATGGCCGCCAGTGTCCTCGTCACATGACCACCGTGCCAGCAACAAAGCCGAGCGAGTGGACGGGCCTCAGGGAAGGTGAACACTGGCTCTCTGCATTGTGCTAAAGCAGACAGTGTTGGTGCCAGGGAAAGGACTAAAACAGAACTGTTGTCAGTGGTTCAAGCTAAGTTTAAAGGGATAGTTTACCCAAAATTCAAATTTCACTCATTATCTACTCACCCTCATGTGGACTAAGAGCTGTGAGAATGTTCAGAGTCCTCCGTGCCTTCTCTGAGTTACGGGGGGGGGGGGGGGGTCCGTGCAGCAGTATTTGTCCATATAATGGTTGTCAATGGATACCAACATTCTTCGTCCAAAAAGACACACCAAAAAACATCCAAATACCTCCATAGTGCTCGTGTGTAATGTCCCTCTTGCATGAAGCCCCGACATGAGAAATTGTTCTGAAAAAAATTTAATACGTCTATATTTTAAGCTTGTTTGCATTTATTATTTATTTGTCAGGCCAGCTATAGCGAATCTTTTCTAAGACAAGACCGTGCAGGTTTTCATGTGGGACAGTGTGAGCAGAAATTGTTATACATGATATTGAAGATACAGTTAAACCTGTGTCAGCCCCTCAGTCTCCATAGCAACTATTCAGCTATTAAATGAACCTAAGGCAAATATTGCAAGAACGAAGTAGCTAAATGTCTTACTGTTTGATTTGAAGTGGATTACATCTGAACAAATCAATAGAGCTATCAAATTAAAATGGGCATTTCTGAGAGGCCACAGATTACACACAACCACATAGGCTACTCACGGGAAAATGCATTGCCGACCAAAATCTGTGGTATTTGCTTGGCTTCAAACCCGGGCTGATGCATAAAAGGTACATGTGCTACCAACTGAGCTATATGACAATACATGACATCAGTCTTTGTCCCATATTCAGAGTTTTTTTAGTGAACACATTGCATTCTTTTTTCCCACGTCAGCTAACATGGTTTTGGCTGAATTTGTTGTTTTTTCATGTGTTCATACTCCACATACGCAGTCATTAAACTCTCCAGTTGGGTCGGAGTGAAATTCGCGGCTCTGTTTCTTTCTTTCTGTCACTGTGATTCGTGTCATCTGTGCTCCACTGATGATGGCTTCTTGTGCTCTGATCAGCTGTTCTGAGCTGGAAAACTCAGAGTTTAAAACACAGAGTTTTCCAGCTCAGGCTCAGTCAACCCGGAGCTCGGGACGTGACTCAGAGTTTGTTGATCCTGCTTCCTGAAACGTGGCCCCAGGTCGTCCACTAATCAGAAGGTGGATGATCGCGTGTGTGATGAAGATACTTCAACTCCAAATCGTCTCTAATGGCGAATGTGATGAAATGGGTCAGAAGTAAGCCTGGTTGGTCAAAAGCCCTGGGCAAGATGCTCTTCTGCTGGAGGCCTTGACCAGTTCCTGAAGGTCATGATGCACACCATCTGCAGCAACCAAGTTACCAAGGGTTTGTCAGTGAGAGCAGGGCCGTCAAGATCAGTCAGCAAAGGGTCATGAAGTCGGTCACCAAGATGCTTGTAGTTGGATGTGGATTGTCGTGGAAATTCATAGCTGTTTGCTGTTGGTGAATAATGAAATAGAGATTTCGCCGGACGACATGGTTTTATTTCCTTGCAAGGAAAGGTCAGTTCATACCCGAGCGGGTGATGGTAAAGAAAAGACTCTGAACAAAGGGAAAACCTCAACATTTATAGCTGAGGGAAGGTCCACTTCTGGGGTGAGTTTGTGTCCTTTGGCCGGCCCCTTCCCTAATTGTGTTTTCACACCTTCACCTTTGAAGGTATCATGACCGGTCTCCCGAGGTATGGAGTTAAGAGATACAATTTAACATACAAAGGGGTATGAGTGTGAATTAGGAAGTGGGAAGTTGGGTATCACAGATGGTTAAGTGTAAAGGAACTTGAATTTACAATTGCAGAAGGAAGTCTGGGAAAATAGGGTGTAGGAACGTCACAAGTGATTAAAACAAAGGAATATTAAGATTTACCATTACAGGATAAAGGACAGAAGATCCATTGGAGGAACAATGCTGCATGAAAACAAGCCTGAACTTGATCAACACCCAACTGGGTCACCTGGATGAAGGTGTCTGATTATATCTGAAGAACCAAAACATCCGATGAGCCCAGGAAACAAGGTGTGAATCCACTGAGATGGGATGTGTGGGGGGTTTGCTGATAAGTGTATGTTGGATATCACAGTGGCCAGTCAGCAAAGGGTCACAATGTTGGTCTCCATTCTGGCAGAAGCTCCTAATAGTTGGATGTAGATCAATAGAGACAAGCCCAAACACCCAACTGGGACCCCAGGAAACATCAACACACAGTCATCATCCAATCTACTTCCTTTCTTCACCTGACTTGACATCTCACCTTGACGGTTCGTCTCTAAACCACCTGAGACTGAACTGAAGTTTGTTTCCATCTCAGTTTGACAGAGAAGGAACTTTTTAGTCACAACTTTAATCAAATCTTTAACACACATACACACGCACACCTCGTTTATTTTGCAGTTTTGAAGATTACAAGATGTTCAGATGAAGCTCTGATCTGGTTCCACATGTTGAACAAGGTTTAGTTACAAGTCTGGCTGGTTTGTTAAACATCTTGATAACACATCTAAAATAACTTCACGGTTGTTCAAGTACTAAAATTGACAAGTTAATTAGATTTTTTTTTTTTTTCAAAGAGCAGTTTAAAACTCAGCATCTCTTCCCATCAGACTTTCATGAATTTGTTTGCTTAGACAGGAAATGATCAAGGTTATAGCCACACTGCTGCTGCTTCTGCTGCTGCTGGTAACAGTTGGTTCAGGGTTTTGAAGCTGCTACTTGTTTTATTTTGTTTATTTTCATGTCAAATCCGGATCAACCGCCTGACAGCATTTTTTTTTTTTTACTCCTAACATTTCTATGCTATTGAAAATTTATGGGATCTCTCCATTATTTAATGACCTAACAGGAGATAAACATTTCTGGCAACATCAGTGCAGTGCATGTATGATTTTTTACTCATTTATTTCCCACCATCTGTCTCCTTCTCATCTGGACAGTGTCAGGCAGCCATCGACAGAATTCAGTATTAACATTAATGTGCGTAAATTACTTCAATTTACATGAGCACATGTCACCCAGAGTGAAACTTAACGTCTGTGTTGGAGAATGCGAATGATCTGCATGTTAATTTAATGGCTTTTGAAAGTCTGTAACTTACAGTAAAGCCATCAGAATATTAACTGCATATGAAAAGAGCTGTAGGTTTTAAGTGATTACGAATCGGGCAAAAAAAAAAAAAAATCACTTATTCATATTCACATCTTACTGCATATTTCCTCTCAAGAGCCAGTTTTCTACATCTCTTCAAAACACCCATTTTAAGTTAATTTATTTCCACTTTCCTCTCACACATCCATCAGAAAAAGAAAAAAAAAAATCCAAAATGAGATTAAAATGCAGAAGTCTGAGGGAAAGCATCTCTGGTATTTGTGCATCTGTGTGATACGATTCAAAGCGAACCTCTGCACAGTGTATAGAGTAAACAGAGCCGACTTGGAAACTACTACACTCCCCTTCCACTAACACCATGCCAAAACACACAGCCCTATACACTACTCAGTGCTTGTTAGGCCTGCAGCCCCCTGCAGGGTCCGGGAAAGAGGGAACAACTCAGAAACCTTAAACTATATAGTATGTTACACCGTGGAAAAACTGCAGTGATGTGAAGACGAGCTGAGCGGTGAGGATGCACATCGACAGGAGTTCTCAGATTGGGTTCTAGTTGTTGTGAATGTACTGTGAAACCTCTGTTAGCCTTGGGCTGAACAATACTAGAGTGTTTTTACTTGTTTCTCTTCTGTCTGATGGAAAAAATGCAAATTAGAAGCTACAGTAGGCCTATTTATGTAAAAAGAAGAAAAAAACACACTATCAAACCTGATACTAGAGAAGTTAAACGAGTGAGAAACTTTGTATTTTTCACCTTTCTGAACACCTCTGTGTAGTTTTCCATCTCCTCTCTCAGCTTCTCTCTGGAGCTCTTGTAACAACAGGTCAGTGTCAGCCAATCAGAAGAGAGGAGGAGGCTCTGAGCTACTCCTCTGATTGGCTGACTGTTTTCTAAAGTGGTCCAATAAAAAAGAGTACATTTCATAATAAAACACCCAAAGAAACCAAATCCAGGTGGTGAGGGGGCGGGGCGTTAGGGTTGGTGCTGCTTTGTTGTGACATCACAAAGTGACAGGAAGTCCTGACGGCTGGTTTTAAGGCTTAGTTTCTGAATACAGGCTGTGTGCATTTCTCTGTGGACTGAGGCTTTGATACTTTCACAGTATTAATATAGAGCTGCTTTATAATCACACTACACATGGACATCTCAATATGAAGTAATCGACTGATCGCTGATTTATGTCTTAAAGGTGTTAAGAAATGGCCGTTTGTCCTGTTTGTCGCTCCTCCTTCTACGAGTTGCCACTTGTTGCTGCACGAGTTTACCCGAGTTAGGAAAACGAATTTGATTGGTCGTTATCGATGGGCGGGATATTCAATGTTTGGGGCGAGACCGAGCTCGATGTGTGTCTCAGACGTTTGATTGACGGATGACAAATCCAATATCAGTGGCTGATTAATCGTGAGCAACGTGACGCATTATCCAATGCGAAAAAAAAACAACCACACTTTCATCCCGGATTTACTCGAAAATGGAATTTTGCACAAAGTTTGGGCTCCATCGTCTGATAGATGAGTTATTACACTAATTTTATGACCCATAGTGGAATCAAATTCATTTTTCTTTTGTGTACACCTTTAATTTTCCATTGACATGTTGTTAAAGTCTTAAGACCTCCATTTTACCACTAGTTAGGTTCTTCTCTGTAAAGTATGGGGCCTTTGCTCGACAAAAAGTGCAATCATTTGCAGACACCCACTGTAGTTGTGTTATAGCTTAACCTTTTCCTTTATTGCGCTGTACAGTATATTGAGAACAGTCCCAGTGTTTGAGTAAGTGTCCTCATGCCAAAGGCTGCTGGAGCTTCTGTGGAGAGAGGCAATGCAATTCAAAAAAAAAAAAAAACACAAGTGGGTTCATTTGAGATATTAAGAGCTCGGGCCCTCAGGAGAGCCGAGTTCAAACAGGAAGCTGAGGCCACGCTGGACCCGTGGATAATACAGCGGCACGGTGCCAAGCATCGTTTCAAATCTACTTCCTCGACGCGGCGTTATCAGGGTGGATCGTCCGGGGCAACGGCGGCGCTCGTACTTCACACAAAAGTGGCGTTGTGGCCTAAGTACTTGTTAAGAATTATTGCAGCTCGTGCAACTCTATCTCTGTCAGATCTATAAATAGTATCTCCTGACAAATTGAGGTTGCTCTTATCAGAAAATTGAGATTTCACAGCTTTGAGGGTGAGATGTGAAGTGACACATCAAAGAGGTTTTTGGTTTGGGTTTGAGCTGGGCGAGGGGGTGAGGTGGAGGGAGAGAGGGAGGGGGGAGGGGGGGCTGATAGCAGAAGAGGGGGGAAGAAAAAGGAGAGCCAGATGAATATGGAGCCGGAGAGGAGAGGCAGCGCCGTCTGCCATCAACTGGTGACAAGTGATGATAGAAGAAATGTGTGAAGTTGTCAAGAGGGTGTGGCAGGAGAGGGAGAGATTTATTTTAGTGCATAAATTATAATACATTAATGTGACCAGATGGAGTCCAAGTCAGATATTCTAACAGCAGGCATGAATAATAATTTAGGCGTTAAGAGAAACTGGGGAGGTTTTATCAGAAATACTAATGTATAGAAAACACAACCCACTAATTATGTCATTAGTTTAATGATCCTTTGAGTTTGGAGCTCCAGGTAGGAGAATTAAGTGATTGTACCTAACGAACCAAACACCTTTAGTGTAAAGTAAACACATCGACGGAACGAGTCCACACCCGGGTGGAGGCGACAAATCCTCCAGTTTAAGATAAACAAACAGTCTCAGTCTGGAAGTCTGGAACAACAATAAAAAGCTGCAGAGAAAGATAAAAACAAAAACAAAATGTTGACAAAGGAGGCAAATACATAATGATTCAAAAACAAAGTGCAGTCACTCCAGTCCACCGTCTGAAGTGTGATGCATGATGCAATGAGGAGCTTTGAAATATAGATTTATGACACAAAGCACAGAGTTTCCATACAGGAAAAAAAAAACACACAAAGCTTCGTCTTTCTTCTTTCAACTCTCCACTTCTTTCTGCACTTAATTCAGTTTTCAGCCACAATCACACACACAGTTCAGTTAAAGACGGTATCTTCAGTCCAATCTGTGTCCTCCTCACTCTGCTGCAGGATGTAGCACAGCAGTGACCAATGAGAGAGGCCGAGACATGTGAGAGACTCATGTAAATAGAATCTTTTAAAAAGCTGGCAACTTGAACTTATTTTACCACTTTTTTATTTTTTAATCCTTTGCATGGTTGATAGAACTGATGCACATCTGTTCTGGTAGATCCAGCTGTTCACACAAGCTTATATGTGCATTAACACAACCCAGAGTCCATTCCCCTATATTATTCTACTTTTCTGTAACTTTGCAATCTGTCCAGCAGCTGGTCTCTGTTTTACAGATTTAAAGAGGAACTACTGTATGCATATGCATTTTTACCTTAACTGACCAGCTTCGGAGTAAATGTGATGGTTAAAGAAATGACTTGTAAGTTGTTGCAGGGAGAATGGAGGCTCTCTGCTTTTTCTCCATTTGCATCTAGGTAAACAGCACCTCTCTGTCTGACTGATGTGTGAATGTGCATCAAGGGTTTATCACAATCTGCAGGATTCATCCTCTGGGACAATCCATCCTGTTTTTGTGCGATAGATTTAGTCTGGACCCATACATTGGGACTGGACCAGACCAGGTTGCCATCATTCCTCTAGCTATATGCTGCTAGCTTTGCTAACGTTGCCACTAAGCTCTTTTTTTTCTTTTTTTGTGCTACATGCATTGAATCTTTTTCTATATGCATAATACCTGACCTAAACTGCTCTGCTGATAAGAGCTGGGAGTCTCTACCAGTGTCAACAAAGGTCTGTTATATCTCTGCCCTCCTCTATTCACAGTGGCCAGTGGCTATAGCCTCTCTGCTGATAGCGGAGCAATCTCCCGCCTTCATCTCTCTGCAGCTCTGTCGGCCAATCCACCAACTGTATTAAAACTGCTCAAGCAAAAATATCAAACCGGGGAAGAAGCAGTTGTCAGCAGCCTAAAGGGTATGAGACGTGTGTGTTTTTTTGCGATGCGTCGTCCAGAGAGTTTATGTTGCACAAAATAAAGATCACAATGTTTCCATCCATTTGCAGAGTCCATGTGGTTCTGTCTCTTATGTGTTCCTCTGAATTATGTATGAAGGAACGCTGGCCTAGCCATCACGGAGAACATGCATTCACAGAGCGACTACAAGGCCTGTGTCATCCAGCTAATAATTTCTAATGAGCTTTGGTTAGCAACCAGCACTTTAATGAAACGAGATCCCTGTGGGTGGTGCATGCGCGGATCCTAATGAGAGCACACAGCTGAGGACACGCCGCCTTCTGAGTGGACTTTAATACTTATTTAGTTTTGCAACCACATGCATGAACAATCGGCTAAAGCACCATGCACACGTCCTGATTATAGTGCGTTCTTATTGTTTGTTTCATCTGCGCTACCTGATCTGGGCTCTGCAGCCTAAACAGAATTAGACTGTCAAACTTTATTTTGCACTTTTCTCTTACTTGTTTTTGCTCCATCTCATAGACATAGACTTTAAAGGAGACATATTCTGCCCCTTTAACCTTAAATCCAGGTTAAAAACATTTCTCTTTTCATGGGCTTATGGCTGAGCTCTTTTTAAGAACTTTAAACTTTATCTATTTTCTTTTATTCTACTTTTTTATTTGTCTTTGTTCCTGCTTTTAACTCTGTGTTTTTTGTTTTTATGCTGTTTTTTGCAGTTTAAAAAAAAACATGTTGTCTTTATGTAAAGCACATTGAGTTGCCTTGGTATCAAATGCACTATATAAATAAAGATGCCTTGCCTTGCCCTTTTCCACAAATTGAAATAGTCCCCAGGTGTCTTCAAGACATGTCTGTGGCATGCTTTGGTCAAAATCCCCCAAGGATCAAACATCACAGCTCTTTTTAACAGCCCTGTTCAGAATGGCTGGTTTCAGTGCCTGTCCCTTTAAATGCAAATGAACCACTGCTTGCCCCGCCCCTTCTACTGCTACCAGGTGGGGGTGGTATTATGTGAATTCGAAAATTAGTTACATCACTGGAAGACAACTGAGGGAACAGCTCATAAAACTACATGGATTTCAACCTAGGGAGCCTGAAAATTACAGATTTTTTTGTTAAAGAGCCTTCAAAAAGTGATATTTCCATAATGTGTCCCCTTTAAAAAGCTTGGTTTTTTTTGTTGTTGTTGTCTTTTAAGCTGCAGCTCTTTAATCGTGCACAGTGTTTGTGGTGTAACATGTGACAGGTGTGTCTTCAGTGTCTTTAACTCCGTAACATGTTACAGCAGAACGGTGGGGGTGAAAACGTGCAGCAGGTTCTCCCAGGTGTCGTGTTCCCAGAGTGAAGCTTCCCCCATTGCCGATAAAAGCCTGATGTTAGCGTGTACTAGCAGCGGAAAGGAACTTTAAACACTGGGGGCCACAGATGAATTAAATCCCCCTACCCCCCCATTAGATGTCCCCTAAACGCTTCACTTTACATGCAGCAGACTACCAGGAGACGCAGAACCAACCGTCTTTGAACGTCTCAAACGAGGCACGGAACGTAAAGATGCTAGCTGCAGCAAGGGGCCCCTCTGGAAATGTCTATATGTATTGTTTTTTAATGGGGGGGGGTAGGGGGGGGGGCGGGCTATTAGGCGTACAGTTTCCCCCTTGAGGAACCCCCAGCATCCCCCCCTGGTTTGCCTGTGGAGCCTACGGGTCTCGGCTGTGTTTACCGTCAAACAGCAGAGCAGCAGCAGCAGCAGCTTTGTTTTACAGCCGTCACCTCGTTGAGCTGCAGCAGTGCATTATGGGTGTAAAACGGGCAGCACACTGAACCAGCAGCTATAAATCCAGTTGGGACCGGGGGAATTTTCTGTACAATTATTATGCAACTGTACAGTAAATGACATTTATTATTGATAAGTGAAGGGCCCACCGGCTCGAGGCAGACTCCCTGCACTGCTAGCATCGCTAATCAACTTCTACTTTTAATGATGGTAATCGTGTGTGTGTGTGTGTGTGTGTGTGTGTTTTATATCTTTTTCTACTTTTTATTATTTGCCTTCCTTAAAAATGTTTCAATCAGTTGGTTGCTGTAGTAACCACCTACAGTTTTATCACTTCCTCGGAGGCTGCGCTTTTTACTTGGACCAAAGGCACATAATTATATCAAATAGCATTGGTTTATGTAATGTAATAATGATGTCAGGTACATGCATGTCAACTCTAATCAGTCAGTCAGATCCACAGCTTATGCAGATGCACGGGGCCAAGAAATCAGGTTCGAGTCCAGCCTGGGAAAGCAGCCCACTTTAATCCTGTGCATGTAAACAGAAGCTGATTTCTTTTGGATTTTGGCTCTATATACGGCTCTGACAAATCTCAAACAAATCAGATTGCACCTTGTTGGTGAATGTGAAGCTTCAACCTTGGGATATTCATGAATTATTGAGAATTTTTTCTTCTTTTTTTTTAACTCAAGGCCTTGAGAAATTCAGGACTGCGCCTGGAGGCAGAAGTGGTTCCTGCTCAGATCTATGAGATCCATGCACAGTGCACGCACACTAGTTGTGTTGTTATCACAGTCACTACCTAAAAGCCGAATGCAGCTCAGACATTGGTCGTTTTCACACCTGATCAAGAGGACTCGGTTTAATCGGGAGGCCGATCGTTGTAACGTTGTTGCATTTATCACTTGTCTCTGTTCTGCCTTCACACTGTGATCTCTGAACAACGTCACACTCATCAATTGGACAAAGTAGGAAGAGAAATCCCTCCCTCAGTCCTGACCTCGGAAAATCAAAGAGCAAACATAGAGCTGCATTTAAAGGTAGATGATTTGTGGATTGTGTCAAATGAACATGGCTCAGTGAGCCGTTCAATACGACCATCAGGTGATGCCCAGGTTACTCAGCCTGATTTTGGCCCGACAGACACGTCGTAGACAAACGTTCATTGTCGGTGATCGTCTAATCTGACATATTATCTATTGTGAATGACAAAAAAAATGGTGTAGTGTAACCCTGGCATTAGGCAGCAAGGCCGTTTCACTCTGACAACGAGGAAAATGAAGGAAGATATGATGGATGACATGTTTTGTGCAGGCCAGAGTTCTTGTCCTTCCTCTACCCAAGATGCATTGTTGTTGCGACACTTCCTACATTTGGTCCGGTGAGCGTTCACTTGCAAATGAACCACGTTTTCAGTCAAAACCAGAGTTCA
Source organism: Trachurus trachurus (assembly GCF_905171665.1). Taxonomy (NCBI): domain Eukaryota; kingdom Metazoa; phylum Chordata; class Actinopteri; order Carangiformes; family Carangidae; genus Trachurus; species Trachurus trachurus. The sequence continues at coordinate 31,534,934 of NC_139898.1, forward strand.
CTTGTTTGGACCATATCAGAGTTTGGTTGAGCTTTTAACACCGGCCCAAAACGAAGCAGACTATCCTGAAGAAACAAACTCTGGAAACAAACTCTGGTCCGTTTAAAGCGACCTTAGGCTGTATTCAGACATGTGGCTCGTTTGGAGCAGTTGTTCTGAAACAGAAAACAGAAAAAAAAAACTTTCTTCGTCCAAAAAGACACACCAAAAAACATCCAAATACCTCCATGCTGCTCATCTGTAATGTCCCTCTTGTATTGAAGCCCCAACATGAGAAATTGTTCCACCGGTGACACAGGAAGAGCAGTGAACCGAGACACTGGGAGCTTCTGCTACAAACAACCTTAAAATATAGACTTATTTAATATTTTTTGGAACAATTTCTCATGGCGGGGCTTCAATACAAGAGGGACATTACAGACTACAGAGCAGTATGGAGGTATTTGGATGTTTTTTGGTGTCTTTTTGGACGAAGAAAGTTGGTATCCATTGACAACCATTATATGGACAAATACTGCTGCGCGGACCCCCCCGTAACTCAGAGAAGGAACGGAGGACTCCGAAAATTCTCACAGCTCTTAGTCGACATGAGGGTGAGTAGATAATGAGTGCAATTTCAATTTTGGGTGAACTATCCCTTTAACTTTAAGGCCCACTGAGACGTCTGTTCCACGCCATGGTTTGTGTTTTTCTAGGATAACCTCCTCCTCTTCCTCCTTCTGGTAAGATTTCTGACCAATGAGAGAACAGCTGGTTCGTACATGGTGTTGTTTACAACTTTGGACCGTTTGGGACCCGATGACCGTATCGTTTTAGCCTGGTGGTGAATCAGAGCAAAAACAAACGAGCCGCAGGTCTGAACACAGCCTTAAAAGTCACTGAGCGATCGGCCGGCGTCGTTGGCGTTGAAGGTAGATAATGTTGCAATCAGAGAGGGATGGACGGCTGCCAGAGAGTCAGAACCGGCCTCAGCCTCGTTAAAATGGACGGACCGATAATCACAGGACGAAGTGAACAGGCACTACTCCATAAAAGAAGTGAATATGAAAGCGTGAGTCCAGCTCCGAACCGGCGTCTCCCTCATAACTGGCTCCATTAGCTGCTGCCCTACACTAATAAACGCTCCCCACGTCTGGATTAACACCTCCTCTCTCTGCCCTGCTCATCACCATTCAGCGTTTTACACTTTTTTTTTTTCGTCTTTTTTTTTTCCCGGGGCCTCAAACAGGGGTCACGCTGTCTGTAGCCCCCTCGATGAACGGCCATTTCACGCCCACCTCCCATTAACAAGGACCGGTGGCGTTGCTGCTGCTGCTGCTGCTGCTGCTGCTGCTGCTGTAAACCCACGGCCATATTCATCATAGTTATGATTCTGTGACAGGGTCATCCTCCCCTCCTCCCCCATCCTCCCTCCCCCTCAGATGCAGAGGCTTGTAAAGCTTCGCCTCGCTGCCAGAAGGCCTCCTGTTGTGGAGCCTGTAATTGGCTGATTGGCGGTGAGGAGAATGCACCGCTGTCTTGTGAATGTATGGCCAATAAGACGCAACCATGGTCCCCCGGGGGGCCGGCGGCAGCAGCGAGGGCCGCTACCTATTAAGGGCTCCTTTTCCAGCTCGACGCCTCATTGTCATTGTTATACACATCGAACCCTTTACACACTATTATTTTATTCCCTGTCCGAGCGCTCCCTCTCTCCCTCCCTCTCTCTCTTCCTCCCTCTCTGTCTCCCTCTCTCTGCCTCGGCCACAGACTAGTAAACTATAACTTCTAAATTGTCTGTTCAAAGAAAGTACATCCTGTCCCAGTTTTCGCTGCTGCTGTGGGATGTTTGATTGCCCGGGCTCGGCTGTATCACTTTTTCCTTGCGAGTAGTTTAGACAATGGCCCTCGAAATTGCCCGTGTCCTTTAAAAAAAACGTCACTGTCAAACGCAAGTAATTAAACCCCAGTCTCACCTCTCTTTGCACACACACACACACACACACACCTCTGTCTGCACAGACCGTACCTGGCAGCAGATGTTTTGCAGCGTAACAGCTCAAAGACCATTAAAGGGATAGTTCAACATTTTGGCAAATTGGCCCATTGCCATAATCCCTATAGTTTTAGCAGTAGGTTCGTTATCTTGAATTGTCGGTGCAAGCTATTTTTAGAACGGCGGAGCAGAGCCGCGAGCTGCTCAGAGCTACACTACGGAGGCTCATGGGATTTCTTGGTTTCCCTCATCAAACTCATCAAATACACAATCCAACAACTCCACAACGCTCTGGTGGACAAGTTGTGACCTGCACATTCACCACACTATGAGATAATAACAGAACGTTACCAGACAGAGTTGTTTTAGAGGTAAATTCATGCAAAACCGCTGATACGCGTTGCCTTTAGGGACAGTTTTTTATCAAGCAGTCTCTGTATTTACCTCTAAAACAACTCTGTGTGGTAACGTTCTGTTATTATCTCATAGCGTGGTGAATGTGCAGGTCACAACTTGTCCACCAGAGCATTGTGGAGTTGTTGGATTGTGTATTTGATGAGTTTGATTAGTGAAACCAAGAAATCCCATGAGCCTCCGTAGCGTAGCTCTGAGCAGCTCACGGCTCTGCTCCGCCGTTCTAAAAATAGCTTGCACCGACAATTAAAGGTAACGAACCTACTGCTAAAACTATATAGGCTATGGCAATGGGTCAATTTGCCAAAATGTTGAACTATTCCTTTAAAGAGAATATATTGTAATATTTACAGAGGTTGGTGTTTTTCAATCTGCAGGAGCTGCCTTCTCCCTCTCTCCCTCCATTACCATGCAGCAGAGGTGGAGGTGGAGGGGGGCGGGGGGGCTAAATACTCCGTCTTCATGTCAAGATTATCTATGCACCTTTTAGGCGGCGCTGGAAGCTGCTTTTGCTTAATAAAGAGCTGATTAATGAACAGAGCAACACAGAGAGGGGGAGAAAGAGAGAAAGATAAGAGGGAAGAGGAAGAGAAACACTTTATAGAGGCTGCACACACACACACACACACACACACACACATACACACCAATAGGGGGAACAGGGGACCTGTCGGGCCAAGCTGCCAAGAGGGGTCTTATGTTTACACTTATTTTGAAAAAACAAACATGGAATATAAAATTGACTTTTAAGGTCTTTTACCATAATATTACTGAAAATGTGACTTTTAATTATTTTTAAAGAAATTGCCAAGAGGGGACTTGGATCTCTGAGCGACATTTACCTATCAAAGAGTGGACCTCCACATACTGCAGTGGAGCTGTCTGCACCCATTCATTCACCTAACGACCCATTCATTCACCTAATGAGTCCTTGTTCACAACAATGACTTTCTCAGTTTCTTTCAAAAATGGATAATATAACTTTAGAGTTATCATTACTTATTTTAAAGTCTCTGTAGTACAAATTGTATATAAATATATAATCATGGCCACATTTGAGAGTGAATATTTTTTATTGAATTGCATGCAGTTCAGAAGTAACATGACTGCATGCACTAATATCAAGTTCTGCAGTATAAGCAACAACATTTACTTTAAACCGGCTTTAATATAGATTAATTCTTTTTTCTTAACAAAGATAATTTGCTCGTCCGTCTTTACTCATCCATAAATGCGTTGCCTCTGTCATTCTTAGCAGTCCAAGAGGGGATCTACTATCATCTCAATTTTAAATAGTCAAAATGCTCTAGACATTTGGTTTCAACCAATTAATAGGAAATAGGAATGCATTTTATTTATTGTTTCGCATTGCAGAAAAAAGGTCCACACTTGGTTCATATGGAATGACAGGGGTCCACTGTTGGCTGGTACACAATGACACAGGTTCCCACTTAGTTAGCATGGAGTGACATACACACTCCATCATGTATGAATATGAAAGAAATAAGCAAAAGTGATCATTCTTAAGATATTTTTTTTTCATCAAAACTTAACACAAACATTTCTAATAAAGTAGCACCAATAATGTTTTCATTATTTTTAAATGTAGGGTGTACTACTGCAACACACATTTCTACAGTCTATTAATTTTTCCCCTACAAGAGTTTTATACTCCTTGACTGCATTTTTGTTATAGGAAAAAATATTTGAATTAAAACTAAGGGTTTTAGGTCATTTTAATGTACTTGCATCATGAATCTGTATTTATGAGGATGTATTTTATTTACTGTTTTACATTACAGAAAAAGGTCCACACTTGGTTTATATGGAATGACAGAGGTCCACTGTTGGTTGGTACGGAGTGACACACACACTCCAGCATGGGTGGATAAGCAGAAATGAGATAAATTGCTAAGTTTTAAGATACATTTTTAATCTAAATTTAATACAAACATTTGTAACTATTAATACACACAACACACACACACAAACACATGCAAACACACATATTTAAACTAAAATAGCACTGGTGAAGTTGTCATTGTAGTTTTTTTAAAACATGGAATGTACTGTGAAAACTCAATGGCAACCTATCAAGATACTTAAGGGAATATTTCAGTTATTGACATTTATGGCTCAACAATAAAACATGTATGGGAAAATAAAGGAGGCGCTGGGGGGTCATCAGTTTGTCTGAGATACAAGGGATAATTCTTCTAGAGGATGGATTAACCTCACTAAGTAATATACCACTGCAACACACCTTTCTACAGTCTGTCAAGTTTTTGACTTAATGAAGTTTCATACTCCTTGACTGCATTGTTGTCATGGGAAAACTACTTTAAATAACTAAACTCAGGATTCAACATGGTCTGATGGCCCAGAGCCACAAAGTGTTATTCTGTAGTCACCTAATGTCCCATATAGATGAAGCTCTGTGGTGGCCACGTATTGTCACTCTTCTACTTTTTAACAGCACATGGTTTCAATCAATTTTAATGTACTTGTATTCTAAATCTATATTAATAGGGATGCATTTTACTTATTGTTTTACATTGCAGAAAAAAAAGGTCCACACTTGGTTTATATGGAATGACAGGGGTCCACTCTTGGTTGGTGCATAATGATACCCACTAAGTGCCCACTTAGTTAGCATGGAGTGACATACACACTCCATCATGTATGAATAAGAAAGAAATAAGCAAAAGTGATCATCCGTAAGAGAAATGTTTCATCACAGCTCCACGTTACACTTGTTCCAGGCTCTGCCCGTCGTTTTCTCTAGAAATAGAAACTTTTTCCAACTTTTTTTTTATCTCTGTGTAGCGATCGCACTCGTCTTCTCCTTCTATTTCACTTCTTGCTCTGATCTACAGTCTCATTCGTTCTACACATCCCAGAAACCCCAAAATTACTCACAGTGTGGGCGACAGCGTCCCCATTTACCTGCCGCAGAAAACTGCGTTTGACGTATACAGTATGTACGTCAATGGCACTCAATGAGTTAAGTGGGAGGTACACAATAAATCTAATTCTAATCAAATTTATTTTGAAAACAAATAGTAGAATGGCAATCTGATTCAGTGATTAATTTGTTACACATTTGGGTTGCTTCCTAATGATTTTTTGATGTTTTAGTACCCAGCTAAACACAACAACAAGTGTGTATATTCCTTACTATCTACATTATGTATGTGCCTTGTAGGCACTTTACTTGCAGTGTTTTATAAATCTGAATATTTTTTTGTCACATCACATCTACCCCGACACTTTAGAGCTCTTCTGTCTCGACGCCGTGTTTGCCTTCGTTCTGACCTGAACACGGCATGTGTTGTTTGGGTTAGAAACATGCACATTTGCAAAGGAAAAAAAGCAAAATCGATAAGCGGAATCATTAAGCAGGCACGCACACAATCCCAAGGAAATGATCACGTGGGAACCAGTTCTGAAGAGGAACCGGTTCTCAATTCCCACCCATAGACTTCAGTCCATGATGTGGACACAAAAGCATTCCTCTACATTGAAGTAGTGAAGTCATCAACACTCATGTATTTCACAGATCCTAAATCCTGGTACACACATAAAGATTCTCTAAATTTCAACCAATTTTTTATCTGTGAAAGACCCCACACGTGAAGATAAAAAATCTGTGATTGAACAGTTTTGATCGTATTGTGTGTGGTGTGCTGTGATATTCCAAACACAACACACCACACACATTAAGATTTTTCAGAGTCGTGACCCTCCGGTCAGAAAACTCAGAAAGAGATCAGTATTGTTGTAGCTACTCTTTCGGGTCTATTTCCGGAATGGACAATGAGAGCGATGTAATTTTTTTTAAATGAAAGCGGGACACTTCAGCCTTTACAACGATACCATCTGTGTGTGTCTGTGGCTTCGGAGGCCGAGCAGTAAAGGGGCTGTGAGCGGCGGTCACATGATCATTTAAACATGGCTGCTCTATTGCTGGCTGTTGCTGGCTATGATCGCTACCGTCTTTGCTATCGGCTATCAGGAAATCTCCCGTGTATGCGTGAATGTCTGTGTGAACCTCATGTAATGCCAGGGCTGCACCGTGGCTCTCTGTGGGATTACCGGTGTTGTGTCAAGAAGTGGCTTGCTGCGAGCAGCATGCAGAGCTTGGCACTTCTCAGCACAACACCAGCTTTCCACATGCAAGATGACTTTTGATTTGTAAATATTGAACATGTTTAATATTTACGATTATCAATTCAGCGCCGAACGTTTTCTGAGGCGATTGTTGTGAGAATTTTGACTCTTAACACACCACACACTACAAGAGAATCTCATAAAATAATCTTAAAACCTTAGGATAATCGGCCGATTTTTGTCTTTGGTCGGAAGGGGGAAGATCGGGGCAAAATCAGCCCGATTATCTTTATGTGTGTGGTAGGCTTAACTCTACCTCCACTCTCCACTCTAAATGTGGAACTGGCTGAGAAGTGAGTGAGGGCTTTAAATCTGTGCCAGACGACTTGTGTCAGTCCTTGACTGTCGGCAGTGTGGGGGATGGTTTCTTGTAGCTGACGATGGTCGTTAGCAACTCTGAAGGGCAACCTGGAAAAGACTAGCATCCCTCAGCCAAGATCTTATATCCAAATCAGACTAACAGACAGTGGAATTCCCCAGTCCTAGGTTGGCCATGTGCTACACACCTATGGACTTCTGTGGCAACTGTAAAGAGTGGGTGTCCCAGCAATAATCCACCCTGTCAAGTCTTTGATGAGTTTTGTAAAGGTGTGTGATGCCTTGTGATCAGTATAATATTTTGTCAGCCTTTATATGGTCAACCATGGTGTGCCAGTAGAAATGTTTCTGAAATTAGGATTTATCAGATTTCCAGAGATACAGGGGATAAATCAGCTATAGTGGATGGAATAACTCCAAAATACCCACTGTTGAACTACTGCAACACACATTTTTACTTACCAAACTATTAGCTCTACTGGAGTTCATGTATACCTGTCTGCATATTTTTGGTCCACAACAAAAGTTAAAACTAAAACTAAATTTGTGTTCTTTTTCCTTCTGTATATTACACACTGTATCACATAGTCATACACATCTATAGATGAAATTGGTGTATGAATTGAAACCTAATTTAAAGTTGTCAAAAGGTACAGGATTGGCACAGGGTCAGAGAGTTTATATTAAGTGGGAAGTACACAATAAAAGCTGCATTCAGTTCACACTGGTGCTCAGCAGAAATGGGTCTGGTTGCTTTCAGGATGTGTGGATTGTACATTCAACAATCCCATATTACTTTATTCATAGCATCTGAAGTGGATTATAAACAAATTCAATTAATTGTGTTCAGAAGATGTTAAAACGTTATCTAATTTATTTATATTTTAAGTAATTCATTTGTTATCTATTTTGGTTGTTTCCTAATGATTTTCTTTCGTTTCAGTACCCAGCTAAACACAAGTGTGTATATTCCTTATTATCTAGGTATAACCTTGTGCATGTTGTAGTAAGCAATGTGACTTCATTACATTTACACACAGCTTTCTAAGTAGAGTTGAACATTTTTAATGGGGTTTCAGTCTATGATGTGGGCACAAAACATTCCTCGACATTAAAGTAGTTAAGTCACCAGCACTCATGTATTTCACAGGTCCTAACTTTAAGGTAGAGTTGTTGAACTGGGATCTGAGAAGTGAGTGAATGGAGTGAGAGCGGAGTGAGTGCCAGATGACCTGTGTCAGTCCTTGAGTGTGGGCAGTGTGGGGGATGGGTTGTCGTAGCTGACGATGGTCGTTAGGTATTTTCAGGTTGGGCTTCAGAGTTTCTACCTTCTTTCAGCCAACATCTTATATCCAAATCAGACCGACTGAGACACAGGTATTCCCAGGTCTTAGGTTGGCCATGTGCTACCTACGCACCTATGGCCTTTGGTGATTCAACTTCTGTGGCAACTGTAAAGAGTGGGTGTACCAGCAATATTCCATTTTGTCTAAAGAATTGTCAGTTCTTTGATGAGTTTTGTGAAGGTGTGTAATTACCTGTTATAATATTCGGTGACAGGGCCTTTATATGAGCCACCATTGTCTGCTAGTAGTAATGCTGTCTGAGAACAACAATTAACATGGAATAAGAAATTCGGATTCATCAGATTGTCATGGATACAGGGAATATGTCAGTGTGTGGACGGAATAACCCCCCAAAAAACCCTGTTAAACTACTCATTAAAAGGTATTTAGAAAATCAAGGGAAATAAAGGAACGCATAAATATAAAAACACATGCAAAGCCTTACAAAGCCTTGTAAAGGACAATTAGGACACAGCAAGAACTATATTCCTCAGACACGGTCCACACCACTGTCAACTTTTTTTATTTGTGTTGCAGCAGTTCAACATTGAGCTATTTGGGGTTATACCATCCACACAATGCCTTATCCCTTGTATATTTGGCAATCTGATGAATCCTAATTTCTTGTGCCATGTTAAGTAAGGCAGAGAATGGTAGCTCATAAAAATGCTCTGTGACTCTATATTGCATGTACCCATGTTTCAGTCAGTCTGTTTTGAATGTAAGTAAGTGGAGTGAAATGCACACTCCATCATGTATGAATAATAAAGAAATAAGCAAAAGTGATCATCCTTAAGAGAAATTTTTCATCAAAACTTAACACAAACATTTCTAATAAAGTAGCTCAGATAAATACAGTGGGGCCAGGCCGTTAAGTGCTTTAAAAACAAACATTAAAAGTTTAAAATCAGGGAGCCAGTGAAGGGAGTTAAGAACAGGAGTAATGTGCTCACGTCTATTAGTGTTAGTTAAAAGACGGGCAGCAGCGTTTTGGACAAGTTGGAGGCAACTGAGCGAAGACTGGGAGACGCCAACATAAAGTGCATTGCAATAGTCCAATCTAGAACTGAAACATTTTGACTGTGTGAATGTGTGTGGCAATAGTTTAACATAGGGATCCTCTCAATGAATTATCCCTTGTATCTCTGACAAACTGATAATCCCCCATTCCCTCTGTATTTTCCCATATCAAATTGTTGTATATCAGTACCTCTTTGATGGTTTACTTGTACATAATATATCATCGTAGGTTGCCATTGAGTTTTCACAGTACACCCCACATAAAAAAACACAACATTACCGTTGCTACTTCATTATAAATGTTTGTATTAAGTTTTGATGAAAGTTTTGAGCTTTTGAGGTTAATCCATCCTCTAGAAGAATTATCCCTTGTATCTCAGACAAACTGATGACCCCCCAGCTCCTCTTTTATTTTCCCATACATGTTTTATTGTTGAGCCATAAATGTCAATAACTGAAATATTCCCTTAAGTATCATGGAAGGTTGCCATTGAGTTTTCACAGTAACTAACCCTAACCCCATGTTTAAAAACAAAACTACAATTACAACTTTACCAGTGCTACTTAAGTTGAAATATGTGTGTTTGCATGTGTTTGTGTGTGTTGTGTGTATTAATAGTTACAAATGTTTGTATTAAATTTAGATTTAAAATGTATCTTAAAACTCAGCAATTTCTCTCCTTTCTGCTTTGCTGGAGTGTGTATGTCACTCCGCACCAACCAACAGTGGACCCCTGTCATTCCATATAAACCAAGTGTGGACCTTTTTCTGTAATTTAAAACAGTAAATAAAATACATCCTCATAAATACAGATTCATGATGCAAGTACATTAAATGTGACCTAAAACCCTGAGTTTTAATTTAAATATTTTTCCTATAACAACAATGCAGTCAAGGAGTATAAAACTCTTATAGGGGAAAAATTAATAGACTGTAGATATGTGTGTTGCAGTAGTAGCCTACACCCTACATTTAAAAATAATTACAACATTATTGGTGCTAAATTATTAGAAATGTTTGTGTTAAGTTTTGATGAAAAATTTCTCTTACGGATGATCACTTTTGCTTATTTCTTTCTTATTCATACATGATGGAGTGTGTATTTCACTCCATGCTAACTAAGTGGGCACTTGTATCATTATGCACCAACCAACAGTGGACCCCTGTCATTCCATATAAACCAAGTGTGGACCTTTTTCTAAAACGTAAATCAACAAATAATTCCTATACAGATTTATGACGCAAATACATTAAAATTAATTGAAATCACATGCATTTAAAAAGCAAAAGTCTGACCATAGGTGGCCCCAACAGGGCTTCATCTATATAGCCGTTTTCCCACTAAAATTAGCGGGTCGACGCGGGTTTTTTAAACACGGGTCGACCCGCTAACAATCGGCATTTGGCCCCTTTCCCATTGACCAAAATGAGCCGAGTCTGACCCCCCGCTGAGGGATCAGACAGAGCATAAACCAGTCGCCCCGCTCTCATCCGCGGTGCAAGAGACACACACAGTCATGCCACAGCCGCCCGCCGCGGAGTGTCCGTCCGCCGAGGCAGACTCTCTGGCTGGCTGACCTGGAGCACCAGGACCGCGGAGGACAGAGAGTCTGCTGCGGCCGGATGACGGACGTCCGCGGCACAACACGTCAGTTAAACAGACTGTCGCTTCTTTTCTTTTCTTTTTTTCTATCGTTTTTGGTCAGTGTTCTCTAATGTTTTGATCCCAGTCTCGGATGAGAGCAGAGCGGAGCAGAGCTTTGTTTTGGTGATATGAGACGCGACCGGCGCGATGACGTAGCGTCACGTAACGTTCAGTGTCATCACGTAAATTAGCGGGTTGACGCGGGTCTGGCGTTCCCACTGCAAGCCGAGCAGAGCCGAGCCGATTAAAGGCGATTTTAACCCGCGTCGCTTGCCGAGTCGTTTGACCCGTGTCGACGCGGGTCGACTCGGCTCGGTGCGCCTTTCCCACTGCCACCAAAAGCCGATTGTTAGCGGGTTTAAACGGGTTTTTTGGCCAGTGGGAAAGGGGTATAAGAGATGTACGTGGCCAAAAAGTAACTTTTTATGGCTCTGAGCCATCAGGCCATGTCAAACTGTGAGTAGTTTAAGTATTTTCCCATGACAACAATGCAGTTAAGTAGTATAAAACACCAGTACAGTGAAAAATGAATAGACTGCAGAAATGTGTCTGGCAATAGTTTAACATAGGGACTTTGTGAGATTAATCCTCTCAATGAATTATCCCTTGTATCTCTGACAAACTGATGATCTCCCAAACCCTCTGTATTTTCCCCAAAGATAACAAATTGCCGTGCCAATACTTTAATATCAGTTACTCTTTGATGGTTTACTTCTACATAATATATCATCATAGGTTGCCATTGAGTTTTCTGTAATATAAAACAGTAAATAAAATACATCCTTATGAATACAGATTTATGATGCAAGTACATTAAGATTACCCTAAATCCTAAAACCCTCTATTAAAAAATGAATAGACTGTAGAAATGTGTGTTGCAGTAGTACACCCTACATTTAAAAAATAATTACAACATTATTGGTGCTACTTTATTAGAAATGTTTGTTTTAAGTTTTGATGAAAGTTTTCTCTTAAAAACTATCACTTTTTCTTATTTCTTTCCTATTCATACATGATGGAGTGTGTATGTCATTCCATGCTAACTAAGTGGGATCGTGTGTCATTATGCACCAACCAACAGTGGACCCCTGTCATTCCATATAGACCAAGTGTGGACCTTTTTCTGCAATGTAAGTCAACTAATAATTACTATAAATACAGATTGAGAACACATGTATATTGCAAAATTGAAACCCTGTGCTTAAAAAAACTGGACAAGCAACAATAGCAAGGTCAATTATTTTTAATGTTTAATCAGAATTCAACAGAAATGATCTAAATGACCATTTTATTTAAAATTTTGTTATGGGTGATCATTTTTTTCAAAATTTTAAAATTTCTATTATACCTAATACAGTGTTGAGTTTAAACTTAAGACATCCATGAAAACGGAACCTTTATATTTTGTTACAAAGAATAACAAATTATGTTTCAAGGTACTGGTTTGTTCACTAAGGAGCCTGTTTGATAGCCTCTCTACAGTCTGAAAGGCTGCCGGGGCTGCAAGTCGTTCACACTATGGAGGAGTGTAAGAAACGACGTGTGTGAATGAGTCGTTAAAACCCCTGCTCCAGCCTGCCGGGGCACTGCTGAATATGGTATTTTACACACACACACACTCAGGTCCCCTCTTGGCTAAAGTTAAAAAAATTAACCAGAAGGTTTTTCACATGATTTTAAGTTGATTTAAAGCATGTCCAACAGGGGACCTAAAAAAAGTCCCCTGTTGGCTGCTTAGTCCCCTGTTGGTGAATGTGTAACGACGCCGATGTCCCCTCTTAGATAGGAACAACAGTGCACACACACACACACACACACACACGGACATGTGTAAGGACGCCGTCTGCTTTTGTCTGAGTTACAGCCTCTTTCTCTTCCCTGCAGCTCACGGTTGCATCACTGAGCCACACCTCGGCCTTTCTCTTTCTCTCTCCCTCGTTCTAAAACAGCATCAAAGGACGGCAGAGCTTTGAGGAGAAGCTTTTTAATCACAGGGAAGTGTGAATGTGAATGGAGGGATGGATGTGGTTGTTGTTGTTGTGTGTGTGTGTGTGTGTGTACGAGTCATGTCGATCCGGGCCGGTGTGTTTTAAAACCCGTCAGATCAAAGTGGAGACAAAAGCTGATCTCCCTTAACAACGATGAAGACGACTCCTCCAGATGTTTCTTTTTTTTTTTCTTCTTGTTACGTTTTCCTTAAGCGCTCTAATTAATAACACACTAACCCCCCAACATCAGTGCAGCTCTGAGGAGGAGGATGTGAGAATTAGTGTACGCCAGAAATAACTGCAACTGTGACTTCTCAGCTTCTCTGTATCTGTGTGTGTGTGTGTGTGTGTGTGTGTGTGTGTGTGTGTGTGGGCCCACAGGCAACGAGTTATATTCATCTAAACTTCCATATTCACATTTTTTTTTGTTTTTCATTTTCTGTTTCAGCTTAAAGCCTCAATTTACACAAACCTCGTAGTTTGTAAACCCCAGTTTCCTCGATGCCTGTCTCAGCTGCAGCAAGTCACGATCCCGTTCAAGTCAGTCACAGCTACGGCAGAAATCTGCAGCAGGCAGTGTTGGAATTAGGGATGTAGGCTACAGACAGCGCACTATATGTATTTTTGTTTGGATTCGAGGTTTTGAAATAAAACTTCAGATTTGTTATTCGTATTCAAGAAGAAACAGGAAGTGGGCACACTAGAGGCTTACGCCGAGCTAGTGCTACACTTCTAACTAACTTCCGCTTTAGCTCTCGGCTAACTAGAATGGGAATAATATAATTTAATCGTGTGGCTCTTCTAGACTTTCCAAACGTAACCGGACTGAATGGATCAACTTCTGGTAGTGAAACAAGTCGTTTCGCAGGGTTGTGACACAGAAAAATGTATCCACTGTTATAGTCGCTTCTTTTCCCGTTAAGGTGCATTAGCGCCACCTACTGTGTTGGAGTGTGAACCACAGTCACCTGGTTATGTGCTGTTGCTCCTCTGCGATAACGTAAGGGACTGAGCCTGAGGGCAAAACCAAACTGTCTGGTGCATGGATGTGATTGGCTCAAAACACGCACCAACATGTTTTTTTGTTCTGTTTTATTTAAGTTAAATTTCTTGGAGTTGGCTCAAAATCATGCTCAAAACACACATCCAAACGTTTCTTTTTCTTTAGAAAAAACCTCCTGAATAATGAGGAGAAACTTCAGACAGGAAAACTATTCAAAGCATTATCTGTGTTCAGAATAATACGCCAATACCTCCCACTATTCAAACTATGGATTGCTTTTAAAGAACGAGGAAACTGTGTAACCAAGGAAACAAGACAACAAAAATAAGAAGTTATATTTCTGACTCAAAGTTTTACTCTTTAACATTTAAAAAATGTTAAAATTGCTAATTGCAAAGAAAAAAAAAAACTTTATGACCTGTCCATTAAAGCAGAAGTAAGTGATATATTTGTGTTAATATAAGTCTTAAATAGTTATATCTTCCGACAGCAATCACTTACATAGAGTGTTTGGACTGAAACACGGGTCTGTCAGTCACTCTGCTCTGCTCTGAGCCGAAGAGAAAACATTTATCGTATCCTACAGTTTTTATCCAATGAGGAGAGAGAACGGCATGCAGGGCTGTGTGTGCAGCCAAGGAACGCCGTGAATGTGGCGACGTAGGGACGAGGACTGTTATGGTGCGTTCAAGGAAACTCGTATTTTTCCGACCGTGAAGTGGTACGAGTTCGATCTGGTACGAGTTCACCGGTCGGAAGTTACGAGTGGCCGTTATAGTGACCTTCACCGGTAAAACAGGTCGGAAAAACACGAGTGGGTTGCCTGGAACGCTACAAAGTCGTAAGTTGTGACTTGAAGCTGTAATTTACGATTTCAAAAGCCTGCCTGGAACGCAGCATTAGCCAAAACGACCGGACCACTTACTTCTGCTTTAATTAACACCCCCAGCTACACCCACCGTATTTCACACACAAGATTCGATCACCTCGCACAGAGCATCTGGAAAATCTCAAAATAAAACACAGTGCTTCAACTTCCAGTCATAAAAACATCACTCTATCAACATTAGTTTCACTTCGCTGGCACAAGCAACACGTCGTCAGTCAGTCAGAGGCTCCTACAGGTAACAGGACGGCGTGGAGGTGAAAAACTTCAGTATTTTATGATTCGACACATCCGTTCTACGAGAACACAAACAGAAAGCTAAAAAAGAAAACAGCAAATGAACTTCAGAAAGACAAAGTGATCTGTTATTTACATTTTAATCTCACTTTCTACACGTTAGCTCGTAGTTCTCCTCTGTTCTCGGGTCTCCAGCTGCTCCAGACTCGGATGTGGAAACCGGGGGGTTAGAAGTGAACCAACCTGGGTCTGACAGATTAATTAGCCAAATATGTTTGCGACGCTCTGGATTACAGCTCTTTGTGTGTAATTACAGCGTCACAGATCCACAACACACACACACACACACACACACACTGAGTGTTTACCAATAAACTTCACACTGATCCAGAGTGAACATACAGTATCTGCAGCTGAGGCGAGTCGCTCCAGTCTCCTCGATATAAATATAGACCCTCAAATATGATAGATAGCAGCGCCCGGCTTCCAACCACCACCACTCTGCAGTTTAATAGCCCATAATTTCACACACTGTATTCTGCTGCCAGCTAATTACCATGTAATTATGAAAATATGGGAGCGGTAATTAAAATGCTTACCAACATATCATAGAGCTACAGTCCAGATCGTAAAAGGGCCTTAGCACGGAAATAATAAGACGATAAACAACAATATATACATCTGTTTGTGTGTGTGTGTTTGTGTGTGTGTGTGTGTGTGTTCAGGTGAGAAGGTAACAATTAAAGGTTGTCCATGTGGAGGCAGCATCCAGCAAATTAGACATCCAGTGTGTGTGTGTGTGTGTGTGTGTGTGTGAGGAAGAAAGCGAGAGTGCTATACTTTACTTACTGGTTGTCCTGGCAACCTCTTCCTCCCCCCCCTTTACCCAAGAACCAAAGGAATCAATTATTCATTACATTGTGTTATTGCATATAATCTAACTACTGTCTCCTCTTCTGCGTCCGCGCCGTTAAAACGTGCTTAAATGCTCACCAGTAACAGAATGAAAAAAAAAAAAAATGAAAAAAAAACCTTCGCCATGGAAACAACTTCCCATGGATCAGACACAATTCGATCCAATGCAGTGATAAAAAAGAAACAAAAAAAAACTCATGTGCTGATCAATAAGGTTTTTATGAGGCAGTAAAAGTGGCTCTGGAAGCTTATTAGAGGTGGTTGTAGATGTTGCATGTGTGGGAAACACAATTATGATATTAATGATTCATGTGTGTGTGTGTTTGCATGTTTATCTCCTGTGTTTGCATGTGTGTTATAAATCACAGAGCTTTTAGAGCTCACACACACACACACACACACACACACACACACACACACACACACACACACAGACACACACACACATGCAAGATGCAACATGCTTGAGTTTTGCAGAGCACGCAGCCTGCACGTGTCGCTACCAATACAAACACAAACACAGATCGACACCAGGCGCCTCCTCCTCTTCCTCCTCCTCCTCCTTTCACTCAGAGCCGCTCAAATCAATTAACATAACCAACAAAACGAGTGTTTGATTCCCGTGCAGGGCGGCGGCGGCCTCGCTGCGCCCCCGGTGTCTCTCTCCGCTCCCTGAAGAGTCATTAATGTATTTACTATAAAGTGGCCGAGGACTCGCAAGCGTCTGTTCATGGTCCGACTGGTTCCCTCTGATGTGCAGCTGAGATAAAGGGATGAAGAGGAGGAGAAAGAGGAAGAGGATGGATGAACAAGATACAGAAGAGGAAGGGGAAGAAGAAGAGGAGGGAGAGGAAAAAATGAAGAAGAAAAGAAAGAGGAGAAAGAGAAGAAAGATGAAGGAATAAGAAGAGAAAGAGGAAGGAAGGAAGGGATAAGTAGAGGAAGAGAAAGAGGAAGGAAGGAAGGAAGGAAGGAAGAAGAAGAGAAAGATGAAGGAAGAAGAAAAAAGAAGAAGAGGAGGAGGAAGGAAGAAGAAGAAAGAGGAAGGAAGGACAAGAAGAAGAGGAAGGAAGAGGAAGAGGAGAAAGAGGAAGGAAGAAGAAAAAGAAGAGGAGGAGGAAGGAAGAAGAAGAATAAAGAGGAAGGAAGGACAAGAAGAAGAGGAAGAGAAAGGAAGGAAGAAAAGGAGGAGGAAGGAAGAAGAAGAGAAAGAGAAGGAAGAAGAGAAAGAGGAGGGAAGGACAAGAAGAAGAGGAAGAGAAGAAAGAGGAAGGAAGAAGAAGAGAAAGAAGAAGAAGAGAAAGGAAGGAAGAAGAAGAGGAGGAGGAAGGAAGGACAAGAAGAAGAGAAAGAGAAGAAAGAGGAAGGAAGAAGAAGAGAAAGAGGAGGAAGATGAAGGAAGAAGAAGAGGAGGAAGGAAGAAGGGGAAGAGGAAGGAAGAAGAAGAAGAGAAAGAGGAAGGAAGAAGAGGAGGAGGAGAAAGAGGAAGGAAGAAGAAGAGAAAGAGGAGGGAAGGACAAGAAGAGGAGGACGATGAAGGAAGAAGCAGCAGCCTGTTGGTTGTGTCGTTGTGTTCTGGTCCAGTAGAATCTAGACATCTGGATGCTTCATGTTGAGCAGATGAGCTCATCGTTGTGTCGAGTCGAGTGTGTCGTCTCAGTGACGGTGCAGTAATAGTGAACCTTTGACTTTCACACAAGAGGCTAAAAACCCGTGTAATCGCATTAAAGTGAAGCACAACGTCTGATTGTATCACACGATCTTTATCAGCGCTCGCTTAATGTTTCCTCTTCTTTTTTCTTTTCTTTTTTTTTTTGCAACACCCCTTCGTTCTCATTAAAGCTACAACACACAGCAATATGTTTTAGGTTTGTCAGAGAAGGCCCAGTAGCTACAGTACAAAGAAGACATAGAAGTCCATAAAGAAGCCTGGATGGTGTTCCCAGTTTGGCTGCATGGTTGAACTGGGTCCAGACTGGGAGCGAGGCCTTATCACCAGACAACAGTGGCCTGGACTCGCTGATCCTGTTTGGATGAATGGGAACAAATCCCTGCAGCCAAAGTCCAAAATCTTATAGTGACAGCGTTCCCAGAGGAGGAGGAGAAGCTTTCTGCAGGACGAGCTGCCACACACACAGAGATATATCTGAGTGATGTTGTCACTTGTATATGACAGTATATACAGCTCTGGAAGAAAATAAGAGACCACTCCCAAAATGATCAGTTTCTCTGGTTTTACTATTTATAGGTCTGTGTTTGAGTAAAATTAAATGAAATTGTTTTTGTTTTATTCTATCAACTACCGACAACATTTCTCCCAAAATTGAAAATTGTATTGGCTGAAAATGACTAAACTAGTCTAAATAACAAAAAATTAAGTCTTTTCAGACATTGAATAATAATAATAATGCAAAGAAAACATGTTCATATTTATTCCTAAACAACACAGCAAGAAGATTTTAACTCAGGAAGAGTTTATAAACCAGTTTTTGTGGGATAATGTCAATGTTTAATCCCAGCAGTGGTTTTTATTTATAATCTTCCTATAAAACCAGATGTGGTTCAGGTGATGACCTCATCAGTGTCTCATTAAGTAGAATGAGTTTGTGTTTGTGTTGGTGTTTAAAAAAAGAAAAGAAAAGAATCACTGTCATACATGTAGAGATGCTTTGAAGAAACATTTGTGAAAGTAAAGTGGTCTCTTATTTTTTTCCAGAGCTGTATATATATTGATATCTGATTTATATAGGCATTAATGTCTGTTTTTTGTTTTTTTTAATCAATTTATTATTCATTTTGAACATTTCTATCCTCTCATTTTGGGAAGGTCTCTCTCTTTCTGACCCTCAGGCTTTGGGGTTGATATATATTTATGTAATACACATTATGCATACTTACATATACATATATGCATTGGCTATAATATGTTGAATTATTACAGAGGGGTTCACGGTTTAAATGTATAGGCCTGCCTGCATATATAACTTAATACATGTGCATATTTAGTTATATTATACATATGAGTGTTATATTATAGTTATTACTATCAAGTCATGTACATATTAAATTATTAGTGTTACAAGGGGAAATAAAGAAGAAGAAGACCGCAAGTTAGCAACATGTTCCTCTCTGAACTAGACACGAGCAATCAACACGTTCACCAAACTCATACGTCAAATTAAAATCAAAAAAGGAACGTAACGTAAAGTGTATTTTCTATCATGTTATAGGAGGTACATTTTTTATTTATTATTTCTACTAAAATCATCTTTTTATCCATTTTATCTTTCTCAACCTCTGCCACCAATAAAAACAATGAAATATCTCTGTTGTAATTAATCTTTACTATGAATTATAATATATTTTTTAAATATTTAACAGTTTTCCCTTAAAGCCCTAATGTCTTTTTAACTTATATTGTCCCAATCATTCTCCTTTTTCACACAGTATTATTCCAATGATAGCCACGATAACCATGACATTATAGGCCATAATACAAGTGCAATACAAAGAAACCATGGAAAACAAAATAAATAAATCCTAGAAAGTGGTCGGCCTGAGCTGTGAAACCCAGAACGCCTCCTCAGCAATCAGTGTAATACTTCCCACCAATGTGTTTTTAACAGTTTGGCCCAGAGGAGCTTCAGTCTGAACTAAAAGCAAAGAGGCAGGTTTTTGACCCTGTGCTCTTCCTGTAGTGAACAAGACCCCGGGGGCTGGAGGACTGAGAGCCAAACATCAGTCAGTCTCAGAGGAGGAGGAGGAGGAGGGGGAGAGGGTGGAGAGGGGGTCAGCACCTCCGAGACCCAACAAGACAACAACGCTCGACCCCCCCTCTGTCCATGTTTGACTGGAGTAAACAACGGCAGATGAAGATAAAACATGATGGATGTCGACATGATCCCCAGTGTCCCACACTGCAAAAACCCAAAATCTTTCCAAGAATAGACTATTTGTTGTATTTCTTGTCAAAATGTCTCATTTCTAGTCCAAACTAATCTATTTCCATTTAAAATAAGACTCATCACCTAAAAATGTACTTGTTTCAAATAATTTTCAATTCAAATAAGTAGAAAAATCTGCCAGTGAAAGCAAGTTTTTTGTGCTTGTAATAAGAAAGAAAAACTTGCTCCACTATCAAATTTTTTCTACTTATTTCAAGTGAAAATATGCTTGAAAGAAGTAAAAAGTGTCTAAAAACAAGCTACTTTTTATGTGATGAGTCCAAGGGGGCAGTTGTCGGTCTGAGAAGTGAAGCTCACTTCCGCGTTCAAAAAACTGCAATCCCCTCGGATTCCTCTGGGGGCTGGTGTCAGAAAGCAGCATTTCTCCATAGACCCCCATGTTAAAATCGCCGACTTTACATCCTCAATAAACATGTTAAAAGCCTGATGTCAGAACGTTTTTTGGTCTCAATCGATAGTTTCCACCCCCGCACACACTCTGAGGGGGGTGAATTTTTTTTTAACTCCACCGTTTTACTGTTATTAGGTTAAAACTCTGGCCAATTAGGGCGCGGAAACGTTGAGTGACAGGTCCGAGCAGCTCCGTGGACAGCTGCTTCGAGGCCGGCGGGTTCTCGGCCGGCCAATCCAACATGGCACTGTTCAGGCCGCCATATTTGAGTCACAAAAACGACTCCCCAAAACCAATGGGTGACGTCATGCGTGCTACGTCCATATTTTTTACAGTCTATGGATGAGTCTTATTTTACGTATAATGAGATTTGTTTTGACTAGAAATTACATTTTTACTAGAAATAAGACAAATATTCTTGGTAAGACTTTGAGTTTCTGCAGTGCAGTAGACGTAGTAGGCTACGTCCACAGGTCTGTATACAGGGAAAAAACAAAAGTGCACAAACCCAAACAGAGCGCTTTGAGATTTTATCAGCTGCTTCTCTGCTGCCGCATATTCAGTTTGTTCACCCAAATCTCCGTCGCCGCTGCTGCTGCTCGGCCTCCTCTTCCTCCTCCTCTTCCTCCTCCTCCTCTCGGCCTGCTGGGTGCGCTGCCCACTGTGCCATCAGGACGTCTCTCATAGAGACAGACAGAGCAATTCCAGGCCGACTGGTGTGAAAATAGGGAGTTTAACCAGAGGGGGCTGGAGAAAATGGCTTGTTCTGTCCTGTCTTGTTTGCGGTGGCTGAGGCAGCCACTCAGCCACACTTGGCCTCTCTGGCCCGACCGATCACATAAATACACAACACACACAAAGAGCTCGCCGTTTCGCTGCCGACTAAGCCCCCGCTGCCTGTTGTCATTCACCCGGGGGTGGGGAGGGAGGGGGGGGGAGTCAATTGCTGCACATCGATGGTCACACATCACAATGCGACCTAAAGTGAGGCTTTGTTTGTGTATGTGTGTGTCGCAGAGACAGAAACAACAACAACAGTCCAGTGCACAGCGGGAGAAGAGTCAATCTTTATCTCGTCCATAAGATCGGACCATTTATCATGGTTTAAAAGAAATTAACACAGAGTCAGTGATATGAGTGTAGAGTCATATGTTTTTACCGTACAGCACCGTGTAACTCTGCTTTTGAAAGGTGCATTAACAAACATCCAGCGACCGTATCTTGATTTATTCCGTCTGCCATTTTTATTCAGATTTGATCGCCTCCATGCAAGATGTTTGATCCCTGAGCCTGAGGCCTCTCTGTCAAAAGCCAAAGACATGCACTTTAGGTTGATTGGCAACTCTAAATTGCCCATAGGTGTGAATATGAGTGTGTGTAACAAGAACCGGCTGCAGCACCGATTTAACAGCTATAGCCCACTGTTCTGAAAAGACAGGAAAAAAGTGACAGCAATTCAACAAAGCAAATCATGGAGCCATGACACACATCACAAAAGCCCTAGTGGCTTAGTGTGGCACCGCCAATACCGTTTAATAAACAAAATAAAATGAAAATAAAATAAATGTTTTCTTACTTACAAACATGTAGCTACGTATTGTGTATTTTCACTCGGTTTGTTTAACCAAACTTCAACTAGGAAGTTACAGAAATCACTGTTAGAGGCCGCCGTACTAACCTGGAAAGATGGGAAGTCACAACACGGCAATAAAAAAAAAAAATCCTTGGCAGATATAGCCTACACCCCACAGCTACTGCCTCTGGGGCAATCCTTAGCCTCTTACTGCCCCCTAGCGTCCAAAATAAGGAACCCCCTTACACACAAAAATACAAATAAAATGCAGTGATATAAAATACATTTCTGGTGCCTTGTCTCTAGGTGACCTGGGCGACCTCTCCATGGTGTAGCAGGGTCACACCATGTCGGCTGGGATTGGCTGGGAGTGGATGGATGGATGGATCTCTATGTAGCATGCTCCTAGTACACTTGCAATGAAAGAGAATAGCCTACATGGTACAGAACAGACTTCAGGCGAGTGAAGTGATAAAAATTAAAAAATAAAAGCAACCACATCAGGAATAAATGTCAGACAACAAATGATGCCCCGTGAGCTCTGGCTCAACTTTCACTCTGGTTTACAACACCACTGCAGGCTCACACACACACACACACACACACACACACACACACACACACACACACACACACACACACACACACATGCACACACACACATCAAGTCTGTATAAGGAGGGAAAATGAATGTGAGACAGTCAATGCAGCTTTCCACAAGACTTTTGGCTAAGAGGGACTGAAGGTGAAGGAGAGCCAGGGAGTTCAGTTCAGAGACTGCAAAGTTAGAGCTAACTGGCAGGCGGAGAGAGGATGGCACAGATATCAAGGTTGGAAGCCGGAGGGTGCACGGTGTCAAAAAAGGGGAGTGGGGGTAGGGGAGGGGAGTGGGGGGCAGAAAAACCCTGTGAGTGCCAGGGGCCGTTACAAACTCAGATTTAATCAGAGCATCTGTCTTGCAAGTCCATAAAACTTCACGCAAGCACTTCTCATTTCAGGGATGCATTCATTAACGCAGGAATCAAAGAGGGCGCAGAGAAAAGATAAAATGTCTGCCCACGAGGACAATAGCCTTGATATATTCTACTACCACACTGAGCAATGGTATTTACTGAATATGCAATGATTCTTTTTCCAGCTACTGAACAATATAACTGGTGTTATTCATAGGCTACAGTTAGCGCAGGCTACAGGTTAATAAACTGGCTGAATGATGAGAGTAAACTTTCAATTAGGTGCCATTTGTAGGCATGTTGTGCTATTGCTACATAGCTAACGTTGTGCTATTGCTACATAGCTATCATTGTGTTTTTGCTACATAGCTGTTCTGCTCTTGCTACATAGCTAATAGTGTGCTATTGCTACTTATATGGCATGTTGTGCTATTGCTACATAGCTAATTTTGTGCTATTGCTACGTGGCTAACGTTGTGCGTTAGGTAGTTTGACGGTGACGTCACGTGGAAAGTCGCAACCTTGGGTGCAGGAGGTGATTTGCCATTATGAAAAAGCCATAAAAATGCTTAAAGTTTGTGCAGTCTACAGCTGTGCCAACCGGTCAAATTGGAGGAAACTAGGAATGCACTTTTTTTTTCAGATCAATAACCGATGCTCGTTAACCAATCAATAACGAGCAGCAACCCCATCATGGTGACAGCCCTCCATTCCGAAACACGGCTGTTTCGAAACCCCCCATTCCAAAATTGATTTTCAAGTCCATATTTTTTCCTACATCCTCTCCGTCCGCACTCGCGGTAATCCAAAGAAAAAGAGTTTAGACTTACATGTCGCGGCTTCAGATACATAAAATTCCCCCATCCAGTTATTCTCAGGCAGCTGTCCAGGGTGCTGAACCAGGTGACAGTCTGTCACCCGGTTCAGCACCCTGGACAGCTGCCGACTAGTAGCCTACTGACAGACAAAGTAGGCTACTAGTTGGAGTGGAGGCGCGGCCCGCGATTGTTTGCACTTTGCACTCTTGTGCTGTTTGCGAATCACGCGAGCCGCTGCTCAGGGCCTGGGCAGATCTGTCCCACTTGCTTTCTCCCCCACTCTGTTGTGGGAGATCTTCCACAGAGCAAAATAAATAGTACACCTTTTTGACTGGGTAAGTTAATCGGCTCTCTTTCTTACCCCGGGGTGACAACACAGGTTAACTAGCCCAAGGCCGAAATTACTATATACATTGGGGGGGACACATCCCCCCCAATAGTCAGATATGCTCAAAATGTCCCCCCCAGTCGTTACGGCCTTGAACTAGCCGAACACCTCAGTTGACGGGCTGCTGCCTCTGATATGACCCACTTGTCCCGGTCGCTGCCTCCACAGGTGGCTCTGCACTTCTCCGAAAACGCCGGAGCAAACTTCCAAACAGGCGTCATTTGGATAAACTAACCGCATATTGGGAGTCTAAACAGTTAATTACTCTCATGAAAAAATATTAAAACTTAAAAAAGTGACCAATAACAGCGCTACAGCTGGTTCATCGGTTTGTCTGCACACGTCACCAATTAAAGGTTATGGGTCAGCCGCCACCGGAAGTAAACAAACGCATTAATTGCATTCATTTTTTTTAATGCGTTAAATGTAAAAATTTGATCTGATTTGTTTAATCACCAGTCAAAGCAATGTTGTGAGTTCAGCTTAGCCTATCTTGCCTCTTTTTCCATCCACTGACATTAGCATGCTAACCAGCTAGCTGCATGGCCTTGGCTGCTCCCTCCAAATCCACCCTGAGGCCTTTGCACTGCTCAGATGGTGGATTAATAATCACTCACATATGACTAAATCATCAGCATCACCACAATCCTCTTGTTTTGGATTTGATTTTGGGAGCAGCTAGCCTTTAGCTAACGGCTAACTTAGCAGCTTGTTCATGTTCGACTTCCAAATCTTTAAAAGACCCCTTCGGGGGGCAATTATCAATCAGTTTGCCATTTCAAATAATTTCACACGGTTCAATACAGAGATTTAATAAGTCCACTGCTTATGTAGCCGACTTTTTATGTATGATGATTCAAATCCCGGGTCCCTGAGGCGTTGCTTTTACTGTCTTAGATCCTGATGTAAGTTTGAACTCTTCTATTCAGTTCAGTCAAGCACCAGCCGACTGTAAGCACTGTTTCTTATTGCATCATGTTTTTTTTTATTATATGCTTTTGTGGTCCGTCAGTGAGCTTATGACCAAGAAGTGGTATAATACACTGGCTCAGCAGACAGATAAATGTCACCAGTGAGGAAGCTCCAACTCAAAGAGCTGGTGAGTCACTTTATCCCCGAGATTCAAACTCTTGATTATTCATGCGCCAAACACGTCGGGACTAGACTGGATGCAAACAGACTCCACCAGTTTCCAGTGGGAACTTCCTGTGTTGGATCTAGACCCAGTCAGTCAGATGGGATGCTTATATAAGAAATAAGATAACAAGACATGATTACTATTTATAAGCATTCTGCTTAAGTAGACAGCAGCAGATAACACGTTACATGGTGGATGATATTTAATAGTGCATAAACTTCATCCAGACTACACAAAACATTAGTATTAAGTGTAAAGAGTAGCTACATCAGTTTAAAAGCAGATACAGCAATAATGTATGAAATGCATTAACAGTAGGAGAAGGATGAAAAAATTAATAAAAAATAAATAATTGTACAGGCTGGTGTGATTGTTTGTAGTACAACTTTCCAAACAGTAAGACTACACATATCTACAAACACTTTTAAATCTAAGAAACCACAATATTTATTATTGGAAAGTGAATATTTTTATGTATTTACTCATTTATTTAGACAGTGTTTTAATATAGACTGTTAATCTTATTCAATATTGAAGGGTAAGGATGCAATTTTCCAGATAAAAACACATCATAGTTTGTTTTTTCCACATTAGCACTACATTTTGATTAGTGCATAAAACACTACAGGCTTCATTGTGATTGGGAAAAGTTGTTCTTCTTGCAGAAATCTGATAACCACTGATGAGTTTTACCCACTCAGGGACAGAGAGTTGGATGATGCATTCAGGAAAACCCGGAAATTCGGAACAAACCCCAATCCTGTATTACCATTTAATCCTCAGCAGGGAAGTGTGGCCTCATGAGTTTAAATGTAATTCACTTTGTTGAGTCTGGTGCAATTTCCTCTCTTTCACAGCACACGCCACACACACATATTAACACACACACACACACTCCAGTGGACACACACTAATTGACTTTAAAGCTTGCAAATCTCACACCCATGCATGCGCAGATAGACCGTTCGACAGTTCGGCTCCGCTCTTCGGTTTGGCTCTGCTGCGTCACCTCGGCCCCTCTGGAGATCGTCAGTCCACCTCTCTGATGGGGGGCCAAACGTCCCCCGTGTGTTACGTACGTTTGAACGTCGTGCACCCTCATGGACCTAATTGAAACTGAAAATGTTATGTTCTACTCTGGTGCCCTCCTAATAGAGCCGGCTCTCACTAACCAACCAGGCTCGTGAGGCAATTACAAACCGGAGTGAATGAAACTTCAAGTGGAGGGTTGGGTATAGACGAGGGACGAGGGGGGATCGAACGGCGTTGGTTGCACTTAAATACGCGGGGTCTGAGCCAGCTGTGGGCCGCCGCTGGAGAGAGGTGAAGCCTAACTGACTCGACTAATTATAGCTGTCTTTTTTGGCATTGCCTGTTGTGTTTCACACTGTTCTGTGTCTGGATGAGGCAGCGCATGCAAGCCCTGGCACATCAAACGACACGCTCCGCTCCGTTGGCTCGGCTCGGAGGCCTGCTGCAAATCAGAAACAACCGGGGCGCCAAGCGAGAGCAGCCAAGGTGGCGTCTTTATCCAACAGTTTAAGGGGATGAAATTTAAGGGGACGGTTTCATCTCAAACTGGGAGAGGTTTCCCCTCCACTCCAAAAAAAAAAAACACTGGTGAGATAAACGTCTTTTCTGGAACGAGGTGGCGCGAGATCGATTCCAGTTGAGCGCCGTCAGAATCGGATCCATATACTCCCACAGCGGATGATGAAGTCATGTCTGTGTTTTCGGTGGTGATGATGGTGCATGAGGAGGGAATCACACGGGTTCACTCGTTCCTATTCTTTCATGTAACAAAAATGTGACAGTGGTAAATTAAGCAGACGCACAAACAACAGAACAGAACAGAACAGACGGCAGATATATAAATATATATATAAAAAAAAAACAGCTAAAAGTGAAACGTCTCGTACAACAGTCAGACATTAAATATTGATTTGATTTGTTTCGAGCCATCAAATGAAATGTTTGTTCCACTGTCAAACAGCTGCTGAAACACCAACACCACCACCACCGCCACCGCCTCCTCCTCCACACAACCCCAACTCATATTTATGACAGACATTGAGCTTCTCTTTCACTATTCATGAAGCTATTTTCATCACTTCCTGTCAGTACAAAATGTGCAACATGTCTCATCTCTCTGTTTTGTTATTAAAGGTCCTCTCACTTGTCGGACTGCGCTTTATAGGAGCTGGCTCAGTCATACCCGGGGGTACGGCTGATGGGATGTTTTTGTTTTGTTTAACACATCCAGATGAAGGTTTCTGAATGAAGCTCAAGACACCACGAGTAATATGATCAGTCAACAACATGTTTGAGTATTTTCACTTTAAACTGCAATGAAAGCAAAATAAAAAAAACTCATAAGAGACACGGATTCATTTACCTTCAATAGCCTATAACCTGAGGAACCAATCTAATACAACCAATCAGCTTACAGATAGGCAGAGCTAAACCAACCTGACACCTGATCATTACAAGCTACTGTCAGTTTACTCACTGCTCTTTAGACAGCAATAATTAGCATTAGCATTAGCATTTGCACAGTTCCACAGTTCCAAGGCTGTTTACATGTAGCAGTTTTCCTTGTTTCAGGAGGAACTGGACCCTCTTGAACTTGAAAAACCGACTTATTTAGATCTGTGCACGTGAAACCACAAGGTGGACGGGATGAACTTGGAAAGAACAGAAGTGAACACGCAGACTTAGAGTATAAAATACCCCTTTCCCAATGGCCAAAAACACGTTTAAACCCGCTAACAATCGGCTTTTGGTAGCAGTGGGAAAGGCGCAACGACTCGGCAAGCGACGCGGGTTAAAATCGCCTTCAATTGGCTCGGCTCCGAACGGCTTGCAGTGGGAACGCCAGACCCGGGTAAACCCGCTAATTTACGTGATGACGCTGAGCGTTACGTGATGCCACATACGTATGTCTCATATCACGTACCGAAACAAAGCTCTGCTCGCATTCGAGACTGGGATTTGATCAAAAGACCAAAAAAGATTGAAAAAAAGAAGCAACAGTCTATTTAAAGCAGAAGTAAGCGATCGGGTCGTTTTGGCTAATGCTGCATTCCAGGCAGGCTTTTGAAACCGTAAATTACAGCTTCATGTCACAACTTACGATTTTGTAGCGTTCCAGGCAACCCACTCGTGTTTTTCCGACCTGTTTTACCTGTGAAAGTCACTATAACGGCCACTCGTAACTTCCGACCCGTGAAGTCGTACCAGATCGAACTGGTACGACTTCACAGGTCGGAAAAACACGAGTTACGGGCTGCCTTGAACGCACCATAACAGTCCTCGTCCCTACGTCACCACATTCACGCGCATCCCTTGGCTGCACACACAGCCCTGCATGCCGTTCTCTCTCCTCATTGGATAAAAATTGTAGGATACGAGAAAAGTTTTCTCCTCAGCTTACAGCAGAGCAGAGTGACTGACAGACCCGTGTTTCGGTCCAAACACTCTATGTAAGTGATTGCTGTCGGAAGATATAACTATTTAAGACTTATATTAACACAAATATATCGCTTACTTCTGCTTTAACTAATGTGTTGTGCCGCGGTTCAGCCAGACGTCTTGTCTGCGGCTGTGGCATGACACGGTGTGTCTCGCACCTGCCGATTGTTAGCGGGTAGACCCGCGTTTAAAAGAACCTGCGTCGACCCGCTAATTTTAGTGGGAAAGCGGCTAAAGAAACATGACTCAGGTGTGGGAGACAAAGACAAAGCTGGACACAACAGGGCGAAGGAAGAAGACAATGGTGACTTTCAAAATAAAACAGGAAACCGCAAACTAAACAGGAGAACGTAACACACTTCTCAGTTTTTGGAACAACCTGCCATAATTATCATCATTATCATTACTTATTATCTTATAAAAGGGCCCAAGCTATAGCCTATACCACAGATAGTCAAATCAACAGAGAAGAAGTCCATGAAGTTACACAAAGTGGTGGTAATCGAACTGTGTACACTAACAAATCCACAGTGGGATAACGCTCCTCTCCTCTCTCCTCCATCCTCATGACCTGCGACCGGTTTCCCCCTTTTGTATCTGTATTTGTGCGAACATCTATTACTGTCTCCTGCAGCCATAAAACAAGAGAGCAGAGGCGGCCGGGCCCCCGCAGTCCCCCGCAGGCAGGTGTGAGGCTCCGCAGAGGATTCATTATAAAAGATGGAAAAGGTGCACGGCTAAAGGAGGAGCGAGTCCACGGCTCCGTGTCCTGGTTCAGAGCTGTTAGCGCTGCTGCTGCGAAAGTTCAAACCAACATTTTACAAGTTCACAAAGTTCAGACCCATTTCCTCTCACACTCTCTTTGTCTCTCTTGGTGAAAGGAGCGACTTTGTGTTGACAGCGGCGCAGATGCTCATCAGAGTCGAGGAGTCCCAGAGACGTGGCGTCAAGCACGCACACACACACACATACACACACATTTACACTGGTGTTTCAGCAGCTTTTATCTTCCTGAGAGCAGCAACATCTCGTGATGTGGAGCCATGGCTTCTACAACACAAATGTTTTATTTATTTTTTTTATTTTTTTTATTTCTCACCCCAAACAAACTCTGAAATAATGAACTTCATCACGCAACACATGCTGCCGGTGTCGGTGTTCAGTTCACCTCGAACTCAAACATCTCATCACTCTGCTCTCTGTTTTCCTCCAGTATCTCTTCTCTGAGTGTGTGTGTTTGCACATAAACTCATGCAGAGTATCTCCCTTTGTTTCCTCTCTACTCCTCCTGACAGAGTTTACTAATTAAACTCAATACGAGTCTGAACTTGAACCTGACACTGTGGATGACAATATTTTCCCTTTTTTTTTTGATCCTGGAGACAGTTCCCTCACGGCAGTTTTACACGGATGTCTGCTGGTGTTGAAGAGAAGAGAAGAAAAGAAGAGAAAAAGCCAGAGCAGTGAAATGTGAACCAACCTTGATAGTAAAAACACTTTTCAGTTTTTTCTTTTCTTCCATGTTTTGAGACGAGGAAGAAAAAAACACATTAGACACAGCAACCACAGACTTTAGATGCTTCAAGTCTCGGTGGCTGTTTCTACGGTGACCCTGAAGGCTCAGTGCACTGCAGCTTAGGAAAACCATCTGTCAATATCAACAAATCAAATTTATTTTTGCTTTTTCTTTATTTTCTTTACTCAGGTGTCTCGGATTTCCCTAAATATGACTTAAATGAGTATCTATGAGCTGTTGTCATATTGTTGTGAGCTCTCAGGGCCACCGTACATCTCACCTGAAGTAAATTATGACATCGCTAAAACAACATTTACTGTAGCAGCGTTAGCATTCAAACTGGTTAAAGGAATAGTTCACCAAAAAAAAAAAAAAATTCAGTTATTAGCGACTCACCCTCATGCTGGTGAATACTCCAGAGTAGTATATTATTCCTCAAAGTGCATCTGGAGATCCGGTTCCTAGTCCAATGAAAACTGTATATGAGAGTAATAGGGCCCGACACAAAAATGTCCATAAAACTACCGTATGTTAAAAACCATTTAATATTCCTCCACACTGCTCGTCCACTGCAATCCAAGTGTCCTGAAGGGAGATAGTCCGAGTTTACTGGAAACGACGTAATTTAGGACATTTTTACAGCCTAAACAGTCCGCGTGCATCATGCCCGACACAAACAGGTCCATAAAACTACACAAAAACCTCCACACTGCTCGTCCCCCCAGGCAAATTCAATACAGGTCTGTTTAGACTGTAAAAATGTCCTAAATGACGTAATTTCCAGTAAACTCTGGACTATCTCCCTTCAGGACACTTGGATTGTAGTGGACGAGCAGTGTGGAGGAATATTAAATGGTTTTTGTGTAGTTTTATGGACATTTTTGTGTCGGGCCCTATTACTCTAATAGAAAGTTTTCGAACCGGCCTCCCAGGTCTCCAGATGCACTTTGAGGATTAAAAAACTACTCCAGAGTATTCATCAGCATGAGGGTGAGTCAACAATGACTGAATTTCATTTTTCAGTGAACTATTCCTTTAACTGCCTCTATGGTGGAACTGAAGTTATCCTATGTAACACAAATTACCACAACAACCACTGTGAGTTGAATTAATATTATTTAGTTTCACAGTTTCAACTTCCTCCTGCAGGTTCATAATAATAAACCAAAAACATGAAATAAAAATGTTCAAAGTAGCAGGTTTGCACTTTTTTTCTCCCTTTAATTTAATAAACCATTTTTCAGAAAGTGAGTTAAATCTCTTAATCTTGAACAACGTAGAACAACAGTTGCCACGTTGCAGCAGCAGTATCTGTGTTGATTATCGGCTCTGCAGTTCACATGGAGCTAATTGAGTGTTTGCTATTTTCAGACGGACGGAAACACGGCGCTAATTCATAACGAGGCAATAAGAGAGAGAGAGAGAGAGGGAGAGGGCAAGTTGATCGACAAGGTCGTTAGAAAGTAGCGTTGGCGCTCGACCTCTCTCAGATGAATGTATTAATTAACATACAGTACGACTCCCAGAACCAAATGTATCAGCCGGCAGCTCGTTCTGACCTTAAAGTGGATCCCCTGCTTTCATTAGAATAATTAATGCCCAAATCAAGGGCGGGAGTGCAGCCTATTGTCAGCTGCCTAAAACGCACTGTTGATTACCCTGCTGCGATTTTTCTTTCCCCCTTTTTTTTTTAATTCTTTAATGTTTTACCATTAACATATAAGGCTTTAATGGGGGAGCGGCTGCAAATTGCACTGTCGATTAATACAAAAGACACAAAGCGGCGGCGGTGGCAGCGGTGCATTTACTGAGAACACTTGCCTGCAGGTTAAAATTAACTATGCAGTGTTTCTAGAGATGTTTCCACATGTGCTTAAGATCTGTTCAGTCTCCATGTAAACGGAAAAAAAGGTCACACACTGATCACCTTGACCTCGTCCATCCAGCCCTGAGTGTTTTTTTTTTTTTTTTTAAAGCTCTTAGCTGCAGTTAAATCCTACCTGAGCTTTTTTTTAACGGCTCTTCTTTCACACCTCCACTCCAAATGATGATGATGATGATGATGATGAGCATTAACTACCGTTTTCTGTTCGGTTTTTGCGAGACGAGAATAGTATATATAGGCTCACAAAAGACGGCGTGGTAAAAGAATATGATTAGTTAATTGCGGAAGGAAGTGCCCTGAAGGATCTGGATAAGAGCTGTCAAACGGAGAAGCTGAGTGGTGCTCCAAACTGAAAAGGCAGCACACAAACACACACACACACAAAAAACAAAATACTCTAAGTAAATGCTCAGCTAAGCTCCTCCTCCTCCTCTTCCTCCCTAATTCTCTGCTGCAATTACCCCCAAACTCAGGATCTATTACTTCAAGAAATAAATAAAGAGGGAGAGAAAATGAGATATCCCTTCTCTTGTGTTCGGGTCACCACTGTCCCGTTTTCAGGTTTTAAATGCATAAAAGTACCAAAAGTTGTTTATAGCATCGAGGCTTTTTGACTTTGTCAGGAACCTCTATTTAAAGCGGAATGTTTGTGTTAATATAAGTCTTAAATAGTTGTATCTTCCGACAGCAATCACTTACATAGAGTGTTTGGTCTGAAACACGGGTCTGTCAGTCACTCTGCTCTGCTCTGAGCCGAGGAGAAAACTTTCCTTGTATCTTACAACCTTTATCCAATGAGGAGAGAGAACGGCATAAAGGGGCGGTCCTCTCTGTGTGTGCAGCCAAGGGATGCGCGTGAATGTGGTGACGTAGGGACGAGGGCGGGGACTGCTAACTCCATCGGCTGACAGGAAGTTAGCCAAAACGACCGGATCACTTACTTCTGCTTTAAACAAAAAAAGCAAAAAAAAAATGTTCACAAAGTTCTTAAATGTTCTGGTTAAAATGATGACATCTGTGTTGTTAGGGTCAATTTTGACCCGGTTATAATGATAAGAACAATAATGAGAGTTAAAAATGAAATCATAAGTGCAAAACCAACCTTTTCATGGATAAGGAGCCTAACAACGTAACCAAGAGATGAGAAACAAATGGGATGATAAATAATTGTTTTAGTGTGTTCTATAGCTGATTTAAGACTCGGGTCAAAACTGACCCTAACACCATAGATGGAAGCAGAGAGCTGACAAGAGGAAGGTTACATTGAAGCCAATGGGTATACTGACAAAAAAGGCCCAGAGGCCCACACCTAAAAATATTAAAACCAATATTTTCATGCATAAAGAAGCCTAACAATGTAACCAAGAGAAGAAAAAAAACACGGGTCAAAACTGACCCGAACACCATAAATGGCAGTAGAAAACTGACACAAGACGAAGGATATCTGAGGCAGAAACAAGTAAAAACTGGAGTAAGAGCTAGAACTAGTCCTGGTGCTGAAAGTCTTAAAAAACTGTCATGGCGCTGCACTTTCACTTTCACACATGCACACCCCCACACGGTGAGCTGATGAAAGGCAGAGTCTCCTCACAGCTACAGATACAGCTACACGCGGCACCGAGCATCCAGCAGCAACCAGAACTTGACAAAAGAGGGGATGAAAAAGAGAACAAGAGGTTCTTGGGTATAGTGGATCGGGGCAAAAGAGGACAAGTCTGACAAGATGTGGAGAGAGGGTGCTGATCTGTCAGCTTTTATATCCTTCCTCCTCCTGCAGCTCTCTCTCTGTCAGAGCCTCGTCGGTCGGGGCCTCGTCTGGGAACCAGGAGGAGGAGGAGGAGGAGGAGGAGGAGGAGGAGGAGGAAGAAGAGGGGAACATTAGCCCTGCAGCGTTCAACCACAAGCCTCTGACACTCATCAGCCTAAGAGCCCTCCAGCTACGGCTACGGCGTCATCTCAGCAATGACCTTGATTGATTGGTGCCAAAGACCTCCCGTCCTCTCCAAACAAGCCCTAATGAGTTTTAATGCACGGCTCCTAATAGATACTACGTCCTAACTGGCTGCGTGAAAATTGGCCGTATTGCCGCAGTTTTTTTCAATTAATTTATCTGTTTAAGACTTGTTAAAGTGGCATTAAGTCATCTGTGACCTCTGGGATCGCTTCCCCAACCCCCACCCCAACCCAACGCCTCTGGAAGAAGAGATGAGAGGTTTTCTGCTTCGCGTTAACACTGGACGTTATATTTTTCCAATGAACTCTTCCTCCACTTGGTTTTTTCTGACAGATTCTGCAGCCAGACTTCAACTTAAAGCTGAGAAACACATGGAGCCCTGATGACATCCTGCCGTTGAAGCTGTGACGTGTGGATTTCACTGTAGAGAAAGTTGACTTCATGTCTGCTGGAGTTCCTGTCCAAACCCACTGAGCACCAGTTACAGGAGAAACAAAAATATAAATAAATACCTGTCGACTTTTTTGAGCTTTCCTCCGTGTTGGCTGGTGCGTTAGTGGATCAGCCGGTCCAGACTAGTGTTGTACTCAAGACCACCGAACCTGCTGAGGCCGAGTCCAGACCAAGACCAGACTGATGTAAGACCATTACTGTGATTATAACACCGTAAACTCTCAAATAGAAGTCGGTCTCAGTTTCGTGCTGGTTTTTTTTTGTCTGTGCAAGTTTATGTGAATGTCTTAAAGGGATAGTTCACCCAAAATTGAAATTTCGTTTCATTATCTACTCACCCTCATGTGGACTAAGGGCTGGGAGAAGTTTCAGAGTCCTCCGTGGCTTCTCTGAGTTACAGGGGGTCTCGGCGTAGCAGTGCATGTCCATATAACGGTTGCAAATGGATACCAACTGTCTTCGTAACAAAAAGACACACCAAAAAACATCCAAATACCTCCATGCTGCTCGTATGTAATGTCCGTCTTGTATTGAAGCCCAGAAATGCGAAATTGTCCCGGAAAAAATTAAATAAGTCTATATTTCTAGCTCCTCTTCCCGGTTCGTCAAATTTGGACGAACTGGGAAGAGGACAGACCCTGGTTCGTCCAAATTTGACGAATCGGGAAGAGGAGCTTCCGCTACAAACAAGCTTCAAAAATAGACTTATTTAATTTTTTTTCGGGACAATTTCACATTTCGGGGCTTCAATACATGACGGACATTACATACGAGCAGCATGGAGGTATTTGGATGTTTTTTGGTGTGTCTTTTTGTTACGAAGACAGTTGGTATCCATTTGCAACCGTTATATGGACATGCACTGCTACGCCGAGACCCCCTGTAACTCAGAGAAGCCACGGAGGACTCTGAAACTTCTCCCAGCCCTTAGTCGACATGAGGGTGAGTAGATAATGAGATAATGAAATTTCAATTTTGGGTGAACTATCCCTTTAAAGTCCACTAGATCCCCCATTTGACTAGTTTCTAAGCTGCTTCATTCATCGTGCATTTAATAGTTCGACTCTTGAGACTGGTCTTGACCACATTTTCATCTTTCATCTTTACTCGGTCTAACCTCAACCTAACCCCCCTGGTCTTGGTTTTGATTGGTCTTGGGTCAGGTGGTCTTGACGGCAACACTAGCTAGACAGCTTCGCTCAAATCACTCTTTTTTTCCTCTGTGCCACTGTAACAGCCATCTTTTCAAACTTGAGTCAACATGGACTTGGATCTGAATTAAGACTCCCTTCATTCCGTGAAGTCCAATTAGCATTACATTCATTAGAAGTTTAATCAGCACTGACTCATCTTCCTCTAAATAAATTCCTGCTCCAGCTCTTTCCTTGGGTCAGTCAGTTGAAGTGCGGCACCAAAGGCCAGAGTGCAAGTGTTGTTAAATTCTCATCTTACTCTTTAAAACAATGGATTTGATTTATTTACTTTACTTTATTTCCCATCTTGGCTCAGCAAAAGATTTGTGTGAAATTCATTAAAAGCCTGTCCCATATTGAGGCCTGTCTCAAATATGAACCGGTTCAGTTCAGTTCAGTTGCAACAAATAAAAGTCCTGGCTTCTATTAGAGAATTTATGGTCATAATCATGTAGCTTCACATTTACATCACTTACCTGAAATTATTTTGAAATGTTAGTAAAATACAAATGGATGCTGAGTTTATACTCAGTGACAGAAAACTTTGAGCTTAAGCACTGCAGTTCCATATCACTGAAACTTTCAAACTTTCAAAAATAAAAGACTGTATTGTTTGTATTTGAATTTGGGAGTTTCACACTCATAAAAAGAAGACCTCACTCGATAAATAACTCGCTGCCGAGTTCAATTCCCAAACAAAATGACAAGTTTGGCCAAGAGAGTTGAGTTTCCATCCACATCTGGAAATCTTTCTGTCATTTAGTGAAAATATTCCTTGCTTCCAATTTTTTTTTTTCAAAAAATGTCATCGGGTCGGGTCGGGCTCGGTGCTGACGGCCGTGGGTCCACTCGGCCCAAATGTCAAGTGCCGATCAGCAGCAGCTTTTTTACGGCGCCCTCTTGATATTCAGTGACATTTGAATTCAACACTGTCTCTTTTCTTTATATATATATAGTATATATAAACACACGCACAGCAATATCAATTAAACCGAACGCCCTATGCAACATAATGATATTGTATTTCACGGCTGTGAGTAATTTACCTGCATACAACGTTTCCGCTTTTTTATATGTGTCATAAGAAAATATTTATGTTATTCATCAGGGCTGCCAAAGAGAGAGGGAGAGAGAGAGAGCTGTACCTGAATGCATGATGAAAAAGTTTCATTTTTATTTTTTTTGGTTTTATTTTTTCATTTTTCATCAGACTGACAGGTGTGGGACTGAGAAACAGGAACTCGCTGCTGCAAATTGGTTCTACTGTAAGATTCATATATTTTTTGGTATTGATCAGAGCGCTGATGTCCAGAGGAGGTGTCCATCATATCAGGGATTCTTGTCTTGTCTTGGAGTTGAGGAGGGGGGATACTTTCTTTTTTATGTTATTATACTGTGGGTGAAAAAAAAAAGCCCAAAAAGCCTTTGGATCTTTACAATACTTCTCTGTGTCAGGAAATGTGACCTCACGGTTGAATGAAGGAAATGTCAGAGGGGATTAGCTGTAAGCCACAACGCTGCTGCTCTTTATATGATTCTGTGGACCAACTTATATCTTCACTGCGAACACGTCAATAGATCAGAGCTGTGTTTCAGCTGCAGCTGGGATGTATATCGACTGACTGCTGCTGTTATGACTAATATAATATACTATAGAAAACCAGAGAAGAGCCCTGAAAGAAATCCACAAGATAATTAAAACATATGGGGACAAAAAAAAAAAAAAAGCAATCAAGTTTGCATTGCCTTGCATTGCAACTGCAGCACTACTACTCATGGTCCAATTAGACAGGAAGCAGCAGATGGCCACATGGTGAGGACAGCTGGTTCGGAGGTTTTCACTGTTTGTCCGTCCATCAGCCTGTCAATCATGTTGCTGCTGCTCTTCTTCTTCTTCCTCATCCTGCAAAAAAAAAGGTCTAAGGGTGAGACCAAAGATCCTCTAAGCTGACAAGATGGCTCACTACAAGCTGCGCCAGTGATACAGTCGTATATGGCATTAAGAAAATTAGTTGCCTAGAAGATTTGTGCCAAATCTCGTGAGAGTTGTTGATAGAGAGACAGGTCTTGTTGAACAAAGTTAATTTGTGTGTCTGAAATCAAAATGTTCAGAAGAGATGTGTCTTGTAAAAGTCCAATGTTTACTCCAGTGACTATGGAGCAAAAAAATCTAATAATCTGAGCTCACGTTCACTTCTCCCATCGTGGTCAACAGACCCAAGACCTGCTGCTGGTCTCCTAAAGGGGGCGGAGTCACGGTCTGCTGGTCTCCTAAAGGGGGCGGAGTCATAGACAAACCCACGGGACACAGAGACATGAAACTGACTCATAGTGGAGCATCCTGTATCTTACAGTAAACGTCTTACTGTCCATGTGTTATCAGTCAGGAGTGCATCACACACACACACTCAGAGGGAGGCGAGGAAGCGGTCGGTGTTACAGGTGTGTGATGAAGCAACAGCTCCATCTAGTGTCGTGGGGTCTCTCTCTCCCTCTGTCTCTCTGTGTGTCTCTGTCTCTCTGCATCTTCACATGGAGCTTTACAGCTTCTTATTTAAAGCAGCTCTGCTCCTTTTCTCTCTCTCTTAGAGTGCAATCTCTGTAATAAAGATTTCAGATGCTTAATCCAGGATGTTGGAATGAAATACATTTTTTAATACAGTTGCTAAAACACTAATTCCTGTTGTGTGAATCAGTTGCTCAGTTGTCAGTTGTAAACTCATTCACTGAATCGAACATCCTTTTGACAAAACCATAAACTACCTAGTAAAACACTATCTGCATCTCAGTCCTTCCTTTTGCAAAACTCTCAACACAGTTCTCATGCAATAAAACACAGTTGTCACTGTGATGCACTTGTGATGCATGATGGTAACAAGTGGAAAAACATGAACACATCCGTCAAACACAAAGACTCAAAATTGATCACACTTGTTTGTCATGAAGTGAAAACCAATATAAACCACTTTAGAATGCAAGAAGACAGTGATCATTTCTGATGAGGTTCAGTCTTCTGTCATAGACCATGTCCTTATGAGGGAGGACAAAGGGTCCAACCAAACATCAGTAGATTCTCTGTGTTCATAATCTGGAGATCTGAAGACAACAGGTACAGTCTACTTTACTGTACTGTTTTATCAATGAAAGTAACTGTATATAGAGAGATTTATTTTCTATTTTCTTTTTGCACATTCACTTTGTGTATATTGCCAGGCTGCCATACAGGGGTGTGAGGACACCTGTGTTCACACCCAGCAGGAGAACATTGTTGAGATCAAGTTCCATCAAAACGAAGCCATTACACTATGTGAAGTGTAAATAAGACCAATGTAGCAAGATGTTGATGAAGAGCTGTGGTCTGATCCAAACAGCCCAAAGACCAGCTGAAACTCAATGACTGCATGATCAATTTTGATTTTACTACACTTAACATTGCATTCTAGGCTGCAGACTTTCTGTATGATGATTTTCTTTTTTTTCACAGTACCTATTACTATAGTTTATGTTTGATTGATTAGATTTTGGAGACAGAAAATGCATGTGCTATACTGTCATGTGATCAGCAAACATTTCTCCATGAGCTTCCTGCCCTGAACACTGTGTTTTCCATCTACTGGTGTAGTGTGTAATGACTCGCTCAGCAGTGTTTCTGTGTTGACCGATTAGATCAAGATCTGACAACATTGTCTGGTTTTGAGCGCAGGTCAAACTATTTTGAGGCGATGGTTTGGTTTCGCACAAAGAATCAGAGGTTTTGTGAATTTATAGTGTGAGAAAAGAGTTAACAGCCTGAATGAACTCCTTTATTATTGGATGATTTTAGTTGATAGTCACTTAATGATGACATCACACAACAACAAGTTTGTTCGGGTCTGTGTTTAGCTGAGTGTTGTTTCGTCGTGCCTCTTTTGTGTTTAAACATAGTTCCAGTCTTTTTATTATGAGCGCGACTCATTGTCCAGTGAAATCAACAAGAGCCATAATGGAGTGTGGGAAAAACACACACATATACACACACACATACACACATATATACACATCGAACTTCCACGTCTTATCAGCTCAACACAGTGGGAGTCCTGTTTTGCAGCCGAACCACTGCACACATGTGCTTATCTGAGCCTCGCAAACACACACACACACACACAGACTGGCTGCTTGTTTCAAAGTCAGGCTCCTGCACTGTAACGGCCTCATATGATTTGCCAGCGTGGAAAAAAAAAAAAAAAAGAAGCGAGGAGATTGTGGAAAGAAGGTTTTGGTGTGTGAAGCTTTAGGAATCAATGCATCTGGGTTTCCTTTGAACAGCAGCTGTGTCGGACGCTGCTGCTGCTGCTGCTGCTGCTGCTGCTCTGCAATCCACCAGTGATGAGGAGGGAAAGGATGAAGAGGTTAATTGAAATATTAAGCGAGGGGGGGAGGGATTGGGGGGAGGGGGGGGGGGGTGCAGGCAGGAAATTGAATAACCTCGGTGTTGAGAACAAAATATGTTAGTGAGCGACTTCTCTTTGACAGAGGTGACTTTTTAAATGTTTACTACCCGAGAAGGAAGAGGAGGAGGTTCTTCTGGTCTTCTCTCCTCTGCTACAGTCTGATTATTATCATTATTTTGGAGCAGGGGTTGGTTTTGGAGCTTAAAGGGATAGTTCAACATTTTGGCAAATTGGCCCATTGCCATTATAGTCACAGCAGTAGGTTCGTTACCTTTAATTGTCGGTGCAAGCTATTTTTAGAACGGCGGAGCAGAGCCGTGAGCTGCTCAGAGCTACGCTACGGAGGCTAATGGGATTTCTTGGTTTCCCTCATCAAACTCATCAAATACACAATCCAACAACTCCACAACGCTCTGGTGGACAAGTTGTGACCTGCACATTCACCACGCTATGAGATAATAACACAACGTTACGAGACGGAGCCGTTTTCAAGGTAAATGCAGAGACTGCTTGATGAAAAATTATCCCTGAAGGCAACGCGCATCAGCGGTTTTGCATGAATTTCCCTCTAAAACAACTCTGTCTGGTAACGTTCTGTTTTTATCTCATAGCGTGGTGAATGTGCATGTCACACAGAGCGTTGTGGAGTTGTTGGATTGTGTATTTGATGAGTTTGATGAGGGAAACAAAGAAATCCCATGAGCCTCCGTAGCGTAGCTCTGAGCGATTATGGCAATGGGCCAATTTCCCAAAATGTTGAACTATCCCTTTAACTCGGAGCAGCAGCACTCTTTGTTCACAGCGGGGTCAGCCGGGACGTTGCAGAGCTCACTCCACAAAGTGTCAATCTGAGCTCGTGTTCACACGCTGAAATCAAATTCACACAGTTTCCTCTGAGGTTTTTATTTTTATTTTTTATTCCTGAGCAGGTTTACAGGTTTATACACACACACACACACACACACACACGGATATGGATATGGTAAGCTGCTGCTGCTGCTGGTGCTGCTACACCATGAGCCTTTAGATGTCCTGGCTCCATTTGTATTGGCCCCACAGCTGCACACTGCAGGAGGTCACGGCTCTAGGTAGCGTAAGACTGTTAAACTCCATCTTTAAGGAAAAAAAAAACAGAAAAAGAACATGGATGCACAGACAGGAAGCGGAGCACAAAGGGAAAGGACGGATACCTTTGATCATCACTTCGGTGTCAGTCAGCTCGGACCAGAGGATATTATACTGTAGATACGGCTCCTTAAAAATGAGATGGAGGTTTGTCTCTGTCTGTTATAAATGATCAGTAATAAGACCGAGGGGTCAGAGAGGAAGATCAGATGCATGTGATGATGGTGGTGCATGCATCTTGCAAAGGTTGGGTGTTGTGGTAATGTTGTTTTAGTTACATATAAAAAAAAAAAAAACTTAGATCGCAAAGAAAAGAAGAAATCTGAATAAGAACAAAGAGGTGAAAATATACTAATCAAAGAGAATGAAGTTGTGATGTAAGATCCAGCAGGTGCAGGAACAGCTGCTAGCTGCTATCGCTGATGCTACTCCTCCCACTGCAATTATTAATAACAGAACAACCCCCCGTGGTATTATTGTGTGAATCTGAAAGCTGCAGAGCGGAGAGAGGGAGAGAGAGAGAGCATGTGGTGGATTGAGACGCTGTAGAATATAAAGATGGACGTCAGAGCGAGGACGACTGCTAAAACCAAAAATGAAGCAATCAGGACTTTCACTGAGGTTTTTTTTTTTTCTTTCCCTCAGGCTGAAAACACTCAGCAGCTCATGTAGGAAACAGAAGACGACGTTCTGCAAAGTGCATGAAAGGTTCAAGTGTTGAAGCTGAAGGAGACTTGTTTATATATGAACAAGGTGTTTACTTAGAAAGCACTAAAGTACCTTTTTTTAATTAAGTTTTTTTTTTTTTTTAATTAGCACATCTGTCAAAATGTGAAACACTGAAAGAACTGAAAGTAGAGGTGAAAATAATGTAATGTTTTCCTATTATATCAGCTTTTAAAATATGATCTCCATAAGCATAACTGTTATTTATATTGTCATTATCATTATTAATCTCATTTGTTAGGGTGAACATGTTTTGACTTCCAAAGGACACTTAGCTCCGCTGTGAGATACTTCAGCAATTATTGAAGTTTGCACAAAGATGCCTCATAACTTTAATATATTTGAAGTGTGCCTTGTCTGTATGCAGAGAAAATCCAGTTATACAACTAAATAATACAATATATCTCTATAACCAAAGACATACGTACGTTTGGATTCTCAGAGGTTGTTCAACATGCTGTATTATGCAAGGGGGCAGTTGTGGGTCTGAGGAGTGAAGCTCACTTCCACGTTCAAAAAAATGCAATCCCCCCGGATTCCTCTGGGGGCTGGTGTCAGAAAGCAGCATTCTCCATAGACCCCCATGTTAAAATCGCCGATTTTACATCCTCAGTAAACATGTTAAAAGCCTGGTGTCAGAACGTTTTTTTTTCTCAACCGATAGTTTCTACCCCCGCACACACTCTGAGGGGGGTGAATTTTTTTTTAACTCTACCGTTTTACTGTTATAAGGTTAAAACTCTGGCCAATTAGGGCGCAAAAACGTTGAGTGACAGGTCCGAGCAGCTCCGTGGACAGCTGCTTCGAGGCCAGTGGGCGGGTTCTCGGCCGGCCAATCCAACATGCCGCTGTTCAGGCCGCCATATTTGAGTCACAAAAACGACTCCCCAAAACCAATGGGTGACGTCACGGACGCTACGTCCATTCTTTTTACAGTCTATGGTATTATGCCTATAATGTAATCTCTCTTTAACAAGTCTCAATGGTACAAAAACCTCTGGAATGAAATAATGATAGAAACACAGAATTACCATCCCCAAAGGAAAGTGAGTATTTTTTTTCTGTAATTCATCTGCATAGCAACACGTCCAGCAGGTGAACTAACGGAGAAACTCTCTGCTTCAGCATTTTGTAATGAGAGGCAATTAACAATGTTTTTGCTCGCATAAAACAAAGGACCGTAGTATCCTTTCAGTTCAGTAGGCTACACGCTCAATGATGCCAGGAAAAACAAAGACCAGAGATTTTCACAAATGTCCGGTAAAAAGAGGACGTTTGGTCATGTGAACTTACAGGACTTGAGACATTTGTGGTTCACCTTTGAAACCATTTTTTTTTTTTTTAAGTTTTGCTGCTGTGCCGTCACCAACATTATCATGAACAACTGTTCACTTACTAATCCTCAGTAAACAAAACATGCAACCTGAGTATAAGCAGATGTTTCCAGCTGTGGACGGAAACACCGAAGTTCATATTTGTCTCCATGACATCTGGAGCGCTAACCAGCTAGCTGCTGCCGGCTGCTTTCTGTTAGCAACTCACTGCAGACTCGACTCCAACAACGTGCTCTGAGGACAAAAGGTTTTATTTGAACCTCCTGGCTGAAGCTCTTGTTGATCACATGAGAAGAAACCACAGAGAAAACTTTCAAATTGTCTCTTTAACTGAAATGTCTCCTGTCTGAAACTAAACCCTGGATACACAGGGTCAGAGGTGTGTGTTTTAAAGGAGGCCTTTACAGGACACGAAATGGACTCCACGGAGATTCGCACAGACTCAAAGCGGATGTTTGCTGCGAGATGTTCTTCTGTGTTTCCATCCAGTGGTTTACAACGACCAACGGACATCTGGCAGCAAATCTCACGCATGAGCACAAACATCAACAGAGCCACTGGGAGCTACTGTTAACAACAAAGACAAAAACAGAGATCATATACATTTTTCCCAACAACTTTTTCATGTGGCGGCTTCAGGACACTTGGTGGATCATGGCATCATGGCATCCTTGTGGACAGACTGAGAGACTGGGTAGGAATATCAGGGACTGCCCTAAATTGGTTTAGGTCCTATCTGTCTGACAGAGCGTTCTCTGTGGTGGCTGGCCCGCATAAGTCAGGGTCGGTCCCCTTTTCTTGCGGCGTTCCCCAGGGTTCAGTTTTGGGGCCCATCTTATTTTCTTTATATATATGCTTCCTCTTAGGGAGATCATTTCTCAATTTGATGGCATCTCTTACCATATGTATGCAGATGACCTTCAGTTATATGTTTCCTTTGACCCTGACAGGACAGAATTAATACATTCTCTGCAGGACTGCTTGACAGCGATCAAGGACTGGATGGCCAGTAGCTATTTGCAACTAAATTATGCAAAAACTGAGGTTTGGATTATTGGCCCCAAAGGCTTGGCCTCTAAAGCTGTCAATTGCTTAGGGGCCCTTTCTGCTA
This sequence comes from Trachurus trachurus, assembly GCF_905171665.1. Taxonomy (NCBI): domain Eukaryota; kingdom Metazoa; phylum Chordata; class Actinopteri; order Carangiformes; family Carangidae; genus Trachurus; species Trachurus trachurus. The sequence goes on from NC_139898.1 coordinate 31,579,279, forward strand.
ATGTGCGCACCAGCTCTAGAAACCTTGGTGTTATTTTTGACCAGTCCATGATCTTTGATGAACATATAAAAACTATAACCCGGTCTTGCTTTTTCCACCTTAGAAATATTTCAAAACTCAGGTCAATTGTGTCATACTCAGAACTGGAAATGATCATTCACGCTGTCATCTCCTCACGCTTAGATTACTGTAACTCTCTCTTCACCTGCCTCAATAGAGCCTCACTAGACCGCCTTCAATTAATTCAAAACGCTGCCGCCCGACTTCTGTCCAGAACCCACAGATTTTCTCATATCACTCCTGTCTTAGCAACCCAATCCAATACAAAATCCTCACCCATTGTGCCACTGTGCGGCACGGTGGCACAGTGGTTAGCACTGTTGCCTCACAGCAAGAAGGTCCTGGGTTCGAATCCCCGGCCGCCCAGGTCCTTTCTGTGTGGAGTTTGCATGTTCTCCCCGTGTCTGCGTGGGTTTCCTCCGAGTGCTCCGGTTTCCCCCACCACTAAAAACATGTCGGCTAGCCTGATCCTCCAGTCAGCGCCCCTGACCAAAGGCACTGGCTCATAATCTGGAGTTGGTCCCCGGGCGCTGCACCGTGGCTGCCCACTGCTCCTCAGGGATGGGTTAAATGCAGAGAAAGAATTTCACTGTACTAGCTGTATAATATGTGACAAATAAAGTACCTTTACCTTTACTTACATACAGAGCCCTCAACAGTCAAGCCCCCCATACCTAGCTGATCTCCTCTCTGTTTACCACCCTGTGAGGTCACTGCGGTCTGCTGGAAGCCTGCTACTCCAGGTTCCACACAGCAGACTAAAAACCAGAGGTGATAGAGCTTTTCAGTCCATTGCTCCAAAATGGTGGAACTCTCTCCCTTTTGAGTTAAGAGCCGCTTCTTCTGCCGACACTTTTAAAAAACAGTTAAAGACGTATTTGTTCAGGCAGGCATTTCAATAAGCCTGGGGGTATTGTATTGGGATATTGTATTGTGATGCTGTACGTCTCTTCAATTATGTTGCTGCTTTGTTGTTGTTTATTTTGTATAATAGTGGTATGATGTTTGTATTTTTTATGTATTTGTGAAGCACTTTGTGAGTCTTCTCTGTGAGAAGTGCTATATAAATAAAATTTTACTTACTTTACTTACTTGGGTCAGTACAGACGAGCAGTATGGAGGTATCTGGATGTTTCATAGTGTGTGTTTTGGACCATTCAAAAGTGAACTCCATCTGCCGTCATCATATGAAAATCCTAAAGCGTTTTGATGACTCTGAAAGTTCTCCAAGCCCTTCCTTGGCATGATGGTGAGTAGTTGATTGGTGAATTATCGATTTTGGGGTGAAGTATCCCTTTAACACTTTGCTTGGGGGCAACCAGTGGTGAGAACTGTCAATTGTGAGTTAACAGCGGCTCTCTGTGCAGCACTGACCAGGCTGCAGGAGGAACAGACACCACACCAGATCGTCAAACTTCCCACTGTCCATCCTAAGTGTTTTTTCCTTCATCAGTACTTCACATGTCTCTCACTAGCATGATGAACCCCCTCTTCCTTCTCCCTTGTTGCATTTGGTGACCTCATCCCACCTCCTCTGCTTCTGTTTCTCACAATGTGGCAGAAAGAGCAGCGCACAAGGATTGTGGGAAACACAGGACATTGCTACGCCCCCAGTATAAAAGACTGTGAATCAAACTGTGGACATGACGCTCCGTTCACTCTGTGGGGGCCTGAACTCTCGGACACTTCCTTCATTTGAATATCAAAACTTCAAAACTGGACGTAACTGAGGAAGCAATTTCACCATAATCTGCAAATCTGTTTTATATAAACGCGAGTTTCTAACGTCTTAAATATTTCAGAAACATAAACACAGAAAGAAGCACATGAATAAATAACGATGATTATCTTCATGTTTCATTATATCACACTGTGGTCATGGTAACCGTCCGAATGTGAATTATTATTATTAAAAAAGAACTAAGTTTTGGTAAAGTAACATTACAATTTTCCATTATTTTGTCCTCGCCGTCCCTGAACATCACACGCTGCAAATGTGTCAACATTAAAGCCAGAAACACCAAACACATGAATATGAAGACGACTTTCTTCTCCTTCGTCTTCGTCTTCTGTGACCTTGAAGTGGAGGATGAAGTCATGGCGACGCTCTGACAGTTGGAGCTGAGCTGCAGCTTTCTGTTGACACCCCACTGGTGAGTCATAATTCGCCGCTGGATATTTTAAATTACAGACTACTGTAATTCTCATCTCGGGGAATGATTGCCTTGCTTATTTCTCTCCTCCGCCAGCATTAAGAATTCAAACTGCAGCAGAACTGACTTTAAAGTTCAGGACTTCCTCTTTTTTTTCTGACATTCACAAAGACAAAGTGCTGAATGACTTTAATGTAGAGCTAAATGATATGTGTTGATGTGTCAGTTTCTATGCTTCATTTTATTTTATGTTATTTTATTTCTTCTTTAGGAGCCTATAGCAACACAAAACATAATAACGGGCAATAACATAATAACTTGCCTGTAATTATTGGCTGCACTGCAAATACTCAAAATCTTTCCAAGAATATTTGTCTTATTTCTAGTCAAAATGTCTCATTTCTAGTCAAAACTAATCTCATTATACGTAAAAATCACATAAAAGGTTGCTTGTTTTTTGACAGTTTTTACTTCTTTCAAGCATTTTTTTTTACTTGAAATAAGTAGAAAAATCTGATAGTGGGGCAGGTTTTTCTTTCTTATTACAAGCACAAAAAACCTGCTTTCACTGGCAGATTTTTCTACTTATTTCAAGTGAAAATTTGTTTGAAACAAGTGAAAATGATCTAAAAACAAATTGATCTTAAGGTGATGAGTCTTATCTTAAATGGAAAGAAATTAGTTTGGACTAGAAATGAGACATTTTGACAAGAAATATGACAAATATTCTTGGAAAGATTTTGAGTCTTTGCAGTGTAGTTGTTACATTATTGGCCTAGTATTCAAAAAAAACATTTGAAAATGTAATAACTGGTACTGACACTGTAATAATATATGTGTCACTTTATTTCTTTTTTATTTTCAGGGTAGAAGATGTCAATGTGTTACAACCAGTTTGTTGAAAGCCTACTATACTGTTCTTACTGTACTTCCTCTGTTTGCAAACATATGAAACAGCCAAATTACATTTATGAAGCATGGTCAGAGTTATAGATGAGACACCGACACACAACACACTGTGACATCCTCTACCCTGAAAATAAAACAATACATATATTATTACATTATCTGCTCTAGTTATCACAATGTGAAAGGTTTTTTCTTAATACTAGGCCAATAATGTAGTAATTAACTACATTATTGTCCAAAAAAAAGTTATTACATTATCGGCTCAAACATTTTATTACATTATTGGCTTTATTACATTTAAAATGGCCATTTAAATTATTACGTTATTGGCCGTTATAACATTCTTGGTTGCTACAAGCTGAAAAAATCTTCATGTATCACTTTTTTTTATTTTATAGAAACAGTGTTGAAGCATCAGTCTCATTGTTTCGGGCTTCAGCAGCAGCTTAACAGCCACATAACTGTTTACACTCATACATATTCCTGTGCTTGACTTCCACCCCTTCCTCAATCTTGCAGGAACGAGGGTGTTTTTGTATAAAGACAGAGGAGGAGACAGTATTTATGGGCTGCTGGAGGAGGCCCCCGGGGGCCCCACCACCTCATATTTCATCTTAATGTGTCTTCACTCACCGCTACGGCCAGGAAAACTTCAGCAGGAGGAGGAGGAGGAGGAGGAGGAAGAGCAGAAGCGGGCCAAGCAGGTGACTGTGTGTTCACCTTGGCCTTATCTGGGGGCCGCTCCATATCTCCACAGATTAAACTGCCTGAATTAGACGGCGCTCTCTCTGCCGACGTGGTGAGACGTCCCAACGGAGGAACCATGGGTTTTCTGTGCTGGAGTGGGGAGCGGTGTTGCCGTGGCAGCGGCGGTGGCAGTGGGTGGGTGGGCCCCACTCTGCTGCTCTGCATCTACGGTTTCTGCTCCATGATGAGGCCCGTGGAGCCGTTCCTGACCGAGTTCCTCACCGGGACCTGGAAGAACCTGACCACGGAGCAGGTGAGGCACCGATCTGCATGGGAAATGAGATAAAGGAGAGAGGAGCTTTAAAGGGATAGTTCAACATTTTGGCAAATTGGCCCATTGCCATAATCCCTATAGTCATAGCAATAAGTTCGTTACCTTTAATTGTCGGTGCAAGCTATTTTTAGAACGGCGGAGCAGAGGCACGAGCTGCTCAGAGCTACGCTACAGAGGCTCATGGGCTTTCTTGGTTTCCCTCATCAAACTCATCAAATACACAATCCAACAACTCTAAAACGCTCTGGTGGACAAGTTGTGACCTGCACATTCACCACACTATGAGATAATAACACAAGGTTACCACACAGAGTTGTTTTAGAGGGAAATACAGAGACTGCTTGCTGAAAAACTGCTCCCGACGGGAACACGCATAAGCGGTTTTGCATGAATTTGCCTACTGCTATGACTATAGGGATTATGGCAATGGGCCAATTTGCCAAAATGTTGAACTATCCCTTTAAAGTCTGTTGTTTATGTGAAGTTTTGTTGTGATCGTTGTGGAAATCATTGATTATTCAGCAGGTTTTCTTTAGAAAAAGCAGTAGAACATGTGGGGTGTTTTTATGCAATTTAATTTTTTGCGATGAAATTGCGGGAAGTCCTCACCATTGTACTCACACTTTGCTCTCACTAGTTTAGTTTATAGCATATATACAGTATACAATGAAAATTGTATTGTTTGCCAGTCTCCTGTAGCAGCAAAACTAATATCTTCTTAGTAGACTACATCAGAAAGTACAGGGAACATTACGTAAGTTCCCATCTTGTTTTATTTCAAAACTTAAAGGAGCATTATCGCAAATACAGCAGTAATAGCATAAAATAAGCTGAAATATGCAAAAGATGGGTCGGGGGGAGCCATAACTAAATTTACAAAAAAAATCGCCAACAGTATAGTGTCCGTGGGGCAAATGCAGCAATTGTCTTTGTTATGATCCAAGCCGGCCCGGCGCTTGCTGCATTAAAATGCACTCGGAACTCGCAAATCCGACCTCCGAACCGGACAAATATGCAACAGTAAGTAATGTAGCAGTGTGTTAGGCTGCTCACAGTCACTGAATCGCTGGTAGAACACTTTGTCTCCACGTCCCGTGTCTTTCTTCAGCTGTCCTCTCAGCGTTATTAAGGAGGAGGACGTTTCAGTTGTTGTTGTCGTTGTTGTGGTTGTGCGCGACGTAGAGCTGCCGCTTCCACTAGCGAGTTTTCTTTTTCCCGCGATTGCACGTTCATTCAGCCTGGTGAGGAGAAGGAGGGGGGGGGGGGACTTAACGAGGCTGCTCTCTCTCTCTGACAGCTGCCCACTTGTTTATATCTGATAAGCTCCGCTTGGCTCCATCTAGTGGCCGAATTTTGCGATAATACTCCTTTAACAATATTAATAATAACCACAGCTTTGATTTATATAACGTTTTACAGAAACCATTATTCATCATACCACATTCACATTCTGGTGTCATTTATATTTTCGCGCGAGGCGATGGCTTTTTACGTCACTTCCCAAGACTGAGTGAAGTAAATATGCAACATTTTTCAACTTTCTGCAACTATCAATGTGACTTTATTGCAACAAAACAGCAGGGATTATGAAATCATTCTGGCCCAATTTTGTGCATTTTGCACAGAAATAATTGATTTGCAAACTTTAGCTGATTGAGCTGAATTACATTTTCCTGGAGGGACTGTACAGTAAATGGCATGTACTGTAACTGAATTGTGTTTGGTTTCCGGGACCATTATAGCTTAAATGTGTTTTCATATTTCTAATGAGATTTTAATGGTTACACGCAGGTAAATATAAAATATTTATATGTCAATATAATTAGGCAACATGCCATTTTAAATGAATCTTTAATTAAAGTATCTGTTCATCATGTGCAGCATATAGAGACAGTGAAGCCTCCTGAGCCCGGAGCCTCTTCCAGCTTTTTGTTTCTGTCCTTTCTTTGACCTGTGAGGGAAAGAAAAGCTGAAGTGAGATCTGAAAAGAACACGTCTGAATCCCCTGTAGTGGCTCCAGCGCTCATTACACCTGACAATATGAGCAGAGCAGACCATAATGTATATACTTTGCGATTCTACTGTAGCTTCATGCTCGGCTGGGCTGATGGTGACTGGAGCTAAAAAAAAAAACACACGCTGCACACAGTTTGTGAGTCTGTCTTCTGTCAACACTTCCAGTCGTCGTTTTAAACTCTTATCACGGCGGGAGTCGGCTCAACATGGAGCCGTCGAGGCGTCGAGCTCAAACACAAATGACATGTTGTTTAGATTTGGAAGGTGTTTACAGCCGCTCCGGTGGGAGGCTGTGTGACCTGCAACTCCTCACTTTCCTCTGTGTGCAGCTGCTGCAGAGGCGCCGAGCTGAAGAAGAGGAAGGAAAACCAGCTTTTAAATTGTGAATCCTGGTTCCAGAAAGTATTTTAGATATCTCTTCTGGTTCATTGCCACATTTTAAAATTCAAGCTGCATGGTCGGAGTGTTTACACTGGGAAAAACATCATTAATTCTTACATAATGCTGAAATATTTTTCCATTTCTTGAACGCTGCTTGAATGTGTCGAAAACAATGCATTGATTTTTTTAGTGGAATTAGGGACATGACTCTTACAGGACAATAAAATCCAAAACAAACAGATTAAAAAATAAAAAATAAAACAGCTTCTCTTCTCTGAAGCCTTAAGCAGAATCCCTTCTTTGGCAAACATGAATGCACAAGTCAAATTTAACAACGATCTGACACTGTTGGTGTTGTTTATGAAGTTTTTGCAGAACAAGCTGGATTTGTCACGTTGTATTCATGCGTTCCTGCACTATATATTTAAAGGTACATTGTGTAGGAATTACTCCCATCTAGCGTTGCGGTTGTATATCACAAGCAACTCAATCGTATTTTTCATGCTGCATTCACGTGAAATTGGGCAGACGGCAGACGGACGACAGCCGCTGCACGTAACGGCATAAACAAGCCTCTATGTTGTCATGGCGATGTCATATTGTTTTACCTGACCCACGTTTTACCGGCTTTCTCTGGACTTCTGTGACTAAAATGACATCTGGTTTTTTTTAGCGACGGCCGTCTGCCCGACTGCAGGTGAATGCAGCATCAGTGTAACGCTCCATTCCTCCTCACTGCGTTACCGTGATATGAACGGCAAATTCAGAGCTTACCGAAACACTTCAGTTTGTTGATGGGGGGGATTACTGTTTAAAGAAAAACAGACTTTTGAACAAAATAATCGATTTTCCTGAATAGATAACAGGAGAAGTTACACAATGTCCCTTTAAGTTAAGGACAAAACCACACACAACCAGAGAAGGAGACCAAAAACAGTGTCGTGTTGCATTCAGAGTTTGGCTCCACAGTGTCACGGCTCAGCGGTGGCATTAAGATGAAACTAGATGGGGTCCTTCACACCTCAGCAATGACAATCACTTTGTGATGCACGAGGCACGATGGAGGATGCTTTGTTCACACAAATTACAGCAGCTACACTCAAGGTGCACTCATTTGATGCTCAACCATGTATGATGCAAATTACCTTTTCTACTTGTGGTCCTGAATGGCTTCTTAGATAGTTTTTTTTTTTTATGGAGTTGTACAAATTAACAAAGTTTGTGACCAAAGTGTGAACTCCTGACACGTTCTTCATCCTGTTACAACCGATATCAATGAAGAAAAGCGAGAGAGGCCTATATTACCAATATGATCATTTCAAATGATGGTGAAAAAAACAGCAAACCATGTCCACTTTTGGCAACAAGTGTCACCACAGTTAACAAACCTGAGATCTTCAAGATTTCTATTTTAAGATTGACTTTTAATTAATAACGTGGTTTTAGCTAGCTGGGCTAATGCTAGACCACATCTCAATCTCATTTGCGATTGGGTATGGGTCTGGGAAAGGTGTTTTCCTCTAAACGTAATTGGGCAGACGTCAAACCGATAAGATGACGTCTGCAGAGCAATGGAAAATGTGTATGTGGTTGTTGTAGTTTTGCAGGAGCAATGGCGCCTAAAGACTTGCAGTCAGTCGACCAACTTTACATTAGCTGCCGTTCTCAGGCCACAGGTTTTGAATTCATGACTACCAGTAGGAAATCGAACGTCAAACCCCAAAGTTACCAAGAATTGAGTGTGGTTTCAAAATGGTTTAATCCAGATAAAGCACTGTGGAACAAATGTGTATGGGGAAAATGGCAAAAAGTACAAAAAGTATTAGCTACTAAGTCCAAAAGGTAACAAAAACACACTAATGTTACAACTCTACGTCAAAAAGGTAAAACCAAAATCTAGTCTAAATATCAGAACAATACATTAAAAAAGCTAAAAAGACTGATACAACCAGATCCATGAAACCAAAGTCCGAAGTCCAAAACCCAAAGATGATCAAAGAAACAAGGTTTACACTTTGAAACCATTGGACAATAGAAACAGTTGTGTGAAAAACAAGACAAGAAAAATGTTGTGATTGGTTCCCCAGTTTTCAGGGAGTTGGAAGTCGGCCTCAGCGACTTCTTCTCCAGACCAACGTCATTATGAACAACTCCACAACAACACTAATAATAAAAGCCTCTGACTGTGTGGGGGTGTAATTAGTGAATATAAACACAGAGAATAGATGTAATCAACGGAACAAATGTTTATCCTAATGAGGGGTTTGGGTTCCTGTTAGACACTGTAACTTATATATATTATATATAAATATTAAGACAGGAAATAAAATACATGCAACAAATACTTCAGATAACTGCTGTCATACATAAACATGACTCTGAAGGAGGCTGCAGATGTAGAACGGCTGCTGCCATAAAAACCCATCGTGGAATATTATTTCAGTCGAGCGCAAACAACAACTTAATGACAGTTTAAGAACCATATTTGATTAAAGGGAAAATATTATGGAAATATCACTTATTGAAGGCTCTTTAACATATAATGTGAGAATTGACAAAAAAAATCTGTAATTTGCAGACTTCCTGGGTTGAAATCCATGTGGTTTTACAAGCTGTTCCCTTGGTTGACAATGATGTCATTAGTTTTTGAATTGGCGGGGTGAGCAGCGGTTCATTTGCATTTAAAGGGACAGGCACTGAAATCAGCCGTTCTGAACAGGGTTGTTTCCAGCAGATGAAAAGAGCTGTGATGTTTGATCCTTGGAGTATTTTGACCAAAGCATGTCACAGACATGTCTTTAAGACACCTGGGAACTATTCAATTTGTAGAAAAGGGACAGAACATGTCTTCTTTAAAGGGATAGTTCAACATTTTGGCAAATCGGCCCATTGCCATAATCCCTATAGTCATAGCAGTAGGTTTGTTACCTTTAATTGTCGGTGCAAGCTATTTTTAGAACGGCGGAGCAGAGCCGTGGGCTGCTCAGAGCTACGCTACGGAGGCTCATGGGATTTCTTGGTTTCCCTCATCAAACTCATCAAATACACAATCCAACAACTCCACAACGCTCTGGTGGACAAGTTGTGACCTGCACATTCACCACGCTATGAGATAATAACACAACGTTACCACACAGAGTTGTTTTAGAGGGAAATTCATGCAAAACCGCTGATGCACGTTGCCTTCAGGGACAATTTTTCAACAATCAGTCTCTGTATTTACCTCTAAAACAACTCTGTCTGGTAACGTTGTGTTATTATCTCATAGCGTGGTGAATGTGCAGGTCACAACTTGTCCACCAGCGCGATTTGGAGTTGTTGGATTGTGTATTTGATGAGTTTGATGAGGGAAACCAAGAAATCCCATGAGCCTCCGTAGCGTAGCTCTGAGCAGCTCACGGCTCTGCTCCGCCGTTCTAAAAATAGCTTGCACCGACAATTAAAGGTAACGAACCTACTGCTATGACTATAGCGATTATGGCAATGACCATGTGTCTCCTCCGTCCTCCTCCAGGTGAGCAGACAGGTGTTCCCCGTGTGGACCTACTCCAGCCTCGTCCTCCTCGTCCCCGTCCTCTTGGTGACGGACGTCCTCAGGTACAAGCCCGTCATCGTCCTCCAGGGCGTCTCCTACTTCGCCTCCTTCCTCCTGCTGCTGGTTGCCCCCGGCGTCGGCTCGGCCCAGCTGGCCCTCTTCATCTACAGCGTCGCCACGGCAGCGGACGTGGCGTACTTCTCCTACATCTACATGGTGGTCCAGGCCAGACACTATCAGAGGGCCACCAGCTACGTGCGGGCGGCCATCTTGCTGGGTTACTCCGTGGGGGCACTGCTGGGTCAGCTGCTCCTCTCCCTGGGGGGGGCGTCCTTGTACAGCTTAGCGTTTGTGACTCTCGTCTCCGTTGCCGTGGCGCTGATAACCTCCTTCTTCCTGCCCATGCCCAAGACCTCTTTATTTGTCAACGGAGCCGTTTCTGTTTCTGCACGACAGAGCGAGGACGCCCGGGACTCGCAGGAATGTGAGGACCCGTACACATTCAGGTAACTCAGTAGCCTACCTGAGGAGGAAAGACTATGCACATTATGTAATTTAAAGGGGCAACGAGGAGTTTCTATTAGGTTATAAAAAAGTCTCACGTTAATGTGGATGAATCTACGTTACCACTTGTTAATTGGCCCATTTTCGATAAATATATCGTTTTGTCTCTATCGTTATTTTGTTATTATTAGTGGTGGTGGAAATGCTGGGCGAGCCGACCAGCGTTTCTTTACTTTTACTTACCTATGACGGTATGTGATCGTCTTTGAACCTCTGACTTTAATTCTTGATGAATGAAAACATGAGTCTGTCTTGCGCCGGTCAAAGAATTTCACGGTGCAGAGGCTCATAAATGTAGTGTGAAAACACTTCGCTTTTCCAAAACTCCTCGTTGTCCCTTTAATTGGTGCATGACACTTAAATAAATATAAATTCATTCATTCATTCATTCATTCAGGTCGGCTGCAAGGCATGCTGGGAGGTTGATGGGGAGGCTCTTACGGGACTGGAAGGCGTGTTATTCCTCCGTGGCGTTGCTCTTCTTCTGCATGTGGGCGGCTGCCGGCCGCTGCGGCTTCTACCAGGTGACGGGCTACGTGCAGCTGCTCTGGGTTCACGTCCAGCCGCACAACGTCACGTCCTACAACGGGGGCGTGGACGCCATCAGCACGCTAACAGGTGACTGTGTTCATTTCATTAAAGGAATAGTTCACCAAAAATGAAATTTAGTCATTGTTGACTCACCCTCATGCTGATGAATACTAATAGTTTTTTATTCCTCAAAGTGCATCTGGAGACCCGGGGCTCTACTTTCGTGAACTAGGTGCAGGCGGAGCGGATCAGGCCTGCGCCTCGCCTTCGCTTCGCCAACGGGGAGTGGTCAGGAGTAGATTGCAATTTTCCTTCGAGACGCAGCGGAGCGCATCCCGCCTACTTCCCTCCCACCGGCGCAAATGGCATAGAGGGAGGAGAGAAGGCGTGGAGTGGGTTTGACACAGCCGAGTCAGATCTTCACCAATCAAATGAGCTCCTCTCCTCGCCTTTAAATCCGCCGCGCGCGCAAGGCGGACGTTTGATTTCACCGTGGAAGAGAAGATTTGAATCAGCACCTACAGATTGCAGCATAGACATTCAGAACATCTATATCGATTGTCCCGTCACACTGATGACACATCAAAGGCTGCACAGATGAAAGATGAGGATGGATTACTGCTGTGTTGACACTACACGATTATCTGCTATATTTATGTATTTACTTATTGATTTATTGAGCCGCATCGTAACGCGACCATAACAAATAAAACTGAAAACAAATAAACTATCATCTCTCACAGCAAACCACAATCAGCCTCGGCATCATAGTGAGCAGATATTCACATATCCATCTCAGGTAAATTCTAAAGAAAAAAGAAAAAGAGAGACGCTCCGTGATCTCCGTTACGCACAGCTGTTTGTTTATATTGTGATCTGTGCACACGTGTTTAAATATAGGTTACTAAATATGAGTGTCTTTATTAATGGAAAAGGGGTGTGTGTGTTTTGTTTTTTGTTTTTTTTTACTGGGCAACAGCTCTCAATCTGTCAGAGCAAGTGAGACGGGAGGAAACTGATGTTCTGGTCCGGTCCAAGCTGGCAGTGTCCGGTCGCGCGAACAGACCTCACGGGCTGATGGTGCAAAAGTAGTCTGGGAGGGAGGAGGGAGGAGGAGGGAGCAGTTCTATCTATCTATCTATCTATCTATCTATCCTATATTTAAACACGTGTGCACAGATCACAGCATAAACAAACAGCTGTGCGTAACGGAGGCATTTCAGTTTTATTTGTTATGGTCGCGTGACTATGCGGCGCTGGCCCCTAATAAATCAATAAGTAAATAAATAAATAAATAGCTGATAATCTGCAACGGCACAGTGTGTAGTGTCAACACCTGCTCTTGGGACATCCACGGCTGTCTCAGTCCCTCCGTGGTTTCATCTGTGTTAATTCAGTCAGGCTGAGTTTCCATTACGCAAGCCTTTGATCTGCCATCAGTGTGACGGGACAATCTATATAGATATAGGTGTATGTCCTGATTCAGATACAATAAATAGGGGTTATTGTGATTATTATTATTATTATTATTATTATTATTATTATTATTATTATTATTATTATTATTATTGTTAATTGCATTTAAATGTGCCTGGAACTGTGGAAATCTGCCTGTGAGGTCTTGGTGACGTGTCTGCACTGCGCGCTGGGCAGTCAAATTGCCACTGCGCTGGCTGCGCTTCGCCTTGCGCTGACATTAGACCAGGTTGGAGCTGGCGAGCTTTCGGCGCACTCTCCGCACAGTCTATCGGCAACAAATTGTCACTGCGCCACGGCGAATCTGTCGACACCTCCCCCTGCTGCGCGACCACTCCCATCTCAGCGCACAGCAGTCTGCCAATTTACCGAATCCGCTGCGCACCTTGTTGCACTGGACGAAAATACCACTTCGCCAGCTGCGTCAGGGCTCGCTTCGCTGCGCCACCCTGAGTTGCGCCAAGAAATTAGGGTTCTTTAATTACGGTTCATAGTCCAACGAGAACTTTATATGAGAGGAAGAGGGCCCGACACAAAAAATGTCCAGGCAAATTCAATACAGGACTGTTTAGCAGGGGTGGGAGAAAAAATCGATTCACATAAGTATCTCGATATTGTTTTTGATGATTTTTAAATCGATTTTTTTTTCAAAAATCGATTAAAAAAACTTTCTTTTTTAGAATTAAAACCTTTTTTTTTTTTATATTGTGCAATGTGCATTTGTTCGCCCTTTTTACATACAGAGAGTCCAGGTTTTGAAAAGGGTTTAAGTTCACTTTATAATGGAATATGTTAATTTATAGGCTCCATAATGTGCAGATAAATGTTGTAGCAGTTTACCTATATCTCATTTTGTCAGAAAGGTTTCTGTTTTTTCTATTATTTTTGCCTCTTGCAGTCCAGGCTTTTGAAAAGAGAGTAAACATATTGCAGCTGAATAAATTTTAAAAACTGACTTACATGTGATGTGTATCTTTTGGAGAAATACGGTTCCTGTAGACAATCATAATCATTCAACTGTTTCACTGGTGTTCAAAATGCAGACTAAAAATCGAGAAAATCAGCAATATCATAGAATCCCAATTTAAATCAAATCGGCATCCAAAAAATCGTAAAAGAATCGAATCGGGAGAAAAGCATATCGTCCCAGCCCTAGTGTTCAGGCTGTAAAAATGTCCTAAATGACGTTTCCAGTAAACTCTGGACTACCTCCCTTCAGGACACTTGGATTGCAGTGGACGAGCAGTGTGGAGGAATATTAAATAGTTTTTGTGTAGTTTTATGGACGTTTTTGTGTCGGGCCCTATTACTGTCATATAAAGTTTTGGTTGGACTATGAACCGACCTCCCGGGTCTCCAGATGCACTTTGAGGAATAAAAAACTACTCTGGAGTATTCATCAGCATGAGGGTGAGTCACTAATGACTGAATTTCATTTTTCGGTGAACTATTCCTTTAAATACTATTTCCTGTATCGTATCGGGATGGGATGGGTCTGGGCTCAGCGGTGACATATTTATGACGCAGATGTAACAAACAATTTGGCAAACAGTTAGACAACATCATTCATTCAGTCATCCAGACTCTTTTTTTTTCTGGCAAACTGATGATTATAATTCAAATATTCATTCTCTCCTGGTTTTGCTGAGCACAGCAGCGAGTTTGGGTCTGGAAACATTTGCTGAGTGCGGCTGAAACCAGTGAGAGTGAATAAACTACAGGAAAGTCGGAGGCCATAAATTCAAATAATGAGTTAGAAGTTGCTAAAAAGCTGTTTAGAGCCGAGAGGAACTGGAGAGTCTGGTGATATTTTATCATTTGTCATAGCTTCAAACTTTACATGTTGTCATTTGAGCCATAGAGAAGGTGTCATGATTTGAAATATAATCATGTATTGGAGGGAAATAGTGTTTAATACAGTCAAGTTTCAGTCGCCAATGTTATTTATTTTATTTATTTAGAAAGGACAATGTGCAGTGACATTAGTTATTGAGACAATAAAAAGATGGCTGCACCAGAATTAGCGGAGCCGCTAATTTCCATCTGCAGTCCTGAGTCCTGTCCTTAGTTATATACAATTTAAATTGTTTTTACTGCACACAATTACTGAATACCTATGTAATTTATTACCACATAGATTTATTTGTCACATATCAAAGCACAATTTTCATGAATTTTGCAATATTCAGTATCATTGCATAGCGGCTTAAATCCCACTGGTACTGTAGATTGTGAAATGTTTGATAAGAGGTTTATAGATCTTCTGGATAAAAAGAACATCTGGAGACAGATCAACTTTCCAGCAGCTTTTACTTCACTTCACAACATCAACTTCCCTTCACCTGACTAGGGCTGATCGATTAATCTTATTTTCATCATTATATCAATATCAACATGCACGACAAACACATTGCAAAAGGTTTCCTGATATGAGATGAGTACGTGTTTTTCTATTTACAGTATTTGCTTATTTATCACAAGTCATATTGTCATCACAGTATTGAACAGTGTCGTCGCACATCGGACATTTTGCTGATATGCTGCACAGGCCTGGAGGACATATTAAAACAAATACACTGGCTGATTCCAGATGTTTCTCTTATAGTAACTCTTGTCTAAACATTTCAACTGTACAAACATGAAAATATAATTTATAAACATAATTAATTAGATATAGGAACGTTCACCTGCATGAACACTGTACACATTTCTGGTCAAATAGACCTCAATCAAAACATAAACTCTTCAATCAGCCCCATTTTTCTGCTCACATCAACCCAACAACACCCCCTTCTCCGTCCTCCACATTTCACACCTGTGACAGTTTGATGCTGCACTATCAGACAATTCAAATCCTTAAAAACCTCTGATTAATTCTGCTGTGTATCCGGCTTAAAGAGAATTGGTTCAGGTTCTTGTAAAAAAAAAAACGAGTCCAAACATTTTCATTACGGCTTATGGCTGTTACACACGTTCTGCCACAAAAAAACTAATTGAATAAATAAACAGAGAGAAAACACAATCCCTTTATACTATCAGTATTTCCCAACCCCTAAAGCATGGCAGACAATGGGAGCAGCATTAATTAGACTATTTAATTGCCTTGCTCTCATCCCCAGATGGGTATGGCAGCAGCTGCCGTCATCCGGCCAGCGCACTTTATTGATTATAGTACTGATACATTCCTGTATTCCCCAGAAACCAAAGGCAATTACTCTGTGTAAACCACATCCAGCTGTATGCCTTTCACTTGTAAATGCTTGTGCCCAACATGCAGTCAAGCTGTACAGCCCATGTCTGATATTTCCCCAAAGATCCCTGTTGTATTTTTTCCCCGTATTCCACACTTAGCAAACATCCCTGAGGAAACAAACCTGGTGAGAACCGATAGGGGAGAAAATATGAATATGGATTACCAACGTGATAAAATATGGAGGAAAAGCACAACATCATTTACTATTTTCATATTCGGCATATTAATAACTGAATGTCCCCGAGCTTGAAAACAGCATTTTTCTTTTTTCTTTCTTTTTTTCCCCCTTTTTTTTTAGAAGCTCGTTAGTTTTAAAATAAAACCAAACACGTCTGCAGAACAAACTGCTTCATTGTGTTGTACAGTTTGATTTCCAAGGAGAAAATACTCACAGGGCACCTCGACCCATTTATTTATCTGCGGTCTGAAGTGCGTAATTACAAATGATTTACACATCAAACATTTATCTGAGTCTCTCCTGGGTAATGTAGTCCTGACCAGCGCTGCAGTCAGTACATTATAGCTCTCCCGGGTCAGGGATGTCCACTGTTTTTCCATTTAATTTGGCATGAAAGTGCATGGTGAATATATTTCCATTTAGATTCAGACAACTTAAAGTGCAGCACTTTGAAATAGTTCCTCCTCTTTCAACTCAACACACTTGCAGATTCAGGTTTGGTCCAGTATTGCAACAGTATGTCTGGACAAAACTGGACAAATCCATGTCCAGTAGCTCTGCAGGAAGTTAGGAAGTTAGGAAGTTAAAACGTAAGTGTGTGTTTGTCCATTAACTGTCCTACTGATCGGATCGGACAATTTTTTGTTTTTTAAATCACACGAAATGTCCGATCAGTGACATCATAAACATGAGCTGTCGTCTAACGTAACGTTCCAGTATATTGAATGAAACACGTCGGCAGTGTGAAACTTCTTCAGAGTGAATGAAACAGATAAAACACAAACCGTCTGCAGTCTGTGCCTCGTGGGGAAACTTCTGAACAAAAGTTTTTCAACACAACAAATGTAATCAGACACCTGGATAAGGAAGATAAGGAGGAGTATGATGAGTTCCAGAAACAGAGAGCGGAATAAGAAAAACACAAAACACTGAAACAGATGCTAAAGCAAAACACTTTTAGATGTATAGCCGTGATAGTGACAAGGTAAAAAGATATTATAAGGAAGCTCGTGGAATTTATGGTGCTGGTCGACCTGCCATTTAATATTGTGGAGATTTCCGCATTTCAACAACTTTGCTTGCGTACTTTGATCCGCTCTACCTCCTCCTCCACATACTGTGGTGATGACACTCTTAATATAGATAGTAAATAAACAAGTTATTTAAATAGACACATTGCTCCGTTATTATTTAAACTCACTAATCGGTGATCGGCCCCAATAAAGTAAAGCCTTACCATAACTCGGTGTTGTAGTTTCCTAACCCGGTTTAACACAGTGAAGTCTGTCTCTCTAACCTTAACCACACACTGTTACTATGTAAAGATAATATAGAAAGTAAGAATGTATGAAAACTTAGCAAAACTACAACTCAATCACATTTCTTCCACTTTAAAAACGCTGCAAAACTCAGATCTATAATATCACATTCATTATGCCCTATTTGCACAGGATTAGTATTATCTGCTGTGAATTTGCACGGAATAAGAAGTCTGTATTTTACTTGAATTTACTGACATTAAGGCGCGGATGTGGTAGTTGTCATGGCAAAATGTCAAAGCAGCACGTGACTTCGGCACAGTTAAGTGTGCAGTTGTCGGGATAACGGGCCGTCAAGGCGTTTGTACTGAGCCTGTTGAAAGATAGAAAAATGTTCCTTACTGAAATTTCGCTCATTTTATCTGAGCTTGCTGTTTCTTCCATTGGGTCTCCAGTACCGAGACCAGACTCCTGTACTGGCACCTAAAGTGGTCTCAAAATTGCCACTCATCATAATTTCCATCGCAGCCTCCATGTTTCAACTCGGAAAGAAGTAGAAAAAGGAACACTATAAAAACAACAAATACCCCCCAACTGAGATGCATATTGGCATGGGACTAGTATTATCACCGGTGTGTTTGGTGAAATATGGAAGGTAATTTGCGGTGGAATTTTTACTTTACAAATTACAGACATGGCATCACAGATATCTTCCTTATTACAAATTACCAGAGGTCCCCATGCTAAAACCGTGCAAATAAGGCTTTAGACATTATAATTCATGTCTTTGTTTCTTCGTAGTTCCCTTTTGACCTGTCTCAACAAAGACTGGCTCCAGTTAGTCCAGAAGACTTTAGACCAGATCCAGTAAATACAGTCACATGACTCCCTGCCCTGGTTTCCTGTTGGCTTCAGGTTTCAGTACAAGGACACTGCAAAAACTCAAAATCTTTCCAAGAATATTTGTCTTATTTCTTGTCAAAATGTCTAATTTCTAGTCAAAACTAACCTCTTTCCACTTAAAATAAGACTCATCACCTAAAACTTAACTTGTTTTTAGATAATTTCATTTGTTTCAAACTAATTTTCACTTGAAATAAGTAGAAAAATCTGCCAGTGAAAGCAAGTTTTTGTGCTTGTAATAAGAAAGAAAAACTTGCTCCACTATCAGATTTTTCTACTTATTCCAATTGAAAATATGCTTGAAAGAAGTAAAAAGTGTCTAAAAACAAGTTACTTTTTAATATGATGAGTCTTATTTTAAGTATAATGAGATTTGTTTTGACTGGAAATGACATTTTGACTAGAAATAAGACAAATATTATTGGTAAGAGTTTGAGTTGTTGCAGTGGATCATGTTATTTCTTGTAGAGCTGTCAGTGGTCAGGTTCCTGTGTATTTGTCTGAATGATTTATGCTCACACTAGTAGGTCACTGAGGTCGACCAACCAGAGCCTACTGTACTGCTTGTAGTTTTTGTTGTTGTATTTTGTGTTATTGTGTTTTACCTTCACAAACTTGAACCTCTATGAGATCAAATGTACTCACCCACTCACATTGGACACTGAAGTTTTTCAAAATTGTCCAAAAATCAACCAACTATTGACTGAAGACAAGTCTTGTAAGGTCGTGGTCCACAAAGTCAGAAGTGTTTTAACTCAGGTTGAAGGACGTTGTCTCTCGTCTCATCTTATCCGGAGCTGCGTTTGAAGCCGACGTTTGTTTTTTGTTTTTTTTAAATCCTCTGTAAAGTCGTATCTCTGTCAGATGCAACATGAATTAAACGTTATAATCCAGTTATCCAATTAAACAGAGACTTCACTTCACCATCAGAGCCATGCAGCCAGCGGTGTTTAACATGGACGGACCGTGGATCTCGGCGGCGTTATTGATCCCTCTCTATGAAGTTGTACAGCCGCCTCCTGCTGACCTCGCTAAGCCTCCAATTGACACCACGGTGGAAACCGGTCTAATTATTCAGCCTTCGTTTGACCCCCCTCCTCTGCTAATCAGAGCCGGGGGACTGATTAAGTACATCTTAAACACACGCAGGGCGGCCCGGGTGATGTTTATGCCGGACCGTTAGCGCTGATTGACCGTGAATGGATCAGGAATCAAAGGAAATGTACACATTTAAAAGAGTGAAGCAATTATCCCGAGCCTGAGCGTCTCCCGGGGGTTTAAAAGGCGATCCTTATTTACACTCGCCTCGCTGGATGTGTGACTCAGGTTTTTATTCAACCTTTAGCAATTACAACGACGTAAAATAAAAGAGATTTGACAAGGCAGAGAGGTAGTTATGGAGGATGTGATGAATAAATATGCAGCAGGGGAAGTTGAAGTGAAGTGAAGTGACAGGATAAGAGAGAAGAGAGGGCGAAAACGTCCCGGGATAATCAATGCATCAGTCCACCCACTGGGACAAAGGTCTGCAACGGCTTCATGTGGAGGAGAGAAGACACATCGAGACGTAACAGAGCTGCAGTCTGCTGCCACCCTGTGGCCGGACGGAGGAACAGCAACAACCTTCAAACTAATGAGAGATGAAAGTGAAAATGATCAGAGCTTCATGTGTCACTGATGAACATCTGTCAGGAGAGTGACCTTTGGAGAGACGAGACAGTGAAGGAGAGGAAGGAGAAGCTAGAATATATCAGCGTGATGGAGGAGGAGCAAAATGTCACAAATGAATTTCAGCGCCGTCTATATACAGTTCTAGTTGTGTTGTGTCGGATGCAAAGAGAAACGCAGATGTTTGTGTCAGTAAACGTCACATTTTTTTTTACAGATTGTGACGGTTCGGTGCTCAGAGAGAAGCTGCAGAGGAGCCGAAGCAGTTTGACTGATGTGTTGTTGAGTGTGTGGGATTCTTCCTCTGTTGTCAGCTGGTTGATGTGTTATTGGTGTGTTAGTGCATCGTACCATCACTCTGCTTTGTGAAACATGTGGACAAGTTCAACGTGAGGGTTTGAAAAGTGGTGGTTTGGATCTTCTGGGTCAAATTGGACAATATTATCTAGATGTATGGGAGGGAAATTATGATAATATACAATAATATGTTTTAGTATACAGTTGGTCAGTGTTTTTCAACCTTGGGGTCGGGACCCCACATGGGGTCGCCTGGAATTCAAATGGGGGTCGCCTGAAATGTCTGGTAATTGATAAAAAAAAATTATCAATAATAATTATTATTCTTTTTAAAATTACGATTAAAAACACCACACACAATCTTAAAGCTATCAGTAAGCGATCCGGTGGTTTTGGCTAACTTCCTGTCAGCCGATGGAGTTAGCAGTCCCCGCCCTCGTCCCTACGTCACCACATTCACGCGCATCCCTTGGCTGCACACACAGAGAGGACCGCCCCTTTATGCCGTTCTCTCTCTTCATTGGATAAAGGTTGTAGGATACAAGGAAAGTTTTCTCCTCGGCTCAGAGCAGAGCAGAGTGACTGACAGACCCGTGTTTCAGACCAAACACTCTATAGAAGTGATTGCTGTCGGAAGATACAACTATTTAAGACTCATATATTAACACAAACATTCTGCTTACTTCTGCTTTAAACAACTGTATTCTATACTTTCACTTTCTTGAATATAAAGAGTTTAAATAAAATGCAGCTTATAAAAATATCTGAGGTGGCACATTTGATTGACAGCTCGCTAGAAATTTGTGAAGTCAGAATGGGGTCACGAGCCAAAAAAAGTTGAGAACCACTGCAGTAGGTTTTATTAAACACAATTTGTGTCAGATATCAAAGCACAATGTACAGAAAGAGAAGTCGAGAAGTAAGAATTATATTTAATATCACTGCATAGCGGCACAAACCTAATTGGTGCAACTTGTGAGGGTTTGATCTGTGCTGGTCTGGATCCTCTGGATAGAAGGAACATCTGGATGGAGACAGATCAGTTTTCCAGCAGCTTTCACTTCACTTTGCAACATCAACTTCCCAGCTGATTCCAGATGTTTCTCCACTCATACTATAAGTATGTGGACAATGAAGGTACAAATGAAAATATGATGCATAAACAAACATATAACATAACATAACATAACATGATATAATATAATATAACATAGCATGACATAATATGATATAACATAATATAATATAGCATGATATAATATGATATAATATAACATGACATAACATAACATAATATAATTGTTAATTGTTATTTCAGGTAAATTAACCTAAATCTTAATCTAAACTTTAGAGCAGCGACATCTTATATCATAAACATCTGGTGCCACATCTGGCCACAGCAGCTTTCTTCTTGCTTCTTCATGTTGGAGACTTGTGGTGGTCTGCCATGAACCCGGTCCTTCCTCGGTCCGACTGCGGCCCGGTTCCCTCCCACAGCTGCTGTTGGCAGGAGCAGGAATATTTTCTGTGTCCAGATGTTGAAGCGGCTGCAGCAGCAACAACTGGAGCAAGAAGAATAAACACTGCACTGCAAAAACTCAAAATCTTTCCAAGAATATTTGTCTTATTTCTTGTCAAAATGTCTAATTTCTAGTCAAAACTAATCTCTTTTCACTTAAACTAAGACTCATCACCTAAAGATTAACTTGTTTTGAGATCATTTCCACTTGTTTCAAACAAATTTTCACTTGAAATAAGTAGAAAAATCTGCCAATTTTTTGTGCTTGTAATAAGAAAGAATAAGATGCTCCACTATCAGATTTTTCTGCTTATTTCAAGTGAAAATCTGCTTGAAATAAGTAAAAAGTGTCTAAAAACAACCTGCTTTATATGTGATGAGTCTTATTTTAAGTAGAATGAGATTTGTTTTGATTAGAAATGACATTTTTGACTTGAAATGAGACGATTTTGAGTTTTTGCAGTGTGGATTGTTGTTGTGTTTTCCGTTGCAGGAGCTGCAGCCACAGTCGCCGTGGGCCACGTGTCCCTGGAGTGGTCCGTGTGGGGGGAGCTGGTCCTCGGGGGCTTCACTCTCCTCATCGCCGCCTCTCTATTCCTGATGGATGTGACCGACAGCATCTGGATCAGCTACGCGTGCTACAGCCTCTTCAAAACGCTCTACATGCCGCTCAGCACCATCTGCACGTAAGAGGAGGTTACACTCACCGCCGGGGGTTTGGTGGTGGTGTGGTAAAGAAATCCAGATGTTCCTTCCTCTTGAGCCACTCAGGGCTGCTGAGGGTCTTGGATGAAGCTCAAACAAATGTGGACTGTAATTAATGTTGCTGAATCAAAGTTGATCAGCTTTATTGTTGCTCTGCCTTTGTATTTTGTAATTTTGCCTCCAGCTGGGTTTTTTTTTTCTTTCTTTTTTTTTGCAATACTCAGATCATGAAAAGATCGTCTCCCAGTGCAGGACATGAATCAGCTTCACCCACCTGCTAACAGTGAAAAGTCAAAGAGATCAGTCTGGTTGTGTTTTTTTAGCTTGTGTTGTTTTTCCTTTTTTTTCATTTTTTATTACGGCGACATCTGTTTGTCCTCTCTGGGCCGCAGAAGGTCACAGTCAACACTAATCCACTGAAATATCTGAAACAAAACTCTGTCAGGCCACATATCCCACTTCAAATGTTTGGAGTCATTTTTAGTGAAATGTCTCTGCTGGGTACAGTAAAGGGTTGGAACAGGAGAACTATGTAGGATTTTCACCTTAACTCTGCTACATGTTTACCTTAATTAACCAGCTCCAGAGTCCTATTGCTGGTTAAATCAATGCCTTGTAACTAGTTCCAGGGAGAATGGAGGCTCTCTGCCTTCCACCTAGCGTCTCTTGGCTGAAAACCAACCTTGTAAGATCAGAGCCAAATATTTGTTCTGAGACTGAAGAACATTACTTTCTTAGTCAATGTTCAAATTAGGGCCAATGGCGTGAATTTGTGTAAATATTTGTGTAAAAATTCTAGAAAAAAGTGGTAAGAATTATAAAACAAACAAAATAAGTAAAATATTTTCTCAAAAAAGTGGTACAATCAAAAAGTTTTTTTTTTTTACATTTCTAAAAAAGGAAAAAAATTAAATTAATAAAAGTGGTAAGCAGTGGTGTTTTTTGACCTGCAGCATTAATGAGAGTAGCATGTTAGCTCGCTGATATTAGCATTTGGCTCTGGCTCATCTTGTTGTGATCGGACTCTGAGCTTCTTATCCTTTTTTTTTTTAAGAATATTTTTTGGGGCTTTTCAGGCCTTAAATGGGTAGGAACAGGAAATTGGGAGACAGAGAGAGGGGGAATGACATGCAGCAAAGGGCCACCGGTGGAATCGAGCCAGGGCCACTGCAGCGAGGCCTGCTCAACCCACTGAGCTGCACGACGCCCCCTTCTTCTCCTTTTGGTTTTCTGTATCTGATTGTCGTTTTTTTCTGTCGTCGCTCCTTCACTTGCACCACTTTAATGAATGAACTTGTGTCAGTTTTCAGATCGCCAAGGTGCTGAGCAGGAAGCGCTACGCCTTCGTGTTTGGCGTCAACTCTTTCGTGGGCACCGTCCTGCAGAGCGTCCTCACGGCCGTCGTCATCAACACAAAGTCTCTGCAGCTCACCATCACCTCGCAGGTAGGATGCTGCTGCTGCTGCTGCTGCTGCTGCTGCTGCTGCACAGTCACAGTGGATAGATTCACATTAACTTAGAGGCTAAAGAGCAGAAATGCATGAAGGGAAATTAATTAATGTATTCGTCACCCTGCACCTTTTCACGTCACCTTCACTTCTCCTTTCAGTTCTTCATCTACGCCTCCTACTTTGCTGTTATTGGCCTGCTGTTCACAGTCAGAGGCGTGTACACTGGGCTCCACATGAGGCAGCAGCAGCCGGCTGCAGGGAGCCAGGCAGAAAGAGCCACCGAGCTGCCACAGGAAGGATGAACATACAAACTTTTATGAAAGGGATAGTTCACTCAAAATTGAAATTTCACTCATTATCTACTCACCCTCATGTGGACTAAGGGCTGGGAGAAGTTTCAGAGTCCTCCGTGGCTTCTCTGAGTTACAGGGGGTCTCGGCATAGCAGTGCATGTCCATATAACGGTTGTAAATGGATACCAACTGTCTTCGTTAGTAAAAGACACAACAAAAAACATCCAAATACCTCCATGCTGCTCGTATTTAATGTCCGTCTTGTATTGAAGCCCCGAAATGCGAAATTGTCCCGAAAAAAAAGAGTCTATATTTCAAGCTTGTTTTGTATAGTGGAAGCTTCTCGAAGCTCCTCTTCCCGGTTCATCAAATTTGGGCGAACTGGGAAGAGGACAGACCCTGGTTCGTCCAAATCTGACGAACCGGGAAGAGGAGCTTCTGCTACAAACAAGCTTGAAAAATAGACTTTTTTTTTTTTTTTTTGGGACAATTTCGCATTTCGGAGCTTCAATACAAGACGGACATTACATACGAGCAGCATGGAGGTATTTGGATGTTTTCTGGTGTGTCTTTTTGTTACGAAGACAGTTGGTATCCATTTGCAACCGTTATATGGACATGCACTGCTACACTGAGACCCCCTGTAACTCAGAGAAGTCACAGATAACTCTGAAACTTCTCCCAGCCCTTAGTCCACATGAGGGTGAGTAGATAATGAGTGAACTTTCAATTTTTGGGTGAACTATCCCTTTAACTCCCTTGTCCCTGAATGATCAGATATAAACACCAGCAGCAGCAGGGAATAAAGTGTGTCGACAGTTTCTTTTTCCTACATGTCGATCAGGATATTCAGTCCATCACCTCAGAGACTGTGCTTCATTCATTTTTCAGTCTGTCATCATCAGCAGGTTTTAACTAATCGATGCTGCAGAGAGAGTGTGATCCCTGTGAGTCGCCACTAGATGTCACTACCTGCACAATGTAAAATAATAAGACAACCACAGGGTCGTTGGTTTCAATGGTTTATTTTGCACAAGAAGAATAAAGTAAGGTATGCTCAAATCACATAGATAGATAACATACTGTACAGGAAGAGAGCTTATAAAGCCTCCACCTATAGCAAAGTTTAGAAGATCATAAAAAATGTAAAGAAATGCACAAATCACAAAGAAAAATCTATTCATACAAACACTTAAAAATGTTCCTGTAGTAATTAAGACCATACGTACTGTACAGTAGGCTACAATTAGAAATAACATTAAGTGTCCTTTAACTTTTGGTAATTCAGAATACATTTTTAAAATATCTGGATTTACAGATGAGAAATTGTAAAAAAAAAAAAAGAAAAAAAAATACTAAAAAATGAGATATTTGATGTGGTTCAGTAACTTTTCGTAACAACTTCTCATTTTGCATGACAGTTGTATAATGGTTATGCAGCAACAACTGGGGAATCAGGTTAATCGAAAACCAGGTCACTGTTGTAACTCATTAACATAATCACACAGTAAATAGTGCAGAAAAAAGGAGATGTAATATTTATAGACTATTACTGAAATAATGTCTTTAATTAATGTAATAGGTTAAATAACTGTTGACAAATTAATTTATTCATTTCCACCTAATGAACTGTAGTTATAAATATGTCCAATCAACGATGGATGTCATGTTAGTTTTTGCTGGTTTATTGGTTTATTAATGAAGAAAAAAAAAACTAATTTGTCTCAAGAAATCATTTTTAATCTTGCACTATTAGGAGAAATGACAAAAAGTGAGGGTGATAGGCTGTCTTACAGTAAAGCAGCTCTGTTGTTGCCAGGTAACAGATGCACTTATTTTTGTCTGTGCTGCTGTTTGTGTTTCTGTCTTGGTTTATTATAAAAAAAAAAAAAAAGAAAAATCTTGCAGAAATGTTTATTTCCAGGAAGCACATGTAAAGAAACAGGACGACACCTGCAGCGCAACCGTCGTCGACCTTGTTAGAATCAGTCAAGTGTTGTGATTCTCAGCAGGTGTGAGTGTGTGTGTGTGTGTGTGTGTGTTCAACCCGATGCTCCATGTTTATGATCCTGCCTATTAACCATTAGTGTGGCTGTTCATTAACACCAGGCAGCAGTCAGTCAGTCAGTCAATACAGACGCAGACCAGCAGAGGTGGCGGTCAGATGATGTATGTGCAGTCACGTCTGACCTATAATTCATAATTATAACAGTAAGCTAATTAAGGCTCCATGATGGAGAACAGGGGCGGCTATTAGCTGAGATGAGCTGGCATATTGTATGCGTCAACTCGCACATGCTAATTGATGAGCTCTCGACGAGGACACACACATCCCTCGGCTTGGTCTGGTGTCTTTATTAAAAATCTTTATTAATTGTATAGTGAACTAGATATTTCTTTGCAGCTGATGAGAGATTAAAAACATCTAATTGCAATTTCCTCAGTGTAACCGCTGAAAATTAAAATATGAAGTTAGTGAATCTGCGTGTCAGTTTTAAGCTAACGGTGTTTTATTTCCTCCCTGATTGTCTGTTTGTTCAGGCGATGCCTTCATGTGTTTGTTGATGTGTATTTCTTTCTTTGTTGGCCTGTGCTCACCTGAGCAGGTAGTACAGGTTAGAGTTATGGTGCGTTCAATTTACACTGGAATTAGGAGCTCGGAACGTCACCTCTGAGTTACAAAACAAACATGGAAGTCGTAAAAATGGACCATTAAAAGAATAGTTCACCCAAAATATAAATTTCACTCATTATCTACTCACCCTCATGTGGACTAAGGGCTGGGAGAAGTTTCAGAGTCCTCCGTGGCTTCTCTGAGTTACAGGGGGTCTCGGCGTAGCAGTGCATGTCCTTAAAACGGTTGCAAATGGATACCAACTGTCTTCGTAACAAAAAGACACACCAAAAAACATCCAAATACCTCCATGCTGCTCGTATGTAATGTCCGTCTTGTATTGACTTATTTAATTTTTTTCGGAACAATTTTGCATTTCGGGGCTTCAATACAAGACGGACATTACATATTTCAATTTTGAGTGAACTATCCCTTTAATATAACAACATGAAAATTTTACTCATATTTCATACTTATTTAATGGTTTGCATTGAAATCAACATTTACAACATTAAAAAAAAACTGAAAAAACGTACAAACTTAGAACAAAAACATGTAACATGCACCAAAATACTCGGGCCATTAGCTGTTAGCTACTGCTAGCCATTGTTAGCAACACTATTTTGATAACAACACTACAGGCTGACTTTACACACACACACACACACACACACACACACACACACACACACACACACACACACACACACACACACACACACACACACACACACAATTAAGGAAAATGTCCATGGGAACAAAAATGAACAGTCTTATGTAGCCTATGTCTGACTTGTGACATCAGAGTAGCAGCCATCTTGGATTCTTGGGATTCATCTGAGAGATTAAAGATTAAAATTCAAACTCAGAGCTGGGAAATTCTGACATCTGACTACAACTTGAACGCACCATTAGAGCTGGTTGTAGACTAGTTGAAACATTCAGACAACTTGCAGAGGAGGACATCATCCACCTGTTTTCCTCACCTTTCGTCAATATTTGTTGTTCTTAACTGTTGCATTGATTGATTGCAGTATCATTAGTGGCTCCGCCCCCTTTTATTATATCAACATCAACACTGTTGGTGCTGCCTCTCTCTCTCTCTCTCTCTCTCTCTCTCCGTCTTTTCTTTTATCCAGTTCTGAGTCGTCTCATTTTTCCTGGACGCCCACTCTGTTGTTCCCTTTAAATGCCTTCCCTGTGCCAAACAATGTCTGTCTGCTGCCCATTATGGGATGTTGGATGTTGGCATGAGTGCAGAAACGCACAGTCACACATCCAAATGAAATCAAGGCGTGTGTTAAATGTGTTGTGACGCCTCGTGTCAGGCAGTAGAAAATCAAAATGATCCGGATGCAGATGGTTTTAAATCAGAGCATCGGCGTGCTGAGTTGGTTTGACTCGATACAAAACACCAAGACAAAAACACACATTTTTATATATATTTTTCTTTAACAACCTTTTGAAATCTCCTGTTATGGACGTAGTATTTTATAGACAAGCATTTCAGTGTTCTTTAGATACAGTTTTCATTGTTTATAAGCAGCTTATAAGCTCTAAAAGTCCAGTCAACTCCACATTTCACGTCTTAATGTCTCTGGTTTCTGTCTCTTTGACATTTAATAAGAAGAGAAACAGTCGGTGTTTAACTCCAGTTCTGGTAATAAACAGATCACGTGTTTCTAATCCCTGAACGTGACGCAGCGTCATTGAAACTCAGCCATCATTAACCGCATTATTCACACTGGTGCGTTTGTGTTTCTGTGAACTCAGCCTATTGGAGTAATGCATCTTCCTCTGGGCGATCGATACGTCCTATTGATTTTGAAGTGGAGTTCACTGAAATTAGCAAAAAAGATATTGGCCAGAGACCAAGGGAAAGAGGAGGGTGGGATAAAAAAGAGCAAGGAAAGAGCAGATGCTTCCTCGAGGTGCGTTTCAAGGAACTGATGCTTAGGTACTTATTCATGGGAATTCAGAGCGTGGCTCCTCTGAGTCAAGGTGTGCTCAGTTTATGACAGAGTACAGGTTCTGGACTGTAGGTAGGTAGGTGAGGATTATACTGTTGTCAGATAAAACACTGGAAACACCATCAGCTGTTCAGAGAGTAAACAGCAGCACCACACTGAGGTCATCACCTGCTGCTCTGCTCTTCACCTGTGACGGATTTATTGCAGAAGAAGCACAATAACTCTACACTGACTTTTATATCTTAACGCTTCAACGTCAACGCAGGAGTTCACACTGTTTAAACCCTGAATTATCTGCTGTCAGTTTCCTTTAATCTCAGTTGTTGGATGAATATATGACTAGGTGTGTTTCCATTACCCCTAGAAATTTCGCAAAACCTAAATATTGCAATAAAAAACAGGTAATGGAAACACCTTAATTTCGAAAAACCTCTCAAATATCGTCAAAACATTTTTACGCTCTCATGAGGTGGTTTTTCAGACGTGTCGATATAAACGTGTATTGCAAAAGTGCTATGGAAACACTTATTTCGCATTTACACGTCACCGGAGTTGTGTGTGTCCACAGCTGTGTTGGTTTATGTGACTGAAAGGGGACGAATGAACGACATGTTTTTTGGCATTGCATTGCTGACCTGGGCATTGTTTCTCAATAAATTAGAAAAAACCTTTCCTATAATTCCCCTTTTCCGTGCATGGTTGAAGGAGATTGGCTCGCATCCACACTCCACTCCCTCCTGCGCTGAAATGTCCCCTCTAGTCACATAAACCAACCCGGGTGTGTGGACACAACCACTGCATCAACTCGCCACCCGCATCTACTTAACCTCCGTCACTTTGCTTCGTTCTTTTGCCCTGATGAAAACCTCCAGGTCGAAACGTTGGCCATGTCTGTTTGATAACACAATAAATGGAAACGGGCATACATTCGCATTTGCTTTTCGCGCATTTTCACAAAATCCACTCTTCATTTCGATAAATTTGGATGGAAACCCAGTAACTGATGTAATCTCAGGATGAACTGTGCGATCATCAATGTTGGGCACGTTACTTATAAAAAGTAATTGGTTATAGTTACTTGTTATTGTCCCCAAAAATAAGTAACTAAATACCATGAAAAGTAACTATTGAGTGAGTTGAGAAAAACCTTTTTTTTTCTGACCAGTTGATGGACTGAAAAAAAAAAAACATGTATAAAATATACTTCACTTAAACTGGTGTATTATTTTGTGTTGGGACTTATTGAGTCAAGTAATGGCACATTTTATTGTCAGTAACGGTGACGGCGTTATAACGGTGGAAACAGTAACTTTTCTGATTACTTGTTCTACTTGTTAGCGCTGTTATTCCCATCACTGGTGATTTTTATTGTAGATCGTCCTCCACCGTCCTCTCTCCTTCTGGAAACTTCACTTCCCACACAAAAGTTACACAAAGTTCCTTTGAGATGCCAGTGTGGGTTGTGTGGGTTTTTTTTTTTATTTGTATATTGGCTAATTGTTTTGGCTCCTGTTCATTCACACAAAGGGACACTGAAGAAATTCAATCTACTTCCTTTTATCTCTATTTACACTTGTGCATGTGGTCAGTGATGACAGCTGGGTATTTCCCTTAATAGAGCCTTTAACTGGTCTCCACAGGTCTCTATGATTTATGATTTTATAGGTGAATGTGTGTGTGTGTGTGTGTGTTGCTCCATCTGGTCACTGTAGAGACAATATTACATCAACTGTCCTTTTTGTTCTGTCCTCTGTCTTTGTTCAGTCTTGTATTTCACCGACTGTTAGGTAACATCATTAAATCGACACATAATCCTCATCATGATCGGCGGCTGCTGTTTATGGACCCGACTTCAACACTCTGCACTTTTAGAAGCACTTGAATGTTTCAGCTCTCTTTCACTCTCACATTTGCAGACAAAGCACAAACCTAAACCATCAGAGTTTAAAGAAGCCTTATGTGGCCTTCAGGGTCCCGTTGGAGAGTTTTTCTCCTCTCTGTAAAGCACTGACGTTGGAGAAAGCTGCAGAGGCCAAGGTGACAGCTCCATCCACTGCACCACTGGGAAACATTACATGTCTTTGTCCCGAGGCTCTAAAGGAGCTCCACCTGGTATACTCATGTGTTTATCTCTGTGAGCCGATGGTGATCTGATCATGTGTGGCCACATGTTTACACCTGGTTTTAGGATGATTCTCCAGAGATACAGATTCTATCCAGTCACATTCCTTGTCACATCCTCCTCCTCTTTTGCTGCTTTCACAATATTTTTGTGACATGTGATGCTTAAAGGAATAGTTTTGGCAAATTGGCCCATTGCCATAATCCCTATAGCTTTAGCAGTAGGTTTGTTACCTTTAATTGTCGGTGCAAGATATTTTTAGAATGGTGGGGCAGAGCCGCGAGCTGCTCAGACCTACGCTACGGAGGCTGATGGGATTTCTTGGTTTCCCTCATCAAACTCATCAAATACACACAATCCAACAACTCCACAACGCTCTGGTGGACAAGTTGTGACCTGCACATTCACCACGCTATGAGATAATAACACAACGTTACCAGACAGAGTTGTTTTAGAGGTAAATACAGAGACTGCTTGCTGAAAAACTGTCCCTGAAGGCAACACGTATCAGTGGTTTTGCATGTATTTACCTCTAAAACAACTCTGTCTGGTAACGTTGTGTTATTATCTCATGGCGTGGTGAATGTGCAGGTCACAACTTGTCCACCAGAGCGTTGTGGAGTTGTTGGATTGTGTATTTGATGAGTTTGATGAGGGAAACCAAGAAATCCCATTAGCCTCCGTAGCGTAGCTCTGAGCAGCTCACGGCTCTGCTCCGCCGTTCTAAAAATAGCTTGCACCGACAATTAAAGGTAACAAACCTACTGCTATGACTATAGGGGTTATGGTGATCCACTTCCAGAAGCGGTTTGGCAGATCCAATCACAATCCGCCCTCAGTGAATGACAACCAACCAAAGTGTGTGTAAGTGAATCCAGGACAGGGCGACACAGTGCATCATACAGATGTAAAACATGGAGGCCTGAGGTAACAGCACCTGCATTGTTTCTATGAACGACTCACCAGGAGGAAACGTTGACAGGGAGTTTCCACGGAGCCTCAGCTGCCTGTTGTTGTATTATTGT
The DNA here is from genome assembly GCF_905171665.1 of Trachurus trachurus. NCBI lineage: Eukaryota > Metazoa > Chordata > Actinopteri > Carangiformes > Carangidae > Trachurus > Trachurus trachurus. The sequence goes on from NC_139898.1 coordinate 31,611,182, forward strand.
TCTGACCCTTTATTTGATCACAGCTTCAGTCCACACTGTTTCCAATTTGCTGTGTGACAGATAAACTGTGAGCTTTGGCTTCGCATTACAGACGATTTATTTGCACAGTATGAACATTATTTAACAACATTTATTATGATTGTACAGAGTCTCCTGAACCCAACAGACCCATGAGCCTTACCTCACTCAGCTCTGCAGGAGGTTGTTGGTCTGTTCACTGAGGACCCAGGAGGTAAAATTGTTCACCATGTCAGGTTCTGCACAGAGTCTAAGATTGTTTTTACACCACATGGTTCAAGCTACCCAATTCTGATTTTTTCCTCTCAAGTAGCAGATCAACATGAACATGTCAACCGGGAAAAAAATGCATGAAATCGGATTCATGTGTGAAAATATATCTGATATCCGCCAATATGTCTGTGACCTAACAGATCAGATATTCCCTGGCACTGCGATTTATACATCATCAATAATACAAGAATAGCGCATTTCAGAAATAGCGTTGATAATCGATGTAGCAGCGTTCACTGCCGCACACGCCCAGGCCTTAAAGGGGACATATTATGGAAATATCACTTACATCACAAGGCTCTTTAACATACATTTGGGTGTTTGTCTTTCCTTCCGGCCCCCAAAATGTGAGAATTGACAAAACAAATCTGTAATTTTCATGCTCACTAGGTTGAAATCCATGTGGTTTTAGGAGCTGTTCCTTCAGTTGTCTAGCAATGATGTAACTAGGATTCAAATTTGCATAATCCCACCACTACCTGGGACTGATAGAAGGGGCGGGGCAAGCAGTGGTTCATTTGCATTTAAAGGGACAGGCTCTGAAACCAGCCGTTCTGAACAGGGCTGGAGTAATTTTTTCAAAAGTTCTATTCATTTTACGAACTGTGATGTTTGATCCTTGGGGTATTTTGATCAAAGCCTGTCACAGATATGTCTTCAAGACACCTGGGAACTATTTCAATTTGTGGAAAAGGGGCAGAATATGTCTCCTTTAATAATGGCTCAACACACACACTCCTGCTGGTGTTGATGGGAGCAGCTCTTCTGTACTGGGCACACTCACCTACATCACTCAAACGCTGCTCCATCCATCATGTTGCCACACTGCTCTTCCCTCTACTGAACACATAAGACTCATGACATGACCATGTGGCCCCCGCTGACACAGACTAGATCGGGGAGGAGGTTTTCTGTCAGTATCTTCTACCAGGCACGTGGGTTCCCACCGGTGACTCACAGCGACACTGGTGTGTTCCTGCAGAACATGTGACGACCCATCTAGACTGAAACCACGGATCATGTGGGATCTTCAACACGTTGCTGCCTACGACCTGCTCCCCTCTCCACCTCTCCACCGTGGAGGAGGAAGACGTGGATGGTGTCGGCCCCATCTGTTTGGCTATGCACGGTATGTTAATTATTCGTCTCGATCCCCATCAGCCACAACCAAGGTAGCAACCGCTCCTCCTGATCATAATGCAAACACGTGTCAATTAAAATCAAAGACATGAGGAAATAACAACAAATGCAAACAACAGTAAAGGGTCTGGATGACGAATGGAGATGGGATGAGGTTAAAAAAAAAGTGAAATATTTCTTATGTTATATCAAATATTGTTATGAAACAAAGTTAAATAAACAGAGTTGCTTATCAATGAACAACCTCAGTTTATGTGCAAACTGATTATGTTATTATGTTAAATATTTTATTACAGTCCAGAACAACTTGTGCAACTCTATTTCAGACCAATCTTTATATCATGCTCTTAGTAAATCAAGTCAATAAGAACTCATGTTTGAACAGTGTGAGTCATAAATAGCAGTTTAATACTTCTGTTAGATATAAAGTTGTATCATCTGCATGCTGACTTACTTTTGCTTGATTATCCTGCAGTTTCCAGTGATGCCTGATAGACTCTTTATTTGTTTAGCCTACTTATTCAGTCAAATGCTCTTCTCATAGAGGTTAACATCACACTCTATCAGCGTCTGTACAGGGTTATGACTCTCCTGACAGGAAGTGCACGAGCAACAGAAGGAAACAGGCTGAAAAAAAGGAGGAATGCAAATCTCACACCACCTTCGCAGAATGTGTGGAGGAGTTAAAAGATACAACAAAAATATAGAAATCACGTTTTCTCAAAGGTCGTCTGACAACCCACCAACGGCTGCACACACACACACAGACACACAGAGTTTCACCTCATAACTCATTCAAGTTTTTTTTTAGATGTTGTGTCCTAGCCACGCAGCATCTAAGTTGCCATGGTGACAGCTGTTTCCTTGTTCTAGCAAAAGGACAAGGGCATCCCCTAATTTCTCTGTCCATTTATACACCCCCCCGCCTTCATTAGCTCTGAGTTTGACTGGATGTGGAGTGACACTTGGTGGTGAAGTGGTGGTGGAGAGTGGAGGGTAGGTTTTTTTTTGGATTGTGGCCGTTATCTAATTACAACTGCGTATCCCATAATATTCACACAGCACTGGTGCACATGCAGCAGTAACCCAGATATCTTCTGGAGAGGAGGCTGAGCAGCAGACGGCTTTGTGACCTTGTGATGAGAAGGTTGGTGATAATGAGATCAGAGTGACCTGACTTGTCTACAGTGTCTCATCACCACTGAATATCTACTGAGCTTTTCCTGCAGCATGAAGCAGCTGAGAACATTTATTGTCGGTCCATCCAGAAGAAGACTTGTCATGGTTTTGTGTCTCAGGTTCCCTGTTGAGTAGTTCCTGTTTTATTTTGAAGTTTGGTTTAGTTTAGTTTTTTATTTGCACATTGTATAACCTGCATAAACAATGAAAATAGTAAAATTAAACATTGTGCAGGAAAGGTAGAAGCCAAAAAAGGAAAAGAAAGAAAGACAAATTAACAAAAAAAAAACAATTTACATAATGAAAAAAAAAAATAATTAAAGGTACGAATTGACAGATCCAGAAATGGTACAAATCTTTACTAAAGAATGATTTTTTCAGTTGTTTTTTTTGAACAAAGCCAGTGTGGATATTGATTTTAGTGATGTAGATTGATTGTTCCATAAGGATGGTCCTCTGTATTTTAAAGTGTGTTGATTGTATGAAGTTCCCGTGTCTTGTCTTCCTGTGATCACCTCAAGTGTCTCACCCGTGTTGGACATTCACCTTCTCAAATTGACCCAATCTGTTCCCTTCCTCCATCATTCCTTCTTTCCACAATCCTTTTTCCCTTCCTTCCTTCCCTTCGTCGTTAGCCTACTTCTTCTTCAATGAGTCATTCTATAATTCGGGGTACATTTCAGCATATCCAAAACCAGAAAAAATCTGTATTCTTTTTTGAAAAATAAACTTGATGTCTCCATAGTATACCCCCTCATAATTTGCCAAGCTTAATCTTTAATGTCTATTTAAATATATTTGTGAAAATAATTATTGGATACATTATTTTGTCAACCGTGTTATGGACAAATGTTTGGTCATAGAAAGCATGTGTGAAGTGCTACAGATTTGATAACACATTTTCTTGAAAGCTTTCAGGTCCACTCACCAAGGGTTTTGAGGTTGTTTGTTTAACTAATTGGATTTTATGAATTTTGAGCTTTATCATGTCAATTATGTGAGATATGACCATGAAGGATGGATCTTTTTTCCACATAAATCCACTGAATCCACTGAAAACACTGAATTCATCCCCTTATCCAGAGAGAGCCCCAATCGTCTTTGTTACCAAAGCCGAAGGACATGACATGTACCCCTAATTATAGAATGACTCCCATCTTCCTTTCCTTTCCTCCCTTATTTCCCTTCTTCTTTCCTTCTTCTTCCTTTCTTGAACAAATATGTTCCCTCCCTCCATCTTTCTTCCTTCCTTTTTCCATTCCTTCTTTCCACAATTTGTTTTCTCTCCCTTCCTTCCTTCCTTCCTTCCTTCCTTGAACAAATCTCGTAGGCGTATAGGTTCACAGCATTCAGACTTTTCACATATTTTTGCAGGACGTGTGAAAAACCTGCTGCTGGTTGTGCGACACACTGTTAGCGTATGAGTAACAAACCGTAGCTCTGGAATGAGTCAATGCAGCAGCAGTTTGCTCTATGGGCATGGTGCAGGATGATGAATGTTTATAGCTTCATTCACTTCATGTAGAATAATTGAAAGATAAAAGACTTGATAATGCTGCAGAGATGGATCTTTTTTCTTTGCAGACAGAAGGCTGTAACTCTTCCTCAGGATGTCAGACAGCGTGAAAGATAAACGACTTGATGAAGTAAAGAACATTTGAGATTTCTTATTCTGAGGGAGGATTTCCGATTAGTCATCCACAGACACTGACTGAGGGAAGCTACAATACAAGCATCTGTCAGGCTGCAGCGTCATGAAGGTCACACACCTCTGGTCGATGGCGTGGGCGAACACTTTTCATCGCTCGCTCTTTATGGTCGCAGCTTCCTTGCTTTTTTTTTTTTTTTTTTTGAAAAGCGGCTTTGAATCACGTACGGTTTGAGTTTGTGCTCCGCTGTAATATTGTTTGGATGACATTAGCAGGCAGAGAGAGAAAAGAGGGTTGTACAAACTGTAATTTCAAGAGCGTGTGTGTGTGTGTGTGTGTGTGTGTGTGTGTGTGTGTGTGAGCACGATTTCCGTTTTCAGCAGTGAGGATTCATGATCAAAGACACATTGCTTTCTGTGCAGTGATTTACAGTATTTTACACTGGTGGATAATAGCTGCTTTTATTTAGGAACATGAAGGAACCGGCAGATACAAATGGAAAAGGAGATTAGTTTTACACCCGACCGGAAACACACCAAGAACCGAGGACGTGCAGGTTCTGCTGCTGCTTATAATAAACACACTGCGCGTTTAACTTTAATCATCTGTAATCAGGGCCGGCCCCTGGCATAAACACTCTATGCGGTTGTTTAGGGCCACAGCCGTTAGGTGGGGGGCCACATGATCAGAAAGGTACCGGGGTTCATCAAGTCATTTAAACATCCTGAGGTCTGCACGTGCAGCTATGAGCTTTATATGTAATTTGAAGTCAATATTCAGCTTCTTTTATCTCATGGTGAAAATAGAATGGCAGAATGACAACATTTGTGCTCAAAAAGTAATCTTACAAAATTTCATTTTAGACTTGTTTTCTACACTTCTCTATTACTGTATTCATATCCTATTTCAAGCACCAAAACAGTTCATTCTCATGACTGAAGGTGTTTTCACAAGGGATTTGACATTTTTCAAAAAGCAGACCTCAAATTTCCAGCATTTGGCCTAAATTATTTCTTTCTACAGTGTTGTAGGACAAATTGGCCTCAGTGTGCTTACAGCAGAGGTTCTAATATTTAGACATACAACACTTGAGTACTGTTACATCTGCAAGTATCTTAAAAAGATCAATTTAAGAAAATATGTTAAATTCATGAAAATGGCCTCAAACCTCAGAGGGCATAAACACGTCTGTATTCAGTTTTAACCAGTGATTTGGTGTTTGCGCTCAGAGTGCAGGGCCACAAACAAAAATCTTGTTTAGGGGGCCACCAACATCCTAGGGCCGGCCCTGTCTGTAATCAACATCAATAAGACAAGAGAGAAGCAGAGTAACTTCACTGACACCAGCATCCTCTCTGAGCGTTAACAAAGTGCTGGTTGAATGGTCACAGTGTGTGTGGGAACAGGAGCCTTTGAAGAGAGGACAGTCATTTACATATCTGATCATATTAGTGCTGGAAGTCATTTCTCCTTCACAGGGACTTCACATGGAAAATGAAATGTCGAATTCTGCAGCCAGCCAACAACAGTCAACTTCAGCTCTTCCACCACTCACACCTTTGACCAGCGTTGTGCCTGAACGCGTTCAATGAACCATCGTTCATGAACTTGTTTATATTTTGGGTGAACATGAACTGACCATACTCTATTTCCGCTTTTTTGTTCAAGAGTGTGGCAGATTTCCGTACAGCCTTCCAGGCCAATCTCCAGCTAAAACACACTGTAAACAGGCATAAATATGTAGCTGAAAAACCACCTAATCTAGAAATCTAAACACCTATTCAGCGGCACATGGAAGAGGCGGAGTGATACAGCATGTCGCAGAGCTGTGTGGAGGAATACTGACCCAGTTGGTTAGTACCAGGTAAATGGGGGTTGGAGAGGGAAGTCCAAGTAATTTGACATATTTGAGAATTTTATAAAATAGAATAAATGCAATAGTTACCTTTCCTGGTACTTTCATCCCATTGTAACTCAGTTACTTTTTGGGGAAAAGTAACTAGTAACTGTACTAATAGCTACTGGTTAAAATTGATAAAATAATTGCTGTCTGTGGTTCAATATGGGCTGAGACAAAAAATTTGGAAAATAAAATCTTGCAGCAACATATTGAAAAAAAAAGAAAAGAAAAATTACTATGATCTAGTTCAGTTTTGGAACCGTGAACTAAGTTCAAAATTTTGAATTATTAACTATGAACTGAAGTAGTTCATTTTAAAATTTGTGAACTGAACTTTGTTCATGTAGAAAGTGAACTTTCACAACACTGCCCTGAAATGACCAGTGTTCAGAGTAACTGTTCAACAACTGCAGGGCCTGGGTGCAGGTGTCAATGGAAAGGTAAGACCGGGTAGAATCTAGATCCACTGAAGGTTTGGTTGTGCCTTTCACTGGGCTAGAGTGAGAAAAAAACTTTTTTTTATTATCTTATTTATTAAAAACTTTGAACCTCAGGCTGCCGTTGGCTATAATTCAATGCCAGCCAACTTGATAGGTATTTAGTGGTCCAATCAAAAGAAAGTGTTTGTTGTGTTGACCTCTAGCAGACTGAAAACAAAGTTTATCAGTGGATTTGGATGCAGAAAATGAATTACATTTTGACATCTGTCTTGTATTTTGCAAACTTTGTCTGCTTCCTGTCCCGAAGTCGAAGGGACAAAAAAGATCATAGGGAGGTCAGATTGGTCTTATCTGAAAGAGGAGAATGTCCTGGTGTGTTTTGACGTGTTATATGTGGTATAAAGTCACAGCACCGCTTTGTTAGCTCTCTTCTATTGTTGCAGTCTCTCATGCTGCAGGCGCTGCTAAATGTTACACAAAATGTTCTTGATAAATGTGCTTGAAGCTCATGACGCTGGGGTGAAAGTGGTTAAAGGACATTAGATGTGCATTTTGAGGTGTGTTATAGGATGAGACTGATGCAGAGCTGGGATGAGCGTGCAGCAGCAGCAGAGATATGATGCACCACAGTGACTCACACAACCTGGACAGGATGGAAATGAAATTAAATTAAAAACAAATTGCATTTTGTGCAGGAACTGGTTCTGTTATGTGGTTGTGCTGATATTTCTGTTACAGTATTGACTCACTGCTGCTGCAAACTCAGTCCAGTCCAAAGCTGTGGATACGTTCATGTGAGCTGCAGGGTCAATCCTGTGGATGCACGTGCATAGATAATGTATGTGCACTTCATAATCTTCAGTTATTATGGCATCCAAATCCATTTGAACTGATTTCTTACTGTTTCTGGCTCAGTTTCCCTCTCCTCAGAGCTTGGTGGTGTAAAGTGTTCAAGCTGTTCAGTGGTTTCTACACCTACCAGCCCGACCTCCACTGTGCATCTGAAACCGAGGAGGAGACGGAGACAGAAGGACACAGACTCAGAACATGTGTGTGTAGGCAGCGCCTCGTTCATTTGTGTGTGTTTGATTTTTTCTTCTTTTTTTTTTTTATGTAACACTCGGTTTGTCTATTCAGCGGCAGAGAATTATCTCCTCTCCTCCTCTGCCAGGCCGCCGCCTCCTCCTCCACACGCTCAGCTCCGTCCAGATCCTCTCTTCCTCCTCAGATTGCAGAAAGACCAAATGTTCTTCTCTCTCTTTAAGCCTTAAACTTTGTCATATGTCTCCGTCCGTCCATATGCTCACACTTCCTGTGTGCGTTCAGCATTAACTACAATGTAAACAAACATTATTTATTGGATGATGAATGCTGTGTTTACTGTTGATGACCAGTTAGGAAGTAAATGTCATCAATTTCTTCTTCTTAATGTCTTAATGTCTTCTTAAGAAAGAGAGGAGGGAGATTTTTATTTATTTATTATTATGCACGTTGAAATACAATGTTGGTCCATCAATTTAGAAGCAGAGTGTGACTGATGATTGCACACATCTTTGGAGTGTAACAGTAAGAGTAGTTTTCTGAAGTTATGCAACTGCTTTATACTTAAAGGACAATTCCGGGCAAATTCAACTCGGGGGTGTATGTTCCTAACATTTTAGGTCTAAAAGAAGGAATCTGAAGATTCTAAGTTTAATTGTTCCTGTTTTGCGGTAGTTGTGTCTGTCGCCACGGCAGCGATGAATGGGAGCGGATTGAAGTTCTGCTGTTTAGGCTGTTTACAGCCCTCAAAGCCGCAATTTTTTTCCACAGACAGCGTCAGATGGCTACTCAAACATGCACCGAGAAGTTTATTTACTTCAAGCAAGTTGACATGTTTGTAAAACTAGATCTAATTCAAACTCTCGCGCGAGACCCAAGTTGACGCTCGGTGTGTTCAGGTGCAGTCGGAGCTCCCGTTTGTGTCATAAACACAGGAATATCAACTCTTGACTTGCTTCAAATGAACAAACTTCTCGGTGCATGTTTGAGTCGCCATCTGATGCTGTCTGTGGCCGCAGAATTGCGGCTTTGAGGGATGTAAACAGCCTAAGCAGCGGGACAGACACAACTAGCGCAAAACAGGAGCAATTAAACTGGAAATCAAATTCCTTCTTGTAGTTAGGAAAATACAGCCCCGAGTTGAATTTGCCTGGAATTGTCCTTTAACTGATTTCATATCACAAATTTTCACAACTTTTTGCACAACATGATTGGCCCTAATATTCTTCCGTATTGACATGCTTTTATTCCAACATGCTGTTTCCTGTGCAGAATAATTCACAACACAGCAAAATTTGGCTTAAAGCTGTACAGAAAAGAAAACTGATTTTGAGCCCACTGTGGGTCTTAACATTAGTGTAATAACTCATCTATCAGACGATGTAGCCCAAACTTTGTGCAAAATTCTATTTTCGAGTAAATCCGGGATGAAAGTGTGTTTTTTTTTTTCGCATTGGATAATGCAGGCGCACGGATTCGTCATCCATCAATCAAACGTCTAAGACACACACACACCGAGCTCGGTCTCGCCCCAAGCATTGAGTATCCCGCCCGCTCGATAACGACCAATCAAATTCGTTTTCCGTACTCGGGTAAACTCGTGCGGAAACTCGTGGAAACTCGTAGAAGGAGGCACGACGAACAGGACAAACGACCATTTCTGAACACCTTTAAAATCTGAGTAAAAATCCAGAAATATTAAAACACAAACTAGAAGCAGCAAATGTTTTTTCTTTTTTTTTTCTTGACGGATGTTTTTTTGTTCAGAATCAACACAAAGTCTCAGTTGTTGTCGCTTTGTTGTGAATGAATGAGTTCTTCTGGGTTTTAAAACAAAAGTGAAATGTGTGATTCAAAGCTTTTTAGTTGAAGATTTCAGGTTGAATCCCTGAACCCCCCCTTCACTCCCCCCCACTCCCCCCATCCTCCTCCACCTCCACATGATTTGCACATTAATGTTCCCGTCTCTCCAACCGCAGCATCAGTGAGCAGCACTTCTCCACTTCACAGATGTGCTCGGGTCGTCCTTGGAGATTTCCCTCAGCAAACAAAGCCCCCTCTCCTCTTCCTCTCCTCCTCCTCTCCTCTCCTCTCCCTCTCCCCCCCCCTCCCTCGCTCCTCTCTTTCTGATTCCACCCCCTCTCCCTCCATCCATCTCAGCTGCTCTCTCCTTTCTCTTCTCCCCCCCTCCTCCTCCACCACCACCACCACCACCACGGTTTCACACCAATGAGCATGCCGCGTGTATAGCTCCCACTCGCTGGCATCAGAAACACGAGATATCTTCAGTCCTGCATGAGCTTTGTACAGATTCATACAAAATACACAACAAGCAGGCAGCAGCAGCGCCGGCCACACAGACAGACAGACAGACAGAGGCTGCATCCTGCCAAACACACGCTGGGGGACGGGCAGTCATATAGAAAAAGACGGGGACACAGAGTCCAGCAGCTCTCGCATCATCATCACACACACCGGACTCAAGGTAAAGGATCCATATTCATGTATTGGAGAGCATGCATTGCAGGGTATTATGTAACGCAGCCGTGGACACGTGGCTGCAGGCGTTATAGGGCTCTTTGTCATTCTTTATGGTCGATGGGGCTGATTATTATCTGCAGCTTTGAATGGAAGATTACTGCTAAATTAGGGAAAGCATTGTTGATGAAGTGATTTGATGTGTGTGTGTGAAACTGTTGCTGCAGAGCAACACAACAGAGTCCTGCTGCTGCTGCTGCTGCTGCTGCTGCTGATATTATCTTATTATTATCACCCAGATCATTTCACGGTGTGTTTGTGGACACTTTGTGCGGCCGCGTGTTCAAAGTGATTGCTTATTCATGCATGCTCTCAGTGCCATTTCCTGTGAGCACCACTGAAAATCAGTTCACACCCCCCTCCCACCCCCCCGTGCCCCCCCAACCCCCCCTTCTCCCTCCTCGATGCCGACGGCTCCGTCAACTAAATGTCACTCACAGCTATCAAAGACGGTGCCGAGCTTTGAAGCCCACACAAGTGCCACCTCGTACCCCGATGATCCTCCATGTTGACCCCCCCCCACACACACACTCCCAGCCCCCTTTTGGCTGCCACTGATGCATGATACTTAAAGGGTCAGTTCACCCAAATGCCATAAACTTTATTGATAGTCAGTAGTTCTGCAGAAAGCTTTGGTTTTATCAGCACAGGAAACTTTATTCCTTCTAGATGGAGTTCACTGATACAGGACTTGGACACTAGAGACCTTGTTCTGGATTCCACCTGTTGTTCAGGTATGAAAGTTGTAGTTTTAATAATATAAATAAATCTAGATTACTGTACAACATGCTCATTATTAGACAGAAGCTGAGCAGTAGCGATACTACTGATCCGTGACCAAGTGAAACCAAAGGTGGTATTGCCGATACCGTTACAGATGTAGCAGATGTAAAGAGTTGTTAAAGGGATAGTAGCATTTTTTTAAAAGTGGGGTTGTATGATCTACAAATAGCCCCTAAGTAGGGCCTACTTTAATTGCAGTAGAAGACTCTCTGCACTCCTCCCGTTAGCAACGCCAGCCCATAGCCCTGCCCAGAGATTTACAACATACAGGGTTGTGAACAGACCCAAAGAAATTGCTTAATTATTATAATATAATTTTTTCCAGCCCTTCAAAGTGCAGGAAAAACGCAGTTTTTATTTGGACCTAACCAACTGTTGATCGGTGGGCGCTAACCCTGGGCGGAGGGATACGTGAGTTGGTTAGGTCCAAATAAAAACTGTGTTTTTCCTGCACTTTGAAGGGCTGGAAAAAATTATATTATAGCGAACAATGGAACTGTGTATTTTTTTTTTCACGTAAAACCTCTTTTAGGCCGCAAAAATAGGCCGTTTCTTTGGGTCTGTTCACAACACTGTATGTTGTAAATCTCTGGGCAGGGCTATGGGCTGGTGTTGCTAACGGGAGGAGTGCAGAGAGTCTTCTACTGCAATTAAAGTACTTAGGGGCTATTTGTCGGTCATACAACCCCACTTTAAAAAAAATGCTACTATCCCTTTAACGCCAAATTAATGCAGATTGGTATCAATACTTTAATAATAGTTTACATTTATATAGCGTTTTTTTAACGTTACCCGACACCCAAAGCGCTACAGAAACCATTATTCACTCAGACAACAGTCACACCGTGGTGGTGCCCTGGGGCAGACTGACTGAGGCTGCCAATGTACACAATACGGGCCCTCTGAACACCACCACACATTCATATGCACTCACACATGGCGATGTGCCCAAGGACACTCTGACAGAGACTGGGATTCAAACCACCAACCCTCTGATTATTGGACGACCCGCTCTACCTCCTGAGCCACAGCCCCCCGACTTTATCATGAGTATCGATCCTAAATCGTACAAGAGCAGGAAGTCGAGTTATGTTGTTAAAAGAGCGAGGAAGAGGAAGTTGAAGTAGTTTGTACCGGTCAATGAAACATCCGACTCAACCAATAGCCAACGTTATTGATTATAACCTTAGCATTTCTATAACCTGACCTTACAACCTCTATGTTGTAACCATGGACACAAAGACGTTCTAACCTTACAGAAATATCAACCTACAATCGGTCCCTCAATATAAACAAGTTGTTTCTGTCCCTAAACCCAACTAAATGATGATCAACAGGAACATTTGTAGATTGTAACTCCTGAACCCTCCTGTGGGTCGTATCAGAAGCTACGCAACGAAAAACAAAATGCTGCCAACGCCAAAGTTTTACTGTGGTGATGAATATCAGCAGTTGTGTTTATTAATGTAACCTTGTTTAGCTCCTAAAATCCTAATCCAGGGTCGTCCTACACTCAGAGGTCAAAGGTAAATACCATGTAATCCCAATGTTGATGTTCACAGTGTTCACTTCCAGCCTTTATTACATTTAATCCTCTTTATGGTCGTTCCCCATGTTTCACAGGCAAAGAGCCAGAGCAGTAGATGAAAACAATCCACTCTCACTTAATATATATTAGCTATAATGTATAGTATCTATATATATACGTATATAAACACATATTTGGCCTTGGTTTTTCAGACGTCGCCCAACACAGAGGAGCTAATGGAATTTTATTAATCCACAGAGCAGGCTGTCTGCCGATGTTTTCACTGGGATGTTTTCTTTAGATAATCCACAGACTGGGCTGGTACCAGTTTGCACTGGATGTTACCCAAGCACTGGCTCTCAGAGCCAAGTGTTATTTGAGGTTTGATGTATGGATTATTTCCTAAATGACGCGGAAATTCAAATCTAGTGATGTTTGAATTCCTAGATTACACAAAGCAGAGGCACTAAAATGTCAGACTAACTTTATTTACAGGGAGCACAGTGGCCCCCTAACTTAAAGGGATAGTTCAACATTTTGGCAAACTGGCCCATTGCCATAATCCCTATAGTTTTAGCAGTAGGTTCGATCAACCTCCGACTTTCCTTCTTGATGAATGAAAACATTCTTGGCAAATGTTTTCACTTTCGTCCATCTTGTGCCGGTCCAAGAATTTCACCGTGCGCTCGGAGGCTCATGGGAAATGTAGTGTGAAAACACTTTGCTTCCCAAAACTCCTAGTTGACCCTTTAACCATCACAATTACTCTGAAGCTGTAAAATTAAGGTGTAAATCTTGATTAGTTCCTCTTTAATTCACTGAAATCAAACATAATTAAAAGGCAAATTCTACATTTAAAGAATAAAAAATGATCTGTAACTCATCTTCACTTTCACCTCAGACCTCAGTCCAAACTTGCCGTCCTTAAAGCCCTCATCATCCTTGCTCAGCCTCATGTGGAGAGGGGCGGACGATCTTGGCCCATGTATCTGATTCACGGCTCTGTCAGATTACACTCATGCAGAATCTGCCCGTCACCGACTGGCTGGACCGGACTATTAAAAGCCGGAGCGTGCCAGGGGAGCTCAGGATGATAAGGGCATGCCACTGACTTTGCATCAGCAGCTCCTGGAGAACATTTCTGCTTGGTGGTAAAATTAGAGCTTGTCATCGACTGTAGGCTACGTCCTCCCGAGCTTGATGTGATGTGACCGGACTGAATGGGCTTCTGCACGGACCTACTGAACTCAACTTCTTGTTTTTTTGGAGATGGGGGGGGGGGTGATGGCAGGCTGAGGACAGGGGGAAGTCACCAGTTCAAACATAAATAGCTCCTTTTTCATATTTGTGGAAGGGTTGTGTGAAGGTGTAGGCGGCCTGGAGGTAATTTGTCTTTTTCTGTGAAGGGCTAAAGAAAAGCAGAACGGTTGTCATGTCACATCCAACCTCTGTGATCCAGGTGTACTGTACTCTGTAGTGGGGTGGTAGTATAGTCTAATCTGTGCCTGTTGGCCAGGATGCCAAAGCTGCGTGTTCCTTTCAGCTCCACGCTGAGCGCATGTCTCTTATCGCTCATCCCGCCTTTAGCCATTTATGTAATCAGTTTGTTCCAGGGATTTATTTTGCATCGCAGAAAGCGGCTCCACTCTCGGGCCTGTCAACTCGGTCGACTTAAAAAGCCGTTTCTTTTGAGTAGGATTTTTGCAAGAGTGTGTTTGTGTGTTGTTATATGCATGAAGCAAAGCACACAATGACTTGAACTGTTGAGCTACAGTCGCTTGAATCACCACATGTGGTGTTGATGCTGCTGCTGCTGCTTCACACCGCGACAGCCGACCTGAGTGGATTATCTCTTAAATGATTTACAACATAATTAGCAGGCTGTGGTGTCGACCAAACACCCTGTTCATTAAAGTTGAACATACATTCTGGGCTTCAGACTTTGCCCCTAAAATTTGAAATAGTGCAAGTAAATTTTTCTTCTACTTGTGCATGTGCCACCAGTAAATTGGTGAAACATGGAAGGGACAACTCAAAGAATCTGGAATCTGCCAAATAGGTGTCAGGCCAATGTGTATAAGGATCATGAATGAAAAGAGAATATGCAAATTTGCTTTGATTTACGTCAATTTACAGTCTGCACCCCTAAATTTTCTGCTTGCGACCCCAAAATGTTAAAGGGATAGTCCAACATTTTGGCAAATTGGCCCATTGCCATAATCACTATAGTCATACCAGTAGGTATCAGATACCGTCGTAGTTCTGACCATAAACGGTGATCCGGCGGCATTATTCTCATGACATGCCGGACAGCGTCCTCGAAACCGAAAGTAGGAAATACTGGGCGAGCCGACCACTAAATAATAATAACAAAATAACTATAAAGACAAAGCAATATATTTATCGAAAATGGACCCATTAACAAGTGGTAACGTAGATTAATCCACAACCAAAACAAACCAAATACAAACTCCTGGTTGTCCCTTTAAATAGTTCCAGGGAGAATGGAGGCTCTCTGCCTTCCACCTAGCGTCTCTTGGCTGAAAACCAACCTTGTAAGATCAGAGCGTCTGACCCGGTGTCCCAGCTCTCGTCTCTGCGGCACCACCACACAAACGTAACGCGCCCCGTATCCCATAATCTCTTCATTATGACAGATAAGACTACACAGATATACCGATCTCGTCTCGCGAGAAACATGGACTGTTTTACAGCATTACGATACAAACACGCCTTGTAATCCATAATCACTTGTTAACGTTGCCCATCTCGGTAGATATTGCTCCATGGATTGCCTTCTTACCAAAACAAATGCACATGGGGGGGTTAGAGGTGAGTTTTTATGATAGTAAAATTTGCATCCGTAACTGTAGAGGAGCTCTGTGGACAAAAAAAGACCAAAACAGTGATAAAAGGCGACCGGAGGTTCCCTTGAAGGTTGATGTTGATGCTGTTGCCCACAGTGACCAACCCACTGGGAGTTTGCAGATGACTCTTTGGGGCTTCCATAGTTGTTTTGGTTTGACAGCTGCTCCAAGGAGCCAGGCTGTTCTATCATTAGCACAATATCTTAATTAGCAGCAACCTGCCACTTTGTTTAGCAACAATATCTAATTAATAATGTATCCCATGTTGTCTAGAAGCTTCTCCCCTCTGTGACTTCACCTCTCACTTTCTTATTCCCAAACCATCTGTTTACTGTGATGCTAAGAGGATTTTCACATCTGACTCAGAGTTTCCCTGTTTTGTTTTTTAGAGCTAATCAGCTCCTGTATCTGATGAGACGATCATGAAGCCTTAACGTCTCACAGCTCACCTGCATTAGGATGTACCGTTGGCTTTGACCTGAGGCATGCTGGGACATGTCTGCACCCACAGCATATAAATAAGGGGGGGGGGGGGGGTGAATAAATGTGTGGTGGAAAAATGGATGATTATGGATAGAAATAAAGCTGTTGGTAACACTTTACAATAACCATAGTTTATAAATGGTAAATAGACAATTTATAAATGGTAGACAGATAGTTTACTAATGTTTAATCATCATTTATAAACAGCATAGACCATGTATTTAAATGGTAAATAGACCATTTATAAATGGTTAATAGGCCATTTATAATTGGTCTATATGCTGTTTATAAATGATGATTAAACATTAGTAAATTACAGTATCTGTTTACCATTTATAAATGGTCTATTTACCATTTATAAACTATGGTTATTGTAAAGTGTTACCAAGTTGTTTATGTTACATTTTTACAGATATTTTTCTCTTTTTTTTGTTATGTATTAGCTATCATCTTCATGCGGCCATTTCTCTAAAATAAACTATTTTAATGTCACTTAAAATCCAAGTTCTGCTATTTAACCAGCAGCTTTTATTGCGTGAATGATTAACAGCCTGTACTGGTTTATAGTCTCTGCAACGGCAGCTGAGCACCTGCAGGCAGGAAGGAGGGTAACATAAATCCAAATAAACACGAGAGCGCACGTCGGTGAAAAGAGGATAAAGAATTCAGGCGAAAAACATTCTGGCTGCCAAACGAGACACAATAATATACAGTGTCCCTGTAAAGCCGGCGCCAATGCATCTCTGCTCTTTTGGAGATTAAATGTGAAGATGCCGCAGCCTGTGAACTGGACGCACAGATTAAGCTGATAGAAAATAAATAGATAGAGGAGAGGAGAGGCTGTGTGCTGGGAGAGTGACATTAATCCAAGCGTACATGAGTGTACCTTTTTTTTTTTCTGAGTAGAAAGTAGATGAAAATAGTATCCAGGGCGTTATGTGCTGAAAAGCCCCCGGGAGGCTTTATCCCAGTCTGACCTGTCACTGTGCTGAAGTGGGCTTGGAGCTCAGGTGTCGTCAGGAGCCTCAGAGGAGCGAAGGAGCGACGGACGGAGGAGAACAACATGAATCATGGTGAAGAACATGATTCACTGGAGAGAAGAAGTTTTCTGTTGTGTTCTCTTGTTCTGTCCTCACTGTGGCTCATGCATGACATCAGTTGTTGTTGTTTTCTGTAAAAGGGATCATGCACAATATTAAAGGGATAGTTAAACATTTTGGCAAATTGGCCCTTTGCCATAATCCCTATAGTCATAGCAGTAGGTTTGTTACCTTTAATTGTCGGTGCAAGCTGTTTTTAGAACGGCGGAGCAGAGCCGTGAGCTGCTCAGAGCTACGGTATATGGAGGCTCGTGGGATTTCTTGGTTTCCCTCATCATCAAACTCATCAAATACACAATCCAACAACTCCACAACGCTCTGGTGGACAAGTTGTGACCTGCACATTCACCACGGTATGAGATAGTAACACAACGTTACCAGACAGAGTTGTTTTAGAGGGAAATACAGAGACTGCTTGATGAAAAACTGCCCCCGACGGACACGTGCATCAGCGGTTTTGCATGAATTTCCCTCTAAAACAACTCTGTCTGGTAACGTTGTGTTATTATCTCATAGCGTGGTGAATGTGCAGGTCACAACTTGTCCACCAGAGCGTTTTGTTGTTGAGTAGTTGGATTGTGTATTTAATGAGTTTGATGAGGGAAACCAAGAAATCCCATGAGCCTCCGTAGCGTAGCTCTGAGCAGCTCACGGCTCTGCTCCGCCGTTCTAAAAATAGCTTGCACCGACAATTAAAGGTAACAAACCTACTGCTATGACTATAGGGATTATGGCAATGGGCCAATTTGCCAAAATGTTGAACTATCAATTTAGGCATAAATGTTTCCATTTAATGCAGAGTACCAGAGTTATAAGAGCTAATTTTTCTTCCATCAATATCAGTTCATGTGTATCAGTGGTGTGTGCAGCCGGCCCTGTGTATTTCCTGAAGCCTTCTCTCCTCGGTGCCCTTGACACAACAGGACGTTGTTTACTATAAACAGCAGTAACCAGCTTCCTGTGCAACTCAAGTGTGAAGATTAAATCCCTCTAAACCTCCTCATCTACTTCCTCTTAAAAACACCTGTTAATGTGGCAGACGAGAAGAGTCCTGCACCTTTTTTTTCTCCCAGTATTTCTAAGACAACAACACATAGACACACAGAGTAGCATCAGCTGTCCGTCATGTCAGAGTCCTGTACCTGAGTCGGGACAGAAATAAATCCTCCAGAGACCGGTCCTGACTCGTCCCGTCTGTTGTTGCTCATGGCGGCGACACTTCAGATGGTCTGACACATTCTTCTGTGGGCAGTCGGGCTTCCGCTCCAGGGCCTCGGCGACCATCCGACACACAAGTGCAAGACCAACAGTTGTGACTCTTGTGACTCAAGCACCCCCCAAAAAAATCTGACGAGCCGGGCTGTGGAGAGGCAAGAACCACGCTCGGCCTCGCCAAGAACCCAATTGTCATCTGAGTCACGGAGCATCTTAATTAGCCTGAAAACAGCTCAAACCGTCTCTCAGAGCGAAGAAGAGACAGCGAGTTTAATTACTTTGTGAAACATGTGGCACAGATAACGGCGCATCATGAGATAGACTGAGTTCTTTGAGTTTCTAAACGTCCTCGTCTGTCTCAGCTGTTGTAATCTTTAGCTTTTCTTCTGTTTCTGTCTCTACTGTGTGTTTCCAATGCAACACATTACAATAGTTATTCAACCTGCAACACTGAAAATATAATATGTCTCTGTCTGTTTCCGGCTGCGTCCTTGGAAACTAGACAATGACTTAAGCAGTTTTTCATAGATCAGTTTTAACCCTGTATTGTCGTATAAAGGGAAAAGCCAGCCAATGGTCCAAAGTTTCATGTAGGTAAAGCAACGACACAGCTCTGTGTTGGTTCTGCAGAGATAAGATGAGAAAATGACCCTCTTTTAGTCTGTGTGGGACAAATGGGAGGGCGCGGTGAGAGACTGCAACAGTGGATGAGCGAAGTAATTAACATGTTCATGAATTTAAATGAATTAATGGATATGCAAAGCACGGTTCCTCTGTGGATCTGAGGCTGGAACAAAGCAGCGCCGGTCCAGTCATATTGTAAAGGACTGTGGTGAACACAGTAGAATATGTGCAAATGTTTCTGAGCAGCTGGTTTGGTGACCGTCGTGTCTGACTGAGGGAACAGTCTGCAGTCATTGGTTGTTACCTTGTAGGGCTTTCAGAAGGAACTTCGCTTATTCAAACAGAATTCAAATTATTTAAAGAATGAGAACATTCGAAGGTGGAAACTGATGTTCCAACGTGTGACTTCTGCAACAAATTAACATAAACATGTTGATAAAACAAACAATTTTGTTGAGCATGACCTATAGAGCTGCAGCTTCAGATTTATGAGCAGAGTCTTTCAAATTGCCTGGTTATTAGGCTGGCGCGGTGGCCTACATGTTCCCACAATGAGTGCACACCTTTTTTTTCTTTGATCATGGATCAACTATTCATTGCACCACTGCTTATAATATATCGATTTCCCTTCTTTACGTTTTATATTGAGTTGGTAAAATGTAAGTGTGTTGCAAATTTTACATAACAGATTTGGTTGGAATGCCCTTTATGGACGCAGGACGTACTAATAAGCTGGTATAGGTGAATGTAATGAGCTTAAACAAAAATATTGTTTAAGCTCATTACATTCACAAGTTATTACATGTGTCTCCATTGTTAAAGTATTACTTCTCAGAGTTTCATCCTACAATCAGGAGTTGGGGACAGCTCTCTGTTCCGACACAACCCCCCCTGCAGCTGTCCATGGTGCTGAACTGGCTGACGTTGTTTACACTCTGCGTAGAAGTTGGTTAAGTTTAGTAAAAAGACCAGGTAGAGGCTAGACAGGCTAGAAGCATAATGAGTGTTAGATGTCATTAATATGAAAGCCCCAGTATGTAACTTATTTGGCTTTTTATTAGCAAAACAAATCAAATATGTCTTTCATAAATACGTATTTCACTGAAGTTGAATCACAGCCACATACAAATGAAAGCTTTCTGGTTCCTTAGAATGAGTTGTTACAAGTCGTTACAAATACATAAGTGGGCGACGCACCAAACCGAGGCGGCCATGTTGCATCGACAACATATTGTCACACCTGTATTGTTTTGCCTCGTGCTGGCGGACCACTTGTTTACATAGACGTATGTTTATCCTCTTACATGCAGCGTCTGTTGTCTGTCTGACGTCTGCCCGATTTCACGTGAATGCAACATCAAGAATACGTTCAGATATGCAACCGCACCGCTAGATGGGGGGAATTCCTACATATTATACCTTTAAGTATTTGCTTGTTTTGCAGTTAATTATGCACATGATCCGTTTGATCCCAAAAAGGAAAAAAGAATCAATGCGCAGCCTCCGTTTCCTTTCTGATTGCGTCCGTCTGTCCTTTCGGAGTGGGGGGGGTTCGGAATGGAGGGTATTCCCCAATAGCCTTTTTGGAATAGTGGGGTCTTTAGAAAAAATAGGAAACCCCGCTATTACGAAGAATGAAAGTCTATTTTCGGAAAGGCGGGGTGTAACCTCAGGAGTCACGTAAACATGACGTAGGTACCCAACGTCTTTTTCCAGTCAGTTGTCGACCGGGACAAGTTGCAGTAATTGATAGAACCATAAATTCTGCTCTCTACAAGAAAAAACATCTGGCCGTCAGTACACCATTAGTGGATCAAGGTTCTCACTGTGGTTCGTTGGAGTCCCAAAACTTTAGAAATGGCTTTGTAACACTTTTCAGACTGACAGATGTCAAGATCTTTTCTTGAATTTCTTTTGTTGGTCTTGGAGATCTCTCAGCCTACTTCACTTTGTTCTGTTGAGGAGATTTCTTGATTAATTTCATTTCTCCTTTATTTATTCAGGGAGGGTCAATTGAGAGCGAGCTCTCTTTTTCAATGACGCCTTGATTACAAAAAAAACACACACAATTATACAATTTACAAATTTATCAATGAATGAATTTATCATGATCCACAATTACATACAGGTTGATTCAGTCCATGATTTACCAAAGGGGAGGGCAATTACTTTTTTCCTTTAATAAATGAAATCATCATTTAAAAAACTGCATTTTATATTTATTTGGTTGATATTTGTCTATTTGTTTGATGATCTTAAACATTTAAGTGTATATGCAAAAAAGTAAGGAATCTGGATGGAGGCAAATACTTTTTCACAGCTCTGTATGTGTCAGGGTCAATGCTGACAGACAGATAGATAAACTAAGCTCACCACTGTTCTTTTATAGAAAGTGGATGAGCATAAAATCCCCCCAAATTCCACTGGACATTTAATTACTGTTCTGTATTAGAAACTGTGAATCCAGTCACTGATTTCGTCTAAAACACAATAATATAGTGAGCTCTATGCTGCAGTGCTATATAAAAACCCTGTGACTAATGTGTGTGTGTGTGTGTGGGGGGCTGCCCTAGATTTAGGATAAAAACGTGATCGACTATATTTGGGCGCATCCCAGAGTGTCCCAAAAATGTGACTTGGGATGTTTCTATTTTTGACTTTTTCACTCAGCCAGAAGCAGAGCAGAGAAGTGACCTGTACTTCAGAGGGATAACCTCACACACTTAGACTCACACTGACACGTGCTCTCTCTCTCTCTTGTCTTTCTGCCTTTGACGTCAACACCGCCGGCGTCACAGCAGATACGTCGTGCACCCTATAGTGCAGTATCAATGTATAGATCACAGATCACTGAGCATATGTTATATATTTCCTCTGTGCACATGAATTTAAATCCGACGGATTCATGATCATTGTTGCAGCTAACGCAACGCTGCAGGGTGTCTCCTGTCAACATCCAGAAATGAGGACATGGAGGGAAATCTGAAAACCTGCATTGCACCAAGTTAGGTAACATCAAAGAAGATGTTCACACACACACATACATATGCATACGACACACACTATGGCAAGCCATTTTAACATTTAAAAGCCAGACTGGATATGTGTTGTAGATATCTGTAATTCAGTTTTGCCTAGTCAAAAAGAACATTTCAGATATCTGCAACTAAATTCTTCCTATCCACAATTGTCATTTCAGATATCCACATGTTCTTCCTATAGGACAAATGACGTCACTTTTGCCATTCATGTGTATGGGGTTTGTCATTACAGATATCTACAATTCAGTTGCAGATATCCACTATGTGAATTACGGATATCTATAACTGAATTACGACTAGTACGAATTCCAGTTTGAGATATCTACAATTTGATTCTGACTAGTCATAATTCCAGTTCAAGATATCTTTATTTCACCTCAATTAAAGATATCTACATGTCCCTTTTCAGATATCTTAAATTAAGTTTTGACTAGGCGAAATGACGTTGTATCTGTAACTGGAATTATGACTAGTCAAAATGACGTCGTAGATATCTCAAACTGGAATTACTACTAGTCGTAATTCAGTTACAGATATCCGTAATGCACATAGTGGATATCCGCAACTGAATTGTAGATATCTGTAATGACAAAGCCCATACACATGAATGGCTAAAGTGACGTAATTTGTCCTAGGAAGAATGTAGTTGTGGATATCTGAAATCACAATTGTGGATAGGAAGAATGTAGTTGTGGATATCTGAAATGTTCTTTTTGACTAGGCAAACCTGAATTACAGATATCTTGAATCAAAAATGTAATTACGACAAGTCAGAAAGACGTTGTTGATATCTACAATGTTAATTCCGGAGAGTCAAACTTAGCTTTTAAATGTTAAAATGGCTTGCCATACACACACACACATGCACAGACACTTCCGACCTCTATGATCTAGATTTTTGTGTTACTTCCGAACCCCAGCAGGCAGCCCTCCCAGGCTTCAGACGCTGCAGGTCTGGCTGATGTTTCCTGTACTTTCACATTCATGAGGCTCACACTTGTGTATATCTGAGACATTAGAGAGTTGCTGTAGCTGTTTTTAGCTCCTCTCTCCTCCAGGAGCCGGCCTTGCTGCATGCATGGCTGAATAGAACATGCACTGCTTCCTCCTGACTACATGGATTTGTCAGGGATTTTTATAAATAGCTCAGCGGCAACGGCGGCGGCGGCAGCAGCACGTGTTTGCAGCAGCATACTGCAGACAAAGAATGCCGCTCATAACAGCCGGGGAGATGCAGATTTTGTCAAAACAGAGGAGGAGAGACGACACACACACACACACACAGCGGGGGCTCCTCCCATCACGTTATATATTGACAGCTCGGCACGCAACCAAACACACTCATCAATGTGTCCGCGACACGTCTCCCCTCATCAACCTCACACCGTGACCTTTGCCTGCTGAAAAAGACACATGTTGACACACATATGTAGCCGGCCGTGATGAATAAACGGTTGAAGGCTGCTGGTGTCCAGGACCAATATAGTTAAATGGCCATCCAGTATTTGATGTATTCTTACAAATTGTGTTTAATTCAAAGCTTCAGTTGCTGTGTGACAGGAATGGATTGATCTATTGACATGCAATCTGTGATTAACAGACACTAATCTTTACATATCTTTTATGATTGTGCAGCCCATTGATGTGGTTACAGGAAAAGAGTAGGGTGGGTATTGCCAAGGACCTCACGATACGATACGCATCACGATACTTGAGTCACGATACGATATCCAAATTTTGCGATATATTGCGATATTCTACGATATTCTACATAGTTCACTGAAAAATGTAAAAGGCATTATGCATCTTAAAATTCGAGTTGTATGTAGGCCTACATCAGATGATAGTGATAATTTATGGGACAAACTGAGTCAAAACAATGTAATTCAAATTACCCATGCCATTTTATACAAGTGCAAGTTACAACAACATATTTGCATGTACAACACACTGTCTGAGGTAGCAGTACAGTGGTAGCAGTACAGTGGTAGCAGTACAGTGACACCTCGTGAAGCAGAGATGCGGAAGTCGTACTGGATTTACGTCTGAAACATGATTTATTATTTGAAAAAATATCGATATTGGAGGGCATCGAGTGGAGCAGGAGGTTAAGCAGGCGCCCCATGTAGAGGCTACAGTCCTCAATCCCCCCTCTCTCTGTCTCTCTCAACTATACTATCAATAAAGGCATCAAAAGCCAAAAAAAATAAATAATAATAATCGATATTTAAATATTGCATATCGATATCGTATCGCGATATAAAGTATCGCAATATATTGCCATATCGATATTTTTCCCACCCCTAGAAAAGAGTGTGTACAGAAGCTATGTGCAATTTAGTTGCTCTCAAAATAACATAACGGTTGAATATTCATATTCATATATAATACATTTATTAGGATCTGGCTGACTGTCGCCCTTTGGTAATCAGCCAAAAGTTTGCCGATACACACCGATGTTGCCAATGTTATGTGACTTGGATTTACGCAGACATGACGTTCTTGGCTATTATTTATCCAGTTGGTGCTTGAGTAATTAAATAACGTAACAGTTTACATTATTGCTCTGTTGTTTACTCCACTCTGATACTAATGTCACTTTGCCATGTAACGATTAAACCTTACGACTGAAGACATGACAGCTGTATTAACGTTGAGCAGGAGAGGGAGTTTCTGGTTGAAGTTTGATTCACAATAACTTCATGGGTCTGAATGATGGAGGGAAGATAATGTGAACACACGTTTAAAGATGTATTCTAAATCCTGTTTTACAACTTTGACTTTTATAATATTGCTAATATCCACCTATGTTATGTTAGAGGATTGTTCATATGCTGCTTGCACCATACACCATCCCATAACAAATGCTTGAACTTTATTTAAAGGGCCAAAAGCAGCTTTTTGTTTGATATAAAATTTAATCCGCCGATATATCAACAGCAGCTTTGGCTCCAAAATATCCTTATCAGCCGGGCGCTAATTTTTTATTTCTTTCTGTCCAACAGACCTTTTCTTTAGAGTGTTGAACCAACATATTCCTGCACTTTAGTGTATTTATGCTTCAATCTGACTCAATCAGCTGAATTTACTGCAGGTAAACACCGACTATGTTTTATTTCCTCACACAACCCCATGTCAAATAACCTGAACCTGAACTTCAATAAGTAT
This sequence comes from Trachurus trachurus, assembly GCF_905171665.1. Taxonomy (NCBI): domain Eukaryota; kingdom Metazoa; phylum Chordata; class Actinopteri; order Carangiformes; family Carangidae; genus Trachurus; species Trachurus trachurus. Next base: position 31,636,169 of record NC_139898.1, read on the forward strand.
AAAGATAAAACATTGACAAGGCAACGCTGCAATACAAAGATCTTCAATAAAAATACATTAAAGTCACATTTGTATAATAAAAAACTTGAGCACTCCAGGACATTTTACATATTCTCAAGATTTTATCAAGTGAAGAGAAATAAATAAACCTCCTGCAGCAAACAGACAATGAACCTTTTCAGTGGACTGTTAATTTCCACTTTATAAACTTTCCACAAAACATCCACAAGTTTGCACAAAACCTGGATTCTTTACATTTTGAACCTTCTTAGCAGTGGGTTTTTAAAAATAGCTTTGTGCGCTGTGTTGGTGTCACTGCCGCTGTCGTCCAACCAACGCTCTTTATAACCCTCTGCAGCTTCATGGAGGAATCTGACGTAAAACTTGACCCTGACTCGTGAACCTCGGTAAATGCGCAGCGTTATTCATTCATATCCTCCTGCACCTTAAAATATCTCCAGCCCATTATTTTATTTTTATACTTTTTGCGAAAAGCTATCTCTGAAAATAACTATTCATTAACGAACTGAGTGCATCTTGAGAATGTGACTCACATAGATGAAACACAAACTGCTCTTCCAGTTCACTGCATCTGTTTTATACATAACATCTGACACATAATATGGGTGTTTCTGGAGCAGGCTGACTCATATCAACGCTGCAGCACAATCAAACTTTAGCGTTTTGCTTTCTGAGGTTTATAGAAAAGCTTCTGAAAAAGAAAAAAAAAAAACACGACTATTAACGCTGCACTGAAACCCAGATTCCTTCTTATTATATCTCATATTCACCTCCATGGGGGGAAAAAATCTTTCTTTGGTCTCTCACTCCCAAGCTTTGTTAGCAAAGCAGACAACATTTCAATTTTCATTTACAAAGAAAGATCAGAAACCATATACATTAGTCACAAGTCCATGTGTTTTCTGCACACACACATGCAATAATTCAAAACAACGTGTCAGAGATAGACGGAGGACACAAAGTGAGAATTTTAAAGAGCTTTCACATTCACATGCAGGATGGAGCAAATTAATTCCAGCAAATGGCTTTCAGTTGGATCATAATGAACGCTACATTTCATGCAATGTTCCCAATTCAAGGTCCAAACCATCAAAACAATCCACTTCTCCGACTCCACCGCTGCATTCACACCATCCACACAGACTAATATTTGTATGCATTACAAGTTTTGCACATGATTGATTCCGCTCCTTTAATAATTCCAATTGTTGTGTTTTATATCGTTGGAAAACCATGTCACCTTTACAAGGTACAACTTGTAAGGATCGTGCATTCATGCAATGAGCAAGAAATGTGCCAAAAATGCCAAAATATTCTCCTGTTGGTCTTTAGATCTGCACCAAAAGCCAAGGTAGTGTTATGTACCCAAACATTGGCCGCAGACTTTTTTGTTGTTATACGTATTTTACTTGCTGATATTGATACCACTCTAACATTTACTCTCTGGATGGTAAATCTGAGGCTGAAGCTAACAGCCAGTTAGCACAACTTAGCAGAAAGAGTGGAAACAAATGGTATGCTATGACATAATACATTATAATATAGATTTTTGAAAGGTTTTTCGGCTATTTAACAGAAAAGGTAAAAACCTATAGCATTAATGCATCCAGTCATTTGTTATATAATCTCTCTATCATGGTCATCTAGATCCAATGGAAGAATTAACATGGATGTTCAATTATGAAATGTATCTATTTATGTTGTCAGTAGGAATGGTTCCCAGTTCTATTATTTTTTTATGTGCAACAGACCTATTTTTACAGAAATGTCTGGCATTTGCCCGAGTGTCTTTATGACCATGTCCCATCTGGAGTGACTCATGTGTCCCGGGGGCAGATTACTGACAAATTGTACATGACAGCAGCAGTGTACAAATAAGATGGGACAGACCGTGATGGAAAATGGGAGTACACACATATCCTCATGAGACAGGAAGTGTTTTTTTTTTTTTTTAATCACATTCAAAAATACTAAAAGTCTATACGTTAAGATACATACTATCCAGTTTCCATAAGCAAATAAACAAACCCACTTGTGCTCACGTTTGCACAAAGCCTGTGCAAAAATGAAATGAGGTTATTATGCAGACCTTTGCAGACTATTGTGAGTTAAAACAAGCAGGATAAGGTCAGTGAAACTGCAGAGAACTCGGTTTGCAGTCGTGCAAAACTGTGCAGGAGCTTTTCTGAAACCCCGTTCACAGACAGAAGCTTCGTCAGGAGGTGAAGTTTAGTATCGGGGATGTTTGAAGCTCCCTCCACCACACTGAAGCAGTCTTGTGCATATGGAGTTGCACCTGTCGTCTACATCCAGCCCAGGCCTGTGCAGCCAGCCGGCCTTATCTCTCTGCGCTTTTTATTTCATTTATTTTTTACAATCAGTTTATTCAACAGGTCTTCAACAGAACTTATACATAGTCTAACCATGTAGGGGGAGTGGGGGGCTGCCAAACCACATGCAGCCAAAGCATCTGATTAGCCACCGTAGCAACAGCTATTTGAACACATGATTTGTCCACAACTGAAAACACTTGATGAGCTCTGAGGTTCACATTCATGCAGCAGTTAGACACATGTTCAGACCCACTGTGGCTCCAAAGCTGCTGAAGCTCTTTCAGTTGCACTTAACATATCTATGTCTTTGGTTGAAAGGTAACTATTTCTCCTAATGAAGTCAGTATGCTAACCACCCAGCCCCAGCCTGTCGTCACTTTCCAATAGCAACTCACTGTTTCCATCCACTCCTTTTTGCGTGCATTGAGGTAGGCTATATCGGATTAAAAACGCTCTATGGAAACAGTAAAACTTGATTAAATGTCATAAATATCGACAAATTTTTATCATGATCGATAAAAGGCATCATGCAATAAATGCTGATGAAACAGTTCTTTGCCGGAAAAATGTGAATTGCAATCACGTTTTAAAACAACTTACTGTAGCTTCAGTATGTGCACGGCTTTTCAAAGACATGGCGGGAGTAAACAAAGAAATACGCAGGTGGACAGACAGACAGACAGACGGATAAACTTTCCCTGAAGTGTCTTTCAACCATGATCTCCTACAACTGAACAAACCACAGGTCATGTAACATCTAACTAACGGTAGGAGCATCATCAAAACGCCACCGTCTTCTGACAGTAGCTTGGTATGTCGCAGTCAGTTGGCACATTATAGGCACTCTTATTGGGGCGCATGACGTCTGTCCGACTACCCATTTCTCCGACCATACATTTCTTTATTTTTGCGTCCATTAGTCCGACATCCCACTTCTCAGACTTAAGTAGCCCTAACCCTTAACCTTACCCTAAACCTAACCTTAAAACTGTAGAATGGGTAGTCGGAGAAATGAGCCGTCGGACTTTTGGGCAGTCGGACTGATGTATGCTCCCCTTATCATTGTAACATGTGCAATATTTACCATTTGTTGTTAGATGTGATCCATGTTTCTAAAAAGCTCGTTTCTACGACAATGACTCCAACGGTGTGCTCCACTTTTGGCTGCTGAGCATTCAGTTTTGCATTCATTCAGTGCAAAAAACGAATGGAAACACCTTCAATACACCAATTTGACGTCATTATCCACTGATTTTTTATTCGATTTAAAGCTCTTATATGGAAACACACTTTGACTTTGCTTTATTCGCATTATTTGTCTAGGTATCTTCAGATAATTCAATGTCAACAAGGAGTGGATGGAAACCTGAACAGTCCAAAAAGAAAAAGCTTACTTCTCATAACACCGTATCAAGAGTTGTGTTTTTTTTTTGTTTTTTTTTCTCCAGCAGGATCTGCACCATGAAGACCAGACTAGGCTGCCTGTCCAACAAATCCGACTCCTACAGCGACTTCTCCGAGTTCCTTCCTCCGGCCCATGAAACCACAGCCAGGTGTCTGAAGTGAGTCGTGCCAACGCGTCTTCTTCTTCTTCTTCTTCTTCTTCTTCTTCTTCTTCTTCTTCTTCTTCTTCTTCTTCTTCTTCTTCGCCTTCTTCTTCTTCTTCTTCTTCTTCTTCTTCTCCTTCTTCTTCTTCTTCTTCAGTGGGACAAATTTAAACTCAAGCTTCTGTTGTGTGAAATAACACATTTGGTCTTCGGAGTTATGAAATGAATTAAAACTGTTCAAACTTCTGAAGGGAAAAACTCTCTGAGCCAAACACAGATGATCAATCAGAGCTGTATTTTCCTGTCCAGACTTGATAGTTTTTGCGGCGATTATAGAGACAACATTGATGTATTAAACACTGTAATTGGTGTGATTAAGCCTATGTATGTCTTAATTTGGATATATTTCAATCAAAAGATATTGGAGCTTCCTTCCACTTCAAGTCAGTGCAACCATTTCCATGCAAAGTCAACACAGCTATGTACCTGAACGCATCATTACATCATCAGCTCTACTGTGGTAAAAGGTCTGACATGTTTCTAAACATCTAATGTTCTGACAAAGCACATTGGATACAATCATGTTAATGTGTTTCTTCAATCTCCAAGACGTTGTGTTTTCACCTCCCCTTCATATATATAGATAGAACATTAAAGAGCAGACAAAGGTCGGCTGTTCCCATCACTATGGAAATGTGACCAAAACATTACGATTACTTTGCAGCCCCCTCGAGCGACGGAAGTGCTGCGAGCAGGAGATAAATCATACATTAAACTCAGCCACCCTTCAATAATACATACTGTACCATCTTCTGTTAAAAATGCATGAATGAAAAGCACAGCGGTTGGTTGGCGTCTCACTTCCTGTGTGTGTGTCTCTCTCTCTCTGTTAACAGGATATCAACCGACGAGGTGGTTCGATGGTCTGAGTCGTTCGATCACCTCCTCGCTCACAAATGTAAGTGGACAGGTTTCTATGTTTCTCTTCCCTGCGGCGAACGGCCAAACTAACGGCGGCACCTAAACGCAGCAGTAAAACCTTGTTTCTGTAATAGCTTCTATTTTTCACTTGACACCTTGAGCCTTTCTTATGTAAGGCGACTCAGATCTGTGTTGTAAGGTCTCCTCACCGCGTAATGAGTCACATACTTGACCTTCCCTCTGGTCCAGACTCACTTACATGCTCTCTATTGTGTGTGACCTATACAAACAGGGTTGCACATGTGTTATCTCACTGTGACATCAGTGAACACACTGAGCTGACATATCAAAGAAAACACCTGAGGAGTCAGAGCACATTCAATCCTATTGCAATTATTTTTCAAGTTCCTTATCTTTGGTGTAATTCAACAAACACAAGCAATAACTCATGCTATACTGTGACCAACCAATATTTAATACATTGCTCATCTATTCTATGATGATATTAGATCATGCTTGAACTGATATGAATGGCATCTTTTTATTTAACTGCTTAAATCACAACGGTATATCTACCGATTTGTTACATTTGCAGGCTTGTTACTTAGCATGTAATATTTACCATGGCAACATAACAAAGCATTGACAAATATGCATATTTCGTAATCAGCACATTAAAAAAAATGTGTTTTATGGAGATTAGTCTCACTCACGACCGACTCCGATTCTGAGATCAGAGGGGAAAAAACGGCCCGACTGTTTGGATGTCTTTCAACCAATCACAGTCATTGTGCACTTGCAAAATATTGCCAGGCAGAAACAAGTTCGGCATAACACGCCCAGCAAAAAATCAGCTACAGGCAGAAAAATGGCTACATCACAGCATAATCTAAAGGGATAGTTCAACATTTTGGCAAACTGGCCCATTGCCATAATCCCTATAGTCATAGCAGTAGGTTCGTTACCTTAGTAAGTTATTTTTAGAACAGCGGAGCAGAGCGGCGAGCTGCTCAGAGCTACGCTACGGAGGCTCATGGGATTTATTGGTTTCCCTCATCAATTACACAATCCAACAACTCCAAAAAGCTTTGGTGGACAAGTTGTGACCTGCACGTTCACCACGCTATGAGATAATAACAGAACGTTACCAGACAGGGTCTTGGGCCACGGGTCTTCTTGCTTTGAAACTTTGACAGGAAAACTGGAAGAACAAGAAAGAAACTCTCATCAGAAACAGGAAGCTGCTTGTGATTCATCCAAACAATGAAAAACTGCTTCAATACAAAAAGCAAATAAAGACCTTGAGACGACGATGGATTATGTTTTCAATCAGCAAATGTCACATTTTCATACTTTTCTTCATCTTTTTAAGCTGAGTGCTTCAGAAGTCGTTTCTGTCTCGGTGCCGTCCTGTGGGATTTGAGCGGTTTAGAGACTGAACTCTAATCACAGACATTTCTAAGTGTCTCGTCCTGACTGCCAACACTTCTCAGACCGTCTTTCCATCTGTGTCCAACTCAAGCAAACACAACCAAAGTGAAAAAAAAAACACACACACACACACAAAAAACAAATCCCCAATTTGTGTTGTGTCCTTACGTCTCAAAGCTTTGGACGGTTATCCAACTGATTCAAGTCCATTATTACAACACATCCTCGTGAACATTATCTTTAAATGTTCAGGTCAGGGTTGTGACATAATGCAACACACAAGAAAGAAAAGATAATGTCGCCCTCGGGAAACATAAAGTTTTGTTAGAGAGCCAAGAATAGAGCCCACCCCCCACCCCTGCCCCCCGAGGCAGAGATACACCTGCGTATCCTGTTTCAATTGACCAAGCATTAGGGAGGTGAGCTACGACATCGAAGCATGAGCATGTACATCGAAACACACACAAACACATACACATACATTACATAAGTGAAGTCAGAGCGATAGAAGGCAGCACTGAATGTTCTCTTGATAGGATATTGCATTGACATTGGCCTTAATTTGATTTAAAAGCAGGGACAGTGTCTCCAGTGTCGCCCTTCACTGTGTAAAACTGGCTGTGTGACCTGTGCACAGTCAGCTCTGACACTTCTGCTCAGCAGAACAGAGGACGTTATGTGACATTGTGTTGTGCTGCTTCATTAGCACATTGTCCCAGGGTGGGAGTTTGTATAGATTTAAAGCCCCAGTATGTAACTTATTTGGCTTTTTATTAGCAAAAATCAAATATGTCTTTCATAAATGTATTTCAGTGTGGAATCACAGCCGCATACAAATGAAAGCTTTCTCATACCTTAGAATGAGTTGTTACAAGTCGTTACAAATACATAAGTGGGCGACGCACCGAACCGAGGCGGCCATGTTGCATCGCCATTTTTTTACGCTGAGTGGCAGTGTGACCGTAGGTAACCACGGAAACTCAGCGGATCTGTCGGCTCGGCCTGTTAAAACTGTCACCACTGTGTAGTGTGAGGAAGGACGGAGGCACTGGTGTTGCATTCAGGTGCAGTCAGGCAGACGGCCGTCGGCAAACCAACCGGATGTCATTTTACTCCACCAGAGAAAGATGGTAAACAATACGACATCACCATGACAACATATTGTCAGGCCTGTATTGTTTTGCCTCGTGCTGGCGGACCACTTGTTTACATAGACGCTTGTTTATCCTGTTACATGCAGCGTCTGTTGTCTGTCTGACGTCTGCCCGATTTCACGTGAATGCAACATCAAGAATACGTTCAGATATGCAACCGCACTGCTAGATGGGGGGAATTCCTACATACTGGGGCTTTAAAGCTTTTAAATTAGTCGTTTTTTTAGATGTTTATTACAGAAAAGGTGACTGTAATGAAATCTGAGAACAGATTCTACGGCCATGAATAAAACATAACCGTGATTCTCTCTCTAACAAAAGCACCTCCAGCAGTCTGCCCGATTTCACGTGAATGCAACATCAAGAATACGTTCCGATATGCAACCGCAACGCTAGATGGGAGGAATTCCTACATATTATACCTTTAAGTGCACGAAAACAAATCAGAATCGTCCAGAATTTCTCCTTTGCACTTTCTCTCCCTCTCTCTCTCTCTCTTGTTTTGAAGCTTGGTGTTATTATTGTTTTCGGGGCAGGGCCCCCAGAGGACTCCCAGGTCTCCAGCTGCCCTGCACTGTCCCCATCAGTCCCAGCTGCTTCCTAATTGCTCTGATGTATTTAAGCTTGCATCTGTGGACCGACGGTCTCCTGTCACTTCATTAAGAAGTTCCCCAGCAGCGCCGACTCTCACTGTGTCAGACTGACTCTTAATCCACCTGTAGCCTCCTGCCGACTCTTCAGCCTGACTTACTTCACCTGCCTCAGTCTGTCCTCAGACATTTAGCATCTCTGATTTATAAATGAACTATAATGAAAGTTCGATTGACACACCAAATACACCACCACATGGGTTTTATGATGTGGACCAATGACTTGTTGAGTAGTGGAGGCTCCATGTTTCTTCATTCCTGATGAAAATGAGATGACAATTGAATAAAAATGAATCCACGAATGATGAAATGTACCGACACTTTTATCAGCAAAAAAGAGACAAAATCCAGTCAGAAATTCTCAAATGTAAAAGGCGAGTCTATTTTCTATACAAGTTCTTGTGAACGTACAAAACCTCTCAAAGCCCACTGCATCGCCCATTTGGGCAGTTTCTAAGCTACTTGTTTCATGCTAGAGTTCACCACAGGCCTGACAATTAAGATCCGACCCACGGGTGTTGAAGCCCAGATCCGATGTGGCCGGACTCGCAACTCATTAAACATTAATTCCCCGCCCCCGTTTGTCCCATTTCCGGCATGAATGCGGCCAAAAAGGAAGAAAAAAAAAAGGAAGCCTTTGGTCCAGCCCAAGTTATTTGTTCAATGGTGGACAGAACAATATAGTCAATATCCAGTGAATATTATTCTAAACTACAGGCTTTGCAAACAATGTACAGACTCAACACACTGCTATAATATAACCCTCACAACAGATCAGATATCATGGTGTGTGTGTGCGTGTGTGTGTCTCAACATTTACTCATTCTAAAAATTTCCTTGTGCCTGTAACTTCCGCCCTCTTGTGTTATTTAGGGATTTCTTCTGTTTTGTTTGTTTGTGTGTGAGTGTGTGTGTGTGTTGTGCAACCTGCATGTTATTGTGTGTGTACACTCATGAGAAAGTGTGTGTGTGTGTGCGAGTGTGTGTGTGTGTTTTCTGTGTGAGTAATGTTGTTGAATATGCACAGATGGACCGGCCCCTCTGCTCGGCCCGGCTTTTATTAGGTAAACAGCAGAAACGAGAGCGGTGGAAATAACATGTCAACGTGACACAAGGCCGTAGAAAAAAACAACCCCCCCTCCACCCCCTACCCACCCCCCCATCTGTGTTATTAGAGACGGGCAGATATTAATTGATCACTTATCTGGACAGGAGGCTGAAAAAAGAAAGAGCTCTTTGTGGGAGGATTCCTGTTCTGATTTGTTTGTGTTCTTAAGATAATATAAGAACCATTTCCCGCTCCTCTGTGTGTGTGTGCATCATGTGTGTGTGTGCTGGAAAAATATCAACATAGGACTAAGTGTATTATCACACATCACATGATAGCGCTACTCCACGCTGGAAAAATAGCACATCACATGGAGGAGGGACTTCTGAGCTGTTGCCAGGAAATAGGTGCAACGCTGGGATGTAAATCATCGTTTTGTTGTTTGTGTGTGTGTGTGTGTGTGTGTTTAGTTCTCATAACCTCCTTGTTCTTTTTTTTTTGTTAACCCTGTGTTTAATCTTCCTCCTCCTCCTCCTCCTCCTCCTCTACTCAGATGGCCTGGCTGCCTTCCGGACGTTTCTCAAGACGGAGTTCAGCGACGAGAACATCGAGTTCTGGATGGCCTGCGAGGAGTACAAGAAAATCAAGGGCTCGGCCAAACTGGTGACAAAAGCAAACAAGATCTTCAAGGAGTTCATTGATGTTCAGGCACCCAGAGAGGTGTGTGTACGTGTATGTGTGTGTGACAAAGTTGTTCCTGACATTTTACATCGCAAATGAACCAAAATTAGCAATTTATTTAAATATATAATTGCTATAGATGATGTTTGGTCAGGTTTAAAAAGGTAAAACCACCTTCTTTAAGGTTTTGGTTAGAAAAAATCAACTTTACACATCGAAGTACCATCTCTTTATTCTTGACAGACGGTCGTCATAATTCCTACGGCCACTAGAGGTCCGCATCACGAAAGAATAGAGATGGATGTAGCCGACATGTTGTCAGACGTAGGTTTCTGAGGAGTGATTTGTGTTACTGCACTTTCTCTATCTTTGTACAGCCTGACTGGCCACGCCCCCAAATTCTGAGCCTCATGCTGCGTTCAACTTGCAACTCAGAAAAAAACGAGCTCCGAGTTGTGTAAAATGAATTGAAAAGCATCAAACTTTGTCGATGTTTTCATGCATCTTCATCTACTTCCAAAATAAGAATAAATTGCTGCTGCATAGATATATATCCGCCACAATATGCCAAACTTCTTCCAGGCATCCATGTTCTTTCTCCTCCAAGTTAACCTGTAGCATGAGCGCTATGATGTCAGAAATTTCCGAGCTGGAGTTCCGACTTCACACTTTACGGCACTCAGACCGGAGACGGCACGTGCAAGCCAGATAAAGCGTCTTTACGACAATAACTACTAGAGCTCATGCAGTCTTCGTTCCGGCAAAACACTACCGCATTTGTCCACAGGGGGCACCAACATCAACACAAAATGAAATTTATTTGTCGATGCTTTAAGTAGTTAGCTTAAACTTAAAAACAACTTATTCTATTTGTCAAAAATAAGCTAACGATTATCATCACTTGCCTGATGAAGGGTTAAAGAGATAGTAGCATTTTTTTTAAAGTGGGGTTGTATGATCTACAAATAGCCCCTAAGTAGGGCCTACTTTAATTGCAGTAGAAGACTCTCTGCACTCCTCCCGTTAGCAACGCCAGCCCATAATAGCCCTGCCCAGAGATTTACAACATACAGGGTTGTGAACGGACCCAAAGAAACGGCCTATTTTCGCGGCCTAAAAGAGGTTTTAGGTCCAAATAAAAACTGCGTTTTTCCTGCACTTTGAAGGGCTGGAAAAAATTATATTATAGTGAACAATGGAACTGTGTTTTTTTTTCAGGTAAAACCTCTTTTAGGCCGTGAAAATAGGCCGTTTCTTTGGGTCTGTTCACAACAATGTATGTTGTAAATCTCTGGGCAGGGCTATGGGCTGGCTTTGCTAACGGGAGGAGTGCAGAGAGTCTTCTACTGCAATTAAAGTACTTAGGGGCTATTTGTAGATCATACAACCCCACTTTAAAAAGATGCTACTACCCCTTTAAACGGATGAGGTTTTTGAATTGCCCAACATGAAAATTGAACTTATAATGACCTATACTCTGCAAGTTAATAAATAAACAGTGAGTTCTATAGAAAAGCAGTGATTGTTTAAGCTTCAGTGGAGCTGGATCCGCAGTGTTTGGTCAAAACAAACCTGATAACACAACCGTGGGCATTAGTTACGCTTACACACACACTGTTACTATGTGTGGCTGTCGATATGATATGATACTTTATTGTGTATCTCTGAGTTGTTTGCTCTCTGCCTCTCCTGCATGGCAGGTCAACATTGACTACCGCACCAGGGAGAAGACCAAGCAGAGCCTGGAGGACCCGTCCCCGACCAGCCTCAACGAAGTCCAGGCCAAAGTCCACAGCCTCATGGAGAAGGACTCGTACCCGCGATTCCTCAGGTCCAAGATGTACCAAGACATGGTGAACCGGGCGCACGCACAAGGCCAGCGGCGGTCCGTCTGACACCACCAGACCACCTATGGAGCCATTTCCCTGACATTAAAAGTTGGCATTGAAAACAGAATTTGGCATTGTAATAAAAAAATTTGGCATTGAAAATAAAATTTGGCATTGTAATAAAAGTTGTATTGACACTGAAAAAAGTATTGTTGGAACACAGGCATAAAAAATACAATATTTGATTTGGATTTATAAAATATATATTATCATGTAGTTTTCAATGTCAGTCTTCAGATTTCTTTTTCATGTCCACCTTTTTCAGTGTGTTTTTTTACACTGCATTTTTCCCCAAGTCTCACTGGTTTTCAGTTTCAATTTTCTTTTTTCTGTTTCAATGTTCTTTTTTTCAATGCCAAGTTACTGTCAGGGTTTTGGCGTGGAGGGGAGGGTCTGAGTGGAGGGGATAGGGACGCATTAAGAAGAAATCTGAAGACTGACATTGAAAACTACATGATAATATATTTAAAAAAAAATCCAAATTAAATATTGTATTTTTTATGCCTGTGTTCCAACATTTTTCAATGCCGATACTTGTTTCAGTGTCAATACAACTTTTATTACAATGCAAAATTTTATTTTCAATGCCAAAATGTTTTATTACAATGCCAAATTCTGTTTTCAATGCCAACTTTTAATGTCAGGGAAATAGCTCCATAACCACCAGACCACATGAAGACGTCAGTGGACTTAAAGTTGGACCTACACTGTAAAAAATAACAAAAAACACCACTTATTCCCCCTTTGAACCATCTCTGAATATACTGTGAATCTAAAGGACGGGGCGACGCGCTCGCTCCACTGTTTCCTTTTGTCTTACACCAGCTCCGTGCATGCAATCCCTCTAGATAAGACGTGTCTCAGTGGACCGACGGGGACAGGAGGATGATGATGATGATGATGATGATGATGATGATGATGATGATGATGATGATGATGATGATGATGATGATGATAAGCTAATTATTTTACCTCTACTCAGTGCTGCTGGGTGACGTGACGGACAATATTATCGAGATAAGAATATAAACCTTTCTTTTTCCATCAGTCATGAATCATGTCTTCTGAAAATAAACACAACAACTCAGACTCAAAATAGCACAATAACATTTTCTGAGGCTCTTTCATAAACCGATGTATGAACACTGCAATTTGACCCAATTAGATGATGAATTTAGCTGCTAACTGTGGTTTTACATATTATAATAATATTAAAATAGACTTGAGGGAGGTTTAAAGTCTCTGCTGGCCTCCACGGTGTTTGTCGAGAGCAGTTTGAAGTTTATTGGCTTCATTAACCTTCATGAAGAAATGACTAATGGAGAGATAATTATTCGTCGTAATCGTCACGTTATTCCCCAGCGCTGCCTCGTACAGTACTCCTCTTCAGTTCTTTGTGGAGTAGACGCCGTCGTACGCAGGCCGACGTCGACCTGTTGTGGTAGTTTGTGTTTACACTGAACAATGAAGTGAGTGAACACTTTCATAATAATCTGAAACTGTGCCAAACTAGACTGCACTTAGGTATCGATTATAGCTACATAAATAACCCTGTGTATTGTTAACTCTTGCAGGTATTCTATGTGATAGTTAAATGTGGAGTATAAAACGAAGGGTTGGGTTTAATCTTTTTTTTTTTTTTTTTTTTAATTTTTGTTATGTTTTTGTTTGCTTTCAATTCACTCAGTTCAGAAAATGTTGGTTTCACACAGAGCGTCCTGTTGCACCAGTGGATTTACAGTAATATACACAGTAATTGCATTTTTTTGATAAAATGCACATTGTATGAACCGAATATTAAACCCTGTTATTGTAGTGAATTGAAAGCGACAACCCGACAGAATCTGTTCTGAGTTGAAAAATGTGTTTTTTTTTATTTTCAGCATGATGCAATACTCAGATTAACTAGTTATTATTATTTTACTTGTACAATATGTGATGAAAATGACTGCAAAACTTATAAATAAACAAAAAAACGTAACTCCAGAATATGTCAGTGACATGACCAATGTTCTCCCGCGGTATTTGCACTCCTTTTTAAATAAATTGATTGAAAAATGTTTCCTTTTCCTGGGTGGAGGGTTATTTAATGCATGTCTACTGTATAGGCCAAACAGCAAAACCCTGGCTGAATGACATATCACCCTGTATGGTATGTTACTGTTACTGTGTTTCCACATGAATGTAACCTAACCTCACCCCCTATATATTTTGCGAATAAAAATAAAACTCTTGCATCTATATTCTGTGCACTGCGTGACTTCTCTCTCTCTCTCTCTCCATAAAACCAAAAGCGTATTAAAGAGCTGGAGAAATGCATTCATCCACCGATCAGACTGACGGATTGACCTTGATCCCCCTCTCCCTCCCCCCTCCGTTAGAAAAGCGACAACACCAGACGCTAAAATCTCTAATAACTTAAAAACCCAGTTGTCCGATTTTGTGTTTTTGAAAAAAAAAAAAGATTTTTGGAGAGGAGATGTTGGGATGGGAACATTCAGTCTCCAATCTGCTAGGGGAAAAGAAACAAGGACTAGCAGGCGAGAAAGAAAGCTAAAATTAAAACTGGCTGGAGAGCAACAAAGTAAGTTAATTGCTATTGCAAATGCCAGAGTACTTTAATTTACATCTTGACACATCGCAGGTTGGACGTTGTAGCTGCTGGTTTTATCAGCGATGAGTCACTCAGTGTAGCTGTGCAGAGGAGTCTTATTTTACACACCTTTCTACTTTTAGAAAGAGGGAAAACAGAATGATAATAATCAAATATTTATGCTCCTTGGCAGCAGCAGCAGCACTCTCAGTCTTCTAGTAACTGGGGCAACGGTGGGATGGAGTCGCTCCACCGTGACGTTGTTACACATCCACAGACTTGCCGTGACTTTTTATCTGTTGTTGTTGAACGTGTTAGTCACTCGGTGAATGTGGGACAGCGTCCTGCTCGGTAGACAAAACACCACGAGGCTATCCTATCTGGGCCAGTAGACGACGAGCACACGGCGCCGAGGAGAGTGATTACAAAGTGATCGAGCATCGTCGGCTCAGGCTGCGATGATGACGGATGACGGCACAACTTAATCTGTGGTTATGAAAGTGTAAATTACAGTAATGTAATTGTAGGACAGCAGTGAGTGAGTAAACCTTGTGTGGGTGCTGCTGCCTCCTATTTGATGAGATCAGCAATCGATGCTGATGCTGCAGCTGTGTTCACACATCAGACTTTAAAAAGCACAGATTATCTATGTGGGATGTCATCGTCTTTTTTTTTTTCATTTTTATCACCGTAAAAATGTTCTGTATTCAGGAACTGTGCCTGAGAACATGCTGTCTGAACTTCTGTAACATTGTGAGGTAATAGCTACATCCAGTTTTTCTTCCTGCAACAGCAGCATTAGGACAATTTAAATCCATAACTGCATCTTATTTTACATCGTTTATAGACTTCTCTGTTTTCAATGTATCTTTGTCACCTTTACTTTTTGGTATTTCTGATACGCTTATGTAGGCTATGTTTCATATGTTTTGTGTTTTGTCTTCAAATGATTTGAGTCTTATCTCAGCTACATTGTAAATGAGGATGTTCCTCAATATATCTCTGAGTTTAAATGAAGGTTATAATAATATTATCACTGCCCTACGACAAGAGCAAATAAAGGATTTTAGCAAGCATTGTATGTGTGGCAAGGTGAAGAGGGCCCGGGCGGGGATTGAACCCACACCTCCCGGGTAAGAGTCATGTGCGCTTGCCAGTCACCCAAAGGGACATCCCATTGACCAAGTAGCCAGGGCACATGATCAATTGGAGGCATAGTGACAGGAACCTCAACTGTCACATATGGCAGAATAATATCCTCTCAAAAAATTGCACACACCTAAATCAAACAATCACAAAGCACCACAAAGCAAGTCACAGTTTCCAGAAAAGGTGAATGGATAACACAAACTAAACTCAGAACCCCTCCTAAAATCAAACTGTGCACTCTTTCCCCTGTCAGAGTCATAAAACATAAAACAACACATCATTCTTCGCAAATCATAGACACAGACAGGTTAGCAGAACAATTAGCTTACATGACACTGACTGCAGCTTAAAGGGATAGTTCAAAATTTTGGCAAATTGGTCCATTGCCATAATCCCTATAGTCATAGCAGTAGGTTCATTACCTTTAATTTTCAGTTCAAGCCATTTTTAGAGTGGCGGAGCAGAGTCGTGAGCTGCTCAGAGCTACGCTACGGAGGCTCATGGGATTTCTTGGTTTCCCTCATCAAACTCATCAAATACACAATCCAACAACTCCACAACGCTCTGGTGGACAAGTTGTCGACCTGCACATTCACCACGCTATGAGATAATAACAGAATGTTACCAGACAGAGTTGTTTTAGAGGTAAATACAGAGACTGCTTGATGAAAAACTGTCCCTGACAGGAACGCACATCAGCTGTTTTGCATGAATTTACCTCTAAAACAACAACAACAACAACAATCACCCCCTGCCATAGTTACACAAGCACACCCAACCTATGCCATATTTCCCACAACAACAAAACACACATTCAACAATCTGTAAATGCAACATAATATTCAGTCTTAGTGTGTGTGTGCATCTACACACACACTTCAAATCCAGGGGTGATCAAAGCAAAAATGCTTCAGAACAAAAGGTGTTTTCTACAAAAGTAGTTTCTCCAACACTGCTCATTGAGGTGTGTGCTCATTCACCAGGAAAAGCCTGAAGAGTTGAGTAATGAACCCATTTTCAAAACAATTATGTAAGTAACACTCACCCCAATGGCGACATCGCTATCTTTAGCCGGTACACAGGGAAGCAGAATATTCACCACAAAGCCAGATATGTGTCCAGTTGTGACGCTCCAGGCTCTTGAAGGCTTTCAGAATCTCTCCGGAGTAGGAAGAGGGAAAAGTTTGTGTGGAATATTGTCCGCTTTTCCCGCCAAGATGGCGGCGAAAACAAAACGACTGGGTCACGTAACGTCGGGAGCGCTGTAGTTCCGTTAGCTCGAAAGGAAGCTACTTGGTCCCCGCATATATCGGTCGGAGAGTTCCTCCTGTTCTGTTGAGGATCTATGTGCTGTGTTCTGTGACGGACCCGGTCCGAATCCTCTCGGTTCTGGTGGGTCCGGGTCGGCAGACGAAGGGACCGTGGAGAGAGAGGTGAGGAGAGCGAGAAGAAGTGCTCCAGTCTGGCTGCGGATGGAACCGTTCCTCCGCGACACCGTCCGCCATGTTTGTTTGTTTTTTAATTCTGCCGCCATTCACCGTTCGGGGAGGACGCACGTAGGCTACGTATGGACGTCATTAAAGGGCCAGTGCACTACAATTTATTTATTCATTATTATGCTTAGCTACTCATACATTTAGTGTTAGTGTTTTATGTTAAGTTTAACATTTATTGCACCTAACATTTGAAACATTTATTGATACTAAACAAATCTTCTCTCTTTTCTTCAGATCCCCATGTCAACGTTTATTTATTTATTTATTTATTTACCTATTTACCTTTATATATATATATATATATATATATATATATATATATATATATATATATATATATATATATATATATATATATATATATATTGGTAATTCTTCTCATATCCTTGTTCAAATTATATGAATTATTATTTTTCTCTAATAAGATTTATGTGACACTATATGGAACATTTGTTTGTACAAATCCTTTTCAATAAATTTCGATGGGGGAAAAAAACTGATAGCCTACATTTAGCTATTGTTGTATTTGTATTATTGTTGTATTATGACATAAATATATTTTCTTATGAATCCATATATCCAGTAAAAAGTGTAAAATATGAGCTCAAAGTCAGCCCTCATTTTCATTGTGATCACAAAGCAGCTGTGGAGTTCAATCTCAGGAGAAGGAACAGGTTCATCGTCAGCATTCAGTAGAACTAAACCTTTAACTCCCCCCCCCCCCTCTCTCTCTCTCTCTCTTTCTCTCTCTCTCTATCTCTGTGCTGTCTTAATCAATAGTGAACATTATACCCATGGTGCAGCGCTGCCATGACTATGGATCACGGGGAGGATGAGGGAGACAGCCGATGGCTCTGAGACAAACAACAGAGGCAGAGCAGGAAAAACAACACAAGAAATTGGATTTTCTGTGTTACACCAACCTGAATTAAAGAAATCCGTTTATTGCATCGGATGCTGCGGTCGTCTCACGTGACTGTGATGAGGTCAGGAGCTCAGAACACCGATATGTCCAACACAATGACCAACGACCAATGACTGTATGCAACACGTGCAAACTGCACTGATAAATACACAATAACAACACACAGCAGCAGCAGCTTCATGGGGCTAAGTGTTGATTGTTTTGATTTTTTGCACCATGTGGTTTGGTCTCATTCACTGTGAGCTACAACACACAGCAGGCCAAGCTAGCAACAAGCTAACACTGGCTATCATATGTGAGGATTTAGATTAGCTATTATTCTCAGGTGCTTGATAAGACAGATTTATAAAGAATGTCATCAATCAAAAAAAAAAAAAAAAAGCAATTAGCAACATGTTTGGCAGCAGATTAATATTTTTTTTCTTTTTAAAGTTAAAGTGCCAGAAATGCACCAGTTGCGGCTTCTTTAATGTGATTTTTTTTCTTCTCAGTTTTTATTGGCAGTAAAGTCGACCTGTTGCGTTTGGGTTCTTGACTTTTGGTCAGGAAAAACACAAAGCTTTGAAGAGTCTTGGTGGCTGAGTGGTGACAGTGAACGCCTCATTACAGTAATGAGATAGCCTACTCCAACGTTGCATGACTCTTCAATTTGAGGGACGGACGGACGGACGGACGGATGGATGGATGGATGGATGGATGGATGATGGATGGATGGATGGATGGATGGATGGATGGATGGATGGATGGATGGATGGATGGATGGATGATGGATGGATGGATGGAAGGATGGATGGATGGATGGATGGATGGATGATGGATGGATGATGGATGATGGATGGATGGATGGATGGATGGATGGATGGATGATGGATGGATGGATGGATGGATGGATGGATGGATGGATGGATGGATGGATGGATGATGGATGGATGGATGGATGGATGATGGATGGATGGATGGATGGATGGATGGATGGATGGATGGATGGATGGATGATGGATGGATGGATGGATGATGGATGGATGGATGGACTGTATTGATCTGAAATTGTTATTGAAGCCAAATAGGAAATTAAACGCACCAATTGAAATAAATAAATACACGAAGAAAAATCTTTAACTTGAGCTTCAGAGAACAACAACAAGCCTTTGCTACAGTTTCCACAAGAAACAGTCAATTCACTAATAATGGTGGCAGCTTCACAGCTCTGTGTGTTAAAGGAGAATTACCGTTTTTTACAATCTGGACCTTATTTCTAGCATAAAATATAGTAGGTCAACCTACACACCCCGGATGTTGATAACAGCTAACCCCGGACTCAGAGGGGAATAGCATTAGCATATTAGGAATAGCACTAGCCCATCATAACTAAATATTGGTGAAATGAACCAGTTTCTCTGCAGATAATGTGTTATTTAGAGGCTGCATTCTGCTGCCCTGTAGACTCCATTATACGGATATACACGGCTCTCGGCTGGATCTAATTTCATCAGAACGACTTGTAATGACACCAAAGTTATCTGGGTGAGTAAATTATCAAATTTTATGGTAGAAATAAGGTCCAGAAAAACTGACACACACAGGGAGAGATAGTCTAATTTGACATTAAATTGTGCACCCAATGCTGTTATAAAACTATTAAACTGCAAAAAAAAAAGTGTGGAATCTGCAGCTTTTGCCAAAAACAGACTCATAGCTTCACTAACTAATGAACTTACCCAGAATAAGACCGAACCCATTGTTCTGCTCAGTTTAGACCAAACATGTTTTGAGAAAGTTCAGAGCCACTGACTGACATTACATAACTATAGTTCCCCATAACGCCTGGAGGAGGGAATAAAAACAATTCATTTCCATAATTGTTTTCATCGTTCAGCAGCCACTGTTTAGTTAGACCTGGTTATTACACACAAAGTGCAATATTTACAGATGTGAGGATGTGTTCCATAGAGGAGGAAAAAACAGATTTTCACTGTTTAAACAAGGATTTATTTTTGGCAGCAGTAAATATTAACATTAAATATAATAATTATGTCAACACCTCCACTCTCATCCACCAGTGTTACATCTTATTTTTAGACACTTCATGGGAATAACACTACCTGCCCGTCCCTCCTATTGACATTACTGATTGTTTGTTATGGTTTCCACGGCAGCAGGTACATTCACACTGTGTGTTTATGTGTGTGTGTGTGTGTGTGTGTGTGTGTGTGTGTGTGTGTGTGTGTGTGTGTGTGTGTGTGTGTGTGTGTGTGTGTGTGTGTGTGTGTGTGTGTGTGTGTGTGTGATGTTGACAAGAGTCAAATATCAGTCCTGTTGTTGTCTGTTGTGTCCTGATGTTTCGCAACCGCCGACCACTGAGCTGCAGCATCAAGTTAATCATTGTCAGTGATTTCTCTACTGGTCACACACACACACACACACACACACACACACACACACACACACACACACACACACACACACACACACACACACACACACACACACACAGCTGGAGGTGCTTTTGTTAGAGAGAGAATCACGGTTATGTTTTATTCATGGCCGTAGAATCTGTTCTCAGATTTCATTACAGTCACCTTTTCTGTAATAAACATCTAAAAAAACGACTCATTTAAAAGCTTTAAAGCCCCAGTATGTAGGAATTACCCCCGTCTAGCGGTGCGGTTGCATATCTGAACGTATTCTTGATGTTGCATTCAAGTGAAATCGGGCAGACGTCAGACAGACAACAGACGCTGCATGTAACAAAGGCAAAACAATACAGGTGTGACAATATCGAGGGCTTGGAGCCAGAGGGGCGTAAGTGACTTTTGACAAACTTTACGGGAGAGACAAAACAAAATTTTGACCACACTTCAATCAACTATATTCATTAACCTTAAACCACAACATTGCAACCACAGACATACGTATATGAATAGAGTAGATGTAGAGTATTTATGTAATAAACGTATGGCATATTAACACAATGAACATGTTCTAAAACATTTTAAAATAAAAAAAAATGTGGCAAAAACATCCTTTTTGGCACCAAACATTTCCAAGTCTTCTATATGGACATATTGGGCATATCTGCTGAACAATGCATTGAATTGATTGAATAATTAAAGCAGATATCAGCTTCACGGCCGTTTCGGCTAATGCTGCGTTCAAGGCAGGCTTTTGAAACCGTAAGTTACAGCTTCAAGTCACAACTACGACTTGGTAGCGTTCCAGGTAACCCGTAGCTCGTGTTTTTACCATCCTGTTGTCTGTGAAAGTTCCCTATAACGGCCACTCGTAACTTCCGACCCGTGAACTCGTACCAGATCGAACTGGTATGACTTCACAGGAAGGAAAAACACAAAGTACGAGTTTCTTTGAACGCACCATGAGTTAGCAGCCCCCGCCCTTGTCAGGCATCAATTGGTCCTCGTGCTACGTCACCACATTCACGCGCATCCCTTGGCTGCACACACAGCCCTTCATGCCGTTCTCTCTCCTCATTGGATAACACTTGTATCCCACAAGGAAAATTTTCTCCTCGGGTTACAGCAGAGCAGAGTGACGGAGAGACTCGTGTTTAGGCTGAAATACTTCATGTAAGTGATTGCTGACGGAAAATAGGACTATTTAGGACTTATATTAACAAAAACATTCCACTGATATCTGCTTTAACACTTGAATAAGTAATTAATTTTAATTTAACTTGCTGCATGTAACAGGATAAACAAGCGTCAATGTAAACAAGTGGTCCGCCAGCACGAGGCAAAACAATACAGGCCTGACAATATGTTGTCATGGTGATGTGGTATTGTTTTACCGTCTTTCTCTGGTGGAGTAAAATGACATCCGGTTGGTTTGCCGACGGCCGTCTGCCTGACTGCACCTGAATGCAACATCAGTGCCTCCGTCCTTCTTCACACTACACAGTGGTGACAGTTTTAACAGGCCGAGCCCACAGCTCCGCTCAGTTTCTGTGGTTACCTACAGTCACGCTGCCACTCAACGTAAAAAAAAATGGCGATGCAACATGGCCGCCTCGGTTCGGTGCGTCGCCCACTTGTGTATTTGTAACGACTTGTAACAACTCATTCTAAGGAACCAGAAAGCTTTCATATGTATGCGGGTGTGATTCCACTTCAGTGAAATACGTATTTATGAAAGTAATATTTAATTTTTGCTACTAAAAAGGCAAATAAGTTACATACTGGGGCTTTAAGAATCCATAACAGTGGGCTGAAGGATGTGTGAGAACAATGTGACAGCACAGACACACTCAGGATAAATTGAATTAAAAGATTCCCAGTGCAGCGTCACATGGTTTCACTTCCTCTTTCTAGAATGATAAAAAAAAGAAAAGATAAATCGACTCATTAAATCAAAAGTGGCACCAGGTGCTTCGACAACATGAGAGCGCTGCAGCGTTTACACACACACACACACACACACACACACACACACACACAAAGGACACGTGATGTGGCAGCGGCTCCTTCAGATCTACTGCTGGTAAATATGTACATGAACACACAGGAAATGATAAACACACGCACACACACACACACACACACACGTCATTATGTGGCAGTGATTAAGCAGCTCGGAGATGAGACAGTAGCTTAATGTTTCCTGTCTCTGGGTCGCAGCAGCTGATTGGACAGAAAACCAGAACGTGTTTTTTTTTTTTTTATTCTGTGACATTTTTTCCCAACACAACAAATCTTTTTACTGTAACTTGTCATCATCGAAACATTAATTATAAATCAGCAAACAATTATATATTTGTTTTGTCTGTTCCCTAAGTTGTTTCCGTGCAATTGAAATTTAAAGGGATAGTTCAACATTTTGGCAAATTGGCCCATTGCCATAATCCCTATAGTCATAGCAGTAGGTTCGTTACCTTTAATTGTCGGTGCAAGCTGTTTTTAGAACGGCGGAGCAGAGCCGTGAGCTGCTCAGAGCTACGCTACGGAGGCTCATGGGATTTCTTGGTTTCCCTCATCAAACTCATCAAATACACAATCCAACAACTCCACAACGCTCTGGTGGACAAGTTGTGACCTGCACATTCACCACGCTATGAGATAATAACACAATGTTACCAGACAGAGTTGTTTTAGAGGGAAATTCATGCAAAACTGCTGATGCGCGTTGCCTTCAGGGACCGTTTTTCAGCAAGCAGTCTCTGCATTTACCTCTAAAACAACTCTGTCTGGTAACGTTCTGTTATTATCTGCATGGCATCGTTATCTGCTTTCTTTTTTTCCATTATTATTATTATTATTATATGTGCTCTGTGGTATGTCTGTCTGTTTTTTAATGTGAGGACTACGGACGGAAACTAGCTCTGAGCTAAATCCGGCACACTTACATGACGCCACGGCGTTAAATTGTTCATTAATGTGCATTGTCCTCTGCAAATAAACAATAAATGGAAAAATTATCT
Organism: Trachurus trachurus; assembly: GCF_905171665.1. Lineage (NCBI taxonomy): Eukaryota > Metazoa > Chordata > Actinopteri > Carangiformes > Carangidae > Trachurus > Trachurus trachurus. Next base: position 31,659,438 of record NC_139898.1, read on the forward strand.
CACAGCATGGTGAATGGTCCACCATGGCTCTGCTCCGCCATTCTAAAAATAGCTTGCACCGACAAATAAAGGTAACAAACCTACTGCTATGATTATAGGGATTATGCCAATTTGCCAAAATGTTGAACTATCCCTTTAAACATGATTGGTGCTTTCTGTAATTAAATGCACATATTTCATTAATTTCCTCCTCCAGTGGAACAGATGTGCCACAGATGTCCAACTGGTCTGATCCGTTGGAATTAGCTCCTGATAGATGGTGATTGACAGATGGCTCGGCCAATCCAAGTCCATTTTTGGGAACACCTGCTCTTTTCCACACACAGTCTAGTGTCCAACAACGGTTCAGTGTAACAAACCATCTGGAACATCTGGATACCTCCACCGGCAAAATCTGATCTGGACCAATGTGACTGAGGAGGACGATCGATCTCAATCTTGATAGAGTAGAAGAAAAAAACAATAAAGGCAGGTTGACTTGTCTTCCAGTCAGAGAATCATGAATTTTAGTCACAATAAGATGATTAAAATCTCAGTTTAGTGTTCGATTTGTGGCCAAATTCCTGTAAAATTGACGTTAAAGTCTCATCAGTTTGTGTTTGGAGCGAGCTGACCTGGTTTTCTTTGTTTGTTTGTTTTTAATTTATGAAACCTGGTGATTAAAAACCCCCGAAGCATCAGCAGGGTAATTATAAAGTAGGTGATGTGACTGGATAGGAAATGTGCAGACAGGAAATAAAGTCTCAGTGTCTGAGCGGGAAAAACTGTGATATTACCGTCACAGCACTGAAACAGAAATAACTTCACAGATTCTGACTCTGCATCTCAGGACAGCGGACTGCGTGTTGCTATAGGCTCAGCTGACCTCTGTCTAAACTTGCCCCTCTGCCCCTCCGACCCCCCACCCCCCACTCTCACCCCTGGGGGGGGTAGTTACGGATCACAGTGTTGCTGAGGGGGGAGCACACTCCAGTGGTTATTGTTTAACAGCCACGCTGAGCATCTGGCCGAGCCCGGAGCAAGCTGCTCCTCTGCTCCCCGGAGGATGATCAGACAGATGAGCAACCTGAGGCTGCTGCACACGCGCACACACACACACACACACACACACACACACACACACACACACACACACACACACACACACACACACACACACACACACACACACACACACACACACACACACACACACTCCCACTGAGACCAAACACCACTTCAACAACGCACTAAGTCCAATCCGTCCGAGCACCAATTATATCACTGTTTAATCAAGTGATGAAGATCAGGAGTTACCTGGGTGGATCAGTCATGTCAACACAAACTGCCATTGACTTTGTATATATTTGTATTAAAGGGATAGTCCAACATTTTGGCAAATTGGCCCATTGTCATAACCCCTATAGTCATAGCAGTAGGTTTGTTACCTTTAATTGTCGGTGCAAGCTATTTTCAGAACGGCGGAGCAGAGCCGTGAGCTGCTCAGAGCTACGCTACGGAGGCTCATGGGATTTCTTGGTTTCCCTCATCAAACTCATCAAATACACAATCCAACAACTCCACAACACTCTGGTGGACAAGTTGTGACCTGCACATTCACCACGCTATGAGATAATAACACAACGTTACCACACAGAGTTGTTTTAGAGGGAAATTCATGCAAAACCACTGATGTGCGTTGCCTTCAGGGACAGTTTTTCATCAAGCAGTCTCTGTATTTACCTATAAAACAACTCTGTCTGGTAACGTTGTGTTATTATCTCATAGTGTGGTGAATGTGCAGGTCACAACTTGTCCACCAGAGCGTTGTGGAGTTGTTGGATTGTGTATTTGATGAGTTTGATGAGGGAAACCAAGAAATCCCATTAGCCTCCGTAGCGTACAGTAGCTCTGAGCAGCTCACGGCTCTGCTCCGCCGTTCTAAAAATAGCTTGCACCGACAATTAAAGGCAACGAACCTACTGCTATGACTATAGGGATTATGGCAATGGGCCAATTTGCTAAAATGTTGAACTATCCCTTTAAACATGATGTATGATTGGTGCTTTCTGTAATTAAATGCACATATTTCATTTATGTCCTCCTCCGGTGGAACAGATGTGCCACAGATGTCCAACTGGTCTGGTCCTAAAAATAGCTTGCAACGACAATTACTATAGGGGTGATGGCAATGGGCCAATTTGCCAAAAAATTCGAACCATCCCTTTAATGTGTTGTATGTTTTGGACTGCCACATCTCTTGTCTGCACAACAATTTTACCCTTGGGTATTAAAACCTTAAACTTAACCTTAACCTTGATATAACGAAGATGTCACATACTGTAAATAAAGTTTATAAAAAGGCAAAAGTACAAGTGTACAAGTTTTATAAATGTTATATCCAGGTTATTTCAGATTGATGTGGACTGAGATCATTCATTCATTCATTAATTCATTCATCATGGCTGACTAACATGTGTTGAGGTAAATGGGGGAATATCCGGCATGAGGTCATGATACACTTCACTCCTAATTCAACGACTAAAATAAATAAATACAAGCATCCGAGCAGAGATAAGAGCTCACAGTCATTACCCGTCCTACTCCCTTTTATGGGCAGATCCGTTACGGGCAGAATTTCCCAGCATCCTTCAGTGACTTTGTGCGGCTGTCACTCACTCTGCTCTGCTCGTCTCCTCGCTGAGTCACGGCTCGGAGACCTTGAGGAGGGCAACACAACACAAACAGGCCCGGTGTAATGCCCAGAACCGCTGCAGAAGCTTCCTGTGGCATTGACCTGACACTGGGATGTTCTCTCACACACACACACACACACACATACACACACAGAAACGCACACACAGCGGCCGTGAACACACACATACAGGAAACAGTGGAGCTGTGATTGCTTCTGCTGTGTTTTCATCACTCCATCAGACATAAAGTCACACCAAGGCTGCAGGGAAGCTGCTGCACGCTCGTCTCCATTTAGTTTAATAGCAATGTTGCACACACACACACACACACACACACACACACACACACACGTGCACGTGCACATGCACACACACACACACACTGGGAGTTCACACTTTTTCTCTGTTAACGTGTGTGTCATCTGAACAGCTGCTCAACATGTTTGTTCTGCAGCTTAATGTGTACGTTCTGTGATTTGCGATCGGCAGCACATTGTAACATTTAACAGCTGCTTGATGCTTCATGGTGGTGTGTGTGTGTGTGTGTGTGTGTGGGGGGGGGGGGGGGGGGGGTAGATGGGGGGGAGACAAAGGAGCATGTGGAGATCTACATTGTCCTTCGCAGCACAAAGGCTTTTTTAGCCGTGTGTTCATCATCAATAGAAAAGACAAGAAGCAAGATGTTGACACAGTCGGGAAGTGGCTCTGACTCAGCGCTCTGGTTATATTATATTGACTAAAAGATGCTTCACACTTCATTTTATGAATTACTGTAACACTATAAAAAAAGAAAGAAAAAAAGAATCTAGGTCACAGCAAAGCAGTCTTATCCAACTTCCCATCAATCAATAAACCTTGCAGACGTAAAACTTGGTCTACTTTCAAAGCCACTCTAGTTGTTAGCAGTCGGCAGGGTCCAAACTAGGTCTTTTTTTTCTTTATGTCTTGCAACTTGTTCTCTATCTCCGAGACAAATTTCTCCCTGGTGGAGACCAATAAAGTAACCATAACCTGTTTATTGTTTTCTTTTTAATGAAGCTGCAGCCACAGGATAGGATGACTTTGATCATATTAACCCTTTACATGGATCTTGATCAGAAAATCGACCGGCATAAAACACTCGTCTTGATCGGAAAAAAATTCTGTCCGAATGAGCCTGTTCAGATTTGAATTTTCGGATTATTTTGGATCACTGCAAAAATTCCAAATCTTGCCAAGAATATTTGTCTTATTTCTAGTCAAAACAGATCTCATTACACTTACTGTATAAGACTCATCACATAAAAAGTAGCTTGTTTTTAGACACTTTTTACTTTTTTCAAGCATATTTTCCCTTGAAATAAGTAGTTTAAGTAAGTTAAGTTTTTCTTTCTTATTACAAGTACAAAAAACTTGCTTTCACTGGCAGATTTTTCTACTTATTTCAAGTGAAAGTTTGTTTGAAACAAGTGAAAATGATCTAAAAACAAGTTATTTTAAGTTTAAATAAGACAAATATTCTTGGAAGGATTTTGAGTTTTTGCCGTGATCGGCCTTTATTCCTATTTTATTCCGATCATTTGTGTCCATGTAAACATGGCTACTGATGAGTCAGGTCGTCGTTTTGCAGTTTTATGTCACACTGTTGTACTTTCAGGTACAGTAGATAATATCTCATCAATATATGTCCAAGTTTCTCTTAGATTCCCCCACACATGAAGATATTCCACAAATGTTCCACAGATGACGCTGTAAAAACTGTAACAATGCCATAACGTTAAAGGGATAGTTCAAAATTTTGTCAAATTGGCCCATTGCCATAATCCCTATAGTCATAGCAGTAGGTTTGTTACCTTTAATTGTCGGTGCAAGCTATTTTTAGTATGGCGGAGCAGAGCCACAAGCTGCTCAGAGCTACGCTACGGAGGCTCATGGGATTTCTTGGTTTCCCTCATCAAACTCATCAAATACACAATCCAACAACTCCACAACGCTCTGGTGGACAAGTTGTGACCTGCACATTCACCACGCTATGAGATAATAACACAACGTTACCAGACAGAGTTGTTTTAGAGGTAAATTCATGCAAAACCACTGATGCACGTTGCCTTCAGGGACAGTTTTTCAGCAAGCAGTCTCTGTATTTCCCTCTAAAACAACTCTGTCTGGTAACGTTGTGTTATTATCTCATAGCGTGGTGAATGTGCAGGTCACAACTTGTCCACCAGAGCGTTGTGGAGTTGTTGGATTGTGTATTTGATGAGTTTGATGAGGGAAACCGAGAAATCCCATGAGCCTCCATAGCGTAGCTCTGAGCAGCTCACGGCTCTGCTCCGGCGTTCTAAAAATAGCTTGCACCGACGATTAAAGGTAACGAACCTACTGCTATGACTATAGGGATTATGGCAATGGGCCAATTTGCCAAAATGTTGAACTAGCCCTTTAACATAACGGTCAAATAACCTTTTTGTTCTGAACCTATAGCACTGCTGCTAATCCACATTCTGCTCCCCAGTGAGTGATGGTGCACCATCTGCAGTGCCTCATTCAGGTGCTACTGTATAAAAACAATTGGAAACTAGGCAGAAAAGGCAAGAATGGCGTCACACACACACAAAGTAAACACAACTAAAATCTCTATTGGCTGCTACAGTGTCAGTGAGGTTTAGACAGTACAGTTTGAACAGTTTGTGGCTGTGACCCAATTTCCAGACGCAGCAGAAACTACCTGTGTGCTCAGCTCAGTATGTTCAACAACATATTCCTACGAGGAGTACAACTTGTGTCTGCAGTTTGCACACAAGACACACAAAAACAGGAAGATATGGCTATTTCTGTTGCCGTGACTCCTGGTTTTTCATTGTCAGAAAATCAGCCTCTTGTAACTCCAGTTGATTCAATAGCGACCGCTCCCTGAGCTGCCGATGCCAGGCGGGTTCAGACGAGGTGGAGGACCTATTGTGCCTCTTGGGTCTGTGTTCCCTGGGCCCGAGGCCAGAGCCTGGTGCTGCTGGCACCGAGTCCACGGAGGTTCATGAGAGGACGGTGGTGGTGGTGGTGGTCGCTGATGGAAAAAACCCTGAAGCAGTAGAGACTTCCCATGAGCAGGGGCGTTACGCCGAGGCCGCGTGGCCTGGGGGCTCGGCCCAGCATGTTATTACACAGACACAACACAGGAATTTAAAGATGAATCAAATGATATTTATACTGTATCATCCCAAATATAATAAGATTTTCCAGCTTTGAAAGATAAAAGGCAAGGCGAGGCAAGGCAATTTTATTTGTATAGCCCGTTTTTACAAACAGTTTGTCTCAAAGGGCTTTACATGGCATCGTAGCAACATCCTCTGGCTTTAGACCCTCACATCGACTGAGGAAAAACTCCATAAAAAACCCTTTTAACAGGGATCCCTCACCCAGGACGGACAGACGTGCAATAGATATTGTTACAGACAAGAAAACAGTTTATAACAGAGAATGTGGGAAACATGTTAACAACAGCTGAAGAAAGGAGCTTCTGGCAGGCAAGGGAGATAGGGAGAGCAGGGCAGCTTAATGGGAGGACTGGGTGGTAGACTGCTTCATAGGAAGGGATGCAGGCGGCGGTTGGTGCAGTGTCCCTGACTGAATTAAAGCAGAAGTAAGTGAAATATTTTTGTTAATATAAGTCTTAAATAGTTCTATCTTCCGACAGCAATCACTTCTATAGAGTGTTTAGTCTGAAACACGGGTCTGTCAGTCACTCTGCTCTGCTCTGAGCCGAGGAGAAAACTTTCCTTGTATCCTACAACCTTTATCCAATGAGGCGAGAGAACGGCATAAAGGGGCGGTCCTCTCTGTGTGTGCAGCCAAGGGATGTGCATGAATGTGGTGACGTAGGGACGAGGGCGGGGACTGCTAACTCCATCTGCTGACAGGAAGTTAGCCAAAACCACCGGATCGCTTACTTCTGCTTTAATACAGGGCGCTACTCTAACGGTGAGTTCATGTGATGAGATTACATGTCAATGCAAAGACACAAATACTTGTATGCAAATTTGTGCTGGCGGTGCAGATAACAGGAAAGGAATGGTGTAACGCAAATATGCAAAATCGAGTCATTTGCATTTGCATTGCATTTTTCTACTCCAGCAAAAATATTTGTGTGACGCTGTGTTGGGACAGAACTACTGTATCAGTGTCAAAGTCAAAGTCAAAAACTTTATTTGCCATTTGTGCATACAGTACACGTATAGGAACTTGTGTGCCAACCCGTGTGCGGTTGTTCTGAGTCAGGTAGGACAAACAAGACACAAGGAAAAAGGCTCGAACCTGAGATTAAGAAGAAGGACAAGGACATAAAATTCTCTAAAAGGACCAGATACTATCTATATCTGTATATAAATAAAAGTGTAGAAATAAAAATAGATGTTCAACTGAGGTAGGTGCATGTTGTATTGCCATATGCCCGGATTATTTTGTGTTTGCTAAGAGTCTGATATGGGGTGTTGAGATTCAAGTGGCTTGTTAGATACAGTAAATATTTATTGATTTTCACACACCAGAAATTGATAGACAGATGATATTATCAACCAAGAAATGATGGTGTTTGGTATTCCAATGTATCTCCTCTTTGTATTTGCACAAGTAAACACAAATACTCCCACAGTGAAGAGGTGAAAATTCGCTTTCTGGTGTTTATCTGGTGTGAATGCACCGTAATGTGACGCTACGTTTTCACAGGACTGGTGCGACACAAGAAAACCAAGAATTTCATGAGACATAGTGGAGAAGTATTAGGTCAGTTGTCTGTTACTGTCACTCACCGTCATCGTTGCCTTGGTGGAAACAAATAAAACATGATAATACATGGCCTCTCTCTTCTTCCCATGTCTCTCTCAACTATACTGTCAAATAAAGGCAAAAAAGCCCCAAAAAACAAACAAAAAACATGATAATACATAGGTGGGCAAGCAGTATTTGATTAGGGGGGGCCAGAATTACTAGAAACGGCCCTGCTCTACGGTATCTTCACTGATAATAAAAGCTAAAAAAGAAAGAAACAAACAAACAACATGAGTAAGAGAGATGAGAGACCCACACAGTAATTAGTATTTTATGATAATATTCAATTTGGCTCGGTGCAAAAAACAAAAACAATTTGCTGAGTTCATCCCTGGGAGCTTTACTTTTTTAATAATCCTACATTTACCATCCCACACAACAAGTAGCTACAATGCAAATGGGGATTGTTTGTGTTTTTTAATACAGTTTTAATGCCCTTTAATCCTGAAGAGAGGAGTTTCCTCATCTACTTGGCCTACTTTCTATGCTAATATAAACTTCTCCGCCTCAAAAGAAGAAAAGGCTAATAAGAGCCATCAGGCGTCGGGGTGTAATTTACCACCAAATAACTCACTATTATACTGCCAGTCGGTGGTCTGCCTCTCCCTCTGCCTCTGTCCCAAGCTGCTCTGGTTTCCAAAGACAGGTAGCTACCACCACCGACCTCATATATATGATTCATTTGTCATTTTCTCTTTGGAGACAAAGCTTGGAGGAGTAACAGCCTCCCCCGAGGAGAGGATGATCCCCGTCAGACCCCAGATGGAGGTGAAGGCTCTGAAAGGAGCACGCTGGGCCGAAGATGAGCTTCCTCTCCGTCACAGCTGAGCCGCCCACATGAAACTAAAAGGTTAGAGAGATGAAAACACGACGACTTCCAACCCGCAGGTACAGTAGTTTCGGGTAAAGAAGCTTATATTCGCTCCCAATCTGCAAAAATAATATGAATACGACTGTGAGGTTCGAGGTGAAGTGAGGCCGGCGAGACCTCAGCGAGCGTCCTGAATCGGCCTTCGCCTTGATTCTTTCCCAGAGGTGATAAAGTGACCTTTAATTTGAAAAACTCACTCGTTCAGGTAAATGTCACGTCTGGTTTATCTGGTTCCCCCCGGCGATACGCTTCCTCGCCATTATTCAGTGTCCCACCTTCACCTTGACATATTTCGTTTCAATAAATTCAGATTTGTAGAAAAGCCCAGGTAGCCTCGAGATTGAAAGGGTTAATCGATCACAATATTTCATCATTTTTCATCGCAATTGTGTTTTTTATCAGTTCAACATGGTTGGTGTACAATAAAAGCTACATATCTTTGGTTTTGTTTATCTGGCAGAACTTTATTATCATAATAAACAGTTTTCCTGAAGTGCATGCTTAACATAAAAGGTGGTTTTACTGATAAAAAATGATTTAAAATGCATTAAAACAAAAGAGAAAACAGTCACAAACCAATGAAACTCAAAGTGAAATCCTGTTACCTGTGGTAGGTAAACTGGAAATTACAGAATAAAAGCCAAACAAAAATAAAGTATCATATAAAAAAAGTGCACAACTGGTCGCCTAAGGTTAAAATACCTTTTTATAAAAGTGCTGCACACCACTCTCATTCTCCATTGCAGTAATTGTTTGCGATGGTTTAGCTTGCAACTACGACCTATCATCTCTAGCAACAGGTTCAAACTAAAGGTCAAAGGTCAACATAGCATTAATTACATGTCGAATATACCGAGGTGTGAAGAGGAGTGAGTATAAAATGCACATGTTAGCCCCCTGGTGTTATTATTATTATGATGATTTCAGGTCAGAGTCCATAAAAGTGACTCATTTTATGACTTTGACACATTTTCTACATGAAAGCCGCGGCCACATGTGAGAAACCACCTCTGAATGAGCTCTTTGTTGTTGGTCATTGTTGTGAGTGGAAAAATGTCGTCTGTGATGATGGACCGCGTTAAAAATAAGAACATGAGACGTTGCTGTTCTCACGCTCTCAGACTCAGTGGGTCAGTTTTATAATTAATAAACACACAGCAGACATAGAAGAGCCAAAGTCAGCAGTCAGAGGTGAGATAGCATCTCTGCAAGTCTAATCACTGCACCATTTTCCTTTTTTTTGCATGTCATACCGTAGGGGGAAATTTCTCCACTGCCTATTCCATAACCCTGACTAAAACTCTTTAAATGTTAAATGACATGCAGGATTAAACGGTATTAAACAACATGCAACAAGCTTAAAAAGCGCAGACACGACATGCAAAATACCTTCTATAATAGCGACGCTCCTATTTATAGGCCATCCCATTTAAAAAACCCACAGTCAGCGCCATAAAGCCTCCATATCGAAATAATTTCCGTGGATTAAAACTAAATTTGGCTTCAGATAAATTTGGTGGTTCAGTAAAAAAAGGAATAAATAAACATCCACTGCAGCAAAGAGCTAAAATTGGAGGTTCAATGCACTGCACCGCTGCAAAATCAGCTTTGAGATGATAAAACAATGGCCGACGTGACGACCTTTGCACCACAATTAATCCCAGTTTTTACCAGAGATAGAGATCTGCACTAGCTCCCATCTGAACTGGGCCTCTGGGCTGAAATCTGAAATCTGGTTTAGAGATATGCAAAGATGTTTCCAAGAAGAAACTGAGAGCATCAGTTCACCAGACTGAGTGTCTCCTTGCACGACCATTAAAAAGCTTTAGGTAAAAGCTAATGCATGCAAACTCTAAAACCCAATATGGTGGAGCACATCAGTTTGAAAGAATGCATGACCGACGATATCTGAGCGTAACAATGGGAGCCTCTGTTGCTATACAAGACCTCAGATAAGGACTCACATTCTGCAGCTTTTCTGAGAAATAAAATGTTAGAGTCTCTTCTCAAAGCTTTATCTAGTTGTGCTATACCAGATACCTTGCTGTGATGTAAGCTCTTATTTCCAGTTTGATGCATTTATGTGTGTGTGAGTGTGAGTGTGTGTGTGTGTGTGTTGCATCAGGCAGCTTCAAGGACAGTGAATCCCCAGTTTCCGGAAAAAAAAAAAAAAAAAAACACCTTAGCTGAATGACATTACACAGATGTTTTTTCTTTTTTTTCATTTGTCAGTCTTTCAATTCCGGTTGTCCTTTTTTATCCGAGCGGCTGATGGACGCCCTGACGTGTTGTGACATCACAGTATACGAGCGTAAGAGTGGGTGGCCGGGTTCCCCCAGGCTGCTGCAGGAAAACCTTTGTTCTTTCCCGGCAAACAAATGGTGTAATTAAATCCTCCCCGGCACAATGAATCCAGACAGGTTAGGTAATCCCTGTGCAGTTGTCTTTTTCTTCCCAGCCGGAGCCATATCCACCCTGCATTAGCTGACTCAACCTAATCAGCGATGCCTTGTGGTCCATTGGTACACTGTGAGCTCTCTAGTTGAGTGCTCACATATTATGGGCAGTGCCCCATTACATTACTGCTTCCTCTCTTGCTGGAGGATATCTGCAGTCTGGGATAAAGGTGTAGGTAGGCTAATATCTCTAAAATGTCTGAAAACCTTGACCTGTGTTACACAACTTGTGGAGCAGTACACTTACATCACCACAGATCTTTCCTGCATGTGGTTTTACAACCTGTGGATGCTGTTATAGGCTATCCACTTTACCATTATCACTATCAGAGGAATCAAAACAAATATTTTGATCAGATTTAGGTCAAGAGACGTCTGAATATTGAGTAATCAGAGAGACAAGCTAACGTTAGCAGCAAAAGTCCTTTGCACATCAGAAAAACACAGATTTTTTAATGTGCAGAAGAATCAAAATAAGCATTTTTTTTTAATATGTACATTATCCCGTATTGGGCATGTCTTCATTTCAACTAGATCAGGGATTTTGGTCAACATGTATTTGAATCCTCAGTCATTAGGCTACAGACAAAAGCTAATGTTAGCAGCAGCTAAGCTCCAAGCCCCTCTGAAACTTCCTTTTTTATTGAGCAGGAATATCAAAATAAACTTTCATAAGATGCACTTTTTAGATCTTCACAGATTTTAACTAGATGAAGGATTTGGTTTGGGAGACGTCTAGATCTCAAAGCAACGTTAGCAGCAGCAGCGTAGCTCTACTCCTCTGAGACTTCCTTTGTACACATCAAAAACACATTTTATTGTGAAGAAGAATCAAAATAAACATTTTTAAAAATCCAGTTTTCAGATCTTCATAGGTATATTTCAACCAGATGAAGGATTTGGGTCAGCAGACGTCGGGATCTTCAGTAGAGACAAGCTAGCTAACGTTAGCAGCAACTTAGCTCTGATCTGTGAGATTTCCTTTGTGCATGAGAGAAACACAGGTTTTTAATGTGCAGAGGAATCAAAATAAATGATTTTAAAAGTGTAGCTACTTTTTATGTCTTCAGATTTCAAGTACCTACAGTAAATGAAGTATTTGGGTCAGAAAACTCCTCATCTTGAGAATCATAACGTTAACAGCAGCTCTGAGACTCATCAGAGACAACACACACACAGGGTTTTTAATATGCAACCGTTTTTATTCAGTGGTTTTACTGGATTTAATCAACTGTTGTCATCTGTTGGTTTCCAGTAGGAGGAGATCCTCCGAGGGTCGTTCAGCTCCTGATTAAAGAAAACTCTCTGATCACCAGACACTGAGGGGATCCTGACTAAGTGACAATGACGACCACTTTAGTTTAACGACGTCATCCCACTAAGTCTTTTGTCAATAGATTTGATTGAGAGTGGCAGATAATCACATCATATTGTGAGTTAAGTTAGAGTTAATGTGATATTTTGTTAATACCTCATGTGACTGTGACTAATAATATGAGTGTTTTATTACAGTAACTTCCATCTCTGTGGTTGCTGAGTCAAACTTTTGTTGTCTGTGGATCCATAATTCATCCCTCTGTGGTGTAGATGCTGTAAAATGATAAAAACACATCATGCACTGGGTGACAAGTTCCTTTTATACAATGAGCATGGGTGTTGTAGTTTATCATGTGGCTATAAATCACCAGATTGATGCACAGCAGTTAGCCTATACTGTATGGTGCAACATTATTCATATTCATATCAGCTGCTAACCAGCTCATCACCACCTTTAGGCTATCTGTTATAAGTGTGAAGTGTGTTCTCATTGAATGAACACAATAATGAACCAGGACAGTCACACAGAGCTGAGATGGTTCATGACATATCAGTGACCTCGTTCCCATCATCATCATCATCATCATCACATTTCTTTTCTCCACATCGTCCTCTGATAACGTAGTAAAACCTCGGTGATCGCCTCGTGAAGCGTGTAAGGTACCAGTTCCCTTTGTCAGGAATAATTTAAAATGGTGAATTAACATTCCTGTGGCTGACATAAATGTCAGTGTAATGTGTTGTAATGAGCTGTGGTGCTGCCCAGCTTTGGGTTTTTTCATCTTCTCTTCTTTTTATTTTGAAGAATATCGGTCTTAACTGCTCTTAGTGTCACTGATCATCGCCTCTGTCCTGGTTTAACATGCACACATCAAGCATGTAATGGGGTCAAATCTCAAACACTATCTTTTCCCGTATCTCACATTGATAAATTACATAAAAACACACTTGATCAATTGAATTATTCCTGGTTATGTGTCAAAACATGTTCCCGGCATCTCTGAATATCCATGTTTGCGTCATTGGTCGTGTTTGAAGTGGTTTCTTTGGTCAGTGAAGATGTTTCTTGGAATTAGATTTTAAGAATGAATGCACCCTACTTTTTTTTTTTTTTTCAAAGGGGAGTAAATTTTTCCGTAATTGCATGGGGGCTGATTTTTATCTATCACACACTGCACTCGTTTTGGTCCCAGTTCTTCGAAAATAAAACACCAGTGGCTATATAAACTTATGTAATGGCTGCAACGCACAATGGCTGCACTGTCATTTGTTGGGGGGAATTGGAGGCTGGAGGTGTTTCAGTGCTCTAATTCCTGTATTGGTTCTGGTTGCTGCAGGTCGTGTTGTGAGTGCAACACATTCACAAAATGTTCAGAAGATGTTGTTTTTTTATTTTTTTTATTATTATGAATGATTCCAGTTTTGTCTCATCTGTTGGACATTCGACCCTGCAGTGGGAGTCATGGGGTCACGTGTTGCCTTTGATTATCTAATGTCCCTTTAATCTGTATTATAACCACAAACAAATCCTAGATAAGCAACAACCTGCAGCGCCGGCCATATGGGAAACGCTCCCGCTGCAGCTTTATTGTGTCGTACAGCAGCAGCAGCAGCAGCAGCTGGCTGCGGTACTGTACCAACATGCAGCCTGCTTACAGTAATATAATTAAACAAAGTGAAGAGCCAGTTTCCTTCCCATCAGCCCCTGGGCCGGCCGCCTTCATCACACCCATAAAGGAAGCTGAGGGTGGTTGTGGTTATTTCCCAGAGAGGAGTTTCTTCATCAGATGTAACCTGAGAGCAGACACTTTAGAGAGGACAATATATGATATAGTATAATGAGAAGTCACATATTTCAAGGTAATAAAATATTTAAATGTGATAATTTTTTTGTTTAGTTTAGTTTAAGTTTATTTCGGACATGTTAAAACATAATACAGAAATGGACAGACATAACAAATAAAAACATTGCAAAGACAACATATGAACAAAAAAAATAAAATAATTGAAAATAAAGATAACTTGATTTTTTTTTTTTTTTCATATCCGAAAAGGAGTGGGAAGAAGTAAAACTTATTTACTCCCACTCCCTTATCCATAAAATATCTATCAAGTTATCTAGTCATTATAGTCTATACAATGAATTAATTGATGAGTTATTTAACTGTATTTATTCTAATATATTATTATATTTATATGCATATAGATTTATTCTAACATATGATTACTAATCTTTATCTCTCTATATAGTCATATACATATAAAAACATATACAAACACATTCATACGTACAAAGACAAACTGAAAGTAACACGAACAGAGCAAATAAACTAAGTCGGTAAATAATACCCAAAGAAATAATGATAAGCACCTTGTTGTGGTTGTCAGACACCCTCATTTCTGAGTATGAATGATTTAAAATCTTATTTTCCTGGGCCTCAATACCAAACACACACACACACATGTTCTGTTTTCCTGTGTTGTTATTCCCAGAGAAGGATGAAAACAAGACACTGAGAGATTCACTGTGTTTTCAGGGACATGCAAGAAAAACACCACGGAGAATATCAGCGGCTTTTTTTCATTTCACAGTAATTTCCCAGCCTCGTCCTTGCATAGCACCCACACCCTCCCCCACCCTCCCTTCCTCCAACCTTCCCTTTCTCTCCTTCTCTCTTTCTCTCTGTGTGTTTTCCTCAGCCCTCTCTGATTGGCCGAGGGAGCCGATGACACGTCAGAGGCGTGTGGGGAGGTCGAGCTTTATAAAGCCTCTGCTCCGGCTCTGCTCAGACACACAGACAGACAATCTCGCTCTCCGCTGCAGCTTCACCAAACGGATATTTACTCGCCACCCGACCGAGAACCAGCAACACCACCTAAACCTCCACATCCACCTGCACCTGCACCTGCACCGACCTGCTGCTGCGATGTGTAAAGGACTAGCATCGCTGCCCACCTGCTGCCTGGAGAGGTACAAGAAGCTTCATGCAAATCATACAATGATGGATGGATGGATTTACACTTTTCATATTTTTTTGTGCATTTGTGTGTTTGTGAGCGACTGAGGAACTAAAAGTGGATTTCAGCCTCAGGATCAAGAACAGAGTCTGAGTTTAATCTTTTATCCTAACCAGTTCTGTTCTGTTTGGTTTTGTTTCAGGGCCAAGGAGCTGAAAGCACGGCTGGGAAGCATTCTGCAAAAACCCAACTGGACTCTGTCCTGCTGCAAAATAGGGAAAAATAAGTAAGTATCACACTCACACACACACACTGTAGCATGATTAAACACCAGCTTATTTCACTCTTATCATCTCTGTTGTGTCTAATCAGACTCTCTTCTCCCCTCAGGCCAACCCTGGAGGAATGCCTCCGGTGGAAGGAATCCTTTGAAAAACTTCTGTCCAGCAAATGTAAGTTTTTAAAAACATTTTTTTTTGCACAAACAACAAACCAAACATTGTGCGATGCTCCGCGGCTGCAGCAGCCAGAGACACGTGCAGCCCTGCGGGACCACAGTGTACCATCAGTTAATTCAATTCTCTCCTCCTCTCCTCCTCTTCTCCTCAGATGGACTGTGTGCCTTCACAGCCTTCCTGGTGTCCGAGTTCAGCGAGGAGAACATCGCGTTCTACTTTGCGTGCGAGGATTACCGGGTCACCAAAGCCGTGGACAAGCTGCCGGCTAAAGCCCAGAAAATCTACGACGAGTTCATCGGCAGCGAAGCTCCCAGAGAGGTAAGAGCCGGCAGAAGCTTCGGTTTTTAAAACAATCGTCCTCAAAATGGAAAAAAAAAAGGATTTAAAGACTAATTTCTTTTTTTTTTTTTTTGCTTTTGCAGGTTAACATCGACCACGAAACCCGTGACATCACCAAAGCCAACATGCTCACGCCCTCGACGTCCTGCTTCGACATGGCCCAGCACAAGATCTACATGCTGATGGCCAAAGACTGCTACCCTCGCTTCCTCCGCTCCCCGAACTACAGGGATCTAGTGTGCCAAGCCAAACCCGGCGCCAAGGCCACCGTCGCCAAGCAACAGCAGCAGCATCAGCATCAGCATCCGTCGCCGCCGGCGCCGCTGCTGCAGGAGAAGAAGGCGTGAACGTCTCCGTGAAGCCGATGGAGGAATGTGTTTTCGTGCACGGTCGCCTTAAAAGTTGAGGAGGCAAAATAAGAAGAGAGAGAAAAGAAAGAGAGAGTTGGGTGCTGCATCGTGAAGCCGCTGAGATCGTCATGGCGACGGTCGGGTTTCTGCAGGCGCCATCTCCTCTGAAGAGATGCAGAAGAACAGGAAGCTGCAGGTTGATGCCTTAAAGCGGACCGACCTGTTCAAGACAGGAAGTCGGACTGACAGACTATTGATTGATTGATTGATTGATTGATTGATTGATTGATTGATTGATTGATTGATTGATTGATTGATTGATTGATTGATTGATTGATTGATTGATTAATTGATTGATTGATTGATTGACAGACAGTCAGAGGGACAGGAAGGGGGCGGGACAACCGGGAGAAAGACGCACTTTTCTTTTGCCGTCGGGGCAAAAAACCTGTTTGTGGTTGTGACGTTCAGTGTCCTTCTGTCTACACTTGTGCTTGTGCACTGTTTAGATGTGAACAGGCATGGATTTGTATTTATTTGTATTTATTGGTCTGTAATATATTTTGTTTTGCGATTTTTACCAAACAAAGCAAGAAGAAAATGAAAACAATGTGCAATTTAATTTATATTATAATATTTATATCACTGTTGTTCTTCTTTTTACATTATCAGAAAATAAACTAAATTATTTGAGAAATAAAGTGTGAAATGGGTCATTTTCATTCATCCACTGTATATTTATGAACATATCTGACAGACGGTGTCTCTGAGCTGTAAACAGACACTCACACTGACTCATATCCAAACCACCAGTGACATATATTTGCTCAGTGTTGGTCGTTCACCAAGGAAACTGTGTCATAAAGGACTGGCATAGCATCCGGCTGCTCTCGGCCCTTTGTCCCACATCGTGTGAATGAGAAAGAGCTTTCTAGCAAACAGGAAGTGCAGATAGAGACAGAGAGAGAGAGAAAGAAAGAGAGACGTACTAACGTAATAGGAAGAGCAATAACATTTTATTATCAATGTTTGCACCGACCATCATCATGGACTTCAGGTAATAAAGGAGCGCAGGGCAGAGCTGCAGGTGGTTACGTAACACTGACATTGAATACAGTGATAATCTGGTTTGTTCTCATTAAAATGCAAAACAAAAAACCTGCAGGTAGAAGATTTTTTTTTTTGTATTTCAGCAGCAACAAACTGAGGCTCTGCTTTGTGTATTCAGATGTCATCAGTGAAGAGGTGGACGACAGCTGCTGCTGCTCAAACTCCTGCATATGAACAGCTCACAATAATCATAATAAAAATAAACTACTGCTGCTGCCTCCATCTCCATAGTAACACACACACACCTTTGATCTAGATCAATGACCATGTGTATGTACAGTAGTATACGTTTTACTACAGCAGACAGGAGCTCATCTCCATCACTGGTCTGAAGGAGAAGATGCTGCAACACTCGAAAATGTGATTTCACATCCTGTTGGAGTGCACAGGTGTGTGTGTGTTAGCATGCAGCTAATGCTAAATGTGGATATCTTGATTTTGCTTAATGGCAGGAAGAGAAGATCGTAGCTTGACTTAATGCTGACGTAGCAAACATACAGTAAAAGTTGGTGCATTATTCAACTTTCACACTTTAACGACATGAAAGACCAACTTTTTCTTGCACAGCCACTACAAAGTTAGCTGACAGACACACTGGTGATTACACGGCCTCATTCATTCATACTGGATGATTCTGCAGGACTTTGTCTCTACTGGTTTCTGAGTTAAAGCTCAAGCAGTGAAGCTCAACATACGACAAATCATTTAAAGAAGAACTCTCCTGGTGTCTCCTCCCTCCTCTCCTCCATGTGCATTTGTTTCCAACGAGGCCGGTGAGAAATCAATCCATGGAGCGGTGGATAAGGTTATTTATCATCTACCATGTTACCATGTGTATATCTGTGTAGTCTTATCTGTCATAAACAAGAGATTACTGGTTACGGGTTAGCGCGTTACGTTTGTGTGGCGGTGTCACCATGGAGACGAGAGCTGGGACACCGGGTCGGAGGCTCTGATCTTACAAGGTTGGTTTTCAGCCAAGAGACGCTCCATTCTCCCTGGAACTAGTTACTAGTCATTGATTTAACCAGAACTAGGACTCTGGAGCTGGAACTAAGGTACAAATGAAGCAGAGTTAAAGGGATAGTTCACTCAAAATTCAAATTGCACTCATTATCTCCTCCCCCTCATGTGGACTAAGGGCTGGGAGAAGTTTCAGAGTCCTCCGTGGCTTCTCTGAGTTACAGGGGGTCTCGGCGTAGCAGTGCATGTCCATATAATGGTTGCAAATGGATACCAACTGTCTTCGTAACAAAAAGACACACCAAAAAACATCCAAATACCTCCATGCTGCTCGTATGTAATGTCCGTCTTGTATTGAAGCCCCAAAATGCGAACCAGGGAGAGGACGGAACCAGGAAGAGGAGCTTCCGCTACAAACAAGCTTGAAATATAGACTTATTTAATTTTTTTCGGAACAATTTCGCATTTCGGGGCTTCAATACAAGAGGGACATTACATACAAGCAGCATGGAGGTATTTGGTTGTTTTTTGATGTGTCTTTTTGTTACGAAGACAGTTGGTATCCATTTGCAACCGTTATATGGACATGTACTGCTACGCCGAGACCCCCTGTAACTCAGAGAAGCCACGGAGGACTCTGAAACTTCTCCCAGCCCTTAGTCCACATGAGGGTGAGTAGATAATGAGCCGCTGCTGCAGAAACTTTTCATTCATTCTCATTCTCAGTTCAGTGGAAGTGAGCTGTAATCTGTGCTACTCTAAGTGTTCAACAGCAACAACAACCTCCTCCTTCCAGAAACACTCAACCACAACCACAACCCCTCCTCTCCACAGTGAGCGGTCTAACTTTTCTATGAAGATACATTTCTGAAACTGAAGTGAAACACACAAGGAATCCATTAAAAAGTCTGATCAGTATTGAAAATGTAATTGACACACTCGCTGCTTCAGATTCAGTCTGTTCGGCCCAGTTTGACTTGACTCGTGTTTCCTACCCAGGATGCAACACGTGGGCATCTGTATGGGTTCTTCTGGCTCCTGTGGAGATCATGTGTCAGTGGTGCAGTCTATTACTTGGAAAATGAGTCACCATCCACCATGAGAGAGTCTTGTGGCCGTACACTGCAAAAACTCTAAATCTTACCAAGAATATTTGACTTATTTCTAGTCTAAATGTCTCATTTGTCGTCAAAACAATCTAATCCTACTTAAAATAAGACTCATCACGTTAAAAAGTAGCTTGTTTTTAGACACTTTTTACTTATTTCAAGCCTATTTTCACTTGAAATAATCTGATAGTGGAGCAAGTTTTTCGTTCTTGTTTCAAGCACAAAAAAACTTGCTTTATCTGGCAGATTTTTCTACTTATTTCAATTGAAAATTAGTTTGAAACAAGTGAAAATTATCTAAAAACAAGTTCATGAGTCTTATTTTAAGTGGAAAGAGATTAGTTTTGACTAGAAATGAGACATTTTGACAAGAAATAAGACAAATATTCTTGGAAAGATTATGAGTTTTTGCAGTGTAGGTTGATTTCTATTATGAGGGAGTTGAAATCTTCATCACTGCTTGATATAAAAATGTCTTCTGTGTCATGATTTCCTGTTTTAAGAGAAAGTTCTTTAACTACGTCCAACACGTCTTTAATATTTGGTGACCCCTTCTTATATCATTACATTATATATAGTTTATAAGAAGTTAATTCACACAGGTCTGTGATCTGACACGTCCACATGTTCTCGGTTTATATTTAGTGTTAGACTGTTCCTGGTTTCTTGGTATTGTAAAAAAAAAAAAAAAAAAAAACTCAAAATAAACTATGAATAAAACACACACACCTAACTCACTGTGTATGTGTAGCTACTGTATGTGTGTGTGTGTGTGTGGGGCACTGATGTCCTCCAACAAGGCCCACATTAAGAAGAGTCACCACAGTATTAGCCACATGCTGTTTGCGCTAAAAGCAGCACAAAGGACAATAACACACTTGTACAGTATTTTTAGCCACAGTGAAGCTCATGAGTGTCGCTCCGAGCCAACACTCAGCTGACCTCTGCTCCTCCTGGACACACAACTCAACCAGTTTTGTTTTTATGACCTTTTCTTTTTTCTTTTTTTTCTTTTTCTCCAACAATTACATGTTCACAAATCAGCAGCGTTTTATTGTCTTGGTGCTAAAAGCTCATTAGGAAGGTG
Organism: Trachurus trachurus; assembly: GCF_905171665.1. Lineage (NCBI taxonomy): Eukaryota > Metazoa > Chordata > Actinopteri > Carangiformes > Carangidae > Trachurus > Trachurus trachurus. The sequence continues at coordinate 31,679,934 of NC_139898.1, forward strand.
CAGTGTGTGGATGGAGGAAGCCGGACTTCCTCCTCCATTAGTAGTTGTGTGAAGTTGCACTGACACCTGGTGGTTTGGTTGTGTAACAGCAGCTGCTTTTACTGGAAATGTTGTCATCAAAACGTCCTTGTTTGACCATTACACAACATCGATGTTCTGTTAATACATTAATGAGACACTGGACTGTTTATCCCTTCTTGTTACCAGGACTCGGGGCCATAAACTAAACCAGGAGAGGAGAGGAAGGGACTTGTTGCTCGAGATGAGGAGTCACAAGTTTAAAATAAAAGTTGGTCTTGAGAAGGAAACACTCTTTTTTTCTCTTTCTTTTTCATCTGAAGCCTTTATTTAATCAGACAAACTGGTTTAAAATGATTTCATGAGGAAAAGCCAGTGACCTGCAGGTTCTGTTCTCCACCACCAGGGGGCGGCAACAGGCTGAGAAATAAAACCACAGCACAGAGACTCTCTCTGACTGCCTATCTATCTATCTATCTATCTATCTATCTATCTATCTATCTATCTATCTATCTATCTATCTATCTATCTATCTATCTATCTATCTATCTATCTGTGTAGCTTTAATGCAGTTTTTCTCAGTCGCTTTGGTGCTTTTCTCACATCACTATGAACATTTGCACAATAGTTAGTGTATTTCTCAAAACAATTAGTACAAACTGCAAAACCGAGTGGATAACCTGCAAAAGCGCGTCACTTGCACACTACAACTACACACACTACAACAAACATAAGAATCATTTTTTTATGGTAGAGCTGCATGTGCACAACTCTAAACAATACTGCAGTACATACAGTATAGTAGCTGAACCTACAGAGTACTGTAAATCCAGATGTTCCTGTCTGTCTGGTCACATGTTTTCATCTACATCACTCTGTCAATTGTAACGATTGAAACAGATTCAATATTCCCAGAGATACAGTAATGTCATCCTCGCTTTGTGTCTCTCTCAACCTTACGTCATTGTTTGCAGTCACCATTGCACAAATGGCTTCCTCTTGTTGCAGAGTAAAAAGGGCTCAGTCTCTCCCACCTCTGTCAGGTTGTGTTGCAATCCTATGTGGTGCAGAGTAAAATTACAGTAATGTACAGTACATGTACTGCATCAACCATTATTACTGTAGTGTACAATACTGTAAATATGGCAAATCTTTACTGTAAGTAAGTTGCTGTAATACACTACAATACAGTAAATATGTACTGTAGTAAAGCTGTTAGTCTAAATGTAAAAAGTTCTTGTCCCCCTGTTAGCTTACGTAATGCCTGAATTACAGTAGCTACTGTCCAATACCATACATACCTGTTCTCCCTGACATGTTTGAATAATTGAATTCACAGTGCTTCTCCCAACATTTAAAATTAGTTTGACAGATTTTTACAACTAGTTCAACAATTTTGTATGTAATGACTCAAGCAATGAAATGAGGACTATTAGTTTTATAGGGAACGACTATTCAGCATTTATAATTTTGACTGACATAAGCAAATGATAATGTTACTGTATAAAACAGCAGAGAATTGTTTGTATGAGAGCTACTGATACATGTCCAAAAGCATTTGCAATTTGTTCAAAGGAATGAGAAATTGCTACTATGTTGTGCACAAATGACTAAATGTTGTGAAGGTTGAACTAGAAGTTATTCTGATCTGAGAAAAGCACCAAAGCGACTGAGAAAAACTGTAAATATTCTTTATGCCAAATGGTAAATGCACTTACAATAGAGCTTTTCTACTCTTGGACCACTCAAAGTGCTTTATATTACACTGTAGGTCACATTCACCCTTTCACACACTTTCATACAGCGCTAGGCAACCATTCATACCATTCATACACCTAATGGACACATCGAGGGGCAAGTGTGGGTTCAGTGTCTTACCCAAGGACACTTCGACATGTTGTAGCCTGGAATCGAACCACCATATGATAGATATCTTTAAAAATATATATATATATCAGATCAATTACTAATAGGGACTGTGTGGTTCCATACAGGAAAACCTCTTTCAGTCAAAATGCCCTGTCTACGAAAGGAACTGCAATCTGGAACACACTACCCTTACCCATAAAGGAATGCCCTACCTTGACTACTTTTAAGAGCCACATGCAGGTATGGCTTAGAGCCAACCAAACATGTAATCACCTTTAATGTTCTAACTGCATGCTTCGAATGCACTGATCTGTCTGTCTCTAATGTAGTGACCTAAATGCTGCTAGTAGCCTACTCTGTCCTCTCCTATATTTATGCAGGTTGCTATCTGTTTTCTTATTGTTGTAACTGCTGCTGTAACTGCTGCTAATACTATGTTTTTCCATACTTATGCAGGAGCTTCCTATTGTTATCTTTTTGTATGGTAGTCTGTCCGTCTTTTAATGTGAGGACTACGGATGGAAATTAGCATTGAGCTAAATCCGGCATATTTACATGACGTGATGTCGCATCACAAATTGTACATTAGTATGCACTGTCCTGTTCAAATAAACAATAAATGAAATGAAATAAATATATGTACATTTCCATCTGTGTAAGGGAAATCCCTTCATTGACTTCAGTATAGATGATTATAGTGGTAAAATGACAAATAACTCTAAATTAGACTTAAACTTTAAGGATGTTTGTTGATTCCTTACTTAAATAAAAGTGTATTTTTTTGTGAAAAGTTGAAAAACCACAAAAAAAAATAAAAAGATTGACATATAAACTGTATCTGGTGGAGTCAGTGCACCGAGGAGGACAGACTGTATGTCCATGTCCATGTCCATCCTCTCTATCATCACATAAGTCTGTTCTGCCCCCGCTGACCCCGAGTTTAAAATAGGTGCAGAGCTCACACAGTGTTCTGCATCTGCATGCGTCTTTAAGGATGAGCCGCCGCGACCCCCCCTCGGTGGTCATTAAGCCCCGGAGCAGATATGAAGTGGATGACCCGATGTGCACATTCCTCCTCCTCCTCCTCCTCCTCCTCCTCCTCCTCCTCCTCCTCCCTCGCTCCCCTCATCTCTCCCCCAGGACCGGATGGATCTGTGCTGCTCATCTCCCCGATGCCGACGCACCTCAGTGTGGCCCCGGCAACATCCCATCATCGTCCTTCATGTTGCTATGACAAGACAGAGGCATCGAGGAGGAGACGACGAGACGGGAGAGGAGAGGATTCATGATAAACACATTAGACGAGTGGGCGAGAACAGAGAGAGGGAGAGACAGAAGGAGGAAGAGGAGGAAGAGGAGGAGGAGGAGGAAGAGGAGGAGGAGGAAGAACGGCGTTACACTTCCCAAGCGTGGGAAAACTCCTGGTGAGGGTCCCCAGTGAAAAGGGAAAACTGTGTCTCTATCTAGTGACTCTGAGTTCCTTAAGGTTCACATCCTCTGTCCGTCCACACAGGACACACACACACACACACACACACACACACACACACACAGCTTCTCATAGTGGCTGTGTGTTTCATCTTTCATTATCAAAGAATCATGGAAGTCCAACATCAGAGTGTGTGTGTTGGTTCATCATCATCAGCACAAATGAGACCTTGCACCATGCCTGTGAACGCACGCACCACGGTGAAAAATTCCTCCAACTGTCTTCAACTTCAAAAAGTCGATTAGGGCCAGCCAAAAAAAAAAAAAAAAAAAAAAAAAAAAAAAATTCTGGCAAAAAAAAAAAATCCATCATAAAAACAATAATAAAAAAAACTGGTAAAAAAAAAAAAGCAGGAAAAAATGTAAACACATATATACTGTATATATAATGGCTCTAAGAAAAGGAGAGGAAAGGAAGGAAAGGAAAAAAAACACCTTAATGATGTCATATGTATTTTATGGATGATGTCATTGTCCTTGTCAAATAAACAATAAAATGAAATGAAAATGAAAAATGTATGGATGATGTCATATGGATGATGTCATATGAATGGATGAAGTCCATTTCCGCCACTGAAAGAAAAAAATCTTTATTTCTATAAAAATAGAAATAAAACTGATGTGGCTGACATGGCAGCGTCCGTTGAACAGCAGATCTCTGGTCAGCACCATGGTTACAGGGGGATGCACCAAAAATGTTGGTTATGAATTCACAATCCATTTCCATATGTCAAATACCAAAGAGCTGTTAGACCTGTTGTGCTGCAGTTTCTCATAATATTGACTTTTTAACACCTATAATGACTTTTTATCTCATGAATTTTAACTTTTTATCTAATAATTTTGACTTTTTATCTCATGATATTGACAGTTTGTCTCAAAATGATCACTCTTTTTCTGATAATATTGACTTTTTAACTCATAACTGTGACTTTTACCTGGAGGATTTATTTTTCTTTCACTGGCAGAAACAGGCTTCCATACATTTTAAATACTAAAGGGGCCTTTTTAGTAGAGGAACAAACCCCCAAAAAAGCCTTTAGTTTTTGACATACCCCTACCCGAGGTAGAACAAAACACAACCATGTTTTTTCATATCTTTAATATGTCTAGTTTATGAAATGGATGGTTGTATAAAAATATTTTACTGCAAAATTATTTTTTTTGGTTAATATTTAGATGCTTGCCAAAACCGAAAATAGTGAAAATTTAGGCTCCTCGAAAAGGGGCAGTGTTTGCCTTATCACATGTATCTCTGGAAATAATGATCAGAATGTCACCAAATTTGGAATGGATGTTCACAGATAGTTGTTGAATGCAGTAAAGCAAAGATTTGATCAGTACCTTTGCCCATCTTTGAGATTTATACACTTAAACACACATGAATTATAGGCGAAAATGTAATCGGAAATTAAAAATCCAGAAGGTATGTATATATTTGTCTGTCATTATTAAAGTCAGAATACCAATCATCAAAAAATGTAATTTATATGTACCAAAGACTGTTATCTTATCAAAAAAATAGGTTATTTGACTATAAACTTCACCCAATGTTGTCACCAGCCCCTAGCAGGTAACTAGTGCAGCCAGCTTCAAACAGACAAATAGGCTATAATGGGGCCCGGTTTGTGTAAATGTGTGAAGAGAAGGACACAAACAATAGATTAAGCTAAAACAATTAAGTTAAAACATGACATTATGAATAAAATATACATTTCTTTATCATTCTAAATACATTATTTATTTATATTGTATGTTATTTTTGACATGATATGATGACACTATGAGCCAACAGGCTGTATGACACTATATTTTCACATAATTTACTTGGAAACTTTGACTGACTGAGTGGCAAAATCAAACAATAAACATAACTTGAATCATACATTAATAAATCAAATAAATAAATCATAAATAATATAAAGTGTAGAAGTACACTGGAGTTACACTGGGGTTCTGAAAAAGTCAAGAAACGCTTGCACCCTGCAAGGGCTCCAATTCAGTGCAATTTCAAGCCACCGCTCTTCAACAGCTGATGCCACTTCCACATTGATAATAAAGTATAGAAAAACATACACCTGGTGAGTGTAAGACATAAATACCATGTCAATTCCACATTAAAACTCAATCGTAAAAATATGTTAAACACACTTAACCCTTTGATGCACAACATATGCACACCCCCTCTAACGCGCAACATGGGTCTAAAATGACCCGCATTCATTTTCCATGTGAATTCATGCTGGGTGAGTGTTTCTTTGTGGTATCTTTTAAAATCAATATATTTTATGATTGAATCCTCCAAGTATCATTTGAATATCTTGTTTTTAATTAGTACAGGGTGTTATTTCTATTTTTACTTTCTTATTTTATGAACAAACAGACAAAAAGTCTCAGAGAGTGGACCAGTTAGCTAGCTAGCAGTTGACATTTCTACATTCTACTGTATTAGTTAAAGGTGTACAGAAAAGAAAATTGAATTTAAGCCCACTCTGGGTCATAAAATGAGTGTAATAACTCATCTATTAGACAATGTAGGCCAAACTTTGTGCAAAATTCTATTTTTGAGTAAATCCGGGATGAAAGTGTGTATTTTTTTTTTCGCATTGGATAATGCAGGTGCACGGATTATACGTCAGCCTGTACACGATTCACCAGCCACTGATATTGGATCCGTAATCCGTCATTCAAACGTCTGAGACACGCACACACACACGGAGCTCGGGCTCGCCCCAAGCTTTGAATATCCCGCCCGCTCGATAACGACCAATCAAATTCGTTTTCCTTACTCGGGTAAACTCGTGTTGCAGCTCGTGACAACTCGGCGCGACCGGCGCGACAAACAGGACAAACGGCCATTTCTGTACACCTTTAACTACAGTAGAACATGTCACCAGCTAGCTAGCTAGGTAGCTGTTGACATGTTCTAGCTGGTGTCTACAATAGAATATTATTCTATTGTTGTCACCAGCTAGAACATGTCATCATGTTAACAGTTAGCTAACTTGCTAATATTAAGGTATTTCCCTTTATGACAAGTAATGTAGCTACTTATTCAAGGTAACTAAAACCTTATCAATTATGCACAGTTATCTTTAATGAGTCATCAAATGTTTCTTTAGGTAAATTGGAATAAATGTAAAACAAGTAAATATGATTATATGTGCTTAAAAAGGAATATTTACTGAAGAAAATGATAAATACTGTGCTGTGATTTCAAAGATATAACATTGAAATAGCCTACTCAGATAGAATAAACTATGGCTAGCTGTTGACCACAGAATATGTCAACAGAGCTATTAATGGGGAAAAAAGACAAGTAATGACTAGTCATTATTGTAATCAAGGAAACAATGGTCTGTTGTTGGTATAGATAGTGAGGGAATGCTAAAATTAAAGTATTCTTGCTATACTTGTTTTTTCAACTGGTCCACTCACTGAGACATGTTTGTTCATTTTTGTTCACAAGTAAGAAATTAAAAATGGAAATAATGACCCCACTAATAAAAAACAAGATATTAAATAATACTTGGAACATTCAATCATAAAATAGATAGATTTCAAAAGTTACAGCAAAGAAACTATCACTCAGCATGAAATCACATTGGAAATGAATGTGGGTCATTTTAGACCCATGTTGCGCATTAGAGGGGTAGTGATACAAAATGTGTTTTTATTAAAAAAGTGAAAAAGTAAAAAATAAAATAATGATGTATTATGATCAAAAACAAGTTAATTGAGGAATACCTGGAATTCTATATGATGAAATAAATTTTTCGCAAAGATATAGGCACAAAAAAACTCACTCGGGTCACTTTAGACCCATGTTGTGCATCAAAGCAGTCTGAATACAAAAACATAAAGAAAACTCATCAAACCATATTAAACATGCTAAAAGAGGCACCTCTTACAATAACTGGGGGAAAATGCACATAGATGAGCAGTCAGAGCACAGAAGTATCAACATGAACACACAGCAAATACAAAAATACACAGACAGGCAGAGAAGGACCAGTTCAGAGAACGGGTCTAATGCCACACTCTTCATTGAGGCCTCTGGGTGCCATAGTGTTGAGAGTGTATATCCAATACAGTTTGCGTTTCAGAAGCAGATTATTGGTGGTGCCCCCCCCCCCCCCCCCCCCCCCCCCCCTTAGTCTTAGTTTTACGAGTGAAGTTGCACGGCTAGCAGTTGCCACATTTGTAGTTACCAGGTTCAACTGGACTCAGGACAGAGGTGGATGGAGTGGGAGAAGTGCCCTTACAAGCATGTTCCTGAGGTTAGGGGGTCGTTTGAACACAACACTACAGTAGGTGGCTCGCCCAGCTGTATTTTTAGGGAGGGATGTCATGAGAAAGAGGTGAGTATGGGATGGCACAGGTGAGTCTTTTGTCTGCTGTTCTGCTCCTGGTGTTTTTCACAGAGGCTTCCGCATTTTTAATTCCAGCGGTTTGTGGTCCGATTCAACAACCACTTGACGAAACCGTTTGCATCCAAAAAGAACTGCATAAAGATATTTTTCTATCTGAGCATAGTTTTCATCAGTCTCATTCAGTGCTCTGGATGCATATGCGACTGGTTTCTCTTCCTGGAGCAATGCGGCTCCCAAGCCGCATTTGGATGCGTCGAATTGCAGCTTTACATCTTTGGTGTGGTCAAAGTATGTGAGTACTGGGCCAGGTTCCTGTGTCAGAAGGTCTTTCACCTGTTGAAAAGCTGTGTCGTGATTTGAGTCCCACACAAACTCATTGTTCTTCTTTAACAGCTGTCTGAGGGGAGCTGTTGCCTCTGAAAGTCTGGGGGCGAACCTGGAGAGGTAAATGACCATGCCCAATATGGTCTCCAGCTCTGCTTTGTTGCATGGGTGCAGATATGATTCCGAACGGAAGTCGTTTGAACCTGTATCTGCCGAAGACAGTGTTGAAAGTAGTGAGCATGGATGATTCATGGCTTAGTTTAATTGTCCAGTAGCCGGATCTGGCATCCAACACGCTGAAATATTGTCCAGCTAATCTCGGTGTGATGTCGTCTAGAGTTGGATAGTGTGGTCTCTGGATGGCTTTGTTCAGGGGGCGAGGATCAAGGCACATCCTGAGTTTTCCAGTCTTTGGCTTTTCCACTGCCACTAAAGCATTTACCCACTCAGTTGGTTCTGTCTCCTTTTGGATAATGTCCATTTTTTCCATTTCATCCAGTTCACCTTTGAGCCTGCCACGAAGAGCATATGGGATGCGGCGAGGTGGGCACACCACTGGTGTGGCTGAAGGTTTGAGGTGGAGGACGTGTGACAGTTGACGGTCCTGTCACTATGCCTCCAATTGATCATGTGCCCTGGCTACTTGGCCACTGGGATATCCCTTTGGTCGAATGGCAAACATGCATGACTCTTACCTGGGAGACTAGGGTTCAAACTCCGCCCGGGCCCTCCTTCGTCCTGCCACAGACGCATTCATCAGGAAACAGCCCAATGTCCTTGAACACGTCTGCAAACTCTTCAGTTATGCTTGTGTGTGTTTCTGGTTGTGCTTGGATTATGTGTACCAGCGTCTTTAGCTGCTGCTGCGACAACTCATGTGAACGTACAATATCAATAGCATTTTCAAGCGTGAGGTTTGGACCATAGCAGAGTAACTTTTTGCGGTCTCAGACCATCTCATCGCCGTTGGGGTAGTTGCAGTCTTTTACGCGTAGCTTTAGCTCAGTCACAAACTGGTTGAAACTTTCACTGTCCCCCTGTTTCTTCTCGTGAAACTTAAAGTGTGCAAATGGGGTTTGCTTTTGGCGTTACATAAGCTCCAAACCTGTCGTAGTATGTCTTTAGAAGTTTTCTTTCATTTGCCGTAAGAGTCCATGTGTTACATACGTCACAGCCCTTTTTGCTGACCCAAAGTAGCAAGTAGCTACATTTCTCCTCTTCTTCTTTAGAGCGTATAGAGGGAACATGCTTGTAAGGGCACTTCTCCCACTCCATCCACCTCTGTCCTGAGTCCAGTTGAACCTGGTAACTACAAATGTGGCAACTGCTAGCCGTGCAACTTCACTTGTAAAACTAAGACTTTTTACCACCCATACACTGGCAAGGTTTTCAAAGTTAAAGGTGTCATCTCCTGTAAGACCAGTAATGTTATTTATTTGTTGGAGTGCTCCTGTGGCCTTGCTTACATTGGCAAGACCTCAAGACCTCTGAAGAATAGACTTTCAGAACACAGAAGCACCATTAGAAATCATCATATTAGAAAAGTCCAGTTGCCTGCCACTTTAATTTAACGAACCATCCTGTTGCTTCTCTTACTTACTGTACTGTACATGGGCATTGAGCATGTACGGTGTGGTGGGGGGGGGGCACCACCAATAATCTGCTTCTGAAACGCAAACTGTATTGGATATACACTCTCAACGCTATGGCACCCAGAGGCCTCAATGAAGAGTGTGGCATTAGACCCGTTCTCTGAACTGGTCCTTCTCTGCCTGTCTGTGTATTTTTGTATTTGCTGTGTGTTCATGTTGATACTTCTGTGCTCTGACTGCTCATCTATGTGCATTTTTCCCCAGTTATTGTAAGAGGTGCCTCTTTTAGCATGTTTAATATGGTTTGATGAGTTTTCTTTATGTTTTTGTATTCAGACTGCTTTAAGTGTGTTTAACATATTTTTACAATTGAGTTTTAATGTGGAATTGACATGGTATTTATGTCTTACACTCACCAGGTGTATGTTTTTCTATACTTTATTATCAATGTGGAAGTGGCATCAGCTGTTGAAGAGCGGTGGCTTGAAATTGCACTGAATTGGAGCCCTTGCAGGGTGCAAGCGTTTCTTGACTTTTTCAGAACCCCAGTGTAACTCCAGTGTACTTCTACACTTTATATTATTTATGATTTATTTATTTTATTTATTAATGTATGATTCAAGTTATGTTTATTGTTTGATTTTGCCACTCAGTCAGTCAAAGTTTCCAAGTAAATTATGTGAAAATATAGTGTCATACAGCCTGTTGGCTCATAGTGTCATCATATCATGTTATTAAAAAATAACATACAATATAAATAAATAATGTATTTAGAATGATAAAGAAATGTATATTTTATTCATAATGTCATGTTTAAACTTAATTGTTTTAGCTTAATCTATTGTTTGTGTCCTTCTCTTCACACATTTACACAAATCGGGCCCCATTATAGCCTATTTGTCTGTTTGAAGCTGGCTGCACTAGTTACCTGCTAGGGGCTGGTGACAACATTGGGTGAAGTTTATAGTCAAATAACCTATTTTTTTGATAAGATAACAGTCTTTGGTACATATAAATTACATTTTTTGATGATTGGTATTCTGACTTTAATAATGACAGACAAATATATACATACCTTCTGGATTTTTAATTTCCGATTAAATTTTCGCCTATAATTCATGTGTGTTTAAGTGTATAAATCTCAAAGATGGGCAAAGGTATTGATCAAATCTTTGCTTTACTGCATTCAATAACTGTCTGTGAACATCCATTCCAAATTTGGTGACATTCTGATCATTATTTTCAGAGATACATGTGATAAGGCAAACACTGCCCCTTTTCGAGGAGCCTAAATTTTCACTATTTTCGGTTTTGGCAAGCATCTAAATATTAACCAAAAAAAATAATTTTGCAGTAAAATATTTTTATACAACCATCCATTTCATAAACTAGACATATTAAAGATATGAAAAAACATGGTTGTGTTTTGTTCTACCTCGGGTAGGGGTATGTCAGCTTTTAGGGGCCTTAGTTCCTCTACTATTTGTAAACGTTGTGCATGTGTATTCACTTCTGTGTTGCTATTTTTACCTGAGTTATTTTCTCCTCCTCTGACTTAATGGTGCATCATCTCATTTTCAAAGTGTAAATCACATTTTTCCTCCATCAGGCCTCGGTCCGCCTGGCACAGTCGCAGTATCTCAAACTTATTGGACACAGTTAGATTAACAGAGACAAACAGACAAAAAAAAGAAAAGAAAAATCATCCAAATGTTTAGTTTTTGTAATTAAAGTGAAGATTAGAGGAGGGAGAAGTGATTGAAGAGGGGAAACCAGAAGAACAAACCTTCATTAAAACACAACTACAACAATCTTGTGTCAACATGGAGTAATGGAGCTGACTTTGGATCAGACTGCAGCTCCGCTCCACATCAGTCCACTCACAGGTTAACACCATTATTTCATGTCAGCTATTGTTTTTGTATATTTCTCACCCTTGGAGGGCGTGGGGGGGTCAGTTATCCTAGCGTACATTGTGTTCCTGGATGACTTTCATGTATATATATGTGTGTGTGTGTGTTTTTCACTCATCACTCTTGTGCGATCTTGAACACACATCTGCCAGATCTAATGGGATGCCAGTGTTGACATATTTCTGTTGTAGACGCTTCGATAACCAGCTCCAGATGTTTACACAATAACAAAACGCCTGGCTCGCAAAACACACGTTTAATTCAGTTCCATTCACTCACTCTGAGTTAAGTGTGATGACGTGTTTTCTCATGTTTCCTGGATTTTACTACAGTATGTTTCCTCTGTTCTCTCGGACTCTACGGTCGTCACATTTTTCTTTTTTCTGTTTTTTTTTTTTTTTGTGAACTGGATTAAATTTGGAGTTCAAATGAGGCCAAAATGTTAATCAAATGTATTATATCAATTTATCTTTTATTAGTCCCCTCTATCAAAACAATGTAATGTGGCAAAGATCAACAGTCTGGAAAATCATGATGGGATGTAAAACTGTAATCTGCATCAGCAAAGAGGAACGTTGTCCAGAGTTCAGTGATGAGGACGGAGCAGAGCCAAAGATGTTAAACTGCTGCTTAAAACTACACGATTATCTAAAGTTTTACTTTATAACGTGTAGGCTACTTTTAAACAGGGCTGTTGTGGCCCCCCTGAAAAAAATACTGATATTATTGACTTTTAATTACGTAATCATTATTTATTTAGTTAAATCTGGGTAACAATGACAGACAACTTCTGTGAAAACGTAGTGTAGCATTAGAGTAGGCAGGGTGAGGGTCCTGTATCGATTCAGTGCTTTTTAGTTTTCAATACAGGATGATCTTGTATTTTACAGGATGATCCAGTGTTATTATAAGTTTATTCATCATGTGAAATCATGTTTTAGGCAATTCCTGTGAAGTTACTGTGTGGTCACAATAAGAAAACTGCCTTTCACCCTCTAACAGACCACATGGAATTTAAGCTGCAATCTGAAGTCAATGGCATAACCCAATTTACTGTCCAGCTGAATATTTTCACCTCAGAATTGTCAATTGTCACCGTGTGACCTTCACCCCTGTATGCAGCAGCCCTGCTTTTACACACCTGTCGCCTTCAGAACAAATGAACAACTGGTTCCACTTGGTTTATTTCTACAAAAACAACGTCAATCATGAGAATTCATCAGGTTTGCCAGGTTGAAGTTTGCCAATGCCAACTTATTAGTATCAAATAAAAGTTAAATGCACTGGGATAGTTCAACATTTTGGCAAATTGGCCCATTGCCATAATCCCTATAGTCATAGCAGTAGGTTCGTTACCTTTAATTGTTGGTGCAAGCTATTTTTAAAACGGTGGAGCAGAGCCGTGAGCTGCTCAGAGCTACGCTACGGAGGCTCATGGGATTTCTTGGTTTCCCTCATCAAACTCATCAAATACACAATCCAACAACTCCACAACGCTCTGGTGGACAAGTTGTGACCTGCACATTCACCACGCTATGAGATAATAACACAACGTTACCAGAAAGAGTTGTTTTAGAGGGAAATACAGAGACTGCTTGATGAAAAATTGTCCCTGAAGGCAACGTGCATCAGCGGTTTTACATGAATTTACCTCTAAAACAAAACCGAGCACATATTAATTTAGCAGAAGTTTAATCGGTGCTGATTAAACTTGTAAATGAGGTGCTGCTCAGGATCCGACTCTTTCCTTCTATTCTTACTCTTTTAAACAGGAACAACAGAAACATTTGACATCTTTGCTGAGCATATAGGAAAATTAAATGAAGACGGGTCAGTTCAGCAGGTGAAGCAAATAAAAGCCCGGGCTTCTATTGGAGAATTTAAAATATTTCTGCTGTAAAGTTAAAGGACATTTGTAACATAGGAGTCTATGGAGACTGACTCATCCACCTATTGGTCAGGAGAGGAACTGCAGCTTCTTGCACATGCAGCCTTGTGAGGTTTGTGATGAACTGAACTGCCCCCCCCTCCTTCTCCATCTGAGACTTCATCATTGTTTGAGTTCCCATCTTGGAGTCCATTAGCAGCAGCACAGAGCAGCACATACACAACAAGGCCGCTGCTGAAGTGCTCCTCAGTGCATTAACCCTCCGTCAGTGTGAACATGACAAACACTCTGTACGTGAGCTCCACAGGCAACGGGCTGTTAGTTCGGCTTCGGCTCCCCGACCATGTGACCAAACACTTGTGTGTTCGCTGGCTGCACACACCGAAGCCAAGCCATGCGCTCACCTCAAACTGTTGCTATTTTCCACATCCTGGCCTGGTTGTGCTGTCCCTGTTTGGTTTGGCTCCTCGTCGGTGTATTGCCAATATTATTAAGGGTTATTATTATTTGATCTGATTTGTGTCCAGATCTCTGAAAACCAAAACACACTCAAGACTACGAGGCCTCGCTCTCAGTGGCTTGTGATAATGTTGTTTTGTTTTAAAGTCGAGGTTTATCTGCTCTGATGTGGAGGTCAAAACACACAGGAATGTCTTGTGCACTGTTTCTCATGCATTTTCCTTTTTTTTTTTTATGTTGCTGCGATTCCAGTGGCGTGCACGGGGGGGGCAGGGTGCCCTCATGGGGGCCAAAATGTGTGCTAAAGTGGTCTCTAGGAGCCAAAACGCATGTTAAAGTGCCCTCTTGGGAGCCAAAATGCATGCTAAAGTGCCCAAAATACGTGCTTAATTGCCCTCTAGGAGCCAAAATGCATGCTAAAGTGCCCTCCAGGAGCCAAAACGTGTGCTAAACTGCCCTCTTGGGGGGCAAAACGCAGGTTAAAGTGCTCTCTAGGAGCCAAAATGCGTGTTAAAGTGCCCTCCAAAATGCGTGTTAAAGTGCCCCTAGAAGCCAAAACGTGTGCTAAAGTGCCCTCTAGGAGCCAAAACCTGTGCTAACCTGCCCTCTTGGGGGCCAAAACGCATGTTAAAGTGCTCATAGGAGCCAAAATGCGCGCTAAAGTGTCCTCTTGGAAGCCAAACTGCGTGCTTAAGTGCCCTCTAGGAGCCAAAATGCATGCTAAAGTGCCCGAGCCAAAACGCGTGCTTAATTGCCCTCTAGGAGCCAAAACGCGTGTTAAAGTGCCCTCTTCAGTGGCTAGGATGCGCTATGAGCCCTTTTTTTTCCTTTTTGCCCCTGCCCTTCAAAAAGTCTGTGCACGCCACTGTGCGATCCTGAAACAAAAACCTAAACCGCCACTGAAACAGTAAATGTATAAAAGCTCCTCCGGTGCAGTACATCCACTGTTAGCATTTAGCGCTGACCTCTGCAATGGAAAATCCAGTTTCTCTCTAAAACCAAGAATGCAATTTATTTCTCCAAGGTAGGAATGATAACGAATACATCATTGTTTATGCTTTTGGATTTTTTTTTTCCACTCCCTCCCATCAGCATCCAGGGCCACAATTCTGTAACATGTAAATCCGCCGTAATTCAAGAGAAAACAGTCTTTGTGTCTTTTCTCTGGCCCTCGATCCTCTCCACCCCCCTACTGTATAATCATCAGGTTCACCGGAAAAGCCTTTGCAAATAAACATCTGAATGAAAATAATTAATGGTGCTGTGGGAAAAGCGATTTAATTTCCTCTCGGACGGAGCGCTGAGAAGCTGGACACCTCCTCGCTCACCCGGCCTCAGGCCTCGATCTGGCTCAGCACAGAGAGACAGAAACCAGAAACCCAGTTTGGGCCCAGTCTAAAGTCCGAGGCTGATAATGTCACTTAATGTAATGTGTCACAGCTGTAATTTCGGTGTGTGTGTGTGAATTACGGAGAGACGACCTCAGCGACCCCCTTTTCCCGCCCTTCCTCTCCATCATCACACAGCCATGTTTGTATAGACGAGCAGTCGAGCACTCAGCGTGGACGAGCTCCACAGTTATCACAGCAGGGTTTTAGTTATATTATATCCAGTAATAACGGAAGCACTTAAAACCACTTCCCATCTGTTTTCTCTTTTCAAAGGAATGAAATGTGTTGGATGTTGTTGGTTTTATTCACAGAACGAGCAGAGAGCAATTTTTATTGGACGCTGTTGTGCAGATGAGATGCTAATTTTATTCTGAAAATACCACAAACACACCTGATAATAATTTATATAGAGCTCATCAACGTCAGTGCAACACTCAATAAAAAAAACCTAAATAACAAGTTAAACATCCACTGAACTGTTCTAAAAACCCATTAGACCCCCAGTTTCTTTTGTGTCTTTTGCACTACTACTTATTTTTTTACTACTGGTTCAGCTTAGTTTTTTATATGCTCCCAGTTATATATTCATATTTAATCTAGATTGGTATTTTAGATTGCAGATTGTTTTTTTTTTGTTTTTTTTATGTTTATTGTCTGTTTGTTTATTTACTGTCTGCACCAAGGGTCTGAGAGAAACACAATTTCAATTCTCTTTATGTCCCGTACATATTGTGGAATTGACAGTAAAGCTGACTTCGACTTTGACTTTTCCTTGTCTGATCAAAAAAAAAAATGTAATTCAAAACATATTTGTAATTTTATTCTCCTATTATACTTTTGTTTTGTTTCTGTTTCTTCAAACTATGTTTATTTGAAGTTATTTGGTTCACATTGCCATTGGTGTGAATGGTTTCGCAATATGTGAAGAATACCAGTACCATGATTGTATTATTAGTCAACGTCCCCAGTGAGGAAAGGCCTAGATAGTTATGATTTGTAATCATAGCTGGTGGTTGAAAGAGCTATTGATCATAATTTAATTGTTATACAAAGAGCTAAAATAATTTACCATTCATTTTAAGTAGATCAAATATGTTCCATAAAGTGATATGAGTTGAAGCGACTGTAATCATGTCACAAATGGAGAATTAATTAACTGTTTTTGTTAGAATATAAAGGACACGGTCGTACGTGATTAAAAATGTATGTCTGTAAACAACAAGGGTTTAAATCGTTCTACAGGCTTTGTTGGTGATTCCACTGGAAACTTCTGAGGAAACCAGGATCTGGTTTTCTCCCTGACGACAGAGATGACGAGTCACTGGGAGATCTGACTGCTCCATTCATTCTGACTCATCTATTCCTCCTGCAGGATGCCTCCTGGATACGACATCCAGGAGAACCAAAGACACTCAGTGAAACATGAAGAACTCTTGACTCCACTTTGTCCTTTGTCCTTGTCCACACGAAAACTTCAACCCTCAAATCCATCTTTTTCACTGAAAATTACTCAAAGCGCTGTCGTACATAGACCAGGCCTGTGTGGCGCTGTAAAGCTGCCACACAACAGAGAAGAAGACAAAAAACTCCCCAGTTGCATTCAAACTCCAAACATTATAAGTAGATTAAATATTGACTGGGAGTCGTGTCAGTGCAAATATGACGACCGATAAAGATTTAACGGGTGCGATTCAACATCAGTATCTGAGGTATGTTCAGTAGTTGGCCATTGTTTTTGTTATGTCATGTCCATAGACTGTATACCTCTAGCAATGTGGCTGAGATTACAGGTTAGAGCAGTTCCAACCATGTTAAGCCCATTGTTTCTGACGTGTGATCAAACTCGGCATCAAGTTGTTTGGTTCGGTTCAAGTTGTGCATAAAGGACGCTCTGGGGTCTGGGTTGTTTGGGGAGCTCTCCGTGGTGCTGACTGCCCCCCAGCCGGTTATGGGATGTGGGTTATGGTTAGGATTAGGGTTTGGTTAGGTTGTCTGATGTACAACGTGCAAGGGCACAGGTTTTGGGTTTGGGTTAGAAACATAGAGATTTCGGAACAACGGGACGTCAGGACAATAGGTTAAATATGGTCAGAACAATAGGATGTCGAAACATTGAGATCTCAGAATGATGGGTAATTTTCACACTATTGGGATATCAGAATAATGACATGGCACCTTTCCAAGGGTGTTTCCATCTGGATGAAATGCCAAAACCATAAAAAAAAAACGTATGCGGATATACAATCTATACCATATGAGCTGACCAATCAGAGGTTATTTTAGGCCCTCCACCATTACAGGCAGCTTAGCTGAGTAACAGTTTACATCTGTCTGCTACCACAATATTGGAAATTCACCTATCGTGGAACAAATAAAGGAATACTTTATCTTATCTTATCACTAACCAGAGCCATAACGAGGCAAACTTTTTTTTTAAAGCAGAGATGATTCGTTTTTACTCCAGGTAGTTTTACTTTTATTCTTCTTTGTCTAAGATCTTGATCATATTGCAGCTCATTCAATCAAATCATGGAGCTGAAGTCTGTGAAATACTTCATATATTTCCTCAAAACTGATGTCCAATATCCAGTTTGGTCCACCCACAAATGACCATTTCTATGTCAGTTTTAAATATTTATGCCTCAGTAGTTCCACTAAGTACACAGAAATAAAAATAGGACTTTGTTAACATCTCTCAGCATCAGACCCAGTTTATGACTGTCTCCTTTTTTACAACATCTTGAAACTTGAGTGGATCCAAAACTCTCTGCTCTTTTCTCTTCAGTTCAGTTTTCTGTGTTTTACATGGACTTTCCTGTGGAGCGTCGGCCTTGGGAGCCAATGGGCTTAAACAGAAAAACACAAACAGGTGTTTTTCTTCTTGCACTTCGATTAAATAAAACCTTGAGCCTTTTGTAGAGAAACAAGTCCAACATATTTATTTATTTATTTATTTATTTTTTAAAGTGAGTGCATGTAATTATCTTTGTGATTTCATACACTTCATGGTGTTTTGCCAACAGGAGCTTATTATTAAGACATTCCCAGCATGTGCAGGCCAAACGCTGCAGCCTGGAGCATTAGGCGTTCTCAGAGCAGATCTGGGTTCAGCAAAGCAAACAGCAGCAATAAGACCCTCTTCTCTTTCTTTTTCTTCTTCCTCTCTTCCTCCTCGCCTCGCTGCGTTTATCTCAAAGCTCCTATTGTTAACCTCTAACCGGTGGGAATAAGACGCAAATGTCAGGAGAGATGTGCACCATGTGTGTAATCTGTTAATGATCTGAGCCGAGGCGTCGTATCCGTTACTCAAGAGATTAGCCCAGGATTAGCTCTTCGTTCGCTGGTATTTCTGGAATAATGTCAGGCTGAGATCACACTCTCCTGCATGTTTGACAAAAAAAACAAAAAAACATCTGGAAACCATGAAGCCGCTGCATTATTTTCAGACACAGAGGTAAATCAGATAAGGAACAGAAACATGATGCAAAAATTAAAAAAAAAAGTATGTGTCCAGGTGAAAAGGGCAGTGACCATAAAAGTAGAAGCGCAAACGAGGACTTTATTAGCATGTAGGCCTATTAAAGTGATACGCCAACTTCTTTTTTGTGTGTCTTGCCTCACTCCCGAGTCCATGACCAGCAGATAGATAACATCCTTTCGACTGTGCGTGCAGTAACAAGGGAGATAGAGCCGTATCGCCCGTAATTAGCTTAGCTCAAACACTAGAAGTGTATAGGTAGTGTTAGCCTGCCTCCTACTCAAGCCGAAAGCTGATTTCATTTTAGCTCTAAACTCTGTAAATATATCACTTTATCGACATTTCAAACATTTTCAGGCGAGAAAGTAGCCGTTTAGATCAGCAATGTGTCGTTAATTTGTCTAAATACCAGCTGTTTACAATTTTGTTCAGAAGAATTCGGCGCTACTCAAGCTAGCCGTTGTGACCAACGCACTTCCGGTTACTTTCACAAAATAAAACACCCGTTGGCCTTTACGTACAGAAAACCATGATGATAGAATTTGTGCTTTTACTTTGAAATAGGAAGCTAACCTACCCTCGATGTAGCTAGCTTGAACCAAAATAAAGCGTCTCTGCTTGAACCCTCCGTTTAGACCGATCTCGTCCCGTTAGCGGCATTTGACCGCTCAAGATGCCTTACCGGAGAGTTTTGTCAGCTCTGAGACGAAGATTGGCCCGCCGGTTTCCGTTTAGAGTTGCTGAAGAGTTTCTCTGATGACTTTAGGTGGAGGCAGGCTAACACTACCCATACACTTCCAGTGTTTGAGCTAAGCTAATTACGGGCGATACGGCTCTATCTCCCTTGTTACTGCACGTACAGTCGAAAGGATGGTGTCTATCTGCTGGTCATGGGATCGGGAGTGAGGCAAGACATGTAAAAAAAAAAAAGTTGGCATATCCCTTTAACTATTTATTTAGGCTATTATTATCACAAACAACAGGGCTGTAGTTTTATTACAACAATGAAAGCTGAAGTGAACTTAAATCACACGCAACCCGAAAACGGCCTCTGGAAACAAACCACAACATCAAGGAAACAGAGGGCAGAGAGTTCAGTCGTCTAACTGCTGTTGTTAATCGGTCGTACACGTGAGCCAGGTGTTGGCTACACACAAACACAACACAAACAAACAAAGATGAGCACAATGAATCTGTTAACATCTGTGTTGAATATCAAAAGAAGCTTCTAGGGAAGAGGTACGAGCTCGTGTCAGGTTTTATGATCCACACTCAATACAAAAATAAACAAAAAAACAAAAATTAGCCACAACACATCAATGTATTATTATTATTATTATTATTATTATTATTATTATTATTATGATGATGATTATCATTAACACCTCTGTGTTTGGTCGCTGACCTTTGAAAACCAGTCGGCCTTCTCATCTATAAATGGAGCGTTTAGAGCTTCTGTCCGCGAGGTAAGTAAACACAGCACCTGGATGCCAACTGTTACCAGTGTGTTTGAACAGCAGCTACACACACACACACACACACACACCACACACACACACACACACACACACACATACATAACATACATCCCACTCCAACTGAACTGAGCTGAACTGAGCTCGGCCTTCTGGGAAAAGCAAACCTCTCCAGTGCCACAAAAACACAGCGTTGTGTAACGGCTCCAGGTGATGTGTCCTCACCTCGCCGCTTCTGTTTTTGTTCATTAAACGCCCAAATTCAAATTTACAAATCTACAGAAGCTGCAGAGCTGCAGGAAAATGTTCACAGATGCCGAGAAAAAACAATTTTATTTCCAGTTTTCTGAGGAATGAGTCAGATCCCCGACATCTGTGTCTCTGTCAGATCGTCCTGCACAGAAACACTCAACAAGCACCAGCTACTTTAACCCACTACAGTTTATTTCTGTTTCTATTTCTATTTTTTCAAGGACTCTGCCTTAAAGAAGAACAAAGAGATAGAAAACAAAAATTGAACAGCTCTGTACCAGCTTTGTTATTGGTCCTCCTGGAATAAAAACACTGATCCAGGTCACCCTGCTATGCATTAGTCATGTTTAATAACTGCCACACTTGTGCTCTATTGTGCTACTGCAACAGTGTGTTATGCCAGGATCAGACGACACAAATTCAGGCCGATTTTCACGCTATTTTGTCGTGGCAGACACATTTCCAGCGTTGGGCCCGGTAATGAACATCAGGGACGATGAACCAACATGTGGTGTGACATAACTGATGCGTCTAGAAAGCTCCATGACACCCCGACTGAAAGTCTCGCATGTTAAATGTTTTTGAATTTCTTCGCCTAATTTGAATCTCCTACGACGTGAACCTTGATGTTGACGAATGGGATGACAGAGCGTTGGAGGGATAGTTCAACATTTTGGCAAATTGGCCCATTGCCGTAAATTCATGCAAAACCGCTGATGCGCCTCCCCGTCAGGTACAGTTTTTCATCAAGCAGTCTCTGTATTTACCTCTAAAACAACTCTGTCTGGTAACGTTGTGTTATTATCTCATAGCGTGGTGAATGTGCAGGTCACAACTTGTCCACCAGAGCGTTGTGGAGTTGTTGGATTGTGTATTTGATGAGTTTGATGAGGGAAACCAAGAAATCCCAATAGCCTCCGTATAGCGTAGCTCTGAGCAGCTCATGGCTCTGCTCCGCCGTTCTAAAAATAGCTTGCACCGACAATTACTGTAAAGGTAACAAACCTACTGCTATGACTATAGGGATTATGGCAATGGGCCGATTTGCCAAAATGTTGAACTATCCCTTTAACGTGAAGAACACACAGTCAGACTCAGGAACCGTCTGAACCAGGCCTTAGTGAAAAGTGTATTTTTCATCACCAACAGCAACCGACCGGTCCTCTGTCTGAGCAGCTCCAGGCTCAGTGTTGCACGTTCTCTCTGTGTATTTGTTTTTTTATTTATTTATCAGTCTTATGTTACTAATCTGAGTGAAATCAGGATTTTCCGGAGCTGTTCCGAACGCATCCTCTCATCTCATGGGGTTCATCACTGCTGCGTTCTGTTTACTTTAAATGTTCTGTACTTCAGTTCTGCACTAATCAACCACCAGAGTCAAATCTGCTCATGGATCAGAGGCTGATGCACCGAGACTGAAACCAGAACATGTTTGCTTGTTTTTTCTTGCTCATTTACAGTAAAATGTCAAAATATTTATTCATTTACATATAATACAAAACAATAGGAAGCAACTGCATTTACATTTGAAATGTAAATGTGCAGACAAATATAATTATTACTGTAATATAATCACGTCATTATTTTACTTGATAAATAAACATACCAACATTTATCACTTCAGCCTCTTACATCATCACATGGCTGGATGTTTGATCTGTAAAACAGGAGCGGGTTTGGTCTCATGTCTTTCGTTAAAACATACGAACCTGCTACGATCAGAGAAGAGCGATCAATAAAAATATTTCACTTGAATCCATCGAGAAAATTGATGTCAAACAGAAAGAACAAGAAAAATCTCATTGTTCTCTAACTGAAGAGGAGAGGATGGATGGATGGTGGATAGATAGATAGATACAGTAGATGGATGGATGGATGGAGATAGATAGATAGATGGATGGATGGATGGATGGATGGATGGATGGATGGATGGATGGATGGATGGATGGATGGATGGATGGATGGATGGATGGATGGATGGATGGATGGATGGATGGATAGATAGATAGATAGATAGATAGATAGATAGATAGATAGATAGATAGATAGATAGATAGATAGATAGATAGATAGATAGATAGTGGCTGCTCCTCAGCCCTGATCAAACATTTTTAAAATCAGCTCCATCACTGATAACTCGGCTGCAGATTAGATTAGCCCCTTTGATCGCCATAGCAACTGGGAGGAAATTGCCGTTTCTCACTTTTATCTTTGTTATGACTGTGGCTGGTATAATCATCGTTGTCGTCTAGCCACAGACCAACCCTCAAGATGAAAGAATTAAAAAAAAAAAGAAAGAAAGAAAGAAAACTTTAGCAGCACTAATGAAAAGTAATAACTGCTGCTGTGAGTTTTGCTTGTTTAGCTTGATTAACTGTCGCACATCATCATATTAATCACATGAATCCTTTGGCCTGCAAGATAAAACACTTATTTTTTTGATTTTTCATTTTATTTTGGAAGATGAAAGTCAGAATAACACAGATTGTAAACGAGTCCACGGAGAGTTAAAGGTTTCACATGGAGTTTTTTGAATTAATGAGGACGGATCAAGGCCAGAATTAAAGCAGAAGTGAGTGGTCCGGTCGTTTTTGCTAATGCTGCGTTCCAGGCAGGCTTTTGAAATCATAAATTACAGCTTCAAGTCACAACTTACGACTTTGTAGCGTTCCAGGCAACCCACTCGTGTTTTTCCGACCTGTTTTACCGGTGAAAGTCACTATAACGGCCACTCATAACTTCCGACCCGTGAAATCGTACCAGTACGTCTTTTTGTACAGTCTATGTACCAGATCGAACTGGTACGACGTCACAGGTCGGAAAAAAACGAGTTTCCTTGAACGCACCATAACAGTCCTCGTCCCTACGTCGCCACATTCACGGCGTTCCTTGGCTGCACACACAGCCCTGCATGCCGTTCTCTCTCCTCATTGGATAAAAACTGTAGGATACGATAAATGTTTTCTCCTCGGCTCAGAGCAGAGCAGAGTGACTGACAGACCCGTGTTTCAGTCCAAACACTCTATGTAAGTGATTGCTGTCGGAAGATATAACTATTTAAGACTTATATTAACACAAATATATCACTCACTTCTGCTTTAAAAACAAAATAAACTCTAGATACAACACTTTAGTGAAGATCTTGTAGACGAAGACTCTGCTCCTGGTCTGAACGAATAAAAAACATGTGATTCAATTGATTCCTCTCTGAATTAAAGCGTGCGTGTGTGTTTGAGTGTTTCTGAGGTTAAGACCTTGAAATAATGAATGAATGAAAAAATAAATCTTCTTCATAGAGCGACAGCAGCAGGGAAAAAAATAACCTCTTACTCTGTCGATCTGAGGAGGGAAATCGTTTTTTGTCATCAGCAGAATGTGATTCATCCGAGAGGTCGTCAAGTGTCAAAGACATTTCCTCAGATTGGATGGATTATCATTTAGACAGAAAGAAGGAGAGAGAGAGGGGGAACGTCAGGCTGCATTCATCCACTTCCTACAAAACACTCACACTCAGTACAACACAACACAAACAGAAATGTCAAAGATGAAAACACTCTCCGGTTTGTTGTCACTTGTTTAAAAAAGACGGAGAGATGTCGCTCCAGAATAAAGACGTGAAACTCAACTGTCCTTTAGGCCGTGAAAAGGAAATTAAAAAAAACGTGTAATTCTGAAAAGTTTGAGTTTGACTTGTGGGTTTGTTCACGTGCGTGGACTCACATGTTCATGACGACGTCACAGGAAGTTGTTCATCAGGTTGGACACGGAGACGGAGACGGACAGACGGGTCAAAGGTCAAGTGTTGATCACCTCAGCACTTCCTGTCCGTCCACGAACAACCATGTTGTGTTGTGTTGTGTTTGTCCACTGTGGCATGATGGGATATCGTGCAGGTGCGGTCATGTGTGTTGTTCAGACATTTCTTTGTTAAAAGTTTTGTAGAAAAGCAGGTGCATGTTTCTCAGAGCAAGTTACTGTGTTATAGTTCTGGTGAAATAACCCTTTATTATTGTTTTTTATGGGATATAAACGCTTATTATACCATACAGTATAATATACAGTCATTGATATTGATCATGAATAGTTTGCTGAGGATGTGCAACTCAATAAAACTCAGTAATGATTAGATTAGACTAAATGTCATCACACACTGTCACTGTTAAACAAGAAACACTATTTTTTTTTTTTGCAATATTTTAATCAATATCAGTGTATTATTTTAGTGTTCTACAGTTTTAGAGTGAAAAAGGGAAACAAAGCAGCAGCTGCAAAAGAATGGGAGAATGGGAAACCCATGAGACTTGAGCTCTCAGATAACTTTGACCAAGGTGTTAGACAAGATATTTACTATTTACATGCTGTGATAGTTTCCAAGGGGGGGGGGGGGGTACTGTAGGTACTAACTTTTCCTTTTCTGTCATTTTGAAAATGGAAAAGATGAAAATGAATATATATGTATATGTAAAATGTAAAGGGCATGTGTCATCTGTAACTTCATGCCTTTTGGAGATCATTTCATTTTCCACTTGTTTAAAGCAGAAGTAAGCGATCCGGTCGTTTTGGCTAATGCTGCGTTCCAGGCAGGCTTTTGAAATCGTAAATTACAGCTTCAAGTCACAACTTACGACTTTGTAGCGTTCCAGGCAACCCACTCGTGTTTTTCCGACCTGTTTTACCTGTGAAAGTCACTATAACGGCCACTCGTAACTTCCGACCCGTGAACTCGTACCAGATCAAACTGGTACGACTTCACAGGTCGGAAAAACACGAGTTACGGGCTGCCTTGAACGCACCATAACAGTCCTCGTCCCTACGTCACCACATTCACGGCGTCCCTTGGCTGCACACACAGCCCTGCATGCCGTTCTCTCTCCTCATTGGATAAAAACTGTAGGATACGATAAATGTTTTCTCCTCGGCTCAGAGCAGAGCAGAGGGACTGACAGACCCGTGTTTCGGTCCAAACACTCTATGTAAGTGATTGCTGTCGGAAGATATAACTATTTAAGACTTATATTAACACAAATATATCACTCACTTCTGCTTTAACTGTTCACATTCACAGACATTTGCATGACACTGTATGTATATATATATAGACATGTAACACATACAATGTACTCATAATTAATGCTTCATACTCATATTTATTTCATGGCCTTACCTCATTGTTTATTTGAACTACTTACCATTGTACAGTACAGTCCAGCCATTGCACTTATATTACTGTTATTCTTTAAAGCAGAAGTAAGCGATCCGGTCGTTTTGGCTAATGCTGCGTTCCAGGTAGGCTTCTGAAACCGTAAATTACAGCTTCACGTCACGACTTACGACACAGACACAGACTTCGAGAATAAAGTCATAAATTTAAGACTTTATCCTCAAAGTTTGTGATTTTTTTTGTCAATGTGGCCCTAATACTCTGTAGTTGCTGCCTTGTTCTGTCCGTCTTTTTGTGCATAAGTACAAACAGTAACATTAAACCAGAGTCAGACAACATGAAGCTGATTCTGATTCTGAAAAACACAAACTTGACGTCTGATTGTCGGTGAAAGAAGGTTAAATATATAAAAAGCTGTTGCTGTGATCTGCAGGCTCATGTTTGCATCCTGTTCCTCCCTCCCTCCCTCCCTCCTGCACGCTGGTCCTGGATCTGCCCGGGTTAATTGAAACCTCAAAGCGGAGCGAAAAGAGCTGCACGCACGGTGAAGAAAACCCGCCCTTCCTCCGAGCGGCTCCACACATTCCAGTCTGATTGGCTGAGCTGCTGGCCCCGAGCCCAGAGGCCGTCCGTCTCTATAAAAACTCCCCATGTGCTGAAAGCCAGAGTCAGACAGCAACAACACTGAGAGACACTCACGCTTTTTTATTACCAAGGAACTTGACTCTTTATCTGAGGAACTGCAGCCGGGAAAATGTGTAAAGGATTAGCAGCTTTACCCCATTCCTGCCTGGAAAGGTGAGACCTGCATCACCGCTGCACCTGTCTGTCCTGTCGCGGCTCAACACTGCTGCTTTACTCTGCCTCGGAAAAACTTTACATATATATTTCAAACCTTTTAAACTGCAAAAACTCAAAATCTTTCCAAGAATATTTGTCTTATTTCTTGTAAAAATGTCTCATTTCTGGTCAAAACTAAACTCTTTCCACTTAAAATAAGACTCATCACCTAAAAGTGATCTTGTTTTTAGATCATTTTCATTTGTTTCAAACAAATTTTCATTTGAAATAAGTAGAAAAATCTGCCAGTGAAAGCAAGTTTTTTGTGCTTGTAATAAGAAAGAAAAACGTGCTCCACTGTCAGATTTTTCTACTTATTTCAAATGAAAATCTGCTTGAAAGAAGTAAAAAGTAAAAAGACAAGCTGCTTTTTAATGTGATGAGTCTTATTTTAAGAGTAAAGAGTTTAGTTTTGACTAGAAATTAGAAATTTTTTACAAGAAATAAGACACATATTCTTGGAAAGATTTTGAGTTTTTGCAGTAACGATGTTTGGAAATCCTTTTTAAACCTCAATGACAATGTTTCATGTGTTAAAGTAGATTTTTATGTGAACTTGGATGTTTTATTTTACAATAGTTGATTCTCAAAATAATTATAAAGTTGCTTGAGCTGCTCAAACCTGAGTCAGAAAAGTTTCTAGGCACAACGACCATATTTAAAGTTGTTTTTTTGCTTTAAATTTGGTTCAAAAATCTAGAAAAGATCAGATTCTAAAGGTTTTTGCTCTGGATTCAAACATAAAAACATTTTTACACAACGCTCAGCTCACATAACTGGATGAGCTGAAAAAACAAAACAATAATTTCATATTTTCTAATGCAGTTTGTCGTCTAATGAGCTGATGGATTCAACCTGAGTGTCATCACATTAAGCCGTTTTCCTCCCTCTTCCTCTGCTCTCCTTGTTTCCGTTGTCTCCAGGGCCAAAGAGATAAAGTTGAAGTTGGGAGTTTTGCTGCAGAAGCCAGAAAATGCCATCGACCTCATCATCCCCTACCCGGAGAAGACCGAGAAGAAGCCGGAGAAGCTGCAGAAGTGAGTCAGGCTGAATGTTTGTTTTTGTTTTTTTAACCTGAATCAGTCTTTTGGTTTGATTTGTTCTTGCTTTTCTTGGACGGTGTGTGACTTTATATCTCAGTTTAACCTTCGTTTAAACCTCTTTACACTGCAAAAACTAATCTTACCAAGAATATTTGTCTTATTTCTAGTCAAAATGTCATTTCTAGACAAAGCAAATCTCATTATACTTAAAATAAGACTCATCACATTAAAAAGCAGCTTGTTTTTAGACACTTTTTACTTCTTTCAAGCAGATTTTCACTTGAAATAAGTAGAAAAATCTGATAGTGGAGCAAGTTTTTCTTTCTTGCTACTAGCACAAAGAACTTCCTTTGACTGGCAGATTTTTCTACTTATTTCAATTGAAAAATTGTTAGAAAAAAGTGAAAATGATCTAAAAAACAAGTTCATTTTTAGGTGATGAGTCTTATTTTAAGTGGAAAGAGTTTAGTTTTGACTAGAAATGAGACATTTTGACAAGAAATAAGACACATATTCATGGAAAGATTTAGAGTTTTTGCAGTGTATTTCTAAGAATCAGCTGGAAAAATGTGTTCAGAATCAGGTTCAGATCTTATCAGGAGGCTGTGGAGTAGAGGAGCTGTAACTCTTCCGTCATAAAACTTTTAACAAACTTTTAAGAAATCTTATCTCCTCCGTCTTTAAATCATCGACCGTCTGCTCCCAGTGTTCCCACGATGCCTCTGACACATCCACATCCCCAGATGCACTGAGCTCTTTATTCTCAGTGGACGTTTTCCAGAAGCCAAGATCAAACAGGGAGACAGGCAGCTCAGCCTCCGATCCTACATCACACACACAGCACATGTGTGTGTGTGTGTGTGTGTGTGTGTTTCTGAATATTTATAGCTTCGTCTGTTTGAAGCTTTTCAGCGACGGTGACGTAGACGACGATCGCTTCGTCCAACCTCGGCTCCGACCAATGTTTGTTAATGATAAAAGAAAGTCGTGGATTGTAAATTAGAAATAAAAGACTAATTTATGGTCTGAGGGAGGGAGGTTTTACATCAACAGCTTCACTGCAAAAACTCAAAATCTTACCAAGAATATTTGTCTTATTTCTAGTCAAAATGTATCATTTCTAGTCAAAACAAATCTCATTATACCTAAAATAAGTATATTTATACATATACATACATAGTTATACATTAAAAAGTAGCTTGTTTTTAACACTTTTTACTTCATTCAAGCATATTTTCACTTGAAATAAGTAGAAAAATCTGACAGAGGAGGTTTTTCTTTCTTATTACAATCACAAAAAACTTATTTCAAGTGAAAATTTGTTTGAAACAAGTGGAAATTATCTGAAAACAAGTACATTTTTAGATGATGAGTCTTATTTAAAGTGGAAAGAGACAGTGTTTGTTTTAAACCCTTTTCCAAGAAATAGAGATTCAACTGGAGCTTTGGAGCTAATTTAGTTTAGTTTATTGTTTACATGTTGCAGACTTTTACACAACTTTAAGTGGCACCAGAGTTGGCAGACAGCTCATCTTCATCTGGAATCCATGCACAAGCAAACAAAAGGCAATTTTAGACTAAATAAAACATGACGATACATTAGAAAAACAAGGACTAGAGCCACAAATACAATCTGACCCATTCAAAACCCCATGCTGCTCCTGAACCGAGTGAAATGTAAAAGTTACATCAAAATAAAAAGTAAAGCAGTGTGTGTGAATGAAATGTGTTGTGTATCTGCAGCTGTGTGACTCTTGTTCTCGTGTTTTGTCGATCGCAGGCCGGCTGCTGAGGAGGCGGCTCAGTGGCGCGAGGGTCTGGACCGAGTCCTGAGCAACAACTGTACGTCTACCTCACACACACACACACACACACACACACACATATATACACACATGTCTATGTCATGTACTGTGGATTTACATTGATTTACATTGATTATCCCGGCATAAATGATAATGCACCTGCCTGACCTTCACTGTTACGCAACTAAAAACTGTTGCGAGTCCTGAGACGACCGATAAAAGTTCAACATCACTGGGTTTTCAGGTTGAATGTCGTTTGTACTTTACTTTATGCATCAATCATGAATTCTCGAGCCACCTGTCGTGTTTTGAAATAAACATCCTAACACGTATCATGCAGCTGAACATCTTCTACCTTCACCTCAGCAGCTCTTTTAAAAATAGACGGACTGACAGAGACTCAGTTGTTTCCCCGTGACTGAGGTTGAGCCTCCTTGTTAAAAAAATCCCCAAAATAGGCAACAACAGCCTTTATAAACACGACCAAAACACTGTGCGCTCCGAGCTCCGTCTGCTCCGTTGTTGTAATGAAACAGAAGCGTCGTCATTATTATTGTTTCAGACGTTGGTTATGCAACAGCTGGAGGGGAAACACTGACTGACTGTTTACACCGGTACAGCACCGACAGGGCACAGTTTCCACTGAGCCTCAGGGTTTTAATATATTATCTATACACCACCAGAATGATGAGGTGGTTAAAGGGATAGTTCAACATTTTGGCAAATTGGCCCATTGCCATAGTCCCTGTAGCGTTAGCAGTAGGTTAGTTACCTTTAATTGTCGGTGCAAGCTGTTTTTAGAACGGCGGAGCAGAGCGGTGAGCTGCTCAGAGCTACGCTACGGAGGCTAATGGGATTTCTTGGTTTCCCTCATCAAACTCATCAAATACACAATCCAACAACTACTTGAACAACTCCAAAACGCTCTGGTGGACAAGTTGTGACCTGCACATTCACCACGCTATGAGATAATAACAGAACGTTACCAGACAGAGTTGTTTTAGAGGGAAATTCATGCAAAACCGCTGATGCGCGTTGCCGTCAGGGACAGTTTTTCATCAAGCAGTCTCTGTATTTCCCTCTAAAACAACTCTGCCTGGTAACGTTCTGTTATTATCTCATATCGTGGTGAATGTGCAGGTCACAACTTGTCCACCAGAGCGTTGTGGAGTTGTTGGATTGTGAGTTTGATGAGTTTGATGAGGGAAACCGAGAAATCCCATGAGCCTCCGTAGCTAAACTTCACTCGTCGTGTTTTTGTGGCCTGTTTCTTTTCTCCTCCATCTGCAGCAGGAGATCAGGTGACACTACATTAACACAGTGTGAACCACTGTTTACTTGACAAAGTGCACACACACACACACTGACACACACAGAGCTGACAGCCAGCAGGACTCATGATTAACGCTAATGGTTAACGGCGTTGAGTGCAACACGTAAACTCTTCCTGCTAACGAGTCGTTTACTTTGTCGTCAGCACAAAAACCAAAACGTTGGCGCTGCATGTTGAGCAGAGACTCGGTGGGTGGCGGCACACTGAGATGTATGCTGCTCCTCATGCCTGCATGTGTGTGTGTGTGTGTGTGTGTGTGTGTGTGTGTGTCAGATTATAGAGGTTATGTGTGTTATGGTAACATCTCCAGGGGAGGGGAGAAGAAAACTAAACGATCCCGTCGATGCTGATTTATTTATTAATGGTGCGGCTGCTGCAAACTGCTGCTGCGGCGTTGATTTATCTCCATGTGATTTTGCATTAGCATTATTCTTGTTAATTCCCATGGGACTCATATTGACTTATTACCTGTCAGATGAGGAGCCCCACCTCCACTTTCCTTTCCACTTTCCACTTGTCACTAAGTTGCATAATGCATGGTATAGTGTTATGTATTATGCAACAACAAGAAAAACCCATAACGCACGGCTCTGTGCTCCGTCCCGTCCTCTGCACTGGTAAATATAAATGAACTTCATATTAAATTGGATGTCAGTGCAGGTTTTAATTAAAGGAATTTTTCAATGTTTATCATCATCGCAGCTAATTAAAATCAAACAAAACAATTTAAACCGACGTGAAGTTCTGGTGATGTGGACGCTCTGCTGCAGCCCTCATACACAAACAGCTTGTCATTAACGGGAGTGCGTGAGTGAGTGCGTGAGTGCATGGGTGCGTGCTTCTCTGTTTTTTGTGTGTGTCCTTGCACTGAAGGTCTTCGAAAAAAAAAAAAAAAAAAACAGCAGCTTGATTGCGACTCGGTGCTATTCTGAACTAAAGCAGCCATTTAGATGCCAGATAAAAGAGCCAGCGGCCAGAGCAGAGAGCTTATCATGAGCAGCACATGCTCAGTCGGACAATGGGACCTTTTCACTGCTATTGTGTTAAATTACAATGAGTGGGTGTTTATACAGCTACATTTGGATGTTTTTACTCTTTCTTCCCATTTTTTCTCCAACTTTTTGACATTTTCCTAAAGGATGTTTTTTTGTTTTGTTTTTTGTTCGATGAAATTTTGTCGTATTTTTTTATTTCTATAAGCACTGTTGTGTTAAAGGTCCCGTATTCAAACTTGTTCCTGTGTTTTCTTTCACTTGTTGATCCCAAACGATGATATGTTTGTAGTTTCAAGAACAAAAAGATGACTTCACTTCACTTCTCTCTGGACTTGTAGTAACAACAGTTTCAGCCAATCAGAAGACAGGAGGCTGTGAGTCTCTCTTCTGATTGGCTGACTGTTTATTTTCTGAGTGATCCAATACAAAAAAGAGCAGATTTTAATTTTAAGAATAAAACACTCAGAGAAACCAAATCCTGCAAGTTGTTGGATGGATGTTTTGGTGCAGGTGAGAAGGGGGCGGGGCTTTGTTGTGACATCACAAAGTGACAGGAAGTCCTGACGGCTGGTTTTAAGGCTCAGTTTCTGAATACAGGCTGTGTGCATTTCTCTGTGGACTGAGGCTTTGATACTTTCACAGTATTAATATAGAACCTAGAGCTGCTTTATAATCACACTACACATGGACATCTACCTTTATACTGTATGGAGCTTTAATACAAACATCTACCTTTATACCGTATGGAGCTTTAATACAAACATCTACCTTTATACCGTATGGAGCTTTAATACAAACATCTACCTTTATACTGTATGGAGCTTTAATACAAACATCTACCTTTATACTGTATGGAGCTCTAATACAAACATCTACCTTTAGACTTAAATATATACAGTATTAATATAGAACCTTGAGCTGCTTTATTATCAAAAAACAATGTCACTGTATAAAATATGGGCTCTTTAATGACTCCTCGTTACTGCAGCTACACACTAACAACACATTTCTTTACCTCATTGCACTTTCTGCATTTACACCACAGACAGACCACTGTGTATCGTCACCGTTTTATAACGTTAATTATTCTTTTCCTCCCGGTTCGCTTCTGTAAATCAGCTAATAAAAGGCTTTTAGACGTGAATGTGTTTAAAGTAACGTCTTCTTGTTGCCGTTCGCGGCGCGTCGTAAATGTTCCGCAAATGGCTTTGTTCAAACACGACAGAGGTCTGTTATGAAAAGAGCCACAACACTCAACGTGATGTTTGACATTTAGTGTGTGCATGTGTGGAGGAGATTTCTTATCATTTCATCTTTTATTACACAGAGTATAAATGAAAAACACTCTTGTTTGTGACACACGCTGAAGTGCTGCCTCTGCTCAGAAACCTTCAGCTGGATGATCACAGCAGTTGGATGGAAGCAGTTCATTTAGAGAGGCAGACAGATGGTCTGACGCTAATTGAGATTTTTCTCGTTAGCCGCATTTAAAGCGAAATGAAAACTGTCATTGCGACTCAAATGGAGAGGTGACTCACCATCTTCTAATTATCTATTCATCCCTCTATCTGTTCTGTTCATCTCTTTATCATCTCTCCCTCTCCCTCTCTCTCCGACAGATGGTCTGTCTGCTTTCCGCAGCTTCCTGCAGTCCGAGTTCAGCGACGAGAACGTCGAGTTCTGGATGGCCTGCGAGGACTTCAAGAAGACCAAGAACCCCGTCAAGATGGCCGCCAAGGCCAAGAAGATCTACGAGGACTTCATCCAGTCCGAGGGACCCAGAGAGGTCAGCAACACCTCAAACCTCCAACCTCCTCTTTCTTTAAAGGGATAGTTCAACATTTTTGGCAAATTGGCCCATTGCCATAATCCCTATAGTCATAGCAGTAGGTTCGTTACCTTTAATTGTCGGTGCAAGCTGTTTTTTGAACGGCGGAGCAGAGTCGTGAGCTGCTCAGAGCTACGCTATGGAGGCTCATGGGATTTCTTGGTTTCCCTCATCATCAAACTCATCAAATACACAATCCAACAACTCCAAAACGCTCTGGTGGACAAGTTGTGACCTGCACATTCACCACGCTATGAGATAATAACACAACGTTACCAGACAGAGTTGTTTTAGAGGTAAATTCATGCAAAACCACTGATGCGTGTTGCCTTCAGGGACAGTTTTTCATCAAGCAGTCTCTGTATTTCCCTCTAAAACAACTCTGTCTGTTAACGTTCTGTTATTATCTCATAGCGTGGTGAATGTGCAGGTCACAACTTGTCCACCAGAGCGTTGTGGAGTTGTTGGATTGTGTATTTGATGAGTTTGATGAGGGAAACCAAGAAATCCCATGAGCCTCTGTAGAGCAGCTCTGAGCAGCTCACGGCTCTGCTCCGCCGTTCTAAAAATAGCTTGCACCGACAATTAAAGGTAACGAACCTACTGCTATGACTATAGGAATTATGGCAATGGGCCAATTTGCCAAAATGTTGAACTATCCTTTTAATCAATCACCTAAGATCCACACTGAATAGAAACACGGTCGGAGGAACTATGCAGGTCCGGTCTCTTTTCCTCTGTGTCTCTAACCCTCCTCTCGGCCATGTGCATTTGTTTTCAACAAACTAGCGAGAAATCAATCCCTGGAGCGGTGGATAACGTTATTTATCATATATGATGTTACAACGTGTATATTTGTTGCTGGGACACCAGGTCGGAGGCTCTACATTTACAATGTTGTTTTGGCAGAGAGCCTCCATTCTCCCTGGAATTAGTTACAAGTCATTGATTTAACCAGCACTAGGACTTTATTTCAATCAGTCGAGATCAAACCTGTTTCTAAATATAGACTTGTAAATGCTCAATCCGTAATTATGTCTTGATAGTGCACTGATGAAGTGAATTTTAAAGTGTTTTCAAAAAGGAAAGAGAAAAAAAAAGCCTAAGCGTTGGAGACAAACCTGGTGGAAACTGTTAAGAGTCTTTATCTACTCGGTGAAACACAGACGTGCTTGAGTGTAAACAGATGAGATTACACACCAGGGCTCTGCACGCCAGTGAACAGCACAGGCATGAGAACATACAC
Organism: Trachurus trachurus; assembly: GCF_905171665.1. NCBI lineage: Eukaryota > Metazoa > Chordata > Actinopteri > Carangiformes > Carangidae > Trachurus > Trachurus trachurus. The sequence goes on from NC_139898.1 coordinate 31,714,705, forward strand.
CACTAACACACACACACACACACATCTACATCTCCTTGACTTGTCTTGTTACGAAGCGAAGAAACAGTGCAACATTTGCAGTCATTCTCTCTCTCTCGCTCTCTCCTCTCTTTCCTGGGATGAAGCGTGGGATGAAATGATTGATGAATGTTTGTACGGTAAATAAACAGTTATGTACTAACGTTCGCTGCCACCTGCAAACCCTTATCTCGCATCTCCAGAGTGACTCGTAGCCTACTCTACGGCTGCTGCAGCGGGTAAATGCAGCCTGACCGTCGTCGGTTTATTGTAATGAACCAAGTACAAACCCTTCCACAGAAACTGGATGCACTGGTAGCCGTGGGAATACACGGAGGTATTGGTCAATTTGCCCCATGGCTAACGTTAGCATTAACAGATGTTTACTGGATGTGAGTCCTTGTGTTCTATTATTGACCTTTTTTATTTATTAAGAGTCAGAAAATAGTTGAATTCTCTGGAAGGACGGTGGATTTATCGCTCCTGCTTGTTTTCTTTCGACTAACTACTTTTCCATTGAAGTAAACAAGTAAAGCTCTTTCCCCTAAATTTATTGCACATCAGAATTTGCATTCGATTGTTATCAGTCAGCTGTAAACATCTTCGTCCTTTCCTTGGAAGACTCGGTCGTCTGGTTCGCAGGATGTGATGCTGACTGTTGTTCATTCAGACTAAACAGAACAATCTTTACTAAAATTAGATGCTGATGACCCATCACTGAAAGGTTTAAAAATCAGGGACAATGCACATTAAAGCAGAAGTAAGCGATCCGGTCGTTTTGGCTAATGCTGCGTTCCAGGCAGGCTTTTGAAACCGTAAATTACAGCTTCACGTCACAACTTACGACTTTGTAGCGTTCCAGGCAACCCACTCGTGTTTTTCCGACCTGTTTTACCTGTGAAAGTCACTATAACGGCCACTCGTAACTTCCGACCCGTGAACTCGTAGCTACCAGATCGAACTGGTACCACTTCACAGGTCGGAAAAACACGAGTTACGGGTTGCCTTGAACGCACCACAGCGTTGCCAGGTGGGAAATGTAGGATTATCGTACCAGAGGCATAAAATTATCGTATTTTGAGGGAAATTATCGTACACCTTTTATAACCAAAATAACAAGCCTATTGATGCATTATAGTCAAATATGCTGATGCACTATAGTCACTCTAGTGTATAATAGCGTCCTATGGGCACTCACGGCTTTGTAATGTCAGTACCCCCAGTACCCCCCACCCTCAGCCAATGAGAAATCTTTTTTTTTTTTTTTTTTTACAGTCGTCACGCAGTGAGGATGATTTTGTGGTCCTGTAACTTGTCAGGGAATTAAAATTAGAGTAAATAGACCTTATATGATCACAGTTTATTTAAGTGGTGGTAGATTTTTAGCTCTCCTGAAGCCACACATTAAAAAGACGACAACCAATTTGATCCTAACAGCGGCTGGCAGGCGCGCGCAAGCGCAGGCTGATTACAACCACACATTCACGAAATGGTCAAATTATCGTACATTTGGCCCTTTTGGGGATTATTGATCGTACATCGTACAGAGGGCCAAATTATCGTACAAATACGATAATTATCGTACACCTGGCAACACTGACGCACCATAACGTCTTGTCAGCCGATGGAGTTAGCAGCCCCCGCCCTCGTCATGGATCTATTGGTCGTCGTCCCTACGTCACACAGCCCTGCATGCCGTTCTCTCTCCTCATTGGATAAAACTTGTAGGATACGAGAAAAGTTTTCTCCTCGGCTCAGAGCAGAGCAGAGTGACTGACAGACCCGTGTTTCAGACCAAACACTCTATGTAAGTGATTGCTGTCGGAAGATAGAACTATTTAAGACTTATATTAACACAAAAATATCGCTTACTTCTACTTCAACAAGTGTGGGTAGCGGAGATTCATCCACATTAACGTGAGACTTTTTTATAACCAAATAGAAACTCCTCGTTGTCCCTTTAAAAGGCAGAGAACTAAGCAAAAGTCCATACATAGACAAACTAACATAAACTCAACTCAAACAGCAGACAAAATACATCATCTTCCTCTTCATCTTCCTCTTCCCCACCCAGGTGAACATTGACCACGCCACCAAGGACGTGACCCTGAGGAACCTGGTCGAGCTGTCCCCCGTGACCTTCGACCTGGCCCAGAAGAGGATCTACGCCCTGATGGAGAAGGACTCCTTCGCCCGCTTCCTGCGCTCCGAGCAGTACCAGGAGCTGCTGCTCAACTAAGCAGCAAATCTGAGGAGCTGCTTTGGGAGTGGGGGGGTTGATGGGGGGGTGGGGGGAGGTTTCAAACCGCAGTTATAGTCTTCATGACAATATTCGGAAACGACTACTAATTTTTTAAAATTCTAATATTTCTAATAAATAAACAATTGTGTATGAGAGCTCAAGAACCGAAGATCTTTATTTTACAAAAGGCTCCAAAAAAAAGAGGGCGGAAAAATTGATTTGAAAAAAAAAATTGCAAAAAAAAAAAAAGGGAACGACTGCCTTTTGAAAGAGCCCCACCTCCCCATCAAACACAGACACACAAACACACATACACACACGTTCGTGAACTTCTATCAAAGTGAAGACCGTCAGTCAGACAAGAATTAACAATCTGAAACTTCACAAAAAGTTGACGCACCACATTCAAACCTTGGATTAAATCAATTTAATCGATGACTAATCTAACTAATTAGTTCCTTAACTTGCAAAGTATTGATGACATCATCCCCCAGTAGACACAGGTGTGCATCAAGCTGTTGTGGCTTTAACAGATCAGACAGAAACTTATACTGGTTATAAAGGAAGTTTGACATAAAGTAACTCAGACATTGTCAAGAAAAAGGTGATACGCCATCAAACATTGTGACAAATTCAAATCAGAAAGAAAACAGCTGGAACATTTACAACAAGCCTTAATGTTGCACAACATTTAGATCAGCTGTAATTGACCCAGCTCACCTACACCTGAGAAACGACGGTGCCTTAAAGTGAAACTGAAACAGATGGTGGAATGTTTGTTGTTACCGCAAGTCAATCAAAAATGAACCAAATTAAAAATATAACGAATCGTGCTTTGTGATTTTTCTCAGGAAGTTATGAAACACAGTGAACAGATCCTTTTGAACCAAATATTGTATCATGTTAAACAAAATGAACCCATAATTTAACATTTCAAAGCTAAAGATGACATAACTCTTCCCTTTTTCATTTCTTTTTTGGTCTCTTCTCTCACACACATGGACGGCAATTTTTGGATTTTCACCCAAAAAAATAAAAAAATATATAAAAAACGACCCAGCCGTTCTGGTTGCGAGGCGTCCTGTGAGAACAGTGCTGACTAGTTGGCTCGGTGGTCGAGGCTCCTTATTGGCTGGCGACCACTTCACTGCAAGTTGCTAAGATGGGAAAATCAAGTAGGAGGGAATCTGAGAAACAGAGGGTGAACAGAGCTGAAGCTTTTATACAAAGAAAGGTTTTTTTTTCCCTTGTGATTATACTGTAATACCACAGTTATTCCTTAAAAAAAAACAAAAAATAAAACTGCTTGGGAAAACATGGGAAACTGAACTTACAGGTTGGTTTTGAGCACGACACACACTGACAATAGCTACTCGTCGTACTTTAAAAGTTTAAGAATCAGAGTTAAGGACGTAGCAACACTGCAGAAATATTCACACTTGATAAGTTCAATATTAAATGTACTTTTCTTGTTATTACCAGGTTAACACTTCACGACTTATTATCTCCTACTACTAAAAAAAAAACAACTGTATCCAGACACTGGTATTTTACTTATAGCTGAGACACAGGCTGATGTGACAGTGGAGTTGGAGATGGGTGTGCAATGTTTAAGTGTTTTAAAAATATATACGTTTAGTTTTAATGTAGCAGCCATAAAGTGATTATATTTACTCTTTAATGCTTTTTTTTTTTTTTACATTTACATTTACACAAAAGCATATGTGTGTTTTAACCCAAACAGTAATACTATCTAGATATTCAGCATTTTCTAAGTCCTTATTGTTCCCATCATGATTCGCCAATAATCAATAGCTGGAAAAATCTGATATGAAAGGTGAGGAGGTCAAGAGGTGACATGTTTCTCAACATATCAATTGGGTTATATTGATTGTTTAAGAAAAAAAAAGAAAAAACATTATCTTCTAATCCAAGGGTTTGCTCTGACACAGATTGGCCAGTCTGGTGTCTGAACCTACAACCCAGACAGTCAGTCAATCAATCAATAAATAATCAATAAGGGCTTTAGCAGTGCTGAGTATGCATTATTCCATGTAGCCTTGCATGTATGTTTTGGAGTTAACCACATAAAAAATATATATATGCATACGATTTCCTGAAGATGTATTTATTTTTACGTGTAAATATCAACTATTTACAAGTAAACTGTGCCTTTAAGTTATTCTTTAATTCTTTTGAATGGAGAGCTGGTAAAGGACTCAGCTCCGAGTCCCTTCTCTGTTATAAAAAGAGAAAACAAAAAACATCTGACTTTCAATTGTCACTTTGTTTTTTTTGTTTTTTTTTTATTTTTTTCTCCATTATACAAACTTCATATTGTGCGTGTACAAACGAAGCAAAAACATGGATCAATGCAGCAGCTGAAAATTTAAATATTTCAAATCTTGTCCCTTTTTTTTGTTCATAATGAATTACTTATTTATTAACTTATATATATACTTATAAATAATGACATTGTCAATCTGCTAGTCATTCTCACCTTAGCTTTGTGGTTAGCAACATACTGATGCTGCTGATGTTCATCCTTATTTGGCAAAGCTGCTTTGAAAGTGAAAGTTATTTTACTCTGAGCTGCAACAAATCATATTTTTAGTAAATCATGCTACAGTTGAAACCACTTTGTAATAAAGAAAACATAAATTATATTGCATGATATGACAAAAAAATCAGTTTATTGTAAAAGAAAAAGTCCCAACTACAAGCGAAGTGAAACCCAGTGGCTCGTGGGAAAGTTTTAAACCATGCACATCAGCCTCTGCTTCTGTATACAGTCACTGATTAAGTATACCCATGGTGATTTTTGATTTTTGAGCCACGATGTGTCTCCATGACGACGCTGTATAGCCGTGTGAGCGCAGATACTGTAAAGGAGCAACGGTGAAATTATAACCGAAAATATGTACTTTCCCTTTAAGGCCTAGAGGTTTGTACAAAATAACATGATACAACAATGACAATGATGACAATGTAGTTAATTAGTCATATTTTCTCCCAGTTTATTACCAGTGTTGTTTGACTGGTCCAGTTTATAAGCACACTGGTATTTATAAATCAGTTTTATATGTATTAATAATTATTTTTGAATAACTTTTTGAATCTGTTAAGTGTGTTGCACAGTTTGATTTCTACAGTAATTCTAGTTTATTCCATTGATTGACTCCTGTAATTGATATACTGTACATCTTTGTTTCACATTTGTTCATACTTTTGCTTTTGCATACACATAAGTCCCTCTTAGTTCATATCTACTGGTTCGAGTCTAAACATCCTCTGGACACCATCTGGAAGCAGATTATTATTTACTTTATACATAATTTGAGCAGTTTTATAGTCCACAAGATCATTAAATGTTAAGATCTGTAGGTTTACGTCTGGCACTCGTCCAAATATGTTAAAGGCCTACGACTGAACCTCTGTCAAACTCTGAGTGAGCGACAGTACGACACCTCTGGAGATCGGTTTGTCTCCGATAGAAATGGACACAAGAAAAGAAAAAAAAAAACAGTCCAAAAATCCCCAAGAAACAAGATTAGTTTATAAACCTGCTCCTTATTCAATTTCCTGCTCTGACGAATCGTTTCAAAGAACAAAAAAGATGCATGTGAAGAGCATTAAGGAGAAAAAAAACTAAGTGCAGCACATGGGTGATGAGTGAGGAACAGAGTGGAAACAGATGCAGCTGAGGAAGTGGCTGCCAACACAAACACTGTCAGAGACTCGCATCCATTAACAACGCACTTCCTAGAAATAGACGCAGAGGGTCGAGATGCTTTCAGTCCCCGGAGGAGGTTAGTGACATTTCTGACAAACGCTTCTCTCGACTTCAACTCGACGCTGCTGCTACGTGTGTGTGCAGCACAACTGGGAACGCAGAGCAGCTGAAAAAGTAATTATTAATGTAATTAATGTTTTTACTAAGAGTCTACAAAACTAATCACGACAGTCTGTTTTTGTATTATTGTTATTACTTCACCTGATGAGCTGATTCTCCTGCAAATGAGCCAGAAAATTAAAAAGATGTTTCTTACATCTGTCTCTCAGAGAAAAGCAAACATTGATCAAACTTTGGACAGGAAACCACACACAAGTCTTTTGAACAACTTTTTTCATTGGATTTTTTTTTTTGCAAAATCAACAGATATAATTCGATAATGGTATAGAAAATACATCCCAAACAACAACAATACACTCGGGAGGTGAAGTGGGCAGAGGAAGGAGCAAGAGTTCAAGAAGAAGGAGGTGGAGACAGACGAGGCCTACCAATGGCTTGTATGTTCTGAAACAAATATAAAGGTTTAAAGGGATAGTTCAACATTTTGGCAAATTGGCCCATTGCCATAATCGCAATAGTTTTAGTTTAACAATTAGTTTTAATTGTTGGTGCAAGATATTTTTAGAACGGCGGAGCAGAGACGCTGCGGAGAGAGAGCTGCTCAGAGCTACGCTACGGAGGCTCATGGAATTTCTTGTTTCCCTCATCAAACTCATCAAATACACAATCCAACAACTCCACAACGCTCTGGTGGACAAGTTGTGAGCTGCACATTCACCACGCTATGAGATAATAACACAACGTTACCAGACAGAGTTGTTTTAGAGGGAAATTCATGCAAAAACGCTGATGCGCGTTTCCTTCAGGGACAGTTTTTCATCAAGCAGTCTCTGTATTTCCCTCTAAAACAACTCTGTCTGGTAACGTTGTGTTATTATCTCATAGTGTGGTGAATGTGCAGGTCACAACTTGTCCACCAGAGCGTTGTGGAGTTGTTGGATTGTGTAGTTTGATGAGGGAAACCAAGAAATCCCATGAGCCTTCGTAGCGTAGCTCTGAGCAGCTCACGGCTCTGCTCCGCCGTTCTAATTATAGCTTGCACCGACCATTAAAGGTTAATTAAACCTACTGCTATGACTATAGGGATTATGGCAATGGGCCAATTTGCCAAAACATTGAACTATCTCTTTGGGTGAGTGAAGTAAGAGATTTAGCTTCACACAGACCAGATGTCTTAAAAACACAGGAACATGAATCAAAGAAGAGAATTTGACGATAAAGTGCATAAGGCGGCTTGAATCCAACAAGAATAGTTTCAAATCATGAGCTAATTATTTCTGACGTTGGATAAAAAATGGTTTTCCAAACATCAACAAGAAGATGAGCAACACCTGAACATGTGGAGATGATCTGCAGGAGTTTATTTACATGTTGCACAGCTGGAACCGACAGCATGTTTTGGAAAATCTTACGTGGTTTAGTCTGAATGTGGACGTGCAGCAGGTAGATCACACCGTCAGGCACTGCACTGATCTGTTGGTGCATTAAAACTATACAACTATACAGCAGCATTGTGTTTGTTCACTCAGAGTGTCATTAAAGGCTGAGGGTGTGGCTGAGCGCACACACAGGAAGCTGATTGTCCACTTAGTTCCTCGTTAAAAGCTGAGGCTCTGACTCCAGGAGCTGCTCTCAGAGCCTCGGGGCTTTTCATCCACACAGAGACAGAGAGAAAACATCAAATCCGTCTTCATGTGAGAGAACAGAATATTCGGACATTTCCCCCCAGTGATGTCTGAGGCTGACAGCTCTGCCCACCGGCTCTCAGTCCACACAGCGGCCTATTAAAGGTAACAACATCACATTGTATTCACTATGTGTGTGTGTGTGTGTGGAATCCAGAGACTATACTGATGTTTTTTCCCAGCTTTAACCCCTTAACAACCACTGGTCTGTGGGTCGTGTTGCATTTGATGACTCATCCTGGGCGGTCCCTTGTTCTCGAATGTTTATGTTCCTCCTCATACTATACATTCTTCCAGTCACCATCGCAACCACATTTCGGGCCGACGCTGTATTTTCTGTCCCTTTATTGTTCCCTGTTGACAAACACACTTCCATGTAGTAGACCTACTGTATACTACTAGAGTGTTGTCTCAAATCAAATACGTCATAGTTGTTGTGCACTTAACCAGAAATGACCATCATGACGTTTGCCCACAATTGAGTTACTGCCAGTTATCACCAGCTGATGTAGCTACTGTATAGCTGCCGCATTGAGCTTGTAATGACGTACCGTAGATGACCAAATAGTCGCCCGTGTGCAAATATGCACCCGGGCTCTAATAGCCGCAGGGGTCCGAGCTCATTTGGCATAATAAACGCCGGTTCAATTAAACGCCCGGGCGATTAAGTGTTTATCATAGTCTTGCACAGAAAAAAAAAGTTTTTTTAACAGCGTTTCACCGGCTCTCACGTCTGTCAGTCAGACCCTCCTCCCGCTATCAATCATAACACTGATCTGATTGGCTCCCTGTGTCGCGGTAATACAGTCTTTGTATTTATTGTCTGATGTCAATAAAGACGTGTCGGGAAAAAAGTAGTTTTGTTCCAGTGGTGCTATGGTGAGCTCCTTGTTCTTTGCATGATGGTCTGGTGCTGCTCATTGCAAAAATAAATTGTAGCCTGTTGCAAATACGCGCCTGGTTCTTATAAACGGCTCCAAGTCGATTTAGCATATTAAACACCCGGGCTACTACATGGTCATCTACGGTATGTTTGTTTTATGCGTGTGCTACGTTCAGCTATCAGCTCAAACATATACGCTCTCACTCCAGAAATGTCTTCATCATCCATATCATCATCTTCATTTTCCTCAGTTTCACCCTCTGGCAGGTAGAGGTGAAGATGGTGCAGCCTGTAGCTGTCAATCAATAATGACAACCAGTCCCTACCTCCATACCAGAGTGGGTTTTTTTTAACTTTTTTTTTTTACTGGAAATCAATAAAGTATATCTATCTATCTATCTATCTATCTATCTATCTATCTATCTATCTATCTATCTATCTATCTATCTATCTATCTATCTATCTATCTATCTATCTATCCATCCATCCATCCATCCATCCATCCATCCATCCATCCATCCATCCATCCATCCATCCATCCATCCATCCATCCATCCATCCATCCATCCATCCATCCATAGCCTATACCTTACTGTAAAAAATAACCAAAAAATAAAAAATCCAAACAAAATAATAATAAAAAAACCCGAAAAAACTAAAAGTAAAAAAAAGAAAAATAGAAAAAAAACTATGAAAAACTTAATAAAAAAAAAACTACAAAAAATAAAAAACTCTATACTGTAAGTCTGTTGGAGGAGGAAAAACAGGAAAAAAAAAAAAAAGCTATATTGATTATCTGCTGATCAGTCGTCTCCTGTGTCACCTGACTGACGTGCTCCTTCCCTCAAGTCACAAATCATCAAGGCAGCCTGGCGTCGTCATAGCAACAAAGTTGATTCACACTCTCTGGGTTGTGCTTGTTGTAGTAGTTGTTGTTGTTGTTGTTGTTGAGAGTGGCCAACCCCTCTGAGACGTCGTGATTCTGACCCCCAAGGTTGACTGACCGCCGCCACAACAGGAAGTGACCGTGAGAGCTATAAGAGGAGGCCGCATCGCTGCACATCTGGACAGAGGCAAATTTAATTAACTTTTTTTTTTTTTTTTTAAGATTTTAAGACATAAAAACAAAATCACAGCTGTGCAGGTGAAAGGACGGAAACCTGAGCAACAGCAGAGGACGGAGCAACCAAGAAACCATCCAATCTCTCAAGTTTTTTTTTGCACAAAAGCACCAACAGCTGGAACACAATGAACTCACAGTCGTTCACAGTCGAATACACAGTCGTTTCCACTCAATACACCCCCATTGTCCAGACGCAGTGGAGCAGCAGCAGCTCTTCTGAGTCAGAGTCAGAGTCAGAGTCAGCCTGGTCTCTGCACCTGAAGCCTGTTAGACACCTCCACAGGACAGAGCAAGAACAGTTTCCTCATTATCGGTCCTGTCTGTTGCATAACCAGGCTGTCAAGTCACAAACGATGCTGTCATTTAACCCTCCTGTTGTCCTCCTGGGTCAAGGAAGGAAGGAAGGAAGGATGAAGGGAAAGAAGGAAGGAAGGAAGGAAGGAAGGAAGGAAGGAAGGAAGGAAGGAAGGAAGGAAGGAAGGAAGGAAGGAAGGAAGGAAGGAAGGAAGGAAGGAAGGGGAAAACGAAGGAAAGATAGAAGGAGGGAGGGAACAGATTGGGTCAACTGGGTCAAAAAGGAAGTAAGGATGAAGGGAAGGAAGGAAGGAAGGAAGAAAGGAAGGAAGGAAGGAAGGAAGGAAGGAAGGAAGGAAGGAAGGAAGGAAGGAAGGGAAAGATGGGAGGAAAGGAAGGGGAAAAGGAAGGAAAGATAGAAGGAGGGAGGCAACAGATTGGGTTAATTGGGTCAAAAAAGGAAGGAAGGAAGGAAGGGAACAGATTCGTTCAAGGAAGGAAGAATGAAGGAAGGAAGGGAAGGGAAAATGATTGTGGAAAGAAAGAAAGAAAGAAAGAAAGAAAGAAAGAAAGAAAGAAAGAAAGAAAGAAAGAAAGAAAGAAAGAAAGATGGAGGGAGGCAACGGATTTGTTCAAGGAAGGAAGAAGGGAAAGAAGGAAGGGAAAAGGAAAGGAAAGAAAGATGGAGGGAGGGAACAGACCAGGTCAATTGGATAAAAAGAGGAAGGAAGGAAGGAAGGAAGGAAGGAAGGAAGGAAGGAAGGAAGGAAGGAAGGAAGGAAGGAAGGAAGGAAGGAACGGGACAACAGGAGGGTTAAACGGACTTTATACGACTTTTACTGACAGGAGCTAATATGGTCACAGACGAACACGGGAGAGATACAAACAAACAAAAGAACAGATTAAAAGTGACAAAGTAATTAAACTGAAAAGCAAAAACAAACGGAGGAGAGGGAGTTGACAGACGCATCAACCTCAGATGTTCATTAGCTGTCGAGTGAACAACAGCTCATGCAGCGACGTTGATGCAGAGCGAGCGTCTTCTCTTGTTTCCTGCAGCCGAGTCCAAATCAAAGACAGACGAACCGACCGCTGAACTAATAGGCTACATGAGTGTTTTTAAACGCTCTGTATATGTCAGAGTCGCTGCAGTAAAACTACACTGACATATGGAAACTGACAGAGGAAGGGTGTCATCGGTCTGTGGTCATGTGCGGGGTTCAGCCGGGTTAACCCGAACCAGCTGGCGAGGAGGGAAGTGGTTCTGACCCACAAAACACAAAACACAGTCAAAATAAGCAGCAGTAAAAGTCACACACACAGAAATGAGCTTCTGTACCATTTCTTTCACATCGTATCCCTCCGCCAGTTGCAGATCACATCCACATTTGGTATGAAATCTTTTCACAACCTTTGACCTTTGACCTCCAAAACCAAGTTATTATTATTATTATTATCCCAGCAGAGCTTTGGGGCCTAATTTGAACAAACCATAACGGAGATATCATGTTCACAACGAGGCCATGACTGACTGAGCTGTGAGATCACCGTGACCTTTGACCCTTTCTGCGTGATCTAACCACTTCATCGTCCATCGTCATCGTGCTGTGCAAAATGTAAAGAAGTTTCATCGAGGTGAGAAACTTGTGAATTCTTTGTCTTCTTTGTATCGTTGTGTTGTGAACTTTAAAGCGACAGTTCAACATTTAATCAAATTCTCCTCTCACCATAATCCCTATTGTCAGAGCAGTAGGTTCATCACCTTTAATTATCGGTGCATGTTGTTTTGAGATCGGCGGGGCAGAGACGTGAGCTGCTCAATGAACACATCAAATACACAATCCAACAAATCCACAACGCTGTGGTGGACAAGTTGTGACCTGCACATTCACCACGCTATGAGATAATCATGTAGCATTATGACACATGATGCAAACACTCTGAACTACTTTCTCTTTTGAAATCCCTCCGCCCAGCAGCCGTGTCTGGAATGTAGTTCCAGCTGCATTTGCCTCTAAAACAACTCTTTCTCTAATGTTACATGATTATTTCATGGCGTGGTGAATGTGCAGGTCGCAACTTGTCCACCAGAGCATTTTGGAGTTGTTGGATTGTGTATTTGATGAGTTTGATGAGGGACAGGGGACCTGTACCCGTTCACCTCCATTGTGCTCACTGAGCAGCTCACGTCTCTGCCCCGCCCATCTCAAAACAACATGCACCAATAATTAATTAAAGGTGATGAACCTACTGCTATGACTATAGGGATTATATGGTGAGAGGAGAATCTGACTAAATGTTGAACTATCCCTTTAATGTACATAAACGCACCACAACAGGACACTAACGGGAGCACCTCAAAGTGGCGTTCACCTCACAGCTGCAGCTCTGATTCAACGTGGAGCGACACTTTGTATTCTCCGGCTCCACTCGTCTCTCACCTGTTCCCTTATCAGCTTGTGCATCGTCTGCTGATCTGGAGTCAGCTCGTCCAGCTGCAGCTCGTCACTCAGCGCGCTTCTGTTGCACTAATTACACTTCACGCGCAATATTGTGAGCGAGTGTCCACCCTTCGCTTGGCAAACAGGCGCTCTTTTATCGCTCTGTCAGATAACGTCATTCTTCCTTGTTGTTGTGAATGGCCGCGGCCCCGTCGCCCTCTGCTGCAATTATCAAGCTGCTCGCAAAAGTTGATGTACGACTGAAGCCACAAATTAATTAAAGGGGGGGAGGAGTGGATCCACTGGCATAATGAAGTTACATAACGAAATGACAAACGAGTCTGAGGCTTGGGGGTCACCTGAGGAACGGCAGGATAATTGGTGAGTCGCTGTCAGAGCTTTTATTCAGCTGGAGCGTAGATTCATATATTTCAGCAAATTTCAGTTTGACCTCAGCGGAGCAGGTTAGAGGAGATGGACATCTCTACGGTTTGTCTCTGTCACTGCACAATATGTCGCATAATGTGATGATAATTTACAAAAAGTGATAAAGAGGAACTATGCAAGATTTGTACCTTAATTAAAAAGCTTCAGAGCAGCTGTGATGGTTAAATGACTTGTTACAAGGAGAATGGAGGCACAAGCTTCTTTTCAATCACACAACCCAAGTCCATTTCTACATATCATTGTACTTTACAGTAATTTTATTGTTTTTCATATCTAAAGAGGAACTATGCAGGATTTTTACCTTAACTCTGCTACATTTTTACCGTTAATTAAACAGCTTCAGAGTGATTGTGATGGTTAAATCAATGACTTGTGACTTATGCCGGGTCCATGGCACTGGTCCCACCTCCCATTAGTTCGACCTCCCGTTGGTTCGAACTCCCATTGGTCCGACAATTGGTCCGAACGACGGCTGCAGCAGCCTCGCGCCCGTGAAGTGAGGAGGAGTGGGAGGGGGGAAGAGAAAAAAAAGTGTATTTCTTTTACTCTGTACTCTGGGAGGGGGGGGGGCTTTGATTATCAGTTTACACATCTTGATCAGCATTTATGATGGTTGTGGTCGCGATCAATGGAAGAGCTTGTCGCAAAGTAGCGATGACAGTTCGAACTAATGGGACCACCCATTGGTTCGACCTCCTATTGGTCCGACTTGTGGTTGATTTTGTCGGAGTAACGGGAGATCGAACCAATGGGAGGTCGGACCAATGGGCAGTTCCCCTTGTTCCAGGGAGAATGGAGGCTCTCTTCTGTATTTTGATCTTTTGCTTTGTTTTGTTGTGCATGTGGACGTCTCTGGGTGCAGAGCAAGAGAGTCAGTGTTTTCTCTCCAACCAATGACGGAGCTCAGGTGAAGCTACGTGCAGCAGAGTAGGAGGCTCAGGGCTGCTAGCCGCACTAGCTGCCTCTGATGTTAACGAGTGCTAGCACATCTCTCACTCTCAGCAGCAGCAGTCAAGACAGCAAAGAAAAAGAAATACAGTCTGAGTGAAGCGCTGGAGCCGCGAACCGATTGCCGACAACTAAAGCCTCGAGTGGTAACAAGTATTAGGGCGGTTGTAGTGAGCTAGCTCGATGCTAACTTCGGCTACTGGTAGCAGTTAGCATCCGCCGCTAACACCGTCTTCCCAATGTTTTGTTTACAAACTGCAACAAACAAAACTCTCTACATTTAATACTCATCTTTATATTTTGTTTTACTCTGGTTTATGTTTGGTCATTGTTTTAACTCCTCACCCACATCGTTGGTCACCTCCGCTCCTCGGAAACTTAGGCTAATATTTTCACATTTTGGACAATGAAAAATCTCTCCTTCCCAAACCACTAAACGTCATCTTACTTTTCTACTCTCCCAGTCTAATTGTTATTTTTACTGAATGATAAAAATCAGTTCCACTACAGTTATCAGCTAAAATAAAACAAGGACTGACTAACGCATCAGTCACCACAGACTCCATGGGCTCCATGTTATCCAGCCGTAAAGTGAAGCCATTGACTCTCAAGTGCTTTTGATCCAACACTTCCACAGTAGCAGAAGTTCCCACTCACTCACTCATTCACTGCTGCTGCTGCTGCTGCTGCTGTTGGTGTCCCGTCAGTGATGGATGAGCTGTTCCTGCACTGGTTCATTGACTCTGTGTGGAAATCCCAGGAGGACTCTCAACCGTAGGAGTGGACGCAGTTAAACTTGACACTGTGACACAGCAGCTCCTCCTCCTCCTCCATTGAGTTTTACTTTAATGACATTTTCCAACTGTATTTTCCCAACATGTCACACGCTGTATGATTGCAAATGTCTGAGCGTCTTTGAGAACCTGTGTCGGTCTAAAAATCAATATCTGCATCCGTTTTATTGAGCGTGACTCACTCAAATATTCATGGAGGTTAACACTAGTTGGTTGCAGCAAAAAATAATCAATCAATCAGTGAAAAATCATTCTAAAATCCAATTTTTTGCAACAAAGCATTTGTGTTGTTTTGACAAAAAACAAAATGTTCTGCGTGTAAATCATAAAGTCAATGTGAAAGAGGCAAAATATGTTCTAACTACTGCTACTGGACTTTTGTTTTGACAACCAAAATAGCTGTATATCCAATCCAATCCACTTTATTTGTATAGCACATTTTAAGAACAACAAGGTTACCAAAGTGCAGATACAAAACAGTAAAATAAAGAAAATTAAAGTTAAAATACAGTAAGCATATAAAAGCAATAAGAAAAACATATAAAAGCAATAAGAAAAACATATAAAAGCAATAAGAAAAACATAAGATCAGATAAAACACTGAGAAATATAAAAATACAATAAAAGACCTACAGAGACCACACAACTCTCATGCTGTATTAAGCCAATAAGTAAAAATTAGTTTTTAGACAAGATTTTAAAGTATCCAGGGTGGGGGCCATTTATATACATATTTATAATAGTAAAATAGTTTTTTTTTTTAAATGAAGAAAGTGACACAGCTTCCTCACAAGTGTCCAAACACATCTCGAGGTCGTTACAGAGCTGCCACAGATGTTAGTTTGTGTATACCAGGCAGCGTGAACCTGAAGGCAACACGGTGACACAAAGCAGACGCCACACAGCGAGATGAATCAGCTCAGCCCTGCAGTGTTTATTATCCCAACCTCTCCAGACAATAAACCAGAGGTCCAGAGGTGCATGTAGCTACAGTATGTATGTGTATACATGCAGCAAACACATGCACGTGTGCGTTTGTGTGGTAGGCCGACAGATAAGTGTCTTCTTGCGTGCGTGTGTGTGTCTTTCAGTTGTGTACGTGCTTCCTTGCATGTGTGATCACATTAGAGCACCAGATCGTCCTGTCAGGTTTTAATTAGCGGACGGCTGCTGCTGCTGCTCAGCGTCGGGGGGTATGGGGGGGGTATGAGGGGGGTGAGACATCCAGTGATAAGCAGGTTAAAACTGAATGAAGCTGCACTCCGGCCTTCAGACTCGGAGCCTGAACAGACCCCGGCTCGTTTCACCGCTGCAGGCGACGGTGAAAAAGTTCACAGACATGAAAACTCTGCATGAGCTGTCGCTGTCGATAGATTTTCTGACATCTAACGACCCGCAGCGTCCCGCCGGTCGATACTGTGTTAATCCCTCTGCACACACACACAGGAGGGAGGGAGGAGATCATTACTGCTTCCTACTGTTCACACGGGGCGTTGGATCAGAACCACCGGGGAGGTGAAACTGCTATTTAAAACAAACTGTTCACTGAATTTAATAAACTAGCTCAGTGCCCATTGAAAACTCTGCCTGTTTTGGTGCATACGTTCCTGCGGCCGTGTACCGTCAGAGGAAAAAATGGGGGAATGTTGTATTTCTATTACTTTGGATAAAGTTACTATTAAAAACATGTGATTCATTATTGAGTCTTGAGTTTTTCCTAACACATTTTGGCAATAAATGTCCTCCTAACATGTGTTATAACAGATTAAAATGATTTAGTTCAAACTGTATATTCGACTACTTATAATAAATCCACTTTGTATTTGTAAAACCTAATGCTTCTGCGTCAACGCCGCGGTCATGCACCTTTTGAAGTTCTGCGTCGAGGCAACGGGTTGGTGTGCAATTCACCGCCATAATAGCACATTTTCAAAACATAAAGGTTTACCAAGGTGCTGCACAGTGATTTACATAAAGGACATAGAGCCCAAAATGGTAAGAAAACGTAATGAAGATTAAAAATAAACAGAAAATAGCAGCCAAAAACAGCAGACCAATCACTCACTGTGACGGTCACCTCGACATGCATGTGGGTACGCCGTCGACTTGATGCAGAAGCATAAAAAGGCTTTACTCGACGAAAGTTCAGTGTCAGCTTGTGTGAACCGCTGGTAGCCCGTGTTAGTTCATGTCATCCTGTGTTACTGTGCATTCACAACAAAAGCGGCATCTTCAGTGGACGCTGGCTTTCAAGGTCAGAGCGTCAATTTGAAGTGGAAAGAAGCTCATCTTTATGCAAAAGAGCAGCTAATTGCAGACCAGGATTCCCAAGGTGAGAGGAATTGAAAAAGAGAATATGAAGAGAGCTCCAGTTTCCCGGAGCAGTGTGATGTCTCTTTAGTATAAAGAGACATAATTCACTACACAGTGAAACATGAAAGATAGTAGCTATATGGTAGTATAGTCATGATCCTTGTAAAGTGCCCGGTGGGTCAGCCTAGATGTACACGTAGCAGGCGGCGCAATGCCAGCGACCACAACGTCCGTAGACGCTCATGATGCTTTTGGTATGAACTCACCATTAGCCTCTGTTAGCTTGTGTTAGCTTGTATTAGCCTGTGTTAGCCTGTGTTATAGGCTACCATGGTCTGGGTGAGTACTCGATTCTGATTGGCTGCAGGGTGTCCATTAAAAAGTGATAATGGACACCCATGATAGAGGCATCCATTCATTTCTGATAATGGACACCTCGTTGGGCATTATCCCTTACCATTAGCCCCTGTTTGCCTCTGTAAGCCAGTTAATCATTTTTCCATTCCTTCCTTCCTTCCTTCCTTCCTTCCTTCCTTCCTTCCTTCCTTCCTTCCTTCCTTCCTTCCTTCCTTCCCTTCACCCATCCTTCTGCTTCCTTTCTTGACCTAATCTGTTCCTTCCCTCCATTTTTCTTTCCTTCCTTTTTCCCTTCCTTCGATCCTTCCTTCCTTTGTTCCCTTCATCATTACTTCTTCTTCCTTCTTCTTTTGATCTAATTGGCCCAATCTGTTGCCTCCCTCCATCTTTCTTTCCTTCCTTTTCCCCTTCTTCTTTCCAAAATCCTTTTTCCCTTCCTTTCTTCCCTCCTTCCTTCATGCTTTCTGCCTTCCTTCCTTCCTTCTTTCTTTCCCTCCGTCCTTCCTGCCTGCCTTCCTTCCTTCCTTCCTTTTTTCCCTTCATCCTTCCTTTTTTTTCCATTGGTCCTTCCTTCCTTTTTTCCCTTCATCCTTCCTTCTTTCCTTCCTTCTCTCCCTTCCTCCTTCTTTCTTTGACCCAGGAGAACAACGTGGGGGTTAACCAACTCCTTTCTTCATTGCCTAAACCCAACCAATGGGACAATTCCACTTTACTCAAAGTCACAACTCAACTTCTCACTCAAAAATAGGCAAAAATATTTTTTTTTGTCTGAGATGTGGCCTTGACTCTGGTATTTTTTTTATTTTCCATCCACTGCTGATGAGACAAAGATGAAGAAGATCTCAAGGCTTTACTTAGCCTATCAGAATTAAGTGAAGGATTTAAACACTGATCTGTCTTTGAAACTTTAATAGATCATGTTCAAGTGTGTGTTGGCATCAAAGCTCCTGTCTGACACAGGAATGTAATGGTTTGAATTCTTCCACTCACAAACACACACACACACACACACATCCACACACTCACTGATTCATTTCAGGTGACAGATAAGAATCCATGGTGCCTCTTTGGCCTCAGTGGATTTATCACTTTCTTATGGACTGGTGGTGGATTTGCTGCATTATATCAGACCTAAAACCAGGATCTGTGACTTTCCAGTCCTTTTATGAAAGCAGCATTCCTCCGGTGGAAAAACTTCTGCAAAAAAGAAGAAAAAATGACACTGAAATGTCACCGCAGGACGAAATGATCAACCGTCTGTGATAAACAGCAGCGTTTTCAAAGAGTGGCCCATTTTAGGTCTGCACGGAAAAGAGTCTGTAAAAGGTTGGTGGTGAATTATGAAGCCAAACACTTTTACTGTTTCTGGCTCCTTGAAAGAAAAAAAAACATCTAAATCTATTTTTGGTGCTCTTACGGAGCCGAAAAGGAGGCAGTCAGAATTAACAGTAAATATTTAGGCATGTTTGTCTTCGCCTTTCACTGTTAAAGTCAAATTTGCAGATTAGATTCAGTTTATTTACCGTAAAGTGGCGTCATGAGCCCCAAATGTGTTTCCCTTACATAGGCAAAGCTCTGCTGCGAACGTGCAAATAGCTGCAGTAAACAAGCTGGAGGTGAATCCAAACAGAGGAGAAGAGTGAAATGAGGATTTGACGGGTCAAATATCATGTTTTCGTGACTGTTACCTTGTGAACACAAAAAACACCCCAAAAGCAAAAATGCAACAATCGTATCGGTTTAGCTTCGTCAATCAGAAAAAAGCAAAGGAGCCACAGGTCTGAATATACCTTCAGATCTGAGGCTTTGAAGACGAATTCAGCTTTTTCAGACACAAAGGAAAATACGTCATAATGTACACTAAAGTTAGGGATAACTGACTTTCGGATGAAATTTATGGAAAATGTAAAAAGTTAACGCTGCTACAGTGATATTATCCAGTGATATTGTCCATCGGCGCTATCGGGTCCATCGCAAACACAACAAAGTAGCCTACGCATAGTCATGGTCCCACGAAAAACAATAAGAATCGGACATTTTCATGAATGTATATGAACAGAGATGTTATCGATACGTATTAAGTTTGTTTATCTGCTAATCGATGTAAACACTGTTAACACTAAGTAGCCACTCGGCTACAGGCAGCGTTAGCCGCTGTTAGCCAGGCTAATAGCAGCTAACGCTCACATCAAACGTATCACTGTCAAAATGTAGTTGGCGGTCACAGCGATTAGAGCGAAGACGGCTCTCTTTTTCTTTTTTCAGCCGAGTTTAGACTGAGAATTGTCGCTAATCAGACGGACCACGTCGGGTCTGGTGTTCAACACCCGCAGGTCAGACCAGGTTTTAATTTTCAGGTCCTTTTATAACTGTAACAGCAGCAAAGACAGGAGCAGCTCCTGTATGGAGAGCGTGGCTCTGATTTCTTTGGAGGCACCAGAGTTGAACCAGCACGGCTACACTCTCTACTCTAAATGAATTAATCTCTTTTTCACTCTCAGAGATGTGTCATGGAAGAAAGAGGTTATAGATCCACCGGTTCTGCCGTTGTTTACAACTTGTACCGGCGCTTGGGCCCGGAAATAGAATATTTGCCACGCGTGTCGTCACGCTTAACAGCCAGATATCATGAAAGTGTGGGACGGTCATTTCTTCATCTCCAACAACAGTGGTGGATGTAGCACAACAACTAAAACATGTCAATGTGACAGTAAGTTCTCATGTGGCCAAAGGACATTGTTGTTATGTTTTGTGGTTCATCACCTTGTTAGAGAACAGCGTGTCATGTTATAAAGACTGAAACATTGAACAGTTGGACATGTGCGTTCAAAAGTTTAGAAAAGGTCAAAGTCAGTTTACCTCTCAAGGTTATAGTGCGTTTTAGGTGCATTCTGAAATTTCATCCCGATATGAAGCTGGACATGTTATAAGTACAACATTGTCCTTCACAGTTGCCATAGTCTCCATCTTCACTTCAGATCTCCAGTTGTCGCCTAGCAACCTGAACTTGACATTGAATATCTAGACATTGTTTTTTTTGTTTTTTTAACACTTAGCTAAGTTGACGAGTGGTCATGGTGGTGGTGTTGGTGGTGCACAGTGAGGCAGGAAAATCAGGTCACAGTTTGAAGGATCCTTCAAAATAAAACGTTGCTCGGCTGTGACTCAGTCGTCATTAAACGTAGAGTTGTGATCTCTGGAGCTGAAGGGTGTTGATTAGCTGTCGCTCCACCACTCGCTGCCAGAGCTGCTTCACTGCTTCACTGCTGCTTGACCCCGATCCTGGATCTGATCTCTCAGATTGGTTCAAAAAACTCATTTTACGCTGAAAACTCTCGACAAGTATGAAAGTCTCTTTTTTGGCCAACATCTCCGTTCTTTACATCATTTTTTTTTTGCAAATGAGCAGCAAGAGTTGTTTCTTTTTTTTGACTGGACTCATGAAATAATGTTGTAAAAATGTTCTTTCGTTTGTCTCCAAACCTTCGTCTGCTGGTAATTTGATAATATCTTTAGATTTTAATATGATCATTAATGATGTAATCATCTATTATCCTGCAGACGTTATGCAATCACCTCCGGAGATTGGAGCCCGCCTCATGTCTGCTCGTTACAGATGATTACCATGAGATTAGGAAGGTACAGAACAGAACAGATCAGGAGAACGTTTTTTTGTTCTTTTTTCTTTTTTCCTTGATGTGAAATCAATTCAGCAATTTCCCTCGAGTAACTTCTGAACCGGATGCAGAGCTGAAACTCACTGGTTTACAATCTACAAGCTGAGCTGCTGCTGTCATCATCTGTTTGAAGTGTTTCAGTTCTAGTTTGAAAGCTGTTTGAGTGATTTCTTGCTGCTTCTGCCATGATAGCAGTAATCCCACATAGGCGTTCGCATCGACTTCTTTTTAACGAATGGGGAAAGGGGGAAGTGACGTATGCCGTAAAGCAGTCAGCACATTTGTAGTTTTTTCGTGTGGAGAGGTTCCTACCATCGAATCCCAGAAGGGCTGCATACTGTTACTTTTTTTGTCTTGTATATTAGCCCACACATTATGTACAGTATTAGCCGGCTGGGGACACACCGGACACGGAAGCGCCGAGAAGCTGAGCCAGTTTCTTTCTGGCGCCCATAGTCTGGGGCCGTTGACTCGCTGTTTTGGTAAGCAACCGGATCTAGGGCGAGAGAGACAGGCCTTCCCATCAAAATAAAAGCACCAAGCTAATAAAATGCGGTGAAACTTTTTAATTTAAGGAATATAATTTACAAGAAAGTCCCAAAGCCATTAAGTTAACATTATGCTTCTATTGTATTACAAGTTAATGTCTATTTTATAAGTTTTATGTTGGTGAACACTTTTACTTTGGTAAATTTGGTGATTTCCGGATCCGCTAGAAAAATTCAGAGTTAACAGACACCAGGCTCTTCTCCTCTCTGAATAGCCCGGTGACGCGAGGCTAGGCGCCCATGTTAACCGATTGTTTCGGCGTCTGGTCTATTTGCTGCAAGCCATCGCGTCAGGAAGTCAAACATAGAAACATGAGAGAATCCAGTCAGTTTTCAAAATAAAACACCACAATTGACACCTTCAGAATGACGGCCCCTCGGAAATTCGGAATGATTGACATTCATAAATTTTTGGAATGGCGGAATGTTCAGGGTTCCTATGCAAGTATGGAAAGTATGGAAAAGTATGGAATTTGATTTTATACATTTCCAGGTCTGGAAAAGTATGGAAAATGGAAATTATTGTATGGAAATATATTTTTCTTAATACTTATCTGGGTTTGGTCTTATCTGAAGTTATCTGGGTTAATTCTTTTTGTATGCGCTATTGTACCTATAGCTAGCCTGACAAGCCAGACTATATCATTAAAATGTATAGTCTGGCAACGACCGGTAGACTGTCTTTCAAACTGCCTCTGCACCAATAGGGTAGTGCTTGAGCGCTCCGACCAATCAGCGCAAAGAGCAGGATGCCGTTAGCCTGACAAGCCAATTAAAATGTATGTCGTCATCGTGTTAAGCCGCCCAACGACTCTCTAAACAGATAGAGCGCTGTGTTTGGTGAACACAATCGGTGTTCGAGACTCAAAAAGTTCCTATGGCTCGTTTCTAGACCCACCTACGGAGCAAATATTTTTGCTGCCGCTAGGGTGCGTCTAGATTTCTAGGCTAACCTATAGCTACAATCTCCTGGAAATTATTTGGTTACATAATAACATACAGAATAATGAAAACAAATTATTAATTGCATGATTTTTTTAAAACTATTTTTCAACTATTTACTCAAATATCACAAATTATTTGAATTTCTTTACCGAGAAGTCTGGAAATTAGGGTCTGGAAAAAGTATGGAATTTGGAAATTTCAAATGTGTAGGAACCCTGAATGTTGGAATGGGGGTCGTCCCCCTTCTCCGTACAAGTGACGTATCACCATCATCCCCCCCCCCCAATTTCTTTATTGAACTTCTGCAGACAGTACAGAAAAATACATCAGTTTCACATTATGTCGGAGCGTCTGCATTAAGACAAAAAGAGAACTCAAACATGAATCCCACTATTCCTCCCGACAACCCATGTCAGATGTAGTCATAGCAACTACAATTTAGAAGCCTGGTCGCGCCCACACTAGTGACGTCACGCCTCGCAAAAGCGCTGCTGACTGCTAGTCTGGCCAACCGTGCTATTAACTGGATTTCTGTCTCCCGAATTTTCGGGAACTCCACCCTCTTTTTCGAGAGCCAATCAACGTCGAGCCTCTCCAACGGCTCTGGGTAGAGGCGTGTTCAAGTAAGTGACGCAGTAGAGCAGCGACCGGAACCTCATTGTAAACAGCAGCATGGAGCAGCGGACAGAGGAAAGAGCGGTGTGATTGGTTTAAGCTTCGACACCGCCTATTCTGGCTTCGACCAATAGCAGACTGAGGCATTTGAGGGGGGCGGGTAACCAGGTTTGAAGGATGCGCTTGAGAAATGGATTCTCTTAACGTCTTGGCCAGACCCAATGCTGAGTATCAACATTGGAAAGTCGTGCCAACCAGGCTAACAATTTAGTGGTTTAAGGTCAAAAGTTCAAACCTCAGTGTCACCGTGACCTCTGAGCATGATTAAAGTAAAGAGTAAAGTAAACCCTTTAAATCTGGCAACAACTTTCACAAGAACTTGAGGATGGGCTGATTAAATTGATGCGGTCAAAGGTCACGGTCTGGGTGACCCAGTAAAACATGTTGTTGATCATGCTTTAAGGGGAATTTTTTACAAATTTGGACTTAAATTAATTTGATTTTGATGTCAAAAAGTCAAAGGTCACTAATGTTTCTGATACACACAGACTGAGGCGGAGGTGTCTGTTTGTCTCTTGTTTATTTGTCTTTACATCGTTTTTATTAGTGAAATAATCAGTTACATGATCTGTAATATATGATATAAATAGGACAATGACATACTTTAATAAATATCTACACAGTTCACTATCACAGTGTACATTCTGATTCAACGTTTTCGCATGAAGGCCACGGAAATCTATTGTCTGATAACACGTTTACTGTAAAAAATCCATCAAATGACTCTCAATCTAGACAAAGAATAAAAAAAACTATACTATGTATATAATAACAACGTGCGACAGGAAATTATAGTACAATATATAAACATGCTAAAAATAAAAGCTCTATGTGTTTGCACAGTGCAGAGATGTTTATACAGCACAGCCAGTTGTTACTATGACTTTGTTTTTGAGATATACTGTACATCAGGTTTAAGATCAACAGCTTATACACTTGAAGTAATAAGAACACAGACATCAGCTCCGTCCATCTGGTTTCTGTATAAACACAGTCATGAGTCATGAGGAAGGAGAGGGAAATGTAAAGCTGCATGACAACATGGTGGGAAATTATCACGTCTGCAGATCTGGTATAAAAAATAAACATGTTCACAACAATCAGCTGCTGAGGTTTGATTGATTTTTTTATCGTATTTTTAAAGGGACAACGAGGAGTTTCTATTTGGTTATAAAAAAGGCTCATATTAATGTGGATGAATCTACGCTACCCACACTTGTTAATGGCTCCATTTTCAATAAATATATAGTTTTGTCTCTATCGTTATTTTGTTATTTGAAATTAATGGTGGAAATGCTGCACTGCAAAAACCATAATCTTTCCAAGAATATTTGTCTTATTTCTTGTCAAAATGTCTCATTTCTAGTCAAAACTAATCTCTTTCCACTTAAAATAAGACTCATCACCTAAAAATTAACTTGTTTTTAGATCATTTTCACTTGTTTCAAGTGAAACAAGTAGAAAAATCTGCCAGTGAAAGCAAGTTTTTTTGTGCTTGTAACTTGCTCCACTATCAGATTATTTCAAGTGAAAATAGGCTTGAAATAAGTAAAAAGTGTCTAAAAACAAGCTTTTTAATGTGATGAGTCTTATTTTAAGTAGGATTAGATTGTTTTGACGACAAATGAGACATTTAGACTAGAAATAAGTCAAATATTCTTGGTAAGATTTTGAGTGTTTGCAGTGTGGTCGAGCCGACCAGCGTTTCCTTACTTTCGGTTTCGTGGACGCCGAATCGCCGTTTACGGTCGGAACTACGACGGTATCTGATCTGATCTTCGAACCTCTGACTTTCATTGCTGATGAATGAAAACATTCTTGGCAACACTTCACTTTCCAAAACTCCTTGTTGTCCCTTTAAAATCTTAAATCTTAAAAAACAACAACTTGTAAAAAAAAGAACAAACTCCCTGAATAGAAATATGAAACTTAAAAAAAACACGGTTGATGATTGTTTCAGCTCGACGTCTGTGTTTTCATCGCTTCCTGTCGAAAGAAGTAGAAGAACTCGATATTTCACTTTAGAGACACGACAACTTTACACGGTTGTCATGTGAACGGAAACAGGCCGCAGCTTCCTTCCTGTTTGTTTGTTTGTTTTAGGCGCCACCGGTACAGTTACTGTTTTTTATCTCCTTCTTTGCAGCAGTGGCGTGTGTCTGAGACAGATCCCGGATCAGTTTGGAGCTGAGGAAGCGTCTGTACGAGTCTTTCTCCATCAGCAGGTAGATCATCCTCTGGGCCTCGTCGAAACACAGCGGACACGGGGTCTCCATGTTCTGCCTCGTCACGTCTCTGGTCGCCGCGTCCAGGTTCACCTGCAGCCAGGAGAGCGAAGGGTTAATGTCCAGGAGTTAACGAAGAAACAGACGTTAAAGGGATAGTTCAACATTTTGGCAAATTGGCCCATTGCCATAATCCCTATAGTCATAGCAGTAGGTTTGTTACCTTTAATTGTCGGTGCAAGCTATTTTTAGAACGGCGAAGAGTTGTTTTAGAGGTAAATGCAGAGACTGCTTGATGAAAAACTGTCCCTGAAGGCAACGTGCATCAGCGGTTTTGCATGAATTTACCTGTAAAACAACTCTGTCTGGTAACGTTGTGTTATTATCTCATAGCGTGGTGATTGTGCAGCTCACAACTTGTCCACCAGAGCGTTGTGGAGTTGTTGGATTGTGTATTTGATGAGTTTGATGAGGGAAACCAAGAAATCCCATGAGCCTCCGTAGCATAGCTCTGAGCAGCTCACGGCTCTGCTCCGCCGTTCTAAAAATAGCTTGCACCGATACTGCTAAGACTATAGGGATTATGGCAATGGGCCAGTTTGCCGAAATGTTGAACTATCCCTTAGAGGGATAGTTCACCCTAGAATGATATTTCGCTCATTATCTACTCACCCTCATGTTGACTAAGGGCTGGAAGAATTATCAGAGTCCACCGTCCCTTCTCTTAGTTACAGGGGGTCTCGGCGTAGCAGTGAATTTCAATGCAACGGTTGCAAAGGGACACCGGAGCTCTTCGTAAAAAAACACACACAAAAAAACATCCAAATACCTCCATGATGCTCGCGTGATTCGCAGTAACCGCACTGACGCCGGCGCAAATCACGCGATATTTGGACGGACCAGGAAGAGGAGCTTCGAGAAGCTTCCGCTACAAACAAGCTTAAAATATGGACTTATTTAATTTTTTTCGGGACAATTACGCAATTTGGGGCTTCAGCACAAGACGGACATTACATACGAGCATCATGGAGGTATTTGGATGTTTTTTTGTGTGTGTTTTTTTACGAAGAGCTCTGGTGTCCTTTTGCAACCGTTGCATTGAAATTCACTGCTACGCCAAGACCCCCTGTAACTAAGAGAAGGGACGGTGGACTCTGATAATTCTTCCAGCCCTTAGTCAACATGATAGGGTGAGTAGATAATGAGCGAAATATCATTCTAGGGTGAACTATCCCTTTAAACAATTAATTTTAACCGTTTCAGATGAAAACATCACAGATTCATATTTTTTTCTGCTTAAATCTCTTAAACAGCCCCAAAAACCAAATCATCAACCAATCATTGAATCATTGTGAGGATTTTAACCCTTCATCTCTGGTCTTCCATGTCCTGTCTTCCTTGTGATGACCTCACCTGTCTCACCTGTGTTTGATTGCACCACCTGTGTCTAGTTCCTTTTGTGTTTTTAACCTCAGTGTTTTCCCATCGTCCTTGTCGGATCGTCTGTGTTGTTGCCTGTGTGTGTTCGTTTAATAAGTCCTCTTATTTTTACCTGTTTGTGTCTACAAGTCTGAATTGTGGGTCCAGTTCTGACAAAATACCCTGAAAGATTGGACGTTTTTTGTCCTCAAATGGCTCAGAAGGATTCAATCTGATGACAACGATGCATCAAAGTCAATAGTTTGGCTAATCTTTGACCAAGACTGATTTAAAAACAGAGACATCAAAGTAATCAAACTGGCACTTTAAGGTTTGAAATCCTCAAACTGATTGAATGATTGGTCGTTTTTTGGGGCAGGGCAGAAGTTGTTGAAGAGATTTATGCAGAAAACAGCTGAAAACATATTAATCTGTAATGTTTTTACACAAGTTTTTTGGTAGTGGACATTTTCATTTTTGTCTTTAATGACATCTAATCCTTATGTTGAGTTGCAGATAAAACAAGGAAGGTGGAGGAGAAAACTAAAGTATTTATTTCCTAAATCTAATCAACTGAATCCAGCAGATTTTTCCTTCATATTATTCATCAACTTCCTGTGATAATGATCAAAGCAAAAGAGAGTTGGAAGCTTTAATCAGAGCAGCAAGTGGTCGGCCATTAGCAGCAGCAGCAGCATTATTATTCATGAACACTGTTCACATGAATAAAGCAGCTCGTGGTCACAATCAGCACCAGTCTTCACCTCACTGAAGAGGAATGTGCATTTGCATTAATAAGATTCATGAAAATGTCTTTGAAACGAGTCCAGAGCTGAAAACCTGTTCTTTTCTTTTCTTTTGGCCTTTTTTGGGAACATTTTGGCACTTTTTGTCCTCCACATTTATTCAAAGAAACGTGAACACACTATATTAACTTATGTGTGTGTTTTGGAGGTGAAGCTGACCTCGTGAGGAGCGTCGGCCTCGATGAACTGCTGGTGGATCTGCTTGGCTCTGGTCAGCAGCTTGGAGTTCGGCGTCTTCTTGTAATCTTCACAGGCGACCCAGAAGTCCATGTTCTCCTGGCTGAACTCCGACCTCAGGAAGCTGGTGAAGACGGAACGACCCACTGACACAAGAGGAGAAGAAGAATGATTTTAATATTGAGCCCACATTTACAAGTTCAGAGATTTGACCAAAACTTTTCCGTCTGAAAACCGTTTTGAATCTTCTTCCAGGAGCCAGGAATAAAAGATGAATAATTCATAATCTACACTTTCATCTAGAGACATTTGTATAGATTCAACACACACACACACAGATCTGAGACCACACTGCAAAAACTCTAAATCTTTCCAAGAATATTTGTCTTATTTCTTGTCAAAATGTCTAATTTCTAGTCAAAACTAATCTCTTTCCACTTAAAATAAGACTCATCACCTAAAAATTAACTTGTTTTTAGATCATTTTCACTGGTTTCAATGTAAATTTTCACTTAAAATAAGTAGAAAAATCTGCCAGTTTTTTGTGCTTCTAATAAGAATGAAAAATTTGTTCCACTATCAGATTTTTCTACTTATTTCAAGTGAAAATATGCTTGAAATAGGTCAAAAGTGTCTAAAAACAAGCTACGTTTTCACGTGATGAGTCTTATTTTAAGTAGAATTAGGTTTGTTTTGACTAGAAATGACATTTTGACTAGAAATAAGACAATTATTCTTGGTAAGATTTAGAGTTTTTGCAGTGCAGGATGAGCTCAACTGGGAGCTGATGCTGGGAAGTGCAGCGGGAGGAGGTCAGAGCAGCTCAGCCGGTTCCCGCCGGGTTCGTTGCTCCCCCATTTTGTGTCCGTATATACACACACAGTGTAATTCTCAGAAGGCTTCTGCACACACACACACACACACACACACACACAATCTCACACACACACACACACACATACACACTCACACTGGTCCGAAAGCCCAGAGGGGCCGATGACTAGTGCCTCGAGACACGTAGCAGAAAACCAGAGCATGAGAATGTGTCGGAGAGCGTCTGTGTGTGTGTGTACATGTGTGTGTGTGTGTGTGTGTGTGTGTGTGTGTGTGTGTGTGTGTGTGTGTGTGTGTGTGTGTGTGTGTGTGTGTGTGTGTGTGTGTGTGTGTTAATTTGAGCTCGGTCATTCAACCTCATTTGCACATTTTTTACAATTTTACTGCTCTGGCTCTTTTATTTTGAAAACCCTGCCTCATAAAGGAGCCATGAGAAAATCGATCATCATCTCTTTAGTGGTTATTACCCATAAGGCCTTGCAACCATTAGCGAGGAATGTGAAGGTCAGTGTGTGTGTGTGTGTGTGTGGGTCTGATATTATTCCCATGATTGCAGCTTCGTTGTGTCACAGGAGAATTATGAAATTTCGGATGTTTGAATGTTTTTTTTTACTTTAATTAACCCTGAGAGAGAAGCTGTGATGAGCTCATGTTGACTGAATCCTCTGGGAATTTTTTTTTTTTAAAGGAATCGAACACAAGCTCATGTTTCAGTTTTTTTAACCGTCCAGGTGTGAAAGTTGAAACTCACCGTCGCTCTTCACCACGTTGCCGAACGACTCCTTCCACTTCTTCACCTCGGCCGGAGTCGGTGTCCTGAAACACACACAGGAGCTTTTATAAATAAAGCTGCACAGGCTGATTTTATTCAAATCTCTTTTAATTAAAGGGACAGTTCAACATTTTGGCAAATTGGCCCATTGCCATAATCCCTATAGTCATAGCAGTAGGTTCGTTACCTTTAATTGTCGGTGCAAGCTATTTTTAGAACGGCGGAGCAGAGCGGCGAGCTGCTCAGAGCTACGCTACGGAGGCTCATGGGATTTCTTGGTTTCCCTCATCATGAAACTCATCAAATACACAATCCAACAACTCCACAACGCTCTGGTGGACAAGTTGTGACCTGCACATTCACCACGCTATTAGATAATAACACAACGTTACCAGACAGAGTTGTTTTAGAGGGAAATTCATGAAAAACCACTGATGCACGTTGCCTTCAGGGACAGTTTTTCATCAAGCAGTCTCTGCATTTCCCTCTAAAACAACTCTGTCTGGTAACGTTGTGTTATTATCTCATAGCGTGGTGAATGTGCAGGTCACAACTTGTCCACCAGAGCGTTTTGGAGTTGTTGGATTGTGTATTTGATGAGTTTGATGAGGGAAACCAAGAAATCCCATGAGCCTCTGAGCAGCTCACGGCTCTGCTCCGCCGTTCTAAAAATAACTTGCACCGACAATTAAAGGTAACGAACCTACTGCTATGACTATAATGGCAATGGGCCAATTTGCCAAAATGTTGAACTATCCCTTTAATGAGCTCTAATAAGGAATCACTTCCTGTGATCGCATTTACAGTAAACAAAAGGGCTGTATTCAATATACTCTCTTTGTCTCTTATTTCCATCAGAATGAACAAGCTGTAGAGGAGATGTGTGGGTTTTTTCTTTACCCTCTCATCCTCCTCGATCAATAACTGCAGCACATCTATCTCAGCGTCCTGCGTCACAGCAGAAAAAAAAGGAAAAACCTGTAACTCAATAACATCCCATTGAAGATTTCATCGGGCCGAGGAACAACGGCCATAATGAGGATAATTAATAGCTTCCTTCCAATAATCTATATTCATATAAATCTCCTGTTGAATGGAGCGCGTGACAGCGGCCGTCGTGTCCTGAATGAATGGGACGAAACCACTTTAACGACGTCTGAATGGGTTCAGTCAGTGGTTCTGAAAGGGAAAAGGTCAACGATGCCTGACCCGCTCCGTAACAACCTGAGGGTCAACGTCTTCCTCTGAGCTCACATCTACAACAACTCATCACATCTCACATCTCACATCAAAACAATCGATTTCCCATTAAATCAAAATGTATTTTTTCCACTCTCTGTGTGCAACTGGAAGGAATTTCACAATAAAAGCCCCGCACATCGATGCATTCACAGTCTACTAAGCTGAGTCATGTCTGCAGTGATTGGTGGTGTTGGAATCGATTGAATATAAATTGTCCTCAGCCTGGAGACAAGCATCTTTCTAAGACAAGGCAAGGCAAGGCAATTTTATTTGTATAGCACGTTTTTTACAAACTGTTTGTCTCAAAGGGCTTTACATGGCATCATAACAACATCCTCTGTCCTTAGACCCTCACATCCACTGAGGAAAAACTCCATAGAAAACCCTTTTAACAGGGAAAAATCGGAGAAACTTCAGGGTGAGCAACAGAGGAGGGATCCCTCACCCAGGACGGACAAGAGGCTGAAACCACCAACACCCTCATGCAAAAATCCTCTTTAACACAACACACACACACACACAGAAATTCAGCTCCTCCCAAGATGCATGAATGGAGAATTAAAATCTGTGTGCCACTGTGCTTGAATTCACTTTCATTCTCAAGGGAACTGCAGAATAAACACAAACCAGACTGGGTTTTACTGTATTAAAGTGAATGAAGACACATTTAGCTCCTCTGACCTCTTTGCAGCAGCAGCAGCAGCAGCAGCAGAGTTCTTCTCCTTCTCCTTCGTCTGCTTCTGCTCCGTCGTCTGAGGCTCCGGCTTCTGGAGCAAGAAGCTGATTTTGTGCTTGATGTCTTTGGCGCTGCAGGAGGAGACGCAGATAGTCAGATTTGTTTGCATTATTAATAATTATAAATAAGAGGAAATGCACGAGCAGCAGCAGCAAACACAGAGAATCAGCTTGCATGAGACGTTCAAGTACATTTTAACTGCATTTTTTTTCTTTGCACCTGTTGGTTCTTACCTTTTCAAGCATGTTGCAGGAAGTGCTGCAAGTCCCTTACACATGGTGACGAGTCAGAGGTCCAATGTCAATGCTGTTGTTGTTGTTGTTGTTGTTGTTGCAGAGCGTCAGACAGAGTTTTTCCAGCAGTGCTCTTCAGTAGGAGACGGCAGAACGGCTGTATCTGTCTCCACCCCCCCAGCAGACGCTTTATACCTCCAGTCTGACAGAGAGCCGACCAATCACACCCAACACTGGGAGAGGGAGGAAGAGAGAAGGGGAGGAGGAAGGGAGGGAGAAAGGGAGAAAGGGAGGAAGAGGTGGAGGGGGAAGGAAGGAGGAAGGGAGGGAGGGAGAGAGGAAATAGCTGATATATAGAGCAGGAGCACTGCAAAAACCTCAATCAAAATCTTTCCAAGAATATTTGTCTTATTTCTTGTCAAAATGTCTCATTTCTAGGCAAAACTAATCTCTTTCCACTTAAAATAAGACTCAACACCTAAAAATTAACTTGTTTTTATACCCTTCACTGTAAAAACTCAAAATCTTTCCAAGAATATGTCTTATTTCTTGTCAAAATGTCTCAATTTTCATCTAAACTAATCTCTTTCCACTTAAAATAAGACTCGTCACCTAAAAATTAACTTGTTTTCTGATAATTTTCACTTGTTTCAAACAAATTTTCACTTGAAATAAGTAGAAAAATCTGTGCTTGTAATAAGAAAGAAAAACTTGCTCCACTGTCAGATTTTTCTACATATTTCAAGTGAAAATAAGTAAAAAAAAAAAAAAAAAGTGTCTACCAACAAGCTACTTTTTATGTGATGAGTCTTATTTTTAGTATAATTGGATTTGTTTTGACTAGAAATTACATTTTAACCAGAAATAAGACAAATATTCTTGGTAAGATTTTGAGTTTTTGCAGTGTAACCCTAATGCCTAATCCATTTTTATACCTATTCCAAGTGAAAATATGCTTTAAAGGAGTAAAAAGTGTCCAAAAACAAGCTACTTTTCAATGTGATGAGTCTTATTTTTAGTATAATTGGATTTGTTTTGACTAGAAATGACATTTTGACTAGAAAAAGGACAAATGTTCTTGGTAAGATGTTTGAGTTTTTGCAGTGTAGGGATCGTGTGTTACCAAAACAAAAGGTGTTTTCCACTGAGCGAAGCGTCTCGGAGGAGGAGGAGCTCATGTGGAAAAAAACAAAGAACAGACAGATTCATGAAAGTGAGAAGAAATTAAAAAGAGAGAGAGAGAGAGAGAAGAAACGCTGCTGCTGGCAGGGCGGAGGAGGCAGGAAGGTGTTGTCATCTGTTTTCACTGCTCGGCCCACTGACGTGATTCTGACACGGAAAGAAAAAAAAACAACTTTCTGAACAACACACAACCTGAGAGTCTTTTGCATCCGTCTCTTCAACCAGGAAACCAGTGGATTCAAATCATGGAAAATATGAAAATACATTATAATTTGTCCCCGGTTGCATTTCTACAGAAAAAAAGAAATACACAAAGCCTGGCTGTCACATGCAAACAAACCAGCCTAAACAGAAGCTAATGCAGGAGACGCTTCTGTTGGTGAACTTTCCCCTGAAGCACCTCTCTGTTTGTTAGAGCGCAGCAGCTGCACACAGACACAAACACAACGTTACAATGATTTATTACACTTCTGTGTATCAATCTTATCGTGGGTGTAATAAACTGCTCTCTGAGTGTTTATGACTCAACGCTAACATTGATAAAAGTGTAATAACAAAGCTTCACTGCAAAAACTCAAAATCTTTTGTCTTATTTCTTGACAAAATGTCTCATTTCTAGTCAAAACTAATCTCTTTCCACTTAAAATAAGACTCATCATCTAAAAATTCACTTGTTTTCAGATCATTTTCACTTGTTTCAAACTAATTTTCAATTGAAATAAGTAGAAAAATCTGCCAGTGAAAGCAAGTTTTTCGTGCTTGTAATAAGGAAGAAAAACGTTCAGATCCACTATCAGATTTTTCTACATATTTCAAGTGAAAATATACTTGAAAGAAGTAAAAAGTGTCTAAAAACAAGCTACTTTTAATACAATGAGTCTTATTTTAAGTATAATGAGATTTGTTTTGACTAGAAATTACATTTTGACCAGAAATAAGAGAAATATTCTTGGTAAGATTTTGAGTTTTTGCAGTGTTGTGACAAAAAGGTTGGGCAGATATAACAACACGGATACAAAGCTGCAGCTACGTGCAGGAAACTTTCAACTCAGGCGTCAATCAGCTCTGTTTTTGTTCTGCAGGAGGAGAAGTTGGACTCGCCGCCTCGTTACTGTGCTAATCTGTTGTTTTGGAACTCTTGCATAACATACAGTAACAGCACGGATTCATGAGTTAACTGTGATGTGATGTGTGGTGCGTTCACTGCCCAGTTTCCACAGTTCTTTGCACCTGTAGCAGCTTCATCCTGAGGAGACATTATTACCTATATGTCAGAGCGGCAAATGTCACATCTCTGAAGCTAAATCTGTCGTTTTAGATGAAGAAGCACTCTGAGTCAAGCAGCTTTCACCTGCAGCCTTGAGCATGCACACTTCTCTTTTATCCCCCTCCCCCTCTCCTTCTCCTTCTCCTTCTCCTTCTCTTTCTCCGTCCCCTTGGAGCCTCTTCTACACATGACCTCATCTCTAAATCTGCAGCCCTGAACTCTTTTAGTCTTTTCAGGTTGTTTTCTCCTCATGATTGTCGTCTCTCCTCACCTCTCATCTGTGGCTAACGTACGTTCGTATGTCAGTGTGTCAGATTTAGAAGCCAGAAGAATGAAGTATAGCGACAGAAAGGAGGTCATCCAGCTCGTTTGAACAAAAGGTCCTCACAGTGAAACATGTGCCGGCTTCACATCAACATCTGATGATTGGTCTGACACAGTTTCCACAAGGAAACAGGGTTAGACTCCCGTTCTGGGACTTATAGTGAGAAAAATAAACACTGACTTTTACTGTATGTCTGTTATACATGAGTGAAAATGTCCGTACTAAAGATTTGTCTTCTGTTTTGTGGAAACTAAGCTAAGATAATGATTGTTGATGAGTCATAAGAGAGTGAGTTTTCCAACCAACACTGGAGATACTGTATGAAGCAACAACAAAACCTCCAAAATTCCAAATGTCTCCTTTAAAGACTTTAAAGACCAAAACCCACAGGTCCAGATCCATCAGTGAACAGAATCAGCTCAGAGCTCAGGATTTCAAAAGAAACAACACTATTCTTTTTTTCTTTTTCTTTTTTTGTCTTAACTCATAAATAGCATAACCTCAATCCAACATCTGGCAATGAAGATCATGTGCAACTGATGAAGGCTCCAGAAAAGTGTTGTCAAACTTACTTATTCAGTTACATCACTTGGTGGTTTTACCTTTTATGACCTCTTTATGAACAGGTTTGGGGAGTAACGGATTACAGCGTTACAGCAATAAAAGGTAACTGCAGGTTAATGTAAATGTAATCAGATTACTGGTACAGATCATAAAAATGGGGATTACTTACTGTAGCAGGGTTACATTTTTAAAATAAAACATATAGTACAATGCAGCTGACATATGCACAGTGTGCATGTAACAACACAACATCACAACAAACCAACACGGAAATGTTGACAAAGTGAAATGTATCTGATGGTCAGTGCTTTTGACTTCCTGTTTGGACTGATCTTCCCTAGGTGGATTGATGTTGATGTGTGCTGACTGCGTGATATTCTTAATTTGCATGTTTGTTATTGAAAAGATAAGAAATGATAAGCATCACTTTATGAAAGAGAAATTATTGTTGAGAAAAATTGTCTGGCAGCTCATCTTCCATTTGCATAATAAATAAAAAGCCTGATGTCTGTAGGTACAAAGGATCTTCTATCCACAAGTTTCCCAACGTCATCGATGGTCGAAGCCGGTGTTGCATTTCCGGTGGAATTTTATGTTTACGTTTCCATGGTTTTCAGTCATTGTCATAGTGGCAGT
This sequence comes from Trachurus trachurus, assembly GCF_905171665.1. Taxonomy (NCBI): domain Eukaryota; kingdom Metazoa; phylum Chordata; class Actinopteri; order Carangiformes; family Carangidae; genus Trachurus; species Trachurus trachurus. The sequence goes on from NC_139898.1 coordinate 31,750,366, forward strand.
GAACGCATGGGTCTATAGGACAAATCGCCTTGTTGTTTACAACTACTTCCGGGTAGAAAACCAGCATTCGAACAATAGTGACGGACGAGAGTTTCGCTACAGGCTATAGGCTATATCTAATTTTTCATGTCACTATATCACCGTTTAGACTAATCTGATGTTTGTAAAATCTATAAAACCAATGATTGGACAAACATTACTATTTATGTGTGCACATTTTTGTAATTAGTCATGGTTATCATAGATTAGCAGGGCTAACCGTTAGCTACCTGTTTAACTTTAATAACTCAGTGACTCAATAAACGGTCCATGAAAAATATTTTCTCCAGCGGATATCTGAGTTACAACATGACGAGCTAATTGGAGTAGTTTCATGTCGTGTCCCACAACGGGAGGGTTTTAACAGCTGACGTCCTGGTGTTAGCTTAGCTACCGCCGTTAGCTTAGCTACCACCGTTAGCTGTCCCTGTCAGCTGCAGCCACTGATGCTTTCTAGACACTGTGATTCCCCCAAACTGAATAAATACCACTTGCAAGGGGATGTCTCTTTGGGTGACTGGCAAGCGCGCATGACTCTTACTCGGGAGGTGTGGGTTCAATCCCCGCCCGGGCCCTCTTCACCTTGCCACATAAACAACAAGGCAATTTGGTCTATTAACGTTGGCTTTTAACACAGATGTCAATTTGTGTGATATCTATTGTTAAAAGTTGGTGTGATGGACAGATTTTATTTTTTTTTTAAATCCATGCATTTACCGCAACTACCGAAACCATGGAAACGTAAACATAAAATTCCACTGGAAGAACAAAACCGGCTTATGTTTTTGACATTCGGAAAAAGGTGGATACCTCTCCGTCCTAGTGTTTGAGGTAGGTATTCCAAATGTAACTAAAAGTAATCTGGTACATTACTTTAATTTTGTTAAACATTTTTAAAGTAACCCCTCCCAGCTATGTTTATGAAACATTAGCTCTGCAGACAGAAAGCCTACAGTACTAGGCTACATGCCTTATTCCTGAAGTTTTAATCTTTATAAGATAAGAGAAGTTTTACAGCGGCAGACATCAGTGAAAGGAATAAAAAGCACAGTAATAAATATAAAGCAAAATGTTCAGAGTCATTGGAAACAACATTTTCTGAATATGAATCACAGTTACATAATCACACCGAGATTTATTTGTTTTTATGCTTCATTCACGTTGAAGCAGCAGCAGCAGCTTCAGATCACTCTCATTAATCATCTCTGACATCGTCGGCGCAGTAAATTGAGTTTTTACAAACGTTTTCCATTTCTAGGTCAGATGTGAGCAGTTAGGATTTCACGGTAGAGAAGATAACACAATATTTTGGTGTCGGTTCAGATTTCTGCTCGTCTGATTATTAATTTTCTTTTCTTTTTTTTTTTTGCCTTTTCATTTCAATCTCCTGCTGCCAACGTGAGCCTCGTCCAAACAGCAGGATGTGATTAGAGCCCCAGAGGCCAAGCTTACACAGCAGCAGCAAGATGATGATGATGATGATACTGTGTGTGTTCCTGCTACACACACACACACACACACTCGTCTCTCAACAGGCTTTTTCAGCTCTAGCAGCATCTCATCATCCTGATATGAGGGCGTTAGGTTTAGGTGAGATCTGTTGATAACAGCTGCAGCGGCAAATGCACAAAAGGAGTCTGAATGACACAAACATGAACCTGACTGCATGTGCAACAGTTTATCCTGCATATAGTAAAAAAAAAATATCATTTACATTTTGATTGGTCATAGTGAAAGATTTCCAGTGGATTTTTTTGCACAAATCAAAATTCTTCGTGTTGAATGCAGTTTATTTTCTGCAGGTCAGAGTCTGTAAATGTCGCAGTTACCAAAAGGAACGGGTCAAATAACATTTGCATCTCATTTGGAAGAGCATGAATGCACTGAATCCTGTATTTATGGGATTACAGTAAAAGCAACACCATGACGCAAGGGTTGGTGCAGGTCGAGCGTTATAACGTTGACCTGACGCTGCTGCATGATGAGAAACTACAACATCTGTCTCACATATCAATGAAAAAGAAGAAGGACTCTTCTGTCGTGTGAATCAAAATGAAAACAAACACACCAACACACACACCAAGGACCATAAGAAGGTCAGTGGTTCCAAAATTGAAAATATTACTGATTCACATCCATAGTTATGGTTGGGTAAAGATCCATTAGATTGATTTTAAAGGAGAAAAGAAAAACAAATCATTACTTCAAACATGAAAGTAGGAAATAAGTAGGTCACTATAGTGCAAAACCTTTCCGTAGGCCAAATGCATTGATTAAGGAATCCATAACTAACATTTATCGGCAGTTTTGTGTGTTTTCTGTAGATTAGAGACGTCCACTGAACGCGTCACCAAGCAGGCTGTCGATAGATGCTACAGCTCACGCCATGACGCATCCACAGGAGGCGCTGTGTGGGAGGAGCCTCATTGTTTTTAATGGTAAACGACAACGTTCATATCAGTGGCTCTCTTTGTTTTAGACATACAGCAGGGAAAACAAGTATTGAACACGTCAACGTCATATTTCTAGTTAAGTTATTGTCATGAAATTATCACCAGATGTTGGTAACAACCCAAGTAATCCACACACACATAGAGAGAGATGAGAATATATTAGTATTGAATGCATGAAGAAGAAAAGGAGGAGGCGCAGAAAGGAATGGAAAGAGAAGAAAGCAGCTGGAATGTGTCAGTGTTCCTAATTGATGGAAAAAGCTTTCTCATCACCAAGGTGTCGTCACACAACAAGCATCATCATCATTAGATGGGTCAAAGCAAAGAGCTCTCTCCAGACCTTCACATTGATGAAAACACACTAACGACGTTGACGGTTACAGACGTGTTTCTGACTGCAAAGAAAGCGTCTTCTACACTTATTGTCCTCGCTGTATTTTTTTTTTTTTTTTTAAGAATCCCAGGAGTGACCTCAGATGATCCTGGTCCTGTTTTAGTTTGTTTGTTGTTTGTGAACATTCAGAGTAGAAGATTTCCACTCGTCCGTTTCGTACTAGAAGTTTTTGTCTGGTCGTGTTTCCAAAGCAAGAACAATCGCAGTGAGCTGTTTTGACCAAAACAATGAGGACCAGCAGCACAAACAGAGAGTTATTTCAGGTAACAGGTAGGGGAGAGTGGGGTAAAGTGAGACATTTTTTACATTTGCTCCCCTCTAAGCGAGCTAAAATGATTTATCAGTCAAATTTACACATTTCCCATTAATTCAGGATGTTTCCTTAGCAATGGAAATTATCAGAATGTATTCAGGATGAAGGACAGTGAAAATATGATTGTTTTAAAAAAAGTGGTCTCGTGTCTCACTTTACCCCAGCTCAGGGGTAAACTGAGACAGACTAGAGAAATGAATGGGGTAAACTGATTAAAGCAGAAGTAAGCGATCCGGTCGTTTTGGCTAACGCTGCGCTCCAGGCAGGCTTTTGAAACCGTAGATTACAACTTCAAGTCACGACTTAGAACTTTGTAGCGTTCCAGGCAACCCGCAACTCGCGTTTCTCCGACCTGTTTTACCTGTGAAAGTCACTATAACGGCCACTCGTAACTTCCGACCTGTGAACTCTACCAGATCGAACTGGTACCACTTCACAGGTCGGAAAAACACGAGTTACGAGTTGCTTTGAACGCACCATAACGTCTTGTCAGCCGATGGAGTTAGCAGCCCCCGCCCTCGTCATGGATCTATTGGTCCTCGTACGTCACCACATTCACTTCGTCCCTTGGCTGCACACACAGCCCTTCATGCCGTTCTCTCTCCTCATTGGATAAAACTTGTAGGATACAAGAAAAGTTTTCTCCTCGTCTCAGAGAGTGACTGACAGACCCGTGTTTCGGTCAAAACACTCTATAGTGATTGCTGTCGGAAGATAGAACTATTTAGGGTAAGTGTACCTATTAAGCCCACGTACCATATAAGCCCACTTGTGACTTCTGAGTCAAATAAAAAAAAAACTACATCACCATTTTTGCTGGTTCATGGTTCTTCCAATGAAGCAGCTTGTTACATAAATTATACTTTTTATTCTAAGCAAATCAGATTTGTCAATCTTGAGTTATCGAAGCATATGTGTGACATGTGCCTGCTGCTCCCGAAGAAGTTGCAAAAAAACTTCAGTGATTTTGATGCCCTGAAAAAACGATATTTATTCCATATTTCTACTCCGACTTTAGCTAAGTACTCATTTGTAACCAACATTTAAGAGATTAGTGCTTTACATAAAACATGTGTTAGAATTTTACTAGAATTAGAAATAGTTTTTCTTTTGAATTCAAAATATGCATTTTAGCATGCTAGCAAACAGCCCACATGCTGCATCAATACAGCCACTGCATAGCATTGTTCATTGCCATGACATAAAGCATGATAAACATGGATAGTTTACATTTTTGTATGCAGAATGTCCTATTGTATTGTTAAATTGATAATACATATGAATATTTATCTTTATGTATTTTTTAATTAACATTTTTACCAAGTGGGCTTAAAGGGGACAGTAGCAAAAAAATCACACCATTTAGGGCAGATGTAAATGAGTATAGCTAATTACTTAAATACATGATCAATTAATACTTTTCATGTTATGCTAGTGCATCTTATATAGATTCATGTCATGGAGTTGTTTTTAAATGTCATGTGTGTAGAATAAAAATATTCTGATTTTTGACCAGTAATTCACTGATGTTCCCTTTAAGCCCACCTGCTCCCATTAAGCCCACTGGCTGTGTTTCAATGGAGAGTTTCTTCCTTTTGACTTTTGAACCATTTTCCTGCCTAAGTTTGACCTCACCTAATCAATCAGCTTCATAATTCAGATAATTAAATACCCAAATTTAAATATTAGTGATATTGCATCGGCCGATTCATTCATTTTATTAATTGTTTCTATTTAAGATGTGTTTTTACGTTTAAAAAGTTATTTGTTTAGTTGTAAATACTGAAATTGATTCATTTATTATCCTTAAAATAGTATTGAACCAGTAAACTGTCTTTCTCTCAGTCATTGGGTCTTCAGAAATCTAGATAAAAACACTTTCAACCAGCTGGCTGGACCAGAAAATTTGGCCATATGTAAATGCCGATTGTATAATGTAGGATAGAGATACAGACAAAATGACAACAGATATTGAAAGCTTAAGTACTAAAGAGTAATTTCCATTCTAATTTTTATTTTGTTCATGAATAGTTTTTTGGCTACATTCCAAAGAAGACATGTTGTAAGTTTAGCTTTTTCTGTGTTGACAACACAGCAAATAGACAGATCATGCCTATTTCAAATGCCATTTACAGGGCAGAGGAGAGGAGTGGAGACAAAATGAAAATAGCTATTGAGAGCTAAGATATTACATATTTTAATAGAATAAGTTTGGATTTTTAAGATTTTTAAATATATATATGTATTTATCAACAAATCGTGAAGTGGGCTTATTTGGAACACCCATGGGCTTAAAGGGTACATTAAGTACCCATTAAGCCCATGCCAGATTTTTGGTATATTTTGACAAATTAAACAATAAAAACATAAAAAATTGGTATAAATGAATGATTGACACTTCAAATTAGACATTAGACTATCATTTGAACTAAAATGTTTTCACTTAAATTGGGGTGGTATATATTAAAAATGGCTGAAAAGCAGATTTGGTGGGCTTAATAGGTACACTTACCCTAAGACTTATATTAACACAAAAATATCGCTTCTGCTTTAACATACTTATTCCACTCTGAAACTACCATAACAACACATGTTGTAACAGTTAGAGTCCTGACAGCTAGCTTGACAACCACACTTCCCAAAACTAATGTCGGACTAGTAACAGAATCATGGGGATTGGTCAATTATAAGCACTTTTTTTTCTAAACACAAAGTAACTCAAGAACAAAATCAAATACAACACAAAATGTTTTAATTAACATTCAAATGACAGATAGAACCAGTTAGATAGTCTGGGGGTCAGATTGTAGGTCCCGACAATCGTGACCATTTTGATCAAAAGTCCTCTTGTGTGTGTGGGGGGAGCCGACAAAGTGAAATGTGACTAAAATTGAGTTAATTAACCAATAAGCGAGATGACTGAGAGCACATAGCATAGCATAGCAACAAAGCAGTGTGGCTACAGATCATGTTTGATCACGCAAGATTTCTGGCTTGGGGGGCGAGATTCTAGTGTAAATCTTTGTGTGTGGTGTGCTCACAGTGTCTCACTCATGGATTTATTATAATACATCCATGGTCTCACTTTACCCCGCAGCATTTGTCTCACTTTACTGTACCCCAACACCCCCATTTTAGAAAAAATGAAAAAACGCTTTTAGAAATTCAGTCTAATTTTCAGCTAGCATCATCACATGGTTTTATGTGTTGGTAGTTCATCATCATGTATCATATATACGTTTTTCTACGTGAATCAATTTGCTTTGGCACAACAGTTGATTAAGTTGACAGCAAGAAAATGTACTTTTACATGCAAAAATAACATTTTTGTGAAAAAAAACATGCTTTCACAGCATCATGAGGTCCTCTCCTTCATGACCATGGGGCTTGAAAACAAATTTGTTCCATTTTCTAGATACAGGGGATGTCTCACATTACCCGGTGTCTCACATTACCTCAGTGTTTAAAATGTGTGTACACAGTAAAATCAGCATACCCAAATTAACACTGTAAGAGTTGATTTTAACACTTTTAAAGTGTCTATATGGGTCCACACCTGAGAGTGTTAATTTAACACTTTTTCAAGTGTTGGTACCTTTACACTAAGTTAGTGTAAATTTGACACTTTTTGGAGTTGAAATTTAACACTGCCTAACACCAGCCAGTGTTAGTTTTTTTAACACTTCGATGTAGTGTTAGCAATTAACTCTCTCAGAGTACTATTTCTTAACTATACAAGTGTTACCTCTATAACACTTAAAAGGTGTCAATATAATTCTTATATAAATATATATTCCTAAAAATAAACTTTGCGAAAATAAAAAGGTAGTCGTGTTTGGCAGTTTAAAAACATTTATTTTGAAACTTGCACCACAAATACTAGAACATGCAACAGTAAGGCACAATGTATGTCCTCTCACTCTCATTAGAGTATTGCTTATCAAACGGTCTAAAATACGTCAGCTGGTCAATGAAAATCACAATATGTTCATTATTTTGCTCTTCTATACAGTATGCATGAAAATGTTCATCGAAGTACAGTGTGTCAACAGCACAGCCTATTATGAAAGCACGTTGCTCATGTATTATGATATTACAGATTTTCTTAAATACAGGTAGGTCATCATGGGATGTTGCAGTGCATACCAACCAGTCAATCTGGTACTCTGTGCCATAATTTCTGACCCAACGTGTAGTTGAAACATCTGAACATGGATCTAATTGTAATGCATGACAGAGTAATTCTCCACCTTCCAAGCTATCAATGCTTTTTATTTTTAAAGGACCAATCTCAAACCGCTTAAAACAATAATTTTCATAGTAAAATGCCAGTTGACGCTGGTGTTGCTTTACTAGAGATTTAGTAAGGTTTTTAAAATTTGTTACAGACTTCTTAAAAAAGTAGTGTTTTGCTTCGAATCGCATACACCACATATGAATAAGAGGGCCAATTTTTTTTATAATCCTTGGATAATGTATCATTAGGTGGTGTTTGGGAATCAATTTCTTATCATGGAACAAAGTTTTGAACATGTTATGGTGGTCACAGATCAAATGTTTTAGGTAACATATCATGCCATCAGTAAGGATAGGGGAGAAGACTATATCAACAATCTGTATCAAGAGGAGCAATAAATTCCAGTGATCATTGTCCCTTTCAACCACGTCACCAAAAATAAGTGGGGTATTGCGCAGAATACACCATGACTGAATTGCATTTAAACCTAAGTGCTTGCTGTTGTCCTCAATTTTTAAGTGACTTGGTTTGTTTTTACGTTCCATGTGTCCATAATTAAAACTCTGTATCCTATCTGACAACGTGTTCAAAGAGATGTAACCATTTTTAAGCAGGTACTGGAAAAACAGCTTAAGCTCATACTGTACGACACCCTCCAACAAATCATGCATTATATCAACTGCAAAATTATCAGTACACTGAAAATACTGTAATGAATCAAGCACACAAGGTTTTTTTACACCATAAACAGTAGGTAGAGCAGGATCTTCACGTAGTGCATTACAATGTTCAATATGAAGCTCTCTGGAGCGCAATGTAAATCCTGGATTATCCTCAGAAAAAACAGACTGAATTTCTTCCTTCTTTGTCAGACAGAACCTACAAAAGTATGTTGCACTGAAAGATTCAACAAAGCCGAGTAAACCATTTAAAGCAAGATTATCTCCTGTGACTTGAATTACAGAGCCAAACACTGGTGCATCAATAAATGGAAGTTGGATTCCTTCAGTTTCTAAAATTTTCAAATCGTCAATTAGAGGCTTTAATATTTCTTCAAAACCGTATGTCTTTAAATCTTGGGTGTAGAAAAGAGCTGCAAGATGTACGTTCATTAGCACAGAGTTCACCTTGGGTGGGAGGTTTTTTAAAGTAAAATAAACACAACCAAGTTTGTGGATCCCCTTCTTAGAACCCAACGGATTAGCCGTTTCAAAATCGTCATAATAAAGTAAAATTTGTAGAGCATGTCTCTGTTGTGAAAAAAGAGGATGGTTTTGGAAATAAAACCCATCATTAATGTCTTTGTATGTCCCCTTTTTACAGTGTTTCTCTTGCAAGAAGCACTCCCTTATCTCACTGTTGTTGAAAATGGATTTCAGTGTACCTAAAATGGGTACATACATGTACTTGTCTGTTACAGGAATCTGACTATATACACCTGTAGTTCTATTTCTACGTGTATCCATTCTCACACCAAGGACAAATTCTTTAGGCTCAACTATTTCCCATTTTTCATCATAATATTTTTGTCTCTTCGTCTGTGTGTTAAATTTTGAAAAGGGATTGTCTAATTGATTTAAACAGTGCTCTACTTTCTTATAAATTTCTGACTCCTTAGTTTCAGAGGAAAATGTTTGGAGAACTGCTTCTTGTGCTCGACTTTGAACATCACTAATAACTTCCTCCATCGAACAAACTATCGTTTGGATAGTGCTTTGAGAACAACCAGAGGTTTGTAAGTGTGCAACAACTGAACCACACATTCTTTCAAGTGAGTTCTGTGTAATTTCAGGGGGAACCTGTAACATGGATGCAGCAGAAGTTGTTGGCTGTTCACTTAAAGATTCAAACTCAAAATGTCTTTGTGTGGCCACTTCCTGGTTAGTATCGACCAGTTCTTCATGGTTCTTATGAACAGTCTTTAGGTGCTTTCTGAAGCCATTGTATGTACAAAAAGATGAAGGACATCCTTGCTCTCCACATTTCAAACGTAAGTTTTTAGCTGGATATAGTCCATGCTGAAATTTTAAATGTTGACAAAGACCTGAACAATTTTTGTGGTGCTTTTTACAAACAAAACATGTGAACATACTCAGACAGTTATTTCAACTGTGCTCTGACCTTTGTGAATTGGTGACATTTTAATGGTCTTGCAGTAGTTTGGCCCTCAGTTCCTTGACTCGTGGGGTTTCCTTTGTGGTTCCAACATCGATGTTGTATATCGTCGTTTGGATGAAAGTGTAGAATGCAGAAAGTGCTTCATCATAGGAGAGGCTGAAGACATAGTGAGTCTTGAACAGCACATCAAAAGCGGCCACCGATGTCTGAGCGTTGCATGGGATAGCTTTCTGGTCCACAACAATGAAGAACCTCGCGATTTTCTTCTTTTGCTCTCCGATGCAAAGGAGGAAAGGCTGCCTTGCATCAACTTTATCCAGGAATGTAGTGAGGCTGGCTCCTTCCTGTAGTTTGAATGACACATTATGCATAATACTTAGCATAACATAGTTACACAGCAAGAATTATTCTTACAGTCGAATCTGCACCTCATACTTCTTACATGGTAGTACAAAAAGCTGATGGTACATACCTTAATGAATCTGACAACATGATTGGCTGCCTGTGCTGAGCTCATCTTGGGAGTTTTTTTCTGGCCTTTTGATGTAGGGGGCAGGAGATGCAGCAGCAACAGGAGAGCAGACATATCACTATCCCAGCCTTGAAGACAAATATTTGAGACAGACAACAAAAGCATTGTAAAACATTATTTCTTGCTTACTACAGATACCATTTAACTAAAATGATTATTTTTGTTGAATAACAAAACTCAACCTCATATTCGTCATTATTAAAATGACAATCGATCAATTAATTTATTTCAGGACCACAAATTTAGCTTTGGATGACTGTTGCATATTGGATTTATTGAAATTGGCAACACATTGTATGTTGGATACAGAAAAACTTCATATTTACCGTAGGCATTCTCAACTTGAAGATCAGAAGCAGCCAGCAGCTCGTCAACATAAGGACTTGAGGGAAGACTCTGGCATTCTGTGATGACTCTGTGCTTGAAATCTGAAGACCACCTCGCAAGAAACCGTCCAGATACATGGTCCCCGAACATCATGGAAAAATCCTGTTCAATCTTTAAACAGAGGCACAATGTCCATATACAGCTTACTAAAATGCACTTTGCATTAGGAGTCAGTTTTAAAATAATTTATAATAAAAACAATAATCTCATATACGGTACATAATACATATTCCTACCAGTCCGGCTGTATCAAGAAAACGAGGGAAGACATCCAACACTGAAGCTGTTGCATCCTGGTCATGAACCAGCTTCTGTCTGTAGTCAAAGGTGGCTCTCGTCTTCTCACTAACCACAGATTTGTCTGTTGAGTGTCTCATTATGGAGAGAGCCTCCCTGCACTCCTCACCAAGGAGCTGATCACCAGTTAACAGAGATTCTCGATGGGTTGTCGGACTGTCCTGGAAATCAGGCCTGGAACACTCACGGAAGCCATCATGGGTGTTGCGTTGTACCGTCTTGAGTCTCCATGCAAGATAGCCAGTATTGGCCTGAGGATCATAGAAGTGTTCCTGCATGCATGCACACACATCAAATATTAAAGTAGTAGTGATTGCAGATACTGATTCTGATAATGTGGGCATTTTTTGACCTAATTTCAGATAATGTCAAGTCTTTCCTGTAGTGAAAAAAATACATTATGCTGCCTACTCATACCATGATGGCCCAGTTATACAACACATTTTTGGACTTCAAAGGCACATTAAAACTTACGTATCCACGTTTTGAGTAAGGATCTTGCAGATAAGGAAACAGGGTAACAATTCCAAGCGCGTAAGTGGCCCTGACATGCATGGGTGGAATCCTCCTTTAGAAACAAATTATTTATTAGGCTAGGCAAGGCAATTTTATTTGTATAGCCCGTTTTTACAAACAGTTTGTCTCAAAGGGCTTTACATGGCATCATAACAACATCCTCTGTCCTTAGACCCTCACATCCACTGAGGAAAAACTCCATGGAAAACCCTTTTAACAGGGAAAAATCGGAGAAAGCTCAGGGTGGGAAACAGAGGAGGGATCCCTCACCCAGGACGGACAGACTGGACAGAGATGTTGTTACAGACAAGACAGCTTACAGTTTATTATTATTAGATGTGTCCCGTCATGTTTTCCTTTGCCATTATAAAAAATTATTTCTTACCCGTATGTTTCAACCATTTCCGCCACCAGAATGTTTATCATTTGCTTCCGTGTCCCAACTGACAATGTTTTGGTTTGACCATACTCTTTGATGATCTCTTCACCCTTCGGGTTGGAGCTGAGAGCAGTTTCAACCCTCTGCAAAGACAACATTAGGCAGAGCAGTGAACTAGGTGTCAGTGCACCGACACAGCCAGAGCCGTGAACTGAGACACTGGGAGCTTCCGCTACAAACAAGCTTAAAATATAGACGTATTTATTTTCGGAACAATTTCTCATGTTGGGGCTTCAATACAAGACGGACATTACAGACGAGCTGTATGGAGGTATTTGGATGTTTTTGGTGTGTCTTTTTGCACGAAGAAAAGTAAGCCCTGTTCGCCACCGTCATATGGCAGTGCAGTGCTGCGCTGAGCCGCTGTAACTCCAAAAAGGCACAGATGGCTCTGAAACTTCTCCCAACCCTTAGTCGACATGAGAGTGAGTAAAAAATGAGTGAAATTTTAATTTTGGGTGAACTATTGACTACATTTGGTTAAATTTAGTTACGTTTCAGAGAGAGAGAGAATCTTTATTCATTATACTAGATAATGAAATTGTCTTCGGACCCACGGCTTAAAAACACAGACATACAGTACAGTAATAAATAGAATAGAAGAAAAAAAAAAGTTTCATTTAAAAAAAAGAAAGAAAGAGATGCGACAGAGCTGGTTGCACAAGTATGTAGGGTGGCTCGGGACGAGGGAGTAAAGTATAGCATTAGTGCAAGTCTGAGTGTGTCTGGAGGGAGAGTACATATTAAAGTCACATTAAATATAAATAGTTGAAATGCTGCCACTTATCTAGCACTAATTTTATGATCTAATACATGTGTATCTTGTTACAAGGTTTACCTTTCTTGCTTCGTCACGATCCAGGTCTGCTTTCATGGCCCTCTTCCTGTTCCTTGTGGTTGGGAGGATAATAGTAGAATCTGATGAAATGGAAGAAGCCGGTGATTGTGCTGTGAAGTCTGGCATCGAAGCTGGTGATGCTGGAGGGTCTGGCAATGATGCTGGAGATGGTGATGTATCTGGTATTACAGATGAATCCGATTCATCCAAAGTAATAGCAATGTCTAAAAAACAGTTCAGAGAGGAATCAATTTAAATTAAAAAATAATAATTTATTGATTGGTGAATGATTAAAAAAAAAAATCAAGACAACATAACCTTACCTGTTATTGGATACTGGCGATATCCAACCTTGAAGTTTCTCACCCCTGACTTGACCAGCTCATCGAATGTGTCGGCATCAACCTCAGTCTCTGATGTGTCAGTCAAGCTGAGCACACCTTCAGTCACAAGTTGGGCCTGCAGACTAAATTTGTCTGTTACTGGGGGAAAAAAAGTTACATTAAGTGTATTATCAACCATTTCATTCAGAAATTTAAAGCATAACATCTGAAAAACAAAACAGACACACTACAATAATGAAAATATTCTCTAAAATGGCCTATAAGGGTTTTTTTTAGCTTAAAATGTGTGGAGACAAACCTTCTATAAGAAAGTTCTGGAAGTCAAAGTTTCCATCAATTTGTGGAATTTTTATGTATTTTTGGACTCCTCCGTATTCCACCTTTGCCAGCATTTTCTATGTGAGTTCAGTGAATTAAAAGAAAGGATAGCTTCATGAACAATTTATCTGATCCACTGTTATTAAAATGAAAAGTCAATGTGAGCCAATATCATGCATTCATACATACATATAATAAATATCTTACCCCAAGAAATGCCAGGAGACATTAATGCATCTACACATTTTAAAAGACATAAGGCACAGAAAAAAAAATAGAGTTAGTTATTTTCATGTCATTGAGGAAACCAACATTTAGCTAAGTGTCTCCCAAGATAAACCATAAGACAGTTAGAAATATAGCCTAACTCCCTCTCAAAATAATAATGATATTTCTGTGTGACCCAGTAAAAACACATCGGTAAACATGAGCAGTCTGTCGAAAATTTCAGGCTGTGTGTTTATTACTTAAGCAATATCACACGTGAGGGAGTGCTGTTGTACTGTATATCAGCACGGGTGTGATTCGGTCGTAGGCACGAGGCCGCAGGCAATCACACCGTGCTGATATACAGTACAACAGCACTCCCCCGAGTCCGCTTCGCGTCGGGCCGAACAACGCCCCTTAGCCGTGGTATAATGAGCATATAACACGGCCTGTCGTGATATATTGCTTAAATAATTATATTATACTTCACCAAGAGCTGTGTTATTTTCGCAAAAAGAAGGAGAAAAAAAAAGTAGAAATTACTTTGGACGAAGGGCTTGCTAGCGTTAGCACAACTATAGCACGCTAGCTAGCAACTCCGAACCATTAGCATCATCTTATCACGGTTTCCCCCCCCCATCTTATCACGTTTTGTGTCTATGGTTACCAGTACAACGTGCATAACTCGAGCCAAACTTTCCGTTTACTGCCGTTACTCACTTTTTATGTTACAGTGAGACCAGCATGCATGCTAACCGCTAGCTCATTAAGCCACCTGCTTAATGAGCTAGCGGTTAGCATGCATGCTAACGGGTGGTTAGTAACAGCATGACGAGTAAAGTTACCGTGACTCACCATTGCAAAACGACCGGGTGCCCGAAGAGTAATATTAGTATAAAAATACAATATTATCAGATACTACTTCATGTAGCTTACTTACCGAACAGTGTAATCGTTAAAAGTTGAGAGGTAGCTCTGTCTTCAGCAGACCGATTGACACGCAGTCGAGAGAGTTCTGGCAGTTGCTTCAGCAGTCAGAGCGCAGAGCGGTGTTCGTAAGGGGGAGGGGGAGGGGCGACGTTAACACTTCAGGTGTGAAATACAGGATCAGAGTTTAGAGTAAGAAGTTCGGAGTTAATATTTAAACATTTACACTTACAGGTTTGATTTAGTGACACTTCCTTTTTACACTCGGTTTTGACAACAACTATTTAACGACCGAGAGTTATTTATAATGGATTAACTCTATCCAGAGTATAATTAACTCTACTAGTGTATGTCTAGTTTAACACCAGTAATTCAACTCTTCTCAATTTGCTGTGTATGTGTTTAATGGATGTGGGACACTCACCACATTTACAGCCCCTCTCCATCGGCTCCAAAGGTCAAGAGAAGCCCATGCAGGCAGCATCGGAGCAGGTTGGATGTGGAGGCTCATAAACCAGCGTTAGGCGACAGGGAATCGCCTCCATGATGTGAATTATCCTCAGCTCCTTTAGAGGAGGAGGGACGGGCGGCCGAGCCCTTCACAACACATCTACCCCCTGTTCCCATCAGTTAGTGAAGGATAATTACAGCTCTTTTGCGGTCAAGAGCTGCATCTGTCATCTGGAGAGACACTCTGTGTGATGGGTAAATCTGTCAGGCATGATGTGGAAATTAAAACGAGGTCACGAGGCACAAATAGGCTACTGCTTTTTGACGTGTGCGTCTTTTTACAAAAACACACTTCTGATGACAATCTTGAAAGCAGATTGATCCCAGTTCATGTGTGTGGATAAACATGAGGACATCGGCACTGACCCATTAGCATTATCTGTGCACTGCATTTATGAGTCACCAGGCAGGTGCATGTGTTCGTCGCCTCCACCATGACAATGCGGTGAGTCAATTTTCTGGCATGCAATTTTCACATTGACCCTCATTTGGATGAGAAACACAGAAAGTGTCCATGCACTCGGTGCCATAGTGGTGAATTATTAGTTCTGCATGAAAGAGAAGATGAAAAGTCAAGAGAAAGTCGCCAGGACCTTGAACAGAAGTAGACTGAAGCAGCTGAACACACTTTTCATCCCTAAAGTCTGTGGACTGGTAATATTTATGGCCATTTATAAAACAGAAAGGTGAAATCCGGTGATCTGACTGGTTGTTAACCGTGGTATAATGAGCATATACCACGGCTATTCTAATGCTGCGTTCATAACAACTCAGAGGTCGGAAATCCCAACTCGAAAATTTCCAACTTCCGACATCATTGCGTTCACGCTGCAGGAACTCGAAAAAAAAAAAACATGGATACCTGAAGGAAGTTTGGCATATTGTGGCTCATAGCTGAATACAAAAAATCAATGCAGCAGTAAATTATGTTTATTTTGGAGGAGAAGAGACGCCGCAGATGAGCAATGTTATAACCTTGATAACAGTTAAACGTTATTTCCGTCACATACGAGGACCACAATTTCACAATCACAGCTTTTGTATTTCATATAGGCTACTGCAATAATACACAAAAATATGCACTCAAACCTCAACAAATAACTTCAAATGTCTAAATTCAAACCGTTTAAGATGAGGGCTGCCATGTTTTGATGTTGTCGTGACGTCAAGTCAGAAATTTGCAGCTCTGATATGATACCCAAGTTTCCGACCTGTAATTTCCGAGTTCGATTCCGTTCAATTCATTTTTTACAACTCGGAGCTCGTTTTTTTCCGACTTCCGAGTTGTCTTGAACGCAGCATAAAGCCTTATCACAGCGTAGGCTATCACTCTGTGTCAGGCACGTATGACTGGTATGAATGGAAGTTGTTATCATGTATACATGATAACGGACTGTTGCAGTGGCAGCAAAACACAGTCTGTGTTTTTACGACGTCAACAAATCTAAAGTAGTTGAATTCACATGTTTAAGGTTAACTTTAATCTCCGGAGAGGGATAAGAACTGTAGAGTGGACTGAGCAGTGACTTTCACCTGAAAAAAAGGCAGAGGAAAAGACGACATGCAGAGCTAACGTCTGGAGAGATGGGACTATTTTTTCCACTGTGGGGCTATTTTATTGGATTTAAAGCAGAAGTGAGTGGTCCGGTCGTTTTCGCTAATGCTGCGTTCCAGGCAGGCTTTTGAAATCGTAAATTACAGCTTCAAGTCACAACTTACGACTTTGTAGCGTTCCAGGCAACCCACTCGTGTTTTTCCGACCTGTTTTACCGGTGAAAGTCACTATAACGGCCACTCGTAACTTCCGACCGGTGAACTCGTACCAGATCGAACTGGTACCACTTCACGGTCGGAAAAATACGAGTTTCCTTGAACGCACCATAACAGTCCTCGACGCTACGTCACCACATTCACGGCGTTCCTTGGCTGCACACACAGCCCTGCATGCCGTTCTCTCTCCTCATTGGATAAAAACTGTAGGATACGATAAATGTTTTCTCTTCGGCTCAGAGCAGAGCAGAGGGACTGAGAGACCCGTGTTTCAGACCAAACACTCTATGTAAGTGATTGCTGTCGGAAGATATAACTATTTAAGACTTATATTAACACAAATATATCACTTACTTCTGCTTTAATGTATTTCTGGTTGAATCTACATGAAATTTATTGTGTAGGCTATTCCTCTTTCTTATTGCCATTATTGGCAACCGTTTTATAAGCAATATATCATTCCAGTCCATGATGCTCATTATACCACGGCTAAGGGGGTTTTCTTCCCTCTGCTTTGTGTCGGGCTGAAGGATGCCCCTTAGCCCTGGTATAATGAGCATATACCACGGTCTGTCGTGATATATTGCTTATATAATGCTACTCAATTATTCAGGGATATGGGGATTTCCATTTTTTGATATTAAAACATAATCATTTAAAACCTACTATATCTGTACATTATTAGCATAACAGTGGATGAAGCTCATGGTAATTTTGGCTAGGTAGCAGCCAAAGCTAATAGGGAGCTCATTTCATGTCTGTAACTCTGTTGTAGGCCTATGTGTCTGCTAGTTGTGGCGTTTCTTTTCGTCTAACCCTAACCCATAGCCTAATTATTTTTTAAAGAGCTATGTCTAAGTTTTAACAACTGTTTGTTTACTTCTTCTCTTTCACTGAACATAGCATGCTAACCAGCAAATCCTGCCACTTTCCGATACCGAGTCACTGTAGCATCCAGACTGCCAAACTAGGCTACAGCTCATGGTAATCAGCTGTTGTGCAGATGTTGGCTAAAGCAGTAGCAACACTTAGCTGCTAATTTAATGTCTTCTCTTAAATTAGCGACTAGCCTACATCTACTAGATAGAATAAGATAAGATAGGACAAGATTAACAGACAGACCAAGGTTGTTATTAATTATGTCTGACAATATAAAAATAAGAAATGAGAAAAATAAATAATAGAAAATAGAAATCCTAAGTACTATAAAATCTGTTACACATGCAGTTGGACTTTTTCTGGTCGACACAGACTCACAGTCAAAGCATGAAGACAGGACGAGAACAGTTGTTGTAAGAAAACATCACATTATACGGTAACCTGAGTTTGAGCTGCAGCTGGCTCCAACAATAAAAGGGTTGCACGGAGGTGGAGGGGGGGTGGATTAGTGAAAGGAACAGCTTTTATCATCCACCCTGAGCCGTGGCCATTAGCATATCGAACCCAAACAAAGAGCAAAACTTTTCCAGCTTCGGTTAAATGACCCGTGACACAGTCAGAGCTGAGCTGAGCAGCGCCGGCGCAGAGGGACGAGGGGATGAGGCTCCTATTGTTTATGGTGCTGGTCGGTCGGTCGGTGAAGTCCTAGCCCATAATGAGCTGTGATGAGGCTACGTGTGGAGCAGCATACAGCTTCTGATAACTATCAGGACCACAGCGGTGGCGGCTTTGATCAAACGTGGGGACGGCGTGACGACGGATCAGTCACTCACTCACTTGTGTGTGTGTTTGTGTCATGTTTGACACTGAGTGAGTGAGTGAAGGGGGGGGTGCTGGAGCTTTTTTCACACGGGCAGAGATTGAACACTTCTGTCTCCTCGTCTTGAAGCCATGAAGACTTGGCTTGACCCCAGTGACCCTCTGACAGATGATGTAACACTTCACATCTCTGTCTTTAAGCCTCAATCTGTCAGGAAAGCCTCACTGCTGCTGCTGCTGTCACACTTTAAAAACATGTCACATGTCCACTTAACCGGGTTTGCAAATAAAAGATGTGAACTTTGATGAAACACTTGCAGTTTAATAATGACACTTTTCTTTAGCAAGTAGGCCTACGAGCATTGTAGGGAAAACTAAGAAGTGTTTGTTTTCAAGTGTATATTTACAAGAAAGAAACCCAAGTAATTGCATTTTTGATTTGATTTTATATGATGTTATTTTGTTATTATAATAGTTTTATATAGAATAATTTCTTCCAACCTTTGTGAAGTGAACAGAGAGACGTGTTGTCTTATATATTATCTTAATTTACCTAATCTTACCTTACCTTACCTTGCCTTGCCTTACCTTACCTTACCTTACCTTACCTTACCTTACCTTACCTTACCTTACCTTACCTTACCTTACCTTACCTGGTCTTGTCTTGTCTTACCTTGCATTACCTTACCTAATCTTACCTTACCTTACCTTGTCTTGTTTTACCTTATCTAACCTTACATTGTCTTACCTTACCTTACCTTACCTTACCTGGTTTTGTCTTGTCTTGTCCCTTACCTTCCTTACATTATATTGCCCTAACCTTATACAATCTTAACTTACCTTATCTAACCTTTCATTGTCTTGTCTTGTCTTTTCTTGTCATATTTGTTTTCTGTGAATCGTCCACTCTCCATCTCTCTTTTGCTAGAACAGAAAGATCCAGATTTAAACATTAGGAAGTCAGTGTAAACATTACAAAGTGTTGATCCTGCTTACAGTAAGTCACACACACATAAACTCCTACTCCTGCACCAGTTCTTCATTTGTCATTTTCAATGTTTGTGAAACCTGCTGTGATGATGATGATGAGGTTGATTATCTGTCACTGCATTTGACCGTATGGTTTCAATTTACTGCTTCATGAGGCAGTCGCTGTTGCATTCACATAAACACACACATACACACACAATGTCTTTGTGTAAATGTCATTACATCTGTGGTTATGTCATATAAACACTGACTGTTACAAGCATACGCAGATTGACTGTGGGCCCCTCTAGAGACAAATTAGACGACCGTGGCTCTGCAGACAGAGGCGTCGTAGCCGCAAGCCGCAATAACAAACGCCAGAGTCTCCTGTGTCAGAGGAGGGAATGGAGGGAGAAAAAAAAAGAGGAACGTCTGCATGTTGTGATAATGTCAAAGTGCGTCTGGTTTATTACACATCCAACTTGTTTTAATATCAGCGGACAAACTGTCAGAGCTTTTTTTATTTCTGCTTTCCACTGCAATATGTCAGCCGTAAATTAAATATCAGCAGGGCTCCCTGAGGAAAGTAAACACCTCACAATGACAACGACGATGATGATGATGATTGTGATGATGATGATGTATTGTGGGTGTAACGATGGTGTGATGTTATATATTACACAATACAAAAGGTTTGCACAATAAAAATGCAGGAATAGGAAAAGAGAAAAGAAAAGCTTTGATGGGTTCAATAAGACGTTGGAAACGTTCTGCACCATGTTATTTCTGCAGAGCTGTCGGCTGCACACTCAAGCTGCCAATCTCCTCCGACTCCACCACATCCATTAGGAGGTAATAACTGTGTCCACGGAGCTCAACCCATGACTGATTGGTGTAAAAGTGGCAGAGGAGACACTCCCAGTCCCCTCAACAACAACAAAAACGATGAGGAAACAGAAGCTCAACAATCATGTCACGGTCAAAGTCAGTGATTGGCTGATTGGAGAACTGCATAAATAAGCAGGTGGATGCATGTTCCTATAATAATAAAGTGCTTGTTTGCAGCTTATGTCATTTAAAGCCCCAGTGTGTAACTTATTTGGCTTTTTATTATCAAAAATCAAATATGTCTTTCATAAATACATATTTCACTGAAGTGGAATCACAGCTGCATACAAATGAAAGCTTTCTGGTTCCTTAGAACGAGTTGTTACAAGTCGTTACAAATACATAAGTGGGCGACGCACCGAACCGAGGCGGCCATGTTGCGTCGCCATTTTTTACGTTGAGTGGCAGCGTGACCGTAGGTAACCACGGAAACTCAGCGGAGCTGTGGGCTCGGCCTGTTAAAACTGTCACCACTGTGTAGTGTGAGGAAGGACGGAGGCACTGGTGTTGCATTCAGGTGCAGTCAGGCAGACGGCCGTCGGCAAACCAACCGGATGTCATTTTACTCCACCAGAGAAAGACGGTAAAACACAATACCACATCACCATGACAACATATTGTCACGCACTTGTTTACATAGACGCTTGTTTATCCTGTTAAATGCAGCGTCTGTTGTCTGTCTGACGTCTGCCCGATTTCACGTGAATGCAACATCAAGATTACGTTCAGATATGCAACCACACCGCTAGACGGGGGGAATTCCTACACATTATACCTTGAAGTGCACATATCAATGGGTTGTAATCTGTATTATGAACCTGTAGTTCAACCATCACCTGGAGGATTCAAGAAGAAGTGTTCAGATCTCCTGTAGTAGTAACCGGCGTGATCATGCATATATATGTGTGTGTGTGTGTGTGTGTGTTGTCTGTCCCTTCACTGCCAATGAAACAGTCACACCAGGTTCTCCATTAGCCGGTCATGGGGTGTGTAATTAGGGTTAGGGTTAGGCATTAGGCTTCAGCCAGCGACATCCTCTCTCTGTTTGACGTGGGGAAAAAAGAAAAAAAAAAAAGCTTTTTCCTCGTCTTCAGGCCATTTTCCTCTCGCCTGTTGTTCAGGCAGCAGAAGTGGAGATTCATATAGGATCACACACTCTCTCTCTCTCTCTCTCTCTTCAGCTTTTTGAAAATCAGCTTCATTACATAATAATTCAGCTCCAGCATGAATTCATAAACAGCCCAAAGTGAACACAGCTCATCTAAGTATCAGCCGTTCAATCTGAGGATGTGAAAACCTACAAAGTACATTTTTATTTTATCACCATCCCCACCATCATGAATTATTCAGGCCCACTCTTCTTTTTCTCTGACCGGTCCGGTAACAACATGTTCTGTTCTCTCCTTACATGGTTCATTAGAGTCGTGACTGGCTACGTCCTTTAAAGGTAAATAAAACACTTGTTACAGGCTGAAGCTCTCAGCTCCAGATCCAGCAACACAATCACAAAGTCTACTACATGTCATGCATCTGAAATGTACCTCGGTGGAAGTAAATGAGTGATGTAATGGACTCAAGTATGCAACATGAGCAGAAGCAGCTCCTGGCCTCATGTTAAAGCTGCACTGATCGATACGTGGCCACTAGGGGGCAGAAGGGATAGTTCACCCAACATTGAAATTGCACTCATTATCTCCTCCCCCTCATGTGGACTAAGGGCTGGGAGAAGTTTCAGAGTCCTCCGTGGCTTCTCTGAGTTACAGGGGGTCTCGGCGTAGCAGTGCATGTCAATATATAATGGTTGCAAATGGATACCAACTGTCTTCGTAACAAAAAGACACACCAAAAATCATCCAAATACCTCCATGCTGCCCGTGTGTAATGTCCGTCTTGTATTGAAGCCCCGAAATGCAAAATTGTCCCGAAAAAAATTAAATAAGTCTACATTTCAAGCTTGTTTTGTAGCAGAAGCTTCTCAAATCAAATCAAATCCGCTACAAACAAGCTTGAAAAATAGACTTATTTAATTTTTTCGGGACAATTTCGCATTTCGGGGCGTCAATACAAGACGGACATTACATACGAGCAGCATGGAGGTATTTGGATGTTTTTTGGTGTGTCTTTTTGTTACAAAGACAGTTGGTATCCATTTGCAACCGTTATATGGACATTGCACTGCTACGCCGAGACCCCCTGTAACTCAGAGAAGCCACGGAGGACTCTGAAACTTCTCCCAGCCCTTAGTCCACATGAGGGTGAGTAGATAATGAGTGACATTTCAATTTTGGGTGAACTATCCCTTTAAATTACTTATTCTGTCTTATATGAAAGGAAACTGAGCGTTAATTTGAAATTTATTTTTCTCACTTGGTGCAGAACTTCCCTTTTTGCACAAGTTTGGTCAGAGTGGCCGGGTTACCTCTCTTACTATTGGCCCTTTTCCACTGGCGCCACTCGGCTCCACTCTTCTTGTTTTTTTTGTTTTTTTTACTTGATTGATGAGTTAAAAAATGAATTTTATTGATTTTAAGATAAAGCTGCAACATAACAAATGGTGAAAAACTGAAGGGGGGTCTGACCATTTCCGTGTGCACTGTACAGTACGTATCAGGCTGCATTATGATGAAATATGCACAAGGTTCATTGTTACCAGTTACATCCAGATCACCATATGAACTAAAAACAACATGTTATGTAACGCACATAAGACATTTCCATGTGTTCCGTGTGTGTGTGTGTGTGTGTGTGTGTGTGGGGGGTTGGTTTTGACAGTACTCGGTGGCCTGTGCTGAACGTCCTTCAGGGACTGGGCCACCACCACTGCAGCGAACACTTGATCCCAGAGCAGCACTGGGAAACATCGGCCACTGTGACCTCATGTGGAGCTCGACCAATCACAGACAAACTCACCTGAAGTCCTGTCCAGATGCTGTGTGTTATTATTAACTTTATTTATTGGTCTATTTAACAATTCATTATTAATGATTAACTTTATGAATAAGTATGAGAAACTCTCCTGCATTGGGCTGCTGCTGCTGCTGCTATGAGGAGTCAATGAGCAAAAATGAATTGTATAATAGTGAGGTTTTAGACTACACTGTAAACAAAAATATCGTTAAAAATTGTTATGTTTGGGAATGGGGAAAAAACAGGATATATATATTTAAATTTAAATTTGATATTTAATCAGGAACTGTCAAAAAATAGGCATATATGACTATTTTTGACAATCCCTTTTGCTTTTGCAGTTGACTTCTGCTTTTACAGGATTAAAAAAAAAAGTTAAACAAACAGATAATAGATTTTTTTCCTTTTTTTTTTTTACAGTACAGTTAAGTCACTGGTGAAGTTTATATTTGATAAACATAGTAGAATAAAGTCTTAAGATAATTTTATTTGTCTTGTGCAAGAACACAACGTTACAAGTTTATTACAACAGCGCTGCAGATGTTGATGTTAGAAAAGTGCAAACAGATCAAGGAGAAACGTGAATTTTAAGTCTCTGAAATCCATTATACATGATGGCACACGTGTGAAACTACTGTGAAGAGATGAACAGTGCAATCACTATTGATGAATCACTGTATTGATGAAGTCAGAGCTCAGATCCTGTTCCCATGTGGTTTAATACTCAGGTTATTACATGTTGAGGACAAAACTCCTCTGGTGTTTGATGTATTTCAGAAGGTAGAGATTTAAATTTGAAGGGTTTACTAAGTGTGTGTGTGTGTGTCTGTGGTGTGAGGTTGTGCTGTGCTGCAGCGCCCCCTGGTGTCTGATAATAGAATAACAGCTCCGACCTGATTAGAATTATAATAGGGGTGCAGCAGGATGACTTGAGTTCCCTTTGGGATAAACGTGTGGCTAAAAAAGCAAAAGCAATTATTAATCAGCATGACCATATCTTGTCATCTGAATTTGTGCTGATGCCCTCAGGGCGCCGTCTTAAAGCTCCACTACGGAAAACCAACCGTTACTCCAGATCATTCATCCCGTCTGCTATCAGAGTCTTAAATCTAGACCCAAGCTTGTGGAAATAATAATTTTTATCTTTATTTTTGATTATTTATTTATTCATCTATTTATTTTTGATTTTTTTTTTTTTTTACACGCTGGAAGGCCAAACGGGAGACAAAGGTCATCTTTTGCTTCCACTGACATTGTAAATACGAAACTGGCACCTGTGCATATGTACGAATGTGGATGAGTCTGTATTGTTGAGTTTGTATTGATGTGTTGCTGTGGATGAGCTTGTATTATTATTATTGTTCTTGGTGGACTGCCGAACAGAATTGCCCTCTGGGATTAATAAGGTTGATCAAATCAAATCAAATCAAACCTGACACTGTGTTCTAGGAACTGGCTAATGTTGAACCTTATCTTTACGTCCTTGTTTGAGGTCGTCGGTTAGGATCATATAGCCTCTGTTAACCCTTATGTTAACTCTACACACACACACACACACACACACACACACACACACACACACACACACCCACACACACACACGTGTACAGTAACGATCTGAGACACCGGTTCTAAAACCTTTCGCCTTTGCCTCGTGCTCCTTTTCTCACTGTGTGTTTGATGTCCACACTAACTGTAACACTACATAACATTTAATGGGAATATGGATCCAGTTCCCATGATGCTTTGCTGCTCTCTCTCTCTCTCTGATTTAACCTTAAGCATCACGACACAATATAAAACACACTGTTCATACACTCAGTTTGTATGATGACCCGACTCTTCTTACGTAAGTTTCCCTGGTGGACGTTACGACACAGCAGCAGCTGCACAAGACACATCGATTTTTTTCCTCTCTTTTTTTTGGTGTTGAGCCTGCTGCTGGGTCCATGGACTGTTTATTCTGTTATGACAAAGGTCAAAGGTCACCAAGATGATCTGTTAGAGGATCTTTCCAGCACTTCTTTCTCTTGATGCTGATCAGTGAGGAACGAAGACTTTTGGGTGAAAGTTCAGGAATGTGCTGAAGTCTCTTTATTCCCACAGCCTCTGTATTCATCCAATATTAAAGCTTTTATATAATACATACATATTAAAAATGATTTGTTGATATTTATAGTGGATTTGTGTCATGTGTTGACTGTCTGGTTTCATTTTGCCGGCTGTTGTCGTCTTCTTCCTGTTGAACTCTGTAGGTTTTTCACGTTTCTAGTCAAATAAGGAAACTACATGACACAGCAGGAAAAAAAAAAATCACCTACCTGCAGCTTCATTCATCATCTGCATCTATTTTTGGTGATATCTGTAAAAACCGGAAGATGACGCATGTCGGAGGAGGAGGAGCCAGACTGACACAGGAGTAATAATAATCAAAGAACACAACATCATTTATCAATTATTCTTCAGACACGTGTGACCTAAATACAGGTTTTTGTGTGATTATTATGTTAGAATAAAGAGGATACATATATATATATATATATATATATATATATATATATATATAGTATATATATATATATATATATATATATATATATATATACATATATATATATATGTAGCTGTGGGTTCAGTGTTTTTCTGTGTCTACATAAATAGATTCAGCTTTAAAGTGTCAGAGAAGAACGAGTGGAAAGTCCCAGCAGCTGAATTCTGATATGATCAATGAGACTGAGCCCGAGGTGTCGACCTGATTCCAGAGTGATTGGATTGGAAATGTGAACTGTGACTGTGTTACCGTGATAACGGCATCTTTGTTTGTTCTGGTTTGTTTTTTAGTTTTAAGTGTTTTCTTTTTCTTTTTTTGTTACTTTTCTATAGTTTTGTAGTTCTTTGGGGGTTTTTTTATTTTTTTTTATTTTACTTTTTCGTTTTGTAGTTTTTTGTTTAGATTTTTTATTTGTAGTTTTTATTTTTTTTTGCTTTTTTTCTGCTTTTTTTGCTTTTTTATTAAAGGGATAGTTCACCCAGTTTCAGAGTCCTCCGTGGCTTCTCTGAGTTACAGGGGGTCTCGGCGTAGCAGTGCATGTCCATATAACGGTTGCAAATGGATACCAACTGTCTTCGTAACAAAAAGACACACCAAAAAACATCCAAATACCTCCATGCTGCTCGTATGTAATGTCCGTCTTGTATTGAAACCCCGGTTCCCGGTTCGTCCAAATTGGACGGACCGGAGTCTGAAATAAAGAAATGAATGAAATATTTACAGTAATGTATGTAAGTTTATTACAGTAAAGCAACATAGATAAGATAGATGGATGGATGGATGGATGGATGGATGGATGGATAGATGGATAGATGGATAGATGGATAGATAGATAGATAGATAGATAGATAGATAGATAGATAGATAGATAGATAGATAGATAGATAGATAGATAGATAGATAGATAGATAGATAGATAGAGCAGGAATTAAAATGAAGTTGGAGCTACTACGAGTGCATCAAGTGATTTTCCCGCCATGTCCATATTGATCTGGGAGCAGAAACTCACTGCTGATCACATTATCTCCGGTCTGATAAACCCTCATTGTGCAAGTGTGTACAGGAGCTGATTGGCTCTCATGGGCCGGGGTGTTGCGAGAGAGGCTAGGGGGATGTATTTGTGTGTGTGTGTGGGCGAGGGAGGGGGTTCAATGGTCCTATTTACCTTAGGTGACATGTGAGGGCAGTGATTTTCTGACTGAGGGTGGGCGAGCTAACAGTAGCTGGATATAAAAGGTCAGCACGCCACATCCCAGTCTGAACATCTCTCCTCCTCCACTCAGGCCAGCGTGTGTGTGTTAGTGTGTGTTTCAGATAGAGAGAGCAAGAAAGAGAGAGACACAACCATGAAGCAGTGTGTGCTGTTGTCTCTGTTGCTGGCGCTGTGCTGCGTTCACGGCGCCCCGGTGGATCAGAGCGGTTTGGAGCAGGGCTCATGCGAGGACGCGTTTGCCGTGAGCGCCGCCGGCCTCGCCCTCGAAAAGATCAACCGGGACCGACAGGAAGGCTACGTGTTCGGCCTGCACCGCCTGTCCAACGTGCACACAGCCGCACACGTGAGTCAAACCGACCCTAAAAGCCTGAACTGTATGTCAGTAAATGCACCATGCGTTTAGTTTAGTTCACACTTTTTTACACTGTAAAAAAAAGTTTCATTAAGAAACGTCAGCATTGATGAGTGCATTGCAAAAATGCATAATCTTACCAAGAATATTTGTCTTATTTCTAGTCAAAATAAATCTAATTATACTTAAAATAAGACTCATCACACTAAAACTAATCTCTTTCCACTTAAAATAAGACTCATCACCTAAAAATGAACTTGTTTTTAGATAATTTCACTTGTTTCAAGCAAATTTTCCACTTTAAATAAGCAGAAAAATCTGACAGTGGAGCAAGTCTTTCTTCCTTATTACAAGCACAAAAAACCTCCTTTCACTGGCAGATTTTTCTACTTATTTCAATTGAAAATTAGTTTGAAACAAGTGAAATTATCTAAAAACAAGTTCATTTTTAGGTGATGAGTCTTATTTTAAGTGGAAAGAGATTAATTTTGACTAGAAATGAGACATTTTGACAAGAAATAAGACAAATATTCTTGGAAAGATTTTGAGTTTTTGCAGTGTGGTATCAATCTCTGAGTATTGTAGCATTAATGCATGTACAATGTGTTCTCTCTTTCTGCGTGTGTGTGTGTGTGTGTGTGTGTGTGTGTGTGTGTGTGTGTGTGTGTGTGTGTGTGTGTGTGTGTGTGTGTGTGTGTGTGTGTGTGTGTGTGTGTGTGTGTGTGTGTGTGTGTGTGTGACAGGGGGAGAACGGCGTGGTGTTTTACCTGACTCTGGATGTCGTGGAGACCAACTGCAGCGTCATCAGCAGGAAAGACTGGAAGTCCTGTGAGATCCGGCCCCTGCATAATGTACCGGTCAGTAAACACACAATCAATCACACAGCAGCTTAGTTGCAAACATTAAACAGATAAACATATGGGTACTTATTTTAATCATTTTAAGTTTTATAGTGAAGTTTTCATGCCTGACTTAAATTCCATTGTGTTTTTCCATATCAACATAATTATTATTAGTCTTATTATAAAAAATATTGTGTGTGTGTTTGCTCTGCAGGTGTATGGACAATGTAAAGCTGTCATCTTCATCAGCAAGGTGAACAGAGTGGTGCGTCTCTACAAATACAACTGTGCCATCAGACCAGGTGAGGATAAAAGATGCTTACTCAGGGGTGCACATGACGTTTTTGCACGATCTGATATCAGTAAGTAAACAACAGCCCAGGACTTCACCTAACCCTAAACCTAACCGGTTGGTTACAACAGCGCTCCTGGGCTGTTAATTACTTGGTGATATCAGATCATGGGACTTTTTTAGTGAGCTACTCAGATGAGAATCAGGACATAGAGTTTGGTACTCATACATATTTTTGATGTGACTCTTGTATTTTTTTTATTCTTTATTCCTGTATTCTAATGTTATTGTATTATTGTGTATTTTAATTGTATTTATTGATAAGAACAACCTCGAAAGGTGCTCTATAAATGTATTATTATGATAAATTACTATTATAGGTGGCTTATCCCGATCCTATATTGGCAACTGAGAGGACGATCGGTGCTCAGATTGCAGTTAGAGCTTCAGTTAGCGCTCCTCTGACCGCTCGGCTCGGCAGCTGCAGATGAGAGGGCTGGAGTGGAGAGCTCAGTTTTTTTTACCGACTGCCAGGAGCACGTGGAAAGACACATGTTGGTCTACATTCCCTCATTTTTGTCGCTCATGCGTACGGTGGCGTGCACAGATTTTTTGAAGGGCACAGGCGAAAAGAAAAGTGTCCTCGCCACTGCACTGCAAAAACTCAAAATCTTACCAAGAATATTTGTCTTATTTCTAGTTAAAATGTCATTTCTAGTCAAAACAAATCTAATTATACTAAAAATAAGACTCATCACATAAAAAGTAGCTTGTTCTTTAGACACTTTTTTCAAGCAGATTTTCACTTGAAATGTAAGTAGAAAAATCTGACAGTGGAGCAAGTTTTTCTTTCTTATTACAAGCACAGAAAACATGCTTTCACTGGCAAATTGTTCTACTTATTTCAATTGAAAATTTGTTTGAAAAAAGTGAAAACTGTCTAAAAACAAGATAATTTTTTGGTAATGAGTCTTATTTTAGGTGGAAAGAGATTAGTATGAACTAAAATTGAGACATTTTGACAAGAAATAAGACAAATATTCTTGGAAAGATTTTGAGTTTTTACAGTGTGAAGAAGAGGGCACTTTAGAGTGTGTTTTTCAACAACTGGGCCCCTGTGTACACCACTGCCTGCGTACCAGTTATGTGCACCCCTGCTTATAATAACAGTGAAAACATGTAAAGTGTCAGTCTGAAGTGACAGCCCCCCCTCCTCCCCCTCCCCCTCTGTTCAGTCCCCAACGCTCGGGTCAGCAGCGTCTGCCCCGACTGCCCCGGTCTGATGTCCCTGGACAGCGCCGAGGTGGTGGAAACGGCACAGAAGTCGCTGGAGAAGTTCAACCAGGACAGCGGGCTGGCCAATCGCTTCGCTCTGGTCAAGGTCTCCAGAGCCACCGCCGGGGTGAGTGAGGGGGGAGGAGGAGGGGAGGAGGAGGGGAGGAGGAGGGGGAGGGGGAGGTTCATCGATCGATTTTGGATCAATGCAGTGATTTAATGAGGGCAGGTTCTTTGTGCCAAGAGTCACTAGTCACTAGAGTGAGTCAGTGAGTCCCCATAGACTCCCATGTTAAAATAACCACGTTAGACACAGATTTGGACTTTTCAGATAATTATGGAGTGAATTTGTTCATAATTCACCTGATTGATTTAATTCATACAGAGGTACCAGGTGGACCAAGAAAAGTCATTTACAATAAAAAGATTTTAAAGTGTTCGATTTTGTAAAAATGTTCCTTTTTTTTTTTTTAATTTTACGACTTTTTCCTAGAATTTTTTAAATATATATATATATATATTTACCACTTTCTTATATATTCTATATAATATTCTATATTATTATTATTATTATTATTATTTTCCTTTTTTGTTTTTGAAATTTTACCACTTTTTGAAGAAATTGCACCACCAATTTTTCTCTATAGTATTTCCACAAATTCACGCCATTGGCCCTAATTTGAACGTATACATTGACTAAAAAAGTAATGTTCTTCAGTCTCAGAGCAAATATTTGTGTATTTCTAGTGTTTTCTTCAAAATTTTGTCCAATGAGGGTCTGTGGTCTAATTTGGAAGGAGGGGGGGGTCGGTTCATCGATCAATTTTGGATCAATGCAGTCAGTGATTTAATGAGGGCAGGTTCTTTGTGCCAACAAACAAAGTCTGTTTGGATTTTAATGTCATTCCTGAAGCCACATTTAAAAAGTTTCCACCAAAGTGTCGGCGTCAAATCATCCACGGACTCTGATCTGTTCACTTTCCGCTATTGTGTTTTTTTGTTTTTTTTTAGTTTGTATAGTAATTTTTTCCATTTTCTGCTTTTTAGCTTTATGTTTGATTTTTTTACTTTTAACTATTTAAATTTGGGGGTTTTGGATCTTTTAGTTTTCTTTTTTTTTCATAAGTTGTATACATTTTTAGTGATTTTTCATAGGTTATATACATTTTTAGGATTTTTTTTTGTTTTTAAAATTTCTTATTCCTTACTCTCTTCTTTTTTTAATGATAGTATTTCTTTATAGCATTTCATTTTTCTTACAATATATTTGTGGTTTTTCATTTTTTTCGTTTTTTTTTGTCAATTTTTTATGGTATTTTCTATGAAATTTTTTGAAATTTGTGTGTGTATGTGTGTGTATCCAGATGGCCATGGGCATGTATTACAACGCGGAGTACATCATCCAGGAGACCAGCTGCTCCCGGACCTCAGAGGAACCGGCCGTTAAATGTCCCTTGATGAAGTGCGAGTTCGCTGTGAGTCAGGATCAACTTCACATCCAACAAATCATTTGGTTCCTGTGTGAATCCTCTCCAGCTCGTCTCTTACCTGTGTTTTTTTCTGTGTTTTCTTACCTCAGCACAAGGGTTTCTGTAAGGGATCCAAATTTGCCACGCCCACTGGTGAAGATGTCAGCGTGGAGTGTGAGATCTTCGAGCCCGAGGTGAGACTCACAGAGACTCAGAAATTTAATGTGGATGTCAGACTGTGGTTCAGCTTCAGCAGAGTGCGAAAAATGAAGCTGCAGTTCCTCTCCTGGCCACTAGAGTGAGTCAGTGAGTCCCTATAGACTCCCATGTTAGACACAGATTTGGACTTTACAGATAATTATATCGATTTTGTAAAATGTTGAGTCGCATATTTATATTAAAAGAGTGATCAGACCTGATAAACCAGGCTGACAGGTGGGTCTTTGCCCATATTTGGTCAACCCTAGAGTCAGGGATTGCCAAGATGGCGACAGTGGAGCAGCTTAGAGAGGCCGCATTGATCTGTATGTAGTTTATATTAATGGTTCTCAAAGGGGTCCTTGAGAGGTTTCAAGGGGGTCCCCAATTTTTTTTTTTTTTAATTTCACCACTTTTTTTATAATATTATTGTTATTTTCCTTTTTTTTTCTTTAAATTTTACGACTTTTTCCTAATCTTTTTTTTTTTTAGATATTTTTACCACTTTCTTATATATTCTATATAATATTCTATATTATTATTATTATTTTCCTTTTTTGTTTTTTGAAATTTTACCACTTAATCTAGAATTTCTT
Organism: Trachurus trachurus; assembly: GCF_905171665.1. Classification (NCBI taxonomy): domain Eukaryota; kingdom Metazoa; phylum Chordata; class Actinopteri; order Carangiformes; family Carangidae; genus Trachurus; species Trachurus trachurus. The sequence continues at coordinate 31,782,255 of NC_139898.1, forward strand.
TTTTTTTAATTGAGAAATTTTACCACTTTTTGAAGAAATTGCACCACCAATTTTTCTCTATAATATTTCTACAAATTCACGTCATTGACCCTAATTTGAACGTCTACATTGACTAAGAAAGTAATGTTCTTCAGTCTCAGAGCAAATATATGTGTATTTCTAGTGTTTGCTTCAAAACTTTGTCCAATGGGGGTTCGTGGTCTAATTTGTGTCAATTTAGGGCAGTAGCGTGCACAGACTTTTTGAAGATCAGGGGCGAAAAGGAAAAAAAAGGGCACATATGTAGCGCGTCCTTGCTACTGATGAGGGCACTTTAGCACACGTTTTGGCTCCTAGAGGGCACTTTAGCACGCATTTTGGCTCCCAGGGGGCACTTTAGCGAGCGTTTTTCAACAATTGGGCAACGAGGGGGGGATGGGGGGGGGGCGGTCACCCCCCCCTCCGCCCCCACCCTGTGCACGCCACTGATTTAGGGGTCCTTGAAGTAAAAACGTTTGGGAACCACTGGTTTATATCCACCACTTTATTTTCCCATGATCAATTGCGTCACACCACAACGGAAGCATATATTTCGGTTTTCAACCCCGTAGTAGCATTCTAGCGAGTGGCTAACTGGTAGCACTAGCCACTGGTGTAGGCACCGGTAGGCACCAAATGTGGGGGCTCCGGGCTGCCAAAACCGCCCTGACTAATCTGATGTTTGTCAACAAAACGAATTACCGAACAAACACCACCACTTCTGTGTGCACGCCTCTGCAACTAGTCATGGCTATCGTAGCCGTTAGCTTCGCAGCCGCTGACAGCTAACAGCAGCAGCAAACCAACATCAGGACGTCAGCTGTTAAAACCCTCCCTCCCAACATGAAACTACTCCAGTTAACTCAGTCATGTTGTAACTAGGATATCCGCTGGAAAAAATATTTTTTTCGTGGGCTGTTTATTGACACTGCTAACGGCTAACGGTTAGCCCAGCTAACGTTAATCTAAAATGTAATGAATGGAGTGTCATGGTGACACCCAGCGTCGTTCTCCGGAAAGTGGTGGATAACTGTGTAACTTTGTTCCTCTGTGAAAATAAAGTTTTGGATTATTTGTTGAGACTTTCCGTCCAGGTTGTGATCTAACGCTTCCTGTTGTTCTTCTCCAGGCTGCTGAGAGGGAGAAGAAGCTGCACCTTCTGGCCGGAGAGACCGACCACAGCCACACCGACACACACACTCTGACGGGCGACCACGACCAGGCTCACGCCGCCGACCACACGCACACCCACGACCACGCGCACGACCACACCAAGAGCCACAGCCACCACGACCAGACGGCGCAGCACCCCGAGGGCAGCGACCACCACCACACCCACGACCACGCGTCGGGCAGCTCCCACAGGCACGCGCACGACCACTCCCACGACCACGGGCACGGCCACGACCACGTGCACGCCCATCACGCCAAGGCACATGACCACAGCGGCGACGCGCCCAACCAGCACCACGACTACAAGCACGCCGACGGCGTCCACACCCACGAGCACGACCACGAGGTGGCGCTGGACCACGACCACAAGCACGCTCACCTGCACGAGCACGAGCACCACCACCACCACCACGACCACGAGCACGACGACCACGCCGCGCACGACCATCCTCTGGGTCAGGTGAAGCTGCTGCCCTCGCTGGACCAGCCCATGACCCTTCCCTCCTTCCCCGACGAGCCCGTGGGTGACGCCGGCGTGGTGCTGATGGCCAAGCCCGACCCCCAGATCCCCGGGCAGATGGAGCCCGTCATCGAGCCGTTCCCCAAGGGCGTGTCCGGCCAGTGCCCCGCCCCTCTGATCGCAGCAACCGAGGTCGAGAAACTCTTCGCCGAGGACGCCATGTTCAAGGCCGCTGCGTAAAAAAAACAAAAATAAATACAAAACAGGTGTTGGTGGTGAAGGGAGTAGAAGAACAGACTGTAGACAAAAGTAGGAAAAAACACAGGAAAACCATATTTAACATATTTGACACGTGGACAAAACTGTGTGACTCACCTCAACGGCACAGAAGAAGGCGTGATGAAGGCTGAGCTCGTTAAAAACAACAACATAGACCTGTTCTCTCCTCATTTTCCTCTGTTTAGAAATAAAACGTCTCAGAAAAACTGTTTCTGTCTTTGTTTTATTAACAACCACAGCACAAATACTTACCAACGATGCATTCAGTGTCGATCCCATGGGTTTCCCTTCACTGATCTCTGCATTGATCATGTTTATCACCATGAAAATCAATCTACAGAGGGATTTTATTACCAATATATGATCATTAGAGAAGGGGCTGTTAGCCGAAGTACACCAAGACATATTTAAATTATAATATCAGTTTTTTTTCCAATTAAATACACATACATTCCCTCACAGAAATGTCATAAATTACATTTAAGTCCCTTTATCAACAGTGAATATATATATATATCCTCTGTGGTTAATGCAGATATTGCATATATTAAGAACCCATAGTAAAATTAATAAGAAATAAAAATATCTATTTTATATCTAATCTTTTTTTTCATTCTGTACGATTGCGACCATATGTTATTATTCATTTAATTTATATATCATTTATATAGGCCTATGCATGTTTATTAAAACAGCATAAGAAAGCTTGTATTATACAGTAACATGTCTAAAATATGAGCACAAGCACTTAAACAAATCAATATATGAAATTGGTCCAATTTTAATAGGTTTCATAAATAAATGTATATGTAAGTATGTACATAGGCCTATTGGTTAGACACATGCACATGTATTACATTTGTGTGTGAGTTCCTTCAATATATAATGTAAATCATGTTTTTTTAAAGAGCAGACACTCGTTTCTTTTTCCTTATACATTATATTATATATATTACATTTAAATAGAAGCTGATTTATTCCCTTGTGTCTCTTATATACCGGTATATATTATATTATTACCATAAAACTAACAAAACAGCATCTTGAGTCTAAATCCAGAGAGTCAGAGACAATTGTGTTTGATTGTGTGGAGGAAAAATCAACGTCCCAGTTTCAGCGCCGGTGACCTTTGATGGTATCAGGTCGTGTTTTCAGTGTCGACCTTTGAGAGGACAAAGAGCTCAACAATGGAGGAGCCAAGCGATCTCCACTGATTATTGATACGACGAGCCTGAACTTAGAGCGACGCCAAGCTGAACAAACAAACAAACCAGACAGAGAGTTTCCTGAGTGACTGAGCTGTTGGAAAACCAAAAAAAAAGCTAAGAGGAGCTAACGGTTAGCTCAGCGGCTAACAGCTAATATGCGATAAGGTAAAATAAGTGTGAGTTTGTGGATCCTGATATTCAGATAAATGAACTTGAACTTGTTCTGTATCTGCAAACTGCAAACACAATGAACAGTTGAAGCCACTCACACAACTTTTACAAACCTCAACCACTGGGCAAACAGCTGTTATCTCTGTTCTGCGGCCTCACAGCTGTTCACAGCTGTAATCCTGCTTCTCTGCAGGAAGAAGGGCCAAGAAAATAAAACACGCAGTTTCGTAACCACCACGTTTCACAGGTTGTCATTTCCCATCGAGGAACAGAATCTAAACCAGAAAACAAATAAAGCAAAACAAACAAAGTGGTGGTGCAATTTGAGGTCACAGTGTATTTTATCAGATGAAGCAGATCCAGTGGACATTAACTGCTCTGAAGAATAAATTAATGCAATAAAATTGATCTTGCATAAAATTGAAAACATCTGTCTTACCACATTATGCCACACAGAAAACAAGTGAATAAAGCGTAATGCTAAACTGCTAAAGAAGAGGAAGTCATATTTTGTGCATCATCATAAAATCCAGTTTTAAACCTCCAACACTGAGTTTCTTGATTTGTTTGAAATGTGCAGTATGAATAAAGTTTGATCCATCAATTTGCCAGATATCATTAAAATCAAGTCTTTTAATCAAAGATCCTCTACTATGACGAGACGGCTCACTACAAACTGCACCAATGATATGAAACGGTCCAGCTACACTTCCTGTCTCCAAAGTGGGCGTGGTGACCGCCCCCCAACCTCGTGTTGTGAACTGTGTGTGTCTATTTATAAAAGTTGTCGGCAGAGAAAAGTGAGCTATTTATATTTTCTTATGATAACATAAAGCAGAAGTAAGCGATCCGGTCGTTTTGGCTAACTTTCTGTCAGCCGATGGAGTTAGCAGTCCCCGCCCTCGTCCCTACATCACCACATGCAGTTCTCTCTCCTCATTGGATAAAGGTAGGATACAAGGAAAGTTTTCTCCTAGGCTTACAGCAGAGCAGAGTGACTGACAGACCCGTGTTTCAGACCAAACACTCTATATAAGTGATTGCCGTCGGAAGATATAACTATTTAAGACTTATATTAACACAAATATTCTGCTTACTTCTGCTTTAATTATTTACACATAACATTCAGATTTAGCATTACGAAATTTGTTGATGTTACCTAGGAGATCTGGTGAGGGTGTGTTGTTGAGACAGAGACAGGTCTCGAACAAAGTTCCTTTTCTTCTGATTTGTTCATGTCAAAATGTTCAGAAGAGATGTGGATTCTAAAAAATGAGTCCAATATTTACTTCAGTGACTATGGAGAGAAAGAATCGACCATAATCTGAGCTCACGTTCACTTCTCCCTTTGGAGTCAATAGACTCAAGACCTGCTGCTGCTGGTCTCCTAAAAGGGGCGGAGTCATGGCCTGCTGGTCTCCTAAAGGGGGCGGAGTCACGGAGAAACTCACATGACACAGATGCAGGAAACTGACTCGCAGGGGAGCATCTTGTTTCTAAACCGTATTTGTTTTAACCTGGTTATAAAATCTGTGAAACTGGTTATGATTAGAGAGCTGGAATAAGAGAGTAACGTCACTTCCATTGACTCCAGTGGTAAGCCTCATACACCCTTAGTGGCAGGATGTGGGTATTGCAAATGTTCCCAGAAAACCCATTCACTACAATTATGTGTGTTGCCAACTTGCTTGTAAATTGATGAAAACGGTGTGTGTTTTTGTTTTTAGGTATCTTGGTCATATTGAGTTATACTTATAATTTGTTTATTTCAAAATGTCTTGAAACATTAATGTAGACAACTGTTTTATTTATTTTACTATGTGTTAATATTTATCTGTAAGGTGTCCACGATGATGCTATTAACGTGGGTGATCTAGAAATGTCCTAAAATTATTGAAAATACTGCACTTACTCGTTCGCCAGCAATGCAGAGATGTCAGTTCTTGGGCACTTTTGCAATACCCATATTTGGCCACTAGGAGGCGCTTGCTCTCTTATTCCAGCGCTCTAGTGCTGATTAGAGTACTGGAAAACAGAGTAACGACACGCATTGGTTCAATGGAAGCGCCTCCTGGTGGCGGAATATGGGTATTGCAAAATCGCCCAAGAACTGACATCTCTGCATTGTTGGTGAATGAGCAAGTGTGGTGTTTTCAATAATTTAAGGACATTTATAGATCGCCCACGTTAATAGCATCATTGAGGATCCTTTACAGATACACATTAACACATAGGCGAGTAAAAAAAACAAAGAAAACACTTGTCTACATTAATGTTTCAATCTACATTTTGTAATGAATAAATTATAAGTATAATCTGATATGACCAAGACACCTAAAAACAAAAACACGGCCGTTTTCATCAATTTACAAGCAAGTGGGCAACACACATACATTGGAGTGAATGAGTTTTCTGGGCGCTTTTGCAATACCCATATCCTGCCACTCGGGGCGCAAAACGCTTACCACGGGAGTCAATGGTGGTGTTGTGTCGTTAATCTCTTTTCCAGCGCTTTAGTGCTGATCATCACATGACCTGCAAGCATCTTGAGACTTTCAAATTAAGAGTTTGCTCTTGTTTGAGACTTAAAAGAATAAGAGTAAAAGATAAATAATATCTTATATAAACATCTACGTTTCATGCTGGGAGGAAATAATAGACATTCAACAGTTTTGTAAAATGCTTTAATCAAACAGTGAAATCTGATTATCAGATTATTGATCATGTATCATCTTCATCACAGAAGACGAAGCTGCAGCCGCTCACAGAATGAATATGTTGATGCCCAGGTTGTGTCGGGACGGCGAGGGGCAGGAGCCGGCAGCCGGGGCAGATCTGGGGGAGGGTCGCCGCTCCACCACGGCGCCCAGAGAGCTCCGCGGAGACGGCGAGACGGGCGAGTCTGAGGCGGTTGCCGGGGAGTGCACGTGCTCATGGGGGTGCAGGTGTTTGTGGTCGTGCTGATGCCCCGTGTGGCCGCCGTCGGCCTTGGCGTGGGCCTGCTCCTCCACGACGGCGGCCTGCAGAGGAGGAAACACAAGAGTGGTTAAAGGGATAGTTGATCCAAAATTGAAATTTCACTCATTATCTAGCTACTCCCCCTCATGTGGACTAAGGGCTGGGAGAAGTTTCAGAGTCCTCCGTGGCTTCTCTGAGTTACAGGGGGTCTCGGCGTAGCAGTGCATGTCAATATTATAACGGTTGCAAATGGATACCAACTGTCTTCGTAACAAAAAGACACACCAAAAAACATCCAAATACCTCCATGCTGCTCGTATGTAATTGCGAAATTGTAAATGCGAAATTGTCCCGAAAAAAATTAAAGCATAAGTAAGCGATCCGGTCGTTTTGGCTAATTTCCTGTCAGCCGATGGAGTTAGCAGCCCCTGCCCTCGTCCCTACGTCACCACATTCACGCGCATCCCTTGGCTGCACACACAGAGAGGACCACCCCTTTATGCCGTTCTCTCTCCTCATTGGATAAAGGTTGTAGGATACAAGGAAAGTTTTCTCCTCGGCTTACAGCAGAGCAGAGTGACTGACGGACCAAACACTTTATATAAGTGATTGTCGTTGGAAGATAGAACTATTTAAGACTTATATTAACACAAACATTCCGCTTACTTCTGCTTTAAATAAGTCTATATTTCAAGCTTGTTTTGTAGTGGAAGCTTCTCGAAGCTCCTCTTCCCGGTTCATCAAATTTGGACGAACTGGGAAGAGAAGCTTCCGCTACAAACAAGCTTGAAAAATAGACTTATTTTATTTTTCTCGGGACAATTTCGCATTTCGGGGCTTCAATACAAGACGGACATTACATACGAGCAGCATGGAGGTATTTGGATGTTTTTTGGTGTGTCTTTTTGTTACGAAGACAGTTGGTATCCATTTGCAACCATTATAATATGGACACCCCCTGTAACTCAGAGAAGCCACGGAGGACTCTGAAACTTCTCCCAGCCCTTAGTCGACATGAGGGGGAGTAGATAATGAGTGAAATTTCAATTTTGGGTGAACTATCCCTTTAATGGTTATCAGACATGTTCTCTTTGTTAAAACTGAAGGAGTGGGAAGTCAAAGCAGCGACCTGAGGCTCGTAGATCTCACACTTGACTTCGGCAGGATTCCTCTTCTGAAACAAGCCGTCCGTCTTTCCAGAGACTCTGAACACAAACGGGTCCTCAGGCTCCGTGTGGGAACCATGACAGAAACCTCTGTGCTGAGAGAAAACACACAAACATGTGGGCTTAACAACTCGTTAGGAGGGCAAAGCTCAGACTTGAAGTGTGAAGACGTCAAAACTCCAGGGTCAACAGGGGCAATACAACATTAACAACATTAAAAGGGGACCTAACTTCCTAACCCTCCTCACGGCCATGTGCATTTGTTTTCAATGAAGCCGGTGAGAAATCAATCAATAGCGGTGGATGGATAATATCTGTGTCTGTTTGGTTTCCCTCATCAAACTCATCAAATACACAATCCAACTCCACAACGCTCTGGTGGACAAGTTGTGACCTGCACATTCACCACGCTATGAGATAATAACACAACGTTACCAGACAGAGTTGTTTTAGAGGTAAATGCAGAGACTGCTTGATGAAAAACTGCCCCCGACAGGAATGCGCATCAGGGGTTTTGCATGAATTTCCCTCTAAAACAACTCTGTCTGGTAACGTTGTGTTATTATCTCATAGCGTGGTGAATGTGCAGGTCACAACTTGTCCACCAGAGCGTTGTGGAGTTGTTGGATTGTGTATTGATGAGTTTGATGAGGGAAACCAAGAAATCCCATGAGCCTCCGTAGCGTAGCTCTGAGCAGCTCACGGCTCTGCTCCGCCGTTCTAAAAATAGCTTGCACCGACAATTAAAGGTAACGAACCTACTGCTATGACTATAGGGATGATGGCAATGGGCCAATTTGCCAAAATGTTGAACTAACCCCATAACTGTTTGTGTATTTATTTTGTGTAATTATTAATTTACTTTATTTTTCTTATTTTCCACTTGTTGATCTTGGATAATCTTCAAATAAATTACAAGATCGTTATTTTTCATTTTATATATATTATGTCTCTGTCATATAAACCAGCACTGACACATTAATGAACTGGACGGATGATTTTCTTTGGCTCAATTGAAACAAAAAAAGTGATAAATTCACGTTTGTGTTTTGATTATTCATCACATGTATCAAAATTAAAATACTCACAGCAAACTGACAGTCCATCGGTTTGCAGCTGCTCAGTTCACTGACGTCCGTTTCCCTCGAACACACCGTCTCCACGATGGTGAACTCCACAAAGTAGGACGGGCCGATCACCCACTGGCGCAAAGTGCACAGAGACTTTATAATGTAAACAGCAGCACAGAGCAGAGCAGTAAGAGAGTTTAAACCATCACAGTGCGGAGTCGACCTGCAAGCTGGCCTTGGTGATGTTCTCCACTCTGAACAAGTTGGACAGACCGCTCTCCTCGTTGAACTTCTGCAGGGACAGGTTGGCCGTGTCCTTGACGACGGGCTCGTTCACATCGTCGGCGGTGGGACAGTCGGGACAGCGTTGCACCACCGCCGTGGAGGGAACTGACACACAAACACACAAACAAAAGAAGAAACTTAGAGCTCGTCCACACCAATAGACCGAATCGCCTTGTTGTTTACAACTACTTCCGGGTAGAAAACCAGCACATAATTTGAATGAGAACAGTAGTAATGAACGAGAGTTTAGCTAGGCCTATATCATATTTTTCACGCCCTGTCACCGTTTAGACAAATCTGAAATTATTGAAGAAACATTATTATTTCTGTGTGTGTGTGTTTTGTGTTGCTATGTGTTGTATTTATTCAGTTTGGGGGAATCACTGTGTCTAGAAAAGGGCTGGGACGATATGCTTTTCTCCCGATTCAATTCTTCCACGATTTTTTGGATGGCGATTCGATTTAAATTGCGATTCTACGATATTGCCGATTCTCTCGATTTTTAGTCTGCATTTTTAACATTTATCTGCACACAAACACTGTAGGAGCCTATAAATTAACATACTCCATTATAAAGTGAACTTAAACCCCTTTCAAAACCTGTACTCTCTGTATGTAAAAAAAGGCGAACAAATGCACATCGCCCAATATTTAAAAAAAAAATTCAAAGAAAAAAAATAAAATATAAAAAATCGATTTTTGAAAAAAAAAAAAACTTCTTGAAACAATGACGTGTTTAAGGAAAAACTTTTTTCAAAACGAACCAGAAAAAGTTCATTTTGGGTCTTACCTTTACGAAGTGAGCAGGTGTAGCTGTGAAGTTTGACCTGAGTGTCAATGTGGGCGGACACCTCACACTCTCCGTACACCTGAGGGACACACACACACACACACACACACACACACACACACACACACACACACACACACACACAGACATACATCATGTAGCTTTCAGTTGGTTTTCCATTTTCCTGCACCACCCAGCAGCTTCACCACACCTCTGACTTCACAGGTTGGGTTGAAGGCTCTCCTCATGGTTTTAGGCCCAGTCCTGTTTCTCCTCCTTTAACACTACACTGCAAAAACTCAAAATCTTTCCAAGAATATTTGTCTTATTTCTTGTCAAAAGGTTTTCATTTGAAATGAGACTTGTCACCTAAAAATTAACTTGTTTTTAAATCTTTTCACATGTTTCAAACAAATTTTTACTTAAAATAAGTAGAAAAATCTGCCAGTGAAAGCAGGTTTTTGTGCTTGTAATAAGAAAGAAAAACTTGCTCCACTATCAGATTTTTCTACTTATTTCAAGTGAAAATATGCTTGAAATAAGTTAAAAAGTATCTAAAAACAAGCTACTTTTTATGTGATGAGTCTTATTTTAAGTATAATGAGATTGTTTTGACTAGAAATAAGACAAATATTTTTGGTAAGATTTTGAGTTTTTGCAGTGTAGCACTTGCTTTCAAGTGGCCTCCAAAGGGAGAAACCACCTTGACAATGAAATGAGAAGTGTTTGTTAGAAGTAAAGATCTTAAAAGGAGAATTCCGGCCATTTTTGACCCCTAAGTCGTTGTCCTGATGGTCACCCGGTGTTAAAAATGCTGGTTAAATATTGGACAGAACACATGCTGGGTTATTTTGACCCAACAAGTTGGGTTGGTTTCCAAACCAACAGTTGGGTTGTTTATACAACCCAGTTAGGTTGTTCATATAACCCAATTAAGGGTCCACATTGACTACACTGCTGGGTTCTTTTAAACCAATCAAGTTGGGTTGCTAACTGAAGCTAGTGTGTCACAAACTTGCACTTAACAACTATATTGTGGCAGGCTAGGGTTCTTTTTAACATAAACTCAAACAGAGACTAACTTTAGATCTTGTAGCAGCTCCTGTGCCTCATACATCACTTAACTACAGGGAGAATGCTGTTTATTATCCTCAGACCACCAGACAAACTGCACTCAAAGGAAGGGAGACCACTAACCAAAAACATAACTTCACTTATGGTGTCAAAGTGCTTATTTCCATAACAGTAATTGTAAACTGAGTAGAACATTGAATCAGTAAATTAGTGTGTAGAACAGTATCACCAAAGATTGTGTAGCTGTAGCAGATAACATCTGTGGCGATATTTAACAGAAATAACCTAAACTTAGAATCACAAACACACTGTCCCAAAGCATGCTGGGAAACTCCTCCCACCGAACGTCAACCCAATGTGTTGGGTAGTCCAAAACAACCCAACACAACATTATAGAAATTACAACCCAACAGCTAATAACTCTATTCCCAACAAAAATAACCTAGTGAATTGGGTTCTCAGAATACCCAATTCAATGAAAATAACCCAATTAAATAAACCAACAGGCTCAACCCAACGGTTGGGTTGAAAAAACAACCCAGCATTTCTTTGTGTGGGGGAGCAAAAGGGTTAGGGCGACTAAAATTGATGCAGGCAAACCGGAGTTACACCATGGCTACCCGGCGCTAGGGATAGCGACAACGCTAACCCATGGGGGCAATTCTTTCAACCACAACAAACACTCAAAAAACAATCAAATATCAATGGTACATCATAATATATATGGGTCAATGACGTGATGTAACCCAATGTCAAGTTGTGTCACTGGAACTTATTCATAAAAGTCATAAAATTTAATAATGTGACAAATTTGATATCATTTTGTCACATAATTTAGAAAAAAGCGGTGGTTTTAGGATAAGTCCTGCTCAGTGTTTCTAAAATACATTAAAATTTAAATATAGAAATGCAGCAAAAAAAATAATTCAATTTAATTATTCAGTAGAAAGTGTATTTTCTATACTTAAATCCAGGTGGAAAAAAAATATTTAATATTGATCATTCTTTCTTGGTTACACCATTTGACATTTTCTGGGGCATTCAGTCTTTTAGTCCAAATGGCATAAAACCAGCATGAAAACAAAACAAATATTGTGCTTTCACAACATTTTTGAAGATATTTCTGAATCGTCCTGGTCACTGACCCATGAACAGAGTTCACAGCCACACTTCTGCTGGGTTTGGAATTTGTCTTGTTTTATCAATGAACAAAAACAAACAACAAAATGTGCAAACACTATAAACCTAAAAACTCTAAAATCATTTTCAAAAATCAGATTTGACTTTGGTCTTTGGTTGAGATCGAGACGCCACCGTGTGGTACTCACTGGAACTTCACCGATATCTCTGATTTCACACTGTTTCCATGGTTTCCTGCTGATGATGTGACATTTGGTCTCCATGACATCGATGGTGAGTTTGTAGAATGACCCGGCGTCCTCCTGCACAAACACACACACACATGCACATTTTCACAGTTTTTCATCTTCTTTCTGCAAATACTTCAGATCCTCCTCCAGATGTGTGTGTGTGGTTCTACTCTTACACTGCAAAAACTCAAAATCTTACCAAGAATATTTGTCTTATTTCTAGTCTAAATGTCTTAAAATAAAATAAATAAATATTTTAAAAACTTAAAATAAGACTCATCACATAAAAAGTAGCTTTTTTTAGACACTTTTTAGTGTTTTGTTCTTAAACCTGCTTTCACTGGCAGATTTTTCTACTTATTTCAATTGGCTCTATGCACAGCTCCACCACTTCCTGAATTTAAGGCAGGTCCTTCATTTCCTGTCTTACATTATTGGACAAACTGATTAATCCAGGTGTGTCTGAGTAGTCACAATGGTCAGACACACCTGGATTAATCAGTGTGTCCAATAATGTCAGACAGGAAATGAAGGACCTGCCTTAAATTCAGGAAGTGGTGGAGCTGTGCATAGAGCCCATTGAAAATTAGTTTGAAACAAGTGAAAATGATCTAAAAACAAGTTCATTTTTAGATGATGAGTCTTATTTCAAGTGGAAATAGATCAGTTTTAACTAGAAATGAGACATTTTGACAAGAAATAAGACAAATATTATTGGAGAGATTATGAGTTTTTGCAGTGTACCTTTGCAGGAGTGTGTGTGACGTCGTAGACTCTGTTGAGGGACAGGATGTATCCGTCCGTCCGGTCCTGGTTGATCTGCTCCAGCGCGTCCTCGGCCACTCGCACCGCCTCGGCGCTGCTGCAGCCGGCCGGCTCGGGCTCGGGTCGTGCTCGTCCCTCCTGCTGCTGCAGCAGAACCACCACACACAGGAGCAGCAGATACACACTCATCCTCTAACACACACACAAACACACACATACACACAAAAAACCCTCGCGCTAAGCCTGATGGGAACTTTAATTCCGGCCCTGCTTGCCTGCTGAAGCCTGGCGGTCCAGGTGGACGGTTTCAGATCGGCCTCTTTGTGATGAGAAGCCTGACTCTGTGATCCCGGTCTGCTGGACAAACATGACGCGATCGAGCTTCGCTGTGGACTTTGACTTTCCCCTCGCTGCTGCCTGAGGACGAGCAAACAGCTGATATCTGCTGCTCTGCTGCTCTGCAGGCCACCGGCTGCTCCGTCCGACCCGCAGGTCAGAGTTCACCAGGGGACAGAAGACACAACTGTGATAAAATACAAGCTCATCACATATACAGGCATGGTTTTTTTTTATTGATTAATAGATTCTACACTGCAAAAACTCAAAATCTTACCAAGAATATTTGTCTTATTTCTAGTCAAAATGTCATTTCTAGTCAAAACAAATCTAATTGTACCTAAAATAAGACTCATCACATAAAAAAGTAGTTTGTTTTTAGACACTTTTTACTTTTTTCAAGCATATTTTCACTTGAAATAAGTAGAAAAATCTCATAGTGGAGCAAGTTTTTCTTTCTTATTACAAGCACAAAAAACTTGCTTTCAATGGCAGATTTTTCGACTTGTTGTCTGTGAAATTTGTTTGAAACAAGTGAAAATGATCTAAAAACAAGTTCATTTTTAGGTGATGAGTCTTATTTTAAGTGGAAAGAGATCAGTTTTGACTAGAAATTAGACATTTTGACAAGAAATGAGACAAATGTTCCTGGAAAGATTTTGAGTTTTTGCAGTGTAATGAATAAATCCTGCTCACATGCACTCAGAGGTTTGACTTCCTGCACATTGTGTGAAATATGAGACATTGAAAAAGTCCTGTAAGTGAAGTTAAAATTGTTAATGACTTCCTGTTTTCAACAGGCGGTGCTGTCTGTGAGTGTAAATCAATCGATCAGTCAATCAAACTTTATTTATACAGAACTTTTCCTCCAGATTAATGCTTTATAAGTGTTAAAAGGGCCTAGTTTTAGAGACGAATACACACCAACAACAATAACACATGAACAGATTAAATAAGAAATAGTTTCAAATAAATAATAGGGTTAATAATAGAAGTATTAAGATAATAAATATAGGTATAAGTTAGAATCATAAAAGGTTAAAAAAAAAAGTTAAAGGGAAATAAAAACACACAGCTTCATCGTGATATTTCAAATGCACAGACTTAGTATCACCGTCTTCTGAATGATCTTTAGCTGAAGTCCAGAGACATGACACGTAATATGACTTTCAATAACAGAGTGAACGAGTCCCATTTCAAGCAGCTCTTCACAGTAAAATACTGAGAAACATTACAGTATAAACATGTAAAAGTAAAGCTACATGTTCTGTCCCTTTTTGCACAGTTTCACTTTCAGGCCACCAGGTGTCACTGTATTCACATGAAACATCAAGAAACTTTTATCTCAAACCACTTTCCACAGTAAACCTGCTGTTCCTCCTGGGTCTCTGGTCTGGTCCTCCTCCTCCTCCTCCTCCTCCTCCTCCTCCTCCTCCTCCTTCTCCTCCTCCTCCTTCTTCTCTTTCTTCTTCAACATTTAACAGCAGCCAGCATCCATAGAGTTGTATTTCTGCCACCTTATGGTTCCATTTCTCTTTACATTACTATCGTCGAAATCTTAATGTGCAGCCCAGTCATACCAACCAATGCTAAAATCTCCTTTCTTATTCTTAGGTATTTGGATGTTTTATACTGTGTGTTTTGGACCATTCAAAAGTGAACTCTATCCACCACCATATGAAAATCCCCCCTGGAACTCCTAAAGCGGTTGGATGACTCTGAAAGTTTTCCAAACGCAACAGTTTTAATAAACAGTGCTGCTGGATCACAGACTCATCTACTCAAAAAGTGTCTCTATGCGCAAGATTCAAATCATAAATGTGTAAACCCAACTCCATAAGTAAAAAAGAGAACAAGAAAAACGGAAAAAATAAAATAAAATAAAATAAAAACATTAACAGAGAATGATGAATATGAAATATGACATTAAAAAGTCATGATTATGAGATAGAAATTTAATTTCATTTTATTGAAATTCATTCAATGGCGTTTCCCAAACGTGGCTTGTGGCTCCCGGTGACGTCAGAGTTCACCAGCTGGAGCAGTGTTGTAATGTCAGTGTGTGACCACAAGGGGTCAGTGTGAGCTGCATGTTCACTGTAGCTGCAGTGAACTAAGTTCTGTCATCTGCCTCGTCAAATGATTGTGTGTGTCTGAAAAAAAAGATAAACTCCTGTGCAGTATTTCTGGTGTTTTTGTCATGACTAATTTTTTAATGAAACATATCAGTGAGTATATATTGCCCTCTACTTTCAATACTTAGCCACGCTAAATGGCGATTCATTGTTCTTGCATTGGTCTGGTACGGGAAATCCAAGTGTGTCAGCACTAGTGCTTGTACTATTTGTTTAATTAACTGATTAGTCAATTCTGTAGCTGCCGTGGTTCTTGTGCAGAACTAACTCCCACACACACACATTTATGTCAAAGAGACGGCAAAAGTGAGTCCAACTAGACATATTTCTGTCAGGACCACTATGTCAAAATAATATTTATTTACTTGCACAAGTTTTATTTGGCGGTATGGTGTTCTGGGACTTCCTGCTCTGAAAGCCTGAGGCAGGAAGAGCACCTCCCTGCCCCTTCACGAGCCATCATGAACGGCATAAGCAGAAAGCGCAGCAGCCAAGAAAACCCAGACAGAGCAGAGCAACCAACATGAATACAATGACAGGAGGAGCTGGGGTGGAGGTGGGTTGCAAAAAAGCCGGCAGAGGAAGCAGCAGCAGCACCTGACCTCTCACCTTCCAGGCATTTGTACAGGTGCTACATACAATAAGCCAAGTTTGACCAATCTGGATTTTCAATCCAGGACTTTAAGTCAAATTAATTCAGAACTGTAAAACTGGATGTGTGTGTGAAAGTTTTGTGCATTTTACATCCACCATGACCAGGGCCGGCCCTGTACATCTGGGGGCCCTAAGCAGGATAAAATTGGGGGCCCTGCCTCACAGTGTATATATGTACCATCAAATATTCATAAAACCAGCTACCGTATGCAACCCTTGCATATTTTATTGTACCTCTATCAACATGATGGCGAGCAGATATTTTATTACTAATTAGAGTCACTGAAACACTTAAAGCTGTCTAATTGCACTTGTCATTTTTTCTTCTACTTTGTTTTTGTCTGAATGTTAATGTTAATATTGTGAATGGCAATAGGTGGCTCCAAACCGGCAGTATTAAATCACTACTTTTGATGTAGCAGAAAGATAAAAGATTCTACAAAAGATTACAGTTTGAACAGATTTCTTTTCTTTAAATTATCCGTACAGCTAAATTCTAGAACCCTTAAAACAAAACTTCAGTTGAGAAGAAGATAGAGGATGTTGGTTGGTCAGCAGCATCATCAGCAGTAACCAATGGAGCTGTGGAGAAGATTAGTAGAATTTTTTTAGCCACTTGTGTACACACAATTTAATTTTCCAACAGAGATAAACATATTGTGGCAACAAACAAGAAACTTACCAACTGTATGACTGGAACCAGCCACAGGGGAATGAGGATGTGGCAACATGGCATATCTAATCAGCCATTAATAAATGGGTGATTGATCCTTTATCCCCTCACAGGAAAACAGCTGTTATCTTTTCACTGTAAACAGACCTTTTTTTTCGTCCTCGACCTTCTTCTTTTTCCTATTTTCCACACCTGACGGATATATCCTTTTGGACATCGTCGCTGTCCAAAAGCTAATCACCTCCTCGCAAATCGCGATCTCAGTGAGTGAGGGAGGGAGGGGGCCAGGGGGGAGAGGGGGGGAAGGGGTGGTGCGCGCTCGTTACCGGAGAACGGCCACAGTCTGCGTTACGTTTACGTATGCGTGTCACGGTCATTGTTGCCAGTTGGGTCAAGGGTTACATGTTGCCCTTGTCAGAGACGGTTAGACAAATGATTGAGCAAAGTTTGGGGGCCCCCTAGTGGCTGCGGGGCCCTAAGCAGCTGCTTAGTTCGCTTATAGGGAAAGACTGAAAGGTTGATAGTGGAAAAGAATCTCCAAGGCGGTCTCTTTTAGAGGTTATAAAGCCTCTTAACTCAAGTTTTGACTCGCTGACAAAGGCCTGTATGTCATATAGACCAGTGGTTCTCAACTGGTCGGTCGGGACCCAAAAGTGGGTCGCGGACCCGTTCTGGATGGGTCGCGGACAGCTGGTCAAAAAAGTAAATAATATTTAATGAACATCTGATGTTGGACATGTCTTTTATTTTGAAAAATAACTTATTTTGAAAGGCACACGGGACACGTGAACACATGCAGTTGTAATGCTCCTCCTCAGTTTCTTATTATTTGCTCCATTTGCTCTGAATGCAAAAATATCAGTTTCTCATTAATGTGGCCTGAATGCAGTGAATCTTGTTTTGTTTTGTTGGTCTTTATTTTGTGCAATTTGATATTTATTCACTTTTGTGAACATGTTCTGAATGCAGAGATGCATTAGAAGTCAAATATATCATTTTGGTGGTCTCCATTTTGTGCAGTTTGATATTTTTTTATTCACTTCCGTACATGCAGTTGTCATGGTCCTCCTCAGTTTCATTCATGCTCTGAAATGAAGTTTGCTCAATAAAGAGCAAAATGAGTTTTTAAAGGCTTAAAAAAAATCTTGGTTTGAATTCTATAAAAGTGGGTCGTGACATAATGACTATGGGAAAATGTGGTTCCCAGAGTGAGACTAGTCGAGAACCCCTGATATAGGCCATACGCTGAAATGAGTTGGCAGCAGCAGACTGAGAGGGGAGAAAAAGCCAGCACACTCTCAATATCCCTTTGACGATTCTTCATTGCAGGACAGGCTGCAAGCACAGACGTACAGAAGTGTGAAAAATAAAAAATAAAAGACTTCGACTTGACCCATGAAGCACTTGAATAAACTTTATCATCCAGATAAAATATTTAGATCACTGTGCCAGCTCAAACTTGACAAACAGGTGTAAACTTTAATCGTTTTGGCTTGGATCCATGTCAAACTGTGAGTCCCTCTAGGTCTGTAAATCTGTAATCTGAATACACTGACAAAACTCAGTAGTAGATTATATTATTATTGATTTCCTGAGGATATCATTTGCGAATACCTCAAGATAGGCAGTATGGATGGTGTAATGTCTGAAAACCAGAGTACTGTATGTACCAGTGAAACGATAGGAGTCATTTTCCACCCTCAGACTGACTCTGTTGACCTTTTGGTTTCAAGGTTTCATGATGAATATGTGATGTACGCCCATCTACGTGTCGCTGACTTGAATAGATCTATTTGACTCCGTACAAACATAATTCACAATATCAAATGTAATTGGATTTATATAATGGCATCTGTTAATAGATCTGTTAATAACCAGCCAAATTTTGTGCAAATATGAAGGGAAAAAAGGACATTACACTGCCCTATGGACCCCAGGAAGATTAGTGGTCGCCAAGGCGGCAGCTACTGGGGATCCATCTAATAAACAAAACACTGTGTTTTACTGCATTTATACCACATCGGACCAGGTCCAGCTCAGAAACCACTTTCACACTTTGACGTGTGGTGAAATCTGTTGAAACAGTGAATCCCAGAGAGGATGAAGGATAAAGACTCGTTAAGACACAGTCTGGTTTCTTACACCACATCACTGAAGAGCCTGAGATAAAACGACTGGTATGTAAGTATGTATAATTAATACTTTGTTCAGTTACTATTAAACAGACAGAGGCACTGAGTTTAAATCAGTTTATTTAGCAGAAAACATTTGAGCATAAAAAGCAAGCAACATAATCAGATGGCACTTGCTTTGTATATAAAAACACATTATGGAATGATGTAGAAGGCACATTTATGACATTACAGCCATTGTTTAAAAAAAAGATGTTATGGGCATTAAAAAAAACAATTTATCACCAATATTTACATTGATTAAGAGAGAACACAATGTTTTTTTTTGTATTATAGAAAAAAACATCAGTTTATAAAAAACTCATGATTGAATTAAAAAGGTTTGTTTTCCGTCATTAAAGCTGCATTAGTCAAATAAGTTATTAGCCTACATTAAGAACCGGTCAGTTGAGACTTTGACTTAACTGTACTGATGTACTCACTCAACTTTTTAGCCTCTTTGAGCTCATTTTAGTTTTGGTTTTTCCACATCGTGTCAGAAAAAGCAACAGTATTAAGGATCCTGCACTTTGGGCTCTTGACAGTTATGATAAACGACAATATTTCCACTGTTAGCAGTTTCACACTGCCACGGTTCTGGTTCTGGCACTGGTTCGGTTCGGAAGTCTCAGAACCTCGGTGCTGTCTGCCGAACCAGCCCACTTTCACACCAGTTAGTGGAACCAAAGTGGGAGGACTTCATTCCGCATCACACAGAGGCAGCAGCCGCTCTGGAGAGCTGCTCGGCCGGCCGACCTCCGTCGTCATCCCGGGGGAGAAAACGATGGCTAATTAGGTAGGTTTTTAGAGGTTTACCACCGGCTGGTTAAATTCTTTTTAGGAGATTAATGTTGGTCTCATTGATGATATCTAACAATTGTGGCAGTAGCATTAGTTTGTTTGAATGAAAAGTGAAGCTTCCTGTGTATATTGGACAGAAGAGCAGTGCTGCCTCGGGCTCTTTATGTACAGAAATCACGACATTTACAAAAATAAATAAAAGTTTTACGTGAGTGCTAATGCAGCTTTAAATAAGTCTCATGATTCAAATAAGTTTTTAAAGTACAACAACAACAATGAAACCCTGACAACCAGCAAGAGATGCAAAAGCCCTAAACATCCAGAAGCTCTGAGAGACAAATCTAAAAAAAAATTAATATCACACATACAGTACTGTAACTCAGAGCTCATACTATACAGTATATAATATACGCTCATATATGAGGATGGATCATATAAGAATATCTCCACTTCCACAGTAGAGGATCTGACCACATATCATGGTGACTGTCAGATAAAGTTCAGTCTCCAACACCAACGTTCAGGTTTCAGAACATTTTATTAATTTATTTATTTATTTATTCATCATTTAAGCTTAGTTTATCTCTGTTCCCTTATATTTCATCCTTGGATCATTGTTAAGCCACTGAATTATCATTAAATACGTGACGTCTGATCATTCCTTGAGAACCAAAATGGAAGTTGATAGGAATTGGGGATTTCAGGGAACGAAGCCTGTTCAAGTTGCTGGAGTCGTTGTAACTTCAGCCCTGATGCACCAAGACAAGCGCTGGAGACTGAGGACTGTTGGGTTCTTATGTGAACTCCTTATAGAGTTTAACTTACTCATACCTTTCACTAAATTAATTCTGTTTCCATCTGCTGATTTCTACTAATAATCTTGGCTCCGATTCAGAATCATTCAATATTCAATGTTCAAGTAATCCACCTTTTTCAGAACGTCAACGTTTTATTATTGAAGCTGCTGTTGGATCGGTGTCTCTGGTCGGCTTGGTGCGTCAGGGCACTAAGTCTGGACCAGAATCACAGCTGAACATCAGGCTGAGATCTTGAACCAGCTGCTACAGGCCAACGACTTCCTGTTGGAGCTGCAGGTTAACAGACATAGGCCCCATCCACACAAATACGCAGCTTCACTGAATACGATCTTTCTCTTAATCGTTTTGAAAAAAATCTCCGTAAACACGGCATCGTTTTCAGAAATATCTGCGTCCACACGGATCCACTGAAAACGACGCAAAACGCTGTAGTACATACTCCAGGCGTGTGGAGTGTGTGTGGCGCTGTAGCGCTGCCACACACAAACACTTACGACAGAGAAGAAGACGCTGAAATTCAAGAGAATAAGAAGTCCCCCGCTGTATTCAAACTCAAACATGGGATTAAATGTTGACAGGGAGTTGTGTCAGAGTAAATAACCAGCCTACATCTGGAAACATCTGCACATGCTGCAAGATTTCAGCCTGAAAAACTTTCTACTGGGAATAGAGCCAGTCTGGTCGGGTATGGACCAGAACCAGAACCAAACAGCAGACAGTCCAGACAAGTTGGAATGACTCTGAGGAATTACTTGGAGTTTAGGTTAATGATATGTGTGTCACTGGGTTAATGGTATGTGTGATCCTGTGTCTGCACCAGATTCACCCAGGAACCGGACTGGGGCAGGCTATGTTGTCATTCAGATTCTATGGGGAAGTCCTGAGCAGAAATTAGTGAAACTTGTGTAATATTTCTCAGTGAACTGTCTTAGTTCATTGAGTCAAACCACAAAGACTAAAAAAAAACATAAGAATGAGTTGCTATAGTGGCTGATCTCACTTCCCCTTCGCCTGATGAATCACAAGAGACCGAGAGACATCAGAGCAACATCAGCACACGTCTTTGTTGTTGACAACATGTTAACGGATGTTTTCATCTGAGGAACATTTAACCTTTCACTTCACTCAGTTTAGCTTTGTTTAGCGTAAGGTCTGAAACCGGGGCATCAGATCGCCTGATACCTGCTACACATCAACTTGTTTGTGTAACAGCGTTTCGTTTTTTTATGTCATGAACAAGAATTCATAATTTTCCCCCTGATGATCCAGTCTGTCTCAACTAGATCAACCCCCAAATGTAATATCATTTACAAATACCATTCCATACCATCATCATCATATATCATTTTATAAATACATATAGCAAATGATATGTGAATAATGTGTTTTTTTTATAGATATTCTCATCTGTGCATAGATAATTATAAAAATAAAATAAAACTGGAGCCAACCAATCCAAATATATCGACCGGTAAAAAGACAGGGGGAACGTGCAGCACACAACCGCTGTCAACCACATCTCAAATAATTCAATCCATATGTTTCATCCATACGGAGTAAATGCACCAGATGATCAGACCCAGGACAATGACTACACCCAAGATCCCGAATCCAATCCCTAAGCCACAAGTCATCCGGTCCCGGCACCAGGTCTCAGGAGGAGCGACGGGAGGGGAGGTCGCTGGAAGAAAGAGGAACAGGTATTCAACACTGACAAAGCTTATTTATTGACATATCTAACAGCTGTTGGACATATTAGCCCTCATTCATCAAATGTGTGTAGGATTCTGGTGTAAATATCAGCGTGCGCCAGCCAGGTGTCACGTGTGTAGCCAACGTTGCCAATTTTGGTGTAAAACTGGCGCGGTGTTGATAAATCTGACGGCTGAAAACCAATCGTAATATACGTACTGTTCAGATGATCTGACTTTATGAAATGAAACATGATGAATTTTATGAGTTGTATTGTGGTGAATGGAAAAGGCTTCATTGTTCTGTCAGTTAGAATCAGCTCCTGGTCTGAGCACGTACCACATGTTTGAATAGTGCGGTATACAAAGTACACTACTGAAGTGTGTGGAATGTGGTATGTGGTACGTGCTTGTTTGCAAACAGAGTTGCACACAATGAATACTGCACTGTGTGTTTATGTAAACTGCTCTTTGTGAGGAAGGGTTTGGGTCATCAGATAATTTCCTTCATATTCTTATCAGGCCGTTCACTTCTCAAAGAGAACGTCTTCAGATTTCATGAGTTGAGAGATCAGATTATACAAATTCCTGTGGTTTAGCTGCTGTTGTGATAATGATGTGGTTATAAATTGTCTTATTAATTCATGCGTCAGTGGTTTAAAACCACAGACACATGGTTGATGAACACTTTCTTTCATCTGGTGACTCACCTGCCGGCTGCTCTGAGAGAGTCTTACAGTCAACTGGAACAAAAAACAAACAGGAAACATAAACAAATAAGTACGTTGGAACGTCGCCTGTCAATCATATCATAGATTTATTTAAGGTGATTTAAAGTGAGGTTTTAGTTTGTGGACCTGAGTCCGGCCCATCAGACTTTTAACTTCTCTTAAAGGTACATTGTGTAGGAATTACTCCCATCTAGTGTTGCGGTTGTATATCACAAGCAACTCAATCGTATTTTTCATGCTGCATTCACTTGAAATTGGGCAGACGGCAGACGGACGACAGCCACTGCACGCAACGGCATAAACAAGCCTCTATGTAAACAAGTGGTCCGTCAGCACGAGGCAAAACAATACAGGTGACAATATATTGTCATGGTGATGTGGTATTGTTTACCTGACCCACGTTTTACCGGCTTTCTCTGGACTTCTGTGACTAAAATGACATCTGGTTTGTTAGCGACGGCCGTCTGCCCGACTGCAGGTGAATGCAGCATCAGTGTAACGCTCCATTCCTCCTCACTGCGTTACCGCGGTGACTTTTCACAGACGCCACCTCCACCTGAGCCGACAGCTCCGGTGTCTCCGCTGAGTTTCCGTGGTTTCCTACCGTCACGCTGCTGCTGAACGTAAAAACATGGCGACACGACATGGCAGCAGCACCGAGCTTACCCGCTCCATGTAGATATGAATGATATGAACGGTTCATTCAGAGCTGAAAGGAACACTTCAGTTTGTTGATGGGGGGGGATTACTGATTAATGAAAAACAATATTTTGAACCAAATAATTGATTTTCGTGAACAGATAACAGGAGAAGTTACACAATGTCCCTTTAAAACTCAAAACTTGCAAGATGTGATGTCTCACCTCTACAGTGAGATTCGTTCCATTTCTGCAGGACGAAGAGACACAGAGGAAACAATGAGTCAGAGCTGCAATTAGACATTTGCAAAGGCAAGGCAATGCAATTTTATTTGTATAGCCCGTTTTTACAAACAGTTTGTCTCAAAGGGCTTTACATGGCATCGTAACAACATCCTCTGTCCTTAGACTCTCACATCCACTGAGGAAAAACTCCATAAAAAACCCTTTTAACAGGGAAAAATTGGAGAAACCTCAGGGTGAGCAACAGAGGAGGGATCCCTCACCCAGGAAGGTTCATTTTATAAAAGTCTGTTTGTTTTAAGACCAAAGATGTTTTGTGGGATTGTTGGTGTGTGATGTCTGAATATGGAACTGGTCTTTACCCCTGAACAGTCCTCGGTGTAGTGCAGGTAGTCCCGGCAGGACGTGGTGACGATGGACCGGTTGGTCCGAGACTGGACCAGTTTTTTATCGAAGCCTTTGTTGTTAACAATCGCCATTCTCTGTAAAATAAACACACAACAGACGGTTCAACCATCCCCTTCAGAGTCTGTGGCCTTTCCTTCTGTACTTCTCTCTCCTGGTCTCCTTGTGATGCACAAACAACCTGGGCTTTCAGAGTATTCATCCTGTGCTGGGGTCATATGGATGCAGAAAAAGCTAAATGACCGTAAAAAAGAAAGGAAAATAAAAACCAAATATACATTTCACATATTTGTTGGAAACAGACAGAAATTGATTCTAAACTTCTTTTTAAACACTACGTATATAACTGTCATACTGACATACATACGATCATACAAGGCAACAGAGCAACAATCTGGATGTAAATGAACTCTGTCCTGTTTGATATGGATGTTTAAAGGATAATTAGCGTTTTTTACAATCTGGACCTTAATTCTAGCATAAAATACGATCATTTACTCACCTAGATAACTTTGGTGTCATTACAAGTCGTTCTGATGAAATTAGCTCCAGCCGAGAGCCGCGTATATCCGTATAATGGAGTCTACAGGGCAGCAGAATGCAGCCTCTAAATAACACATTATCTGCAGAGAAACTCCTTCATTTCACCAATATTTAGTTCTGATAGGCTAGTGCTATTCCCCTCTGAGTCCGGGGTTAGCTGTTAGCAACATCCTGGGTCTGTAGGTTGACCTACTGACTTGTCAGAACAAAATGAGCAGCTGGATGAAGTTCAGCTTCCACAGGCTTCCTCTCCTCAACCTGGACTCACTAAAGCTCCGGCTAGTTGAGATAAAAATGGACCCGAATGCCGAAGCAGAATGATTATTATCAGAATGAGCCGCGCGGCGCTCAGAGATGACATAATCCAGATCAGAGGTCAGTAGGTCAACCTACAGACCCCGGATGTTGATAACAGCTAACCCCGGACTCAGAGGGGAAGAGCACTAGCCTATCAGAACTAAATATTGGTGAAATGAAGGAGTTTCTCTGCAGATAATGTGTTATTTAGAGGCTGCATTCTGCTGCCCTGTAGACTCCATTATACGGATATACGCGGCTCTCAGCTGGAGCTAATTTCGTCGGAACGACTTGTAATGACACCAAAGTTATCTGGGTGACGAAATGATCGTATTTTATGCTAGAAATAAGGTCCAGATTGTGAAAAACGGTAATTACCCTTTAAACTCACTCACCCATAAAAGACATGCTAATCCACTTGCCAAGTGGTCATTGACCTCTTGGCGAAACAGTTAGCACCAGGGTTGGAAACCCACTCAGGGCTGGCCAGACAACATCGGTCACACCTCCACCATCGTATACAACGGCACCGACCTCAGATTGTTTAAGTGATGCAAAAACGTGCAGACTCCTACTGTACATCCTGAACTACACTCCTGTCCTGTCCCTGAACACAACACCATCCTGTCTGTGCTGTCTCTGGTCTGGCCCCTCATCTGAGACCGATCCGGACCGGTTGACCCTGCAAGGGAGTCAGACCTCTGAGTCTCAGCTCAACCAAACATCCTGACCCGACTGATCCCTGTGTGTCCCACTTACGTTCTCGTCCTCCCATCCTTGGACACATCCGGGCGGAGCGTCAAGCGGCCGGGACAGCTGGTACCTGAACGTGTCTCCAGCTTCTGCTGTGACGCTGCAGAGGATGGTGGGTGGTGTCCGAGGTAGAGCAGCAGCAGCTGCAGACGGCTGGACCACACACAGCCCAACACCTGCACACAAAGACACAAAGACACACACACTTCAATACAGATGGAGTTTGGAGAAGGAAAAGGGAACTTCAAATTTCAAGGGCAGGCCTCGAGTCACCAAATTTGGCGAGGACGCATCAAAATGTTTTCCAACCCATGACTCTAGTTTTCATCATGAGTCTTTTAAAACAGACGGTGAAAGTTACGCAGCAAAAATGCAACTTTTATTTTTTGGAGTTTGGTTGATTTTTCCGAGCTGTTGTTCAGTGAAGAAACTAGGGCTGGCCCAAAAAAAATCAAAGCTTCGAAGCTTCGTTCACTGCCATGGTAGGCTAATCGATCATGAAGTCCGTGATTGATTTTTTTTTTTTTTTTTCCCTTTTTGACACCGGTTTTCATCGGCAATTGTTACATTAAAATGAGTAGGCTACTTGGCATCCAGGAAACCTGCCTGAATTTGGAGATATGCACTGTTTGTTTGCCATTACTTTCATTATTTCCGCTATGATCGTGCATCTGGATCAAATGCCTCATTTATTGTGTCTCCCAGAACCTGATAAAGTTGACTATTAATGACCTTGTTGTAAAAGTCGACCTGTCCAGGTTAAGCCCTCGGTCTTTAATCCTGATCAAATAAACAATAAGTGACAGATAATAATGATACACACTGTGTGTGTGTTGAATTGAGCCCTTGAGAGTGGCACTAAGCGCTTGACAAGCACCTGGCGAGCAGCCAGAGCAAACAAAGCTTCACCTCACAGATCAGAGGGTCATTTACCGGGAATGTGATGATCCCACTAAGGACCATTGATTTACTTCACCCTGAACTCTTAATGGGAATTAAGTCGTAACATAACAAGAATAAACAACTTTAAATTAAAGTCATAGTTTTCAGAACAAACTGACAGAAGGCTGCTGCTCCTTGTTTTTACACAACACAACCTACCTAAACTTTATTCTTCTTTCATGTTTTTCTCTGCTCCCACTGACATTTACAGTGTGTTACATCATTATTGCACCTTTTTTATGATTATATGACACCATTAACTGTAATTACAAGTCTTAAATTTCCATCTAACACAGTCTTTGATTTGTCACCCACACGTTTCCATATCCACACTGCGCTAGACACTCCTGCACTTTATTAGAATTTTTAATAGTTTCTCATCAGTATTTTTTTTTTTTATCTACCATATTTATATTTATCTGTGCGAATGTGAGAATTGTGTGTATTGCGACAACTGTGTGAGGAATGTCGAATGTACTCGTTTTTTTTCTGTTTTGTGTATTTATGTAATGCAGCAACTTGTGGCACATGACTGTCCATGACAAATTTCCCTGCGGGGATTATAAAGTTTATATTGGTTGATTGATTGACAACTTTGTGCTGTCAAGGAATGACACCTCCAACACTTTCACAACAACTGTACACAGATCAATAGAAAAAGACGGCCACCGCACACTGATAAGACTCTGCTGATATACTTTATTAATGAACAACGCGTTTCGCTTTCAGCGTCGTCAGGTTCGATGTGGCAAATGTGCGCATTGCGCCAACACATGTGATACTAAATCATTTAATCACCCCCACTCAGGAAAGAAATACAAAATAAAAGAATTTATTAATTGCCTTTCCACCCATGTTGTTTATGTGTTGATCTGCCCCTGTGGTCTTATGTATGTTGGCCAAACTAAACGTAACTTAAAATTGCGCATAGCAGAACATAAAGCGGCCATCAGAAATAACAACCTGGATTACGCTATCGCCAAACACTACCAAGATAAAAATCACGGCTCTGCTGCCTCCCTCAGGTTCATTGGCATTGAAAAAATAAAACCTAACCCAAGAGGAGGTAACATTATAAAACAACTACTGAGAAGAGAGGCTTTTTGGATAAACGAACTCTCCACTGTCGAGCCGTTTGGTATGAATGACTCTCAGGACTTGAGCTGTTTTCTTTGAACTGGATTGTTACATTTATTGTTGTTGTGTGATACATTGTACCCGCTGGGTGATTGTGATTACGTTGCGCTACTCATAACTTGGCTTTCTATTATATTGTATTGTATGTGATGGGTGTATTGCTTCCCTTTTTGATTTATTTGAGTGTTGCTATATTGTACATATCATATGATAACCACAAGTCTTTTTTAAAACTTTTTTGCCATCTGTTGATGGTTTGGGTCATGTGACCGAAGGTATATGAACACACCCAGCAACGCCAGAGGCGAACCTGACGACGCTGAAAGCGAAACGCGTTGTTCATTAATAAAGTATATCAGCAGAGTCTTATCAGTGTGCGGTGGCCGTCTTTTTCTATTGATTTTACGCACTCCTGCTACCCACCTGCACCTGAGGAACTGTGGCTGTGCAGGGAGATTTGCTTTTCTTCAACTGTACACAGATGTTTGTTGAAATGATTATGCGTTCATGATAATAATGAGAAAAAGATTGTTTAGGATGAAGCTCTGTTTTCATGTAGACAAGGCCTCAAGTAAAAAGGAGTTGATAGGAAGCTTCTTAAAGATAGAGACAGTGGAAAGAGGGGAAATCCAGCAGTCCTACCGGGCGAGGCCACACAGAGAGCAGAGCTGCTCTTTGGTCTGTGGGAGGAAACAGCTGTGATGAAACACCACTGAGCCACCGCAACAACGTGTGACGTTTCAGTCAGAACTTCACTGACCGCAGTGGATAGGCCTAATGCAAGTCACAGCCACTCACTCATTTTCACATTAAAAAAACAGGAAGCTATTTTAGGAACCAGTTACTAAAAATGAGAAAATCAAGAGAAAAACACATTGATTTTCATGTAAAAAAAAAAAAAAAAAGCTCTGGTCATATAAACGATGTATGCATACAAAGTGTTCGTTCAGCCCACACCAGAAATATTAAAACCAATATTTTCATGGATAAGGAGCTGGACAGCGTAACTAAGAGAAGAAGAAACGAATTGGATGAAAAGACATGTTTTAGTGTGTTTTACAGCTGATTTAAGACTGGGGTCAGAACCGAGCCTACAGTATAACACCAGAGATGGAAGGTGAAACTCCACTCTCTAATCTTATCAACCACCTGATATTTTGATATTTATTCTGATGCCATCAGTGGTGAAGCTGCGTTTTACTTGGTTTCCTTGGGCTCAATGTAGACTCGGGAATAAAAAAAGAAGAGCAAAGCAAACACTTATGATTTAGGACAACAGGGTTTAACAATAATTTGTAATAATTTTTTTTGGTTTTGTTTTGTTTTTTAAATAGAAAAAGCTACTGTCCAAAAATGTGAATTTCCCCATTACACACACACCCACACAGACACACACCGGAGCAGCAGCAGCAGCAGCCTCTACATCAGAGGGAAGTCCCTCCTGCAGGACAGACCTGTTCTCCGTCCGTTCACTGTCTCTCCCTCCCCGTGCGCGCGCTCACCGGTGGTCCGGTATTAGCAAAAGAAACGCACGTGCCATTCTACAGTTACTTACTTTACTTTATTTGTTTATTTGGGTGGGACAGTGCACATCAATGAACACATAAAAACATGTTAAAGTGCCGGGTTAGCAGCCGTGCTGATTTCCATCCGGAGTCCCAAAACATAAAAACAGTGCAGTGACAGAAAAACATAGTATTATAAACTGAAGTTGTAAGTGAACTCACCGATCATCATCATCATCATCATCAGGTGTCTCCTCACTCCAACTCCTCCGGTCACATTAACGCAGGTGGACATCGTGTCGCTGTAAACGGCTCCAAACTTTTCTGAGAGATACAGCAGCAGCTCCTCATGTGGCTCTGACTGCCTCCGCCGCGCTCAGAGCTTTATTTATAGTCAGCTCGCGGCCGGGTCACACCCCCTCCTCTTCTTCCGTCTCCTCCCAGCAGAGCCTTTTCTTTTTCTTTTTCTTTCTCTCTCTCTCTCTCTCTCTCTCTCTCTCTCTCTCTCTCTCTCTCTCTCTCTCTCTCTCTCTCTCTCTCTCTCTCTCTCTCTCTCAATTCAAATTTGCTTTATTGGCATGACAGTTAAAAGAACTATGTCGCCAAAGCATTAGGAATCAATGACACAATAGGCAAGGCAAGGCAAGGTAATTTTATTTGTATAGCCCGTTTTTACCAACAGTTTGTCTCAAAGGGCTTTACATCCCATCATAACAACATCCTCTGTCCTTAGACCCTCACATCGACTGAGGAAAAACTCCATGGAAAACCCTTTTAACAGGGAAAAATTGGAGAAACCTCAGGGTGAGCAACAGAGGAGGGATCCCTCACCCAGGACGGACAGACCTGACATAGATGTTATATACAATACAACTCATGACACCAAATATATAAAACAATAAACAAATGAATAAAAAAGCATACATACAATTATTTACCCTATGCTTGTGTGTGAGCATGCATGTGTGTGCTGAACAAGTTCTCTCTCTCTCTTATACATAGTCTACATCACATGAAACAAAAAATAAATAATGTGTGTGTGTGTGGTAAGATTGGGCATCATTAGACTGTTGCAAGTTGTTATATATAAAACATACACATATTGTTCTTAAAGGATGAGAGTAACAAATGATAATAAAAAACGACAACAATCTTAAATGACATCAATAATGGTTCTGATCAGCATTCATGTACTTTTCTAGTATTGTGGCAGAATGTTACATATTGTGCAGCTAATTTAGCAAATTGTGGATCTTCTCCCAGAAATACTTTTAACAGATCATCAGCTGTTTTCCCCTGATATGATGGATCTGCTGCAGTTATGAACACCTCTCTCTCTCTCACAGAGGGCAGGAGAGGAGAAAATGGGCCTCAGTTTCTGTTTCTCTCTCTCTCTGTGTGTGTGTGTGTGTGTGTGTGTGTGTGTGTGTGTGTGTGTGTGTGTGTGTGTGTGTGTGTGTGTGTGTGTGTGTGTGTGTGTGTGTGTGTCTGTCTGTCTGTCTGTCTGTCAGCACACACTTTCAGGTATTACAGATTCCTGTACGCATTTCCAGAGTTCGTATGTACTTGTGTGGTGTATGGGGAGGTTTGATTAGCATATGCTACAGGATGTGTGGTCTAGAAACCACAGTTTTTACCATTTCACTCATTTAATTCTGGTTGACACCTATATGTTCTGCAAACACCACCCACAGATGTGAGATAATCCATTTGTAGTTACCAAAGACAAAAACGTTTCAGAACAAACACTGATGATGAGTGTGTACAATTTAAAAAAAAAAAACGTTAAAGGCTTCCCTTACCAAACTTCATATTTTCACATTTTACCAGTATTCTCACAGGTCTGGTTGACTCCTACAGTTTCATCTCATTCACTTTGGCTCAAATGTCACATGAGAAAAACATTGTTCAATATGTTAAACTCAAATCTCTGAACAATTAGTTTTTGTTTTTTTCCCCCACAACTGATTAAAATTTCTCATGTATTTAAGCAAAATGCATATAGTTCCGAGGATGTGTGCTGAAGAGAAGGTACAGTTCTGTATAAATCTGCACAATACATCACTTGTATTTGGTCATTGATTCAAAACCAATTCATTGATTCTCAGTGAAATTGACAAACTTTTCACAACTTATACCTTCCATTCAGTTATCAATGTATAGCCTTAGACCATGGTATAGCTATGATGATGAAGTGTTGAAGAAACAGGTTAGACCTCTCAACCACACTGTCTTATCTACATTCACTATCTGCTGCACATTCTTTTAATTACACATAGATCATTACACAAAAAAACTTATACAGTTGAGTTTTTAACAACTTCTTAACACTAACAACAGACTCTGGTCACGTTAGTTTTCAGTCTAGAGTGAAAGATTGACCGAAGGCCTTGGTCAGTAAACCATAAAGATCTCACTGAGGGACACTAACTAGTCTAGTGCAAATCTCACTCAGGGCTGCTAGCTCACTATATGTATTCACACTTCACTAAACGATTTTGATTAAGAGGAACAAAGGAAGACTTTCTGTGTGTGTGTGTGTGTGTGTGTGTGTGTGTGTGTGTGTGTGTGTGTGTGTGTGTGTGTGTGTGTGTGTGTGTGTGTGTGGTAGGATTGGGCATCATTAGACTGTTGCAAGTTGTTATATATAAAACATACACATATTGTTCTTAAAGGATGAGAGTAACAAATGATAATAAAAAACCACAACAATCTTAAATGACATCAATAATGGTTCTGATCAGCATTCGTGTACTTTTCTAGTATTGTGGCAGAATGTTACATATTGTGCAGCTAATTTAGCAAATTGTGGATCTTCTCCCAGAAATACTTTTAACAGATCATCACCTGTTTCCCCCTGATATGATGGATCTGCTGCAGTTCTCTTTTGTATGAACACCTCTCTCTCACTTTGGTACAGAGGGCAGGAGAGGAGAAAATGGGCCTCAGTTTCTGTTTCTCTCTCTCTCTCTCTCTCTCTGTGTGTGTGTGTGTGTGTGTGTGTGTGTGTGTGTGTGTGTGTGTGTGTGTGTGTGTGTGTGTGTGTGTGTGTGTGTGTGTGTGTGTGTGTGTGTGTGTGTGTGTGTGCGTGTGCGTAACTTCTACGTGTCTGTATACTGTATCCATTTCACCCAAGCCACTATAAGGGCTCTTCTCAGTCTCTGGAGAGGGGGGAGCCAGAAAAGGTATAAGGTCACAGTTTTGGGCCAGGGAAAGAGAGTTCTCACATTGGCACAAGAGATGCTCCAGGATTCGGCATTTTTTGAACACTGTTCTTTTTCTTGTAAATAAACTATTTTTGAATACAAGTGAAGCTGTGTCAGCGGTGATCACTTCTTCTTCAATATACCACACCACTACTAGAGGAGATGATACACCACTTGCAGTATTTTTCTTTGAGTCGTTTTTTAGGGGGTTTCCCACTGGAGTTGAATTTCAACATTTTATTACATGATATTACACACCTTCCTAAACACAATGGTGAAGAAATGTCTTGGTAATGATTTACTTCCCAGATTTTCACACGTTTCCAGTGGAGAATAATGTGGAAAAATGCAATGGTGAGGTCAAAGACCCCTAAAGGTCACCAAAGGTCAGCCGCCAAAGTGGTTCCACGTCTGAAATCAAACCTTGGTGTTAGGGCGACTATGGATGGAACAATTGATGGTCGCCGAGAGACTAAGCGAGGGAAGTGTTTTTACTTGCCGGACGCGCTTCAACAATAAAAACTAAGCTCCAGAGGTTATGTCGATTTACAAAAGTTTATTAAACTAAAAACATAGCAGTGAAACAACCCCACATAAGCCTTAAAAACATCCAAAACAGTGTAAATTAGCGGTCAGCAAAAAGTAGGACCTTCCCCCCTCACCCTCTCAGTTCATTCATTCACAGGTGAAGAACAGCTGATTTTACTATGCTTGGTGACGTACCATCCCACCTGACTCCTCCCCCCGGATGTGACACACCCACACCCACACCAAACACTACATGGCATCTACACTTGGGGTATGTAGATGAAATGCTGAAAGTTTCATGCTTTAGTCATAAAATGCACAATTAGCATGTGCATACAAAACGAAGAACATTTGCTCTTGTGCCCCAACACGAAGGACATCTGTGCAAAATATGGTCATGACTCAGAGCTGAGTTCTCTCTTCAAGAACACTGATAAAAATCCCGGGGGATTAGAGGTTTACCACCGGCTGGTTAAAAATCCTTTTAGGAGATTAATGTTGGTCTCATTGATGAAATCTAACAACTGTGGCAGTGACATTAGTTTCTTTGAATGAAAAGTGAGCAGGACTGCCTCTGGGCTATTTACTGAAATCACCACATTTACGTAAATAAATAAATGTTTTACAATGAACCGATCAGTCTAATACATTTTATTTTGTACATGTACATGGCAAAGATTATTACCACTTTATGACTTAAAATTTGTCTGTATTTCTATGGGAGTTTCGCCACTCTGTTATATCAATCGCTCTGGTAAGCAGTAGTAGTCGGGGCGGTGTGTTTCACTGTTTCCTTTCTCCCGACTGTGTCGTCTGACAAAGGCCGTCGGCGTTGGGTTCCATCGGGGCGGTGTGTGGCCGCTGTGTCCTGTATCTGTAGTGGCTGTTTGTTGAGAATCTAAAAAAAAAAAAAATCAAAACACAAAAATAAACAAAATCAAATCAAAGGGCCACTGAGGCACCTGAGGAGTGACTTTACAGCAGGAAGAACATAATGTCCAGGCAAAAAATAAAGTTTCTCATCATGGTTTCATTTCCAACAGTGAAGAGAACAAACAAAGAACAAAGGGTCCTTGCCACCTCCCTTGTCTGTGGTAAAAAACCATGAGCCCACCCAGGTGCCTGGCCTCCTCTACCTGTCCACCATACTTCTAAACTCCCCGGTGCCTTCAAAATAAAAGCATTAACAAATTACTCAAATTAACTAAAATAATACTAAATATAATAAACAAACTAAAAGTATATTTCTGAAAACTAAACAACAAAAAATAACTAAATAATAAGGGATTAAATATTACAAAAATAACAAATAGCTCCAACACCATCTACACCAGTGGTTCTCAACCTTTTTGGGGTCCGGGACCCCCTGCATATTTTTGATCGACCCTGAGGACCCCCCCAATTTGCAATTTGATAGAAACAGGGCGGAAAAAAATGCATTTTAAATTGCATTATGGCATTTATTTACTTGTTGAGGCAAATATAAGCTTTCAGTTGTAACTTCCAGAACAACAAATCATACTGCATTGGCTGCAGACAATGGCCGGATAGAAATTAAATTCACCCTTTTCCCTAATAATTTGGTTGTTTATATTTTATATTTTACAGTACTTGTGCACATCATTTTCAATTATACACATCTTTGGTGTTTGTATGATATAAAATGAAAAATGTTGACATATATTTACATCATGCAGGAGCTTGCTGACAAGACATGCCCTGTGATTTTCAGCTTAAATATGCAAGGAGGCTGACCATCAGGTCTGATGATACAAGTCCTGACCATAGGTCCTGACATGTGTTTCTCTTCAATAACACATTCTACATCTCGACGTCTTTCCTCTTTTTTTCAACTTTATTAAAAGTTGCAACAACAACAAACAATTCAGTAATTCCAGCTCACGTTTCCATACAATAGTAACGGGCGACGTCTTTCCACACACGGGCTTCCTTCACCTTTCAAATGAGGCAGAGCTCAGTGGGAAACAGTAGGAGAGACACAGGCCGAAGGCAGCGGGACACAACACCGGGGGAGAAGCAGGTCCGTGCGTGCAGCTGTGCGCCGTGGACGTGCACGGAAAATCAACCACGCGCCACGCGCTTTTGAGTTGGGAGCGTGCATGAAGCGCGTCTACATAGAATGGGTTTGAGCGCGCGCAAAACACGCTTCATTCATGATGCACAGTGCACACACAGTTGAACCAAGGCGGCGGCCAAAATCACCCACGGCCTTTGCAGACAGGGAAAACCCTGCGAGTCCAGCCGGCGATACCAGGGCGTTTCTTTATCCCAGTGCTGGGGCTCACAGGCACACACAAACACTTTGAACGTGTTTTCATGTCCCAGTGCATTGACTTACAGGCGCACACAGACGGAGAAATACGCAAACTATTAAAACTCGCGGGCCGGATTGGAAGGTTCGGCGGATATTTTCACGGACCCCTTGCAATTACACCACGGACCACTAGGGGTCCGCGGACCCCTGGTTGAGAACCACTGATCTACACAACCCGACAGGAAGGTGTCACATTGCTTGAATATCACTATTATTTGCAAGAATCCCTCCTCGTCATGAAAGTGAAAGTGAAACTTAAGTGAGAGCCGGGTTCCTACCATCCACCTCGAAGCTGCTTAGTGCCAGTGAAGGTGACACAGACCCCCTCAGGCCATGACAGAGGTGGTGACTTTGTGGAACAGTCTGGAGCAAGAGATCAAGTACAAACGAAAATATATTTAAAAAGAGGTTCACACAGACTGATGTGATGTTGTGTTCACTGAGTTAAAAGAACAGAGAGAGTTCAGAGACACTGTAGTAAACAAAACACAACAACTCCTTATTCTTCTTTTATTCTTTATTCAGATTGAGGGGCTGCAGTTTGTCAGAGATCAGCTGTTCTTCTCTGGTCTCAGCTCTGAAGTCCAACCCCTCCCACCTGAGACACCTGGACCTGGGCTGGAACGACCTGCAGGATTCAGACCTGAAGGACCTGAGTGGTTTTCTGGAGAGTCCAGACTGTAGACTGGAGACTCTGGGGTCAGACTCTGTTTTATTTCTGTGCTCAGATGAATGTGATGTGAAAGTTGTGTTGACACTGAGCTGCAGACATGAGGCTGATGTTATACTGGATCCACACTGAGGGTCGTCATGGTGACGGCTGTTTTCTTCTTCTCTGCTTTTAGTCCAGTCAACTACAGAAACACATGTAATGTGTCAGACAATAACTGATCTATAATCAATAGCTGGTGGCTCCTCCTCTTTCCTGAGGCTCTGTGATGTTTGTAGTGAAACATTCAAAGCAAACATCCCATAATAAGCAGGTGTGCGTTTGCTGGTTTCAGCTCTTTGAAGAAGTTGGAGCAGGTTCAATCTGTGAAGTCAGTCAGCAGAGTTCAGCCTCTCATGTGTGTTGTCATGACAACAGAGTTCAGCCTCTCATGTGTGTTGTCATGGCAACAGAGTTCAGCCTCTCATGTGTGTTGTCTTTAAAACTTGAGCGTGGTCAGTAAACCTCTGATCAATGTGGCTGCTCAACATGAGTTTGTCTGGATGGAGCCACAGGTGGAGCTGACAGGTGAAGAGGCGGAGTCACTGCGTCTGTGTTGAAGCAGCAGCAGCTTCTCATGAATATTAATGAGCTGTTTTCTCTCTATGTGACTGTTTAACCTGCTTCCTGTTGCTTCAGCTGTTGGACTTTGATTTTCTAAACTTGTTCTTTCTGAAGCTTCTTCAGCTCTGAACAGATGATGAGACACTGAACGCTGTCAACAAGGAGCTTTGTCCTCAACTCACTGCTTTTATTCTTTATTCAGATTGAGGAGCTGCAGGTTGTCAGAGATCAGCTGTTCTTCTCTGGTCTGTGTGTGTGTGTGTGTGTGTGTGTGTGTGTGTGTGTGTGTGTGTGTGTGTGTGTGTGTGTGTGTGTGTGTGTGTGTGTGTGTGTGTGTGTGTGTGTGTGTGTGTGTGTGTGTGTGTGTGTGTGTGTGTGTGTGTCTGTCTGTCTGTCTGTCAGCACACACTTTCAGGTATTACAGATTCCTGTACGCATTTCCAGAGTTCGTATGTACTTGCGTGGTGTATGAGGCCATGTGGAGGTTTGACTACAGGATGTGTGGTCTAGAAACCACGGTTTTTACCATTTCACTCATTTAATTCTGGTTGACACCTATATGTTCTGCAGCACACACCACCCACAGATGTGAGATAATCCATTTGTAGTTACCAAAGGCAAAAACGTTTCAGAACAAACACTGATGATGAGTGTGTACAATTAAAAAAAAAAAAAAAAAAAAACGTTAAAGGCTTCCCTTACCAAACTTCATATTTTCACATTTTACCAGTATTCTCACAGGTCTGGTTGACTCCTACAGTTTCATCTCATTCACTTTGGCTCAAATGTCACATGAGAAAAACATTGTTCAATATGTTAAACTCAAATCTCTGAACAATTAGTTTTTGTTTTTTTCCCCTCCAACTGATTAAAATTTCTCATGTATTTAAGCAAAATGCATATAGTTCCGAGGATGTGTGCTGAAGAGAAGGTACAGTTCTGTATAAATCTGCACAATACATCACTTGTATTTGGTCATTGATTCAAAACCAATTCATTGATTCTCAGTGAAATTGTCAAACTTTTCACAACTTATACCTTCCATTCAGTTATCAATGTATAGCCTTAGACTATGGTATAGCTATGATGATGAAGTGTTGAAGAAACAGGTCAGACCTCTCAACCACACTGAACTGTCTTATCTACATTCACTATCTGCTGCACATTCTTTTAATTACACATAGATCATTACACAAAAAAAACTTACACAGTTGAGTTTTTAACAACTTCTTAACACTAACGACAGACTCTGGTCACGTTAGTTTTCAGTAGAGTGAAGGATTGACCGAAGGCCTTGGTCAGTAAACCATAAAGATCTCACTGAGGGACACTAACTCAGAAGTAGTCTAGTGCAAATCTCACTCAGGGCTGCTAGCTCACTATATGTATTCACACTTCACTAAACGATTTTGATTAAGAGGAACAAAGGAAGACTTTCTGTGTGTGTGTGTGTGTGTGTGTGTGTGTGTGTGTGTGTGTGTGTGTGTGTGTGTCTGTCTGTCTGTCTGTCTGTCTGTCTGCACACACTTTCAGGTATTACAGATTCCTGTACGCATTTCCAGAGTTCGTATTGTGGCGTCCCCAGTGGTGGGCTGGTGCCATACCGCTGGTCACGCCCTCCTGATTAAGGCCTGCCGGTGACACCTGGGCCCGGTGTCACCAGGTTATAAAGCCAGGCCTGCTGATTGTGCTCTCTCTCTCTCCTTTTCCCCTCTCCTGCAGGTACCGGTGATGGCGATGCAGTGCCCTTAGTTTACTTTGTTGCTCCTTTGTGTTATGCACCTTACAACACCCCACACACACATACGTCTCACACTCACACAACATGCTCTACATACCTATTTACTGACTTTCACACCCCATGATCTGGTCTTTTGTTGCAGTATCTTATTATTTATTATTAAATAAACATTTGTTAATTGTTGCCACGGTGGTCTCTCCCTCTTTGTCATGGCTGTAAGAGCCAGGCTGTGACAGTATGTACTTGCGTGGTGTATGAGGCCATGTGGAGGTTTGATTAGCACTTTCAGGTATTACAGATTCCTGTACGCATTTCCAGAGTTCGTATGTACTTGCGTGGTGTATGAGGCCATGTGGAGGTTTGATTAGCATATGCTACAGGATGTGTGGTCTAGAAACCACAGTTTTTACCATTTCACTCATTTAATTCTGGTTGACACCTATATGTTCTGCAGCACACACCACCCACAGATGTGAGATAATCCATTTGT
This sequence comes from Trachurus trachurus, assembly GCF_905171665.1. Taxonomy (NCBI): domain Eukaryota; kingdom Metazoa; phylum Chordata; class Actinopteri; order Carangiformes; family Carangidae; genus Trachurus; species Trachurus trachurus. Next base: position 31,821,088 of record NC_139898.1, read on the forward strand.
AGTTACCAAAGGCAAAAACGTTTCAAAACAAACACTGATGATGAGTGTGTACAATTAAAAAAAAAAAAAAAAAAAACGTTAAAGGCTTCCCTTACCAAACTTCATATTTTCACATTTTACCAGTATTCTCACAGGTCTGGTTGACTCCTACAGTTTCATCTCATTCACTTTGGCTCAAATGTCACATGAGAAAAACATTGTTCAATATGTTAAACTCAAATCTCTGAACAATTAGTTTTTGTTTTTTTCCCCTCCAACTGATTAAAATTTCTCATGTATTTAAGCAAAATGCATATAGTTCCGAGGATGTGTGCTGAAGAGAAGGTACAGTTCTGTATAAATCTGCACAATACATCACTTGTATTTGGTCATTGATTCAAAACCAATTCATTGATTCTCAGTGAAATTGTCAAACTTTTCACAACTTATACCTTCCATTCAGTTATCAATGTATAGCCTTAGACTATGGTATAGCTATGATGATGAAGTGTTGAAGAAACAGGTCAGACCTCTCAACCACACTGTCTTATCTACATTCACTATCTGCTGCACATTCTTTTAATTACACATAGATCATTACACAAAAAAAACTTACACAGTTGAGTTTTTAACAACTTCTTAACACTAACAACAGACTCTGGTCACGTTAGTTTTCAGTAGAGTGAAGGATTGACCGAAGGCCTTGGTCAGTAAACCATAAAGATCTCACTGAGGGACACTAACTCAGAAGTATTATGAGGGGCAGCCTGGGTAATGCTTTGTAATTGTATGTAATGTGTAGATAATGTAGACTGACCAGTATTGCAGAGATGTACTAGTGCTAATAAAAGGTTTGCAGCTGCATTTTGGACCAGCTAGTATTAAGACACAGATGCACAGTTTCAAGTTATTTTTCTAAACACTATTTCTTAATTGGAAAAAATAGGACTGAAGCACATTATTTATGTGGCCATATGTTGGTCAAATATGACATCTTCGTTTTTAGAGGCTGGTTTCTAGCTGACGGACCAAGGCTCTGTTTGATTTTGTGGGATATGCACTCGGGGCCTATGATAAGGTTTTTTTGTTTTATTCTGACTTGGGGAGCGAACTGGCTATTACTGCACTGGGCATTGCCAACATGGGACGTTCTCTTTAAGGGCCCACATTATATAAAATCCACTTTCCACGTGGTTTACACATCTTATTTGCATTTCAAGGTGCAGACACAGAAATGGCTCGTTCGCAGGAGAGGTCTGGAGAGCCACTTTTAGATTACTGAGATGTAGAGCTGCAGATTGATTTGGGGACAATACACTAGGAATACTAGATGGTTGGACAACTTAGAACCATGTGAAATGGTTGAAAAACAGCATAATATGGGACCTTTAACTGGCTGTAGGTGTAAATGTTGGTCTGTAGGGGAGAGTGGGGTAAGATGAGCCAGTGGGTAAGTTGACCCACTCCTTGTTTCTAGGAAACTATAGGAAAAAGATGAGCATGTGACCAAAGATTTGGGAGGCAGGCATCATTTCATGGAGTCTGTGAAGATTAGAACCACGTGAGTAAAGTGGTTTAACATTTATGACCAAAAAAATCATTTTTCACTCTCGAGAGTGAATTTCGTCGATCATAAGTTTCATGAGAATTGTGTTTAGACCAAAAGAGATGATTGCAACTTTGTTTTATACATGGGTTGTGGTATCTATGAGCTACAACATGAGGTAGTAAACCTAGCATGAAACTGCACCATTTTAGCTGTGAGAGCAATAAAGCCAAGCTAAGGTAGCTGTGAGGTAAGTTGAGCCACCTATCCTACACTTAATGAATGTATTTTGGCTGTATATGTCCAAATGATTAAATCAAGATTCTGTATGTTTGCAATTACAGTAAGTATGTTCCTATAAACAGGAAAAGTTGTTTACAGTGTGCCAAACTTTACTTTCAAAGAAAAAATATCTGGGATTCTTCCCAAGATGCGATGTAATTGCAAAACTCCCCAAATCTCAGTGAGTTGGTGGCTCAGCAGGAAGTCCCTGCAGTTTGTGTTCACCTGTAACCTGGACAGATGAAATATTAAGTAAAGGGGGAGGTAGGAGATGGATGGAAGGAAAGAAGGGGGGGTTGATCAATTTACCCCACTCCTATGGTCAAGACCACTTTTTTTGAACATGCTATATTTTAAAAACAGTTATATTTACACTAATTCTGTTAATTTGTAGGGATGCAAAACATCCCGAAATATATGTGTTAGTTAGCAACAAAACTTTAACTGTCTTGATGTAGTGATCTTAAATACAAAAAGTGGATCAATTTACCCCACTCTCCCCTAATCCTGATCAAGTAGCCAGTAAGTCAGAGATAATAATGCAACATCTTGTGTGTTTTGAAAGTCCTTACTAAGCACATGGTGAGCGGCAAACACTTGGCAAATAAAAGGGTTATTCACAGGGAATGTGCTCTCTCTTGTTCCACAGCTGGAAGAGATTAACAGACTGAGGACCGTTGATTTACTTAACCCTGAACTCTTATGACGATAGTTGTAATATTACAAGAATAAACTAATTTAAAGTAAAGTCATAGTTTTCAGGAACAAAGACAGAAGGCAGCTGCTCCTTGTCTTTACACAGCACAACCTAAAATATATAAACTTTATATTACTTAATTTCACAACACTCTGCTCCCAGTAATTTATCTTTATTGCACCTTTAATGATTATATAAACCGCCTGTACAAAAGAAAAGTCACCACTGTGATCTAACTGAGCTAACAGGTCAGAGCCTCCTGTTGGATCAACACTACATGGATGATGATGATGTTTCAGCTGGAAACAACTAATCTAACCCTAACTGATGCCATCTCATTGTCAGAAGATCCTGTGGTTGTGGAAAATATGTTAATCTGTTTCAGATGGGTCACACTATTGGTATCAAGCAAATAAAACATCTAGAGAGATTACTGAGACTAAAACTGGGTTAAGAACAGTCCAACACATTATTAAAGACTGGAAGGAGAGTGGGGAACCATCATCTAGTGACCACAGAGTCCAGACCTGAACCCCAATCAGAGTCTCTGAAACATTAATGCAACACTAGACAGAAAGAAATGTTGTGACATTGCAGAAGTTTATTGAACCGATGCCACAGTGAATGTTGTAATCAAAGCTAAAGGCGGTCCAATGAAATATTAGTGTGTGACTGTTTTGTGACACAGGCTGTGTATGACACCATTACAAGTGTTAAATGTCAACACTGTGTTACTCACCCACATGTTTTCATATCCACATGCAAAACACAAGTTGATGCTGTCAAGGAATGACAGCATTCCTATGATGTGTGCGATTTTACTGTAAGTATGCCACCACTGCAGTGCTTTAAAGGGATAGTTCACCCAAAATTCAAATTTCACTCATTATCTACTCACCCTCATGTGGACTAAGGGCTGGGAGAAGTTTCAGAGTCCTCCGTGCCTTCTCTGAGTTATGGTTGTGAATGGATACCACTTTTCTTCGTCCAATAAGACACATCAAAAAACATCCAAATACCTCCATACTGCTCGTCTGTAATGTCCCTCTTGTATTGAAGCCCCAACATGAGGAATTGTTCCGCCGGTCAGTGCAAATCTCTTGCACTGACACAGGCAGAGCAGTGAACTGAGACACTGGGAGCTTCCGCTACAAACAAGCTTAAAATATAGACTTTTAAAAAAAAATTCGGAACAATTTCTCATGTTGGGGCTTCAATACAAGAGGGACATTACAGACGAGCACTATGGAGGTATTTGGATGTTTTTTTTGGTGTGTCTTTTTGGACGAAGAAAAGTGAGCACCATTCACAACCATTATATGGACAAATACTGCTGCACGGACCCCCCGTAACTCAGAGAAGGCGCGGAGGACTCTGAAACTCCTCCCAGCTCTTAGTCGACATGAGGGTGAGCAGATAATGAGTGAAATTTGAATTTTGGGTGAACAATCCCTTTAAAGCACTGCACCACTGTGATGGGCAGTTGCAATTTCATTGTATTTTAATGCAGTGACAATAAAGGCCTCTTATCTCTTATCTTAACAACTTAATCTGAGGTCATGTGGGTGAAATAAAAACAGCTCCCGTCCACCTGAGGCTTATAGACGATAACAGAACCACCCATCAACAGTCCTGCCGACACTGTAACAATGTGTGTGTGTAATGTTTTCTTAGTCAAATGTGTCCAAGTGAGTCATGCTGCGAAAACCAAACCCGAGCTGAGAATGAATCAGTGGTGTTTATATAAACAGAGGAGCAAAAGGCCGTGGAGGCCTCAGGGAGGTTTTACACCATGTGAGAGGTTTCAGTTAAAGCTTCACTGACTCACTGCAGTGATACGGAGCTTCTCTTGTTTTCTATGTCAGAGCCTTTCATTCATTTCCACATTGTAAAGACAAACAGGAAGTGACTTCAGGAACGAGTTATTACACCAAGAGAAAAGACTTTCATGTAAAAAAAATACTCTGATCATAACTTTGGCACGAAGATAAATTTGAACATTTTAAGTGCAGACGTCCGTCTTGTGGGAACCGGATCATATTAAATATCTAAAATGAAAATTATATGTTTAATCCCTCCGTGCTGTACGCGCTCAGACAGAAGGCCCGACTGAAGGCCCGATGGAAGGCCGACTGAAGGCCGACTGAAGGCCAACAGAAGGCCCGATGGAAGGCCCGACTGAAGGCCCAACACAGTGCCGGGCCTCTACGGACGGAAACTTAACCAGCAGCATCTTTCATCTTGACATGAGGTTATTGTTTTTGTGTGTTTTTTTTTACTTTGACTCACTGCCGTGGTGACGAATCACACTAATTTTATGACACTGAATCAGAAGCAGAGATGTAGAGAACTTGAGGATCCGTCCGTTGTTTTCTGATTACAACAACAAAAAAGAAGAAGAAGCTGTCGAGTCATTTCTGGTATAAGTGCGCAGCGGCTGGGTTTGATTTGAGACGGTACTAGTCTGTCGAAGTTTGTGCACTGCACAAGACAGTGCACTGCCTTACAGTGTACTGTAAGGCAGTGCACTAAGAGAAGTAGCTATGTGATTTGAGACATGACACAGACCAAGACACTACACCGATGTGTAGGCGTTTTTAAAGGTTAAACATATACTAATATATAATATACAGTATGATCTATTAAAGGGATAGTTCACCCAAAATTGAAATTTCACTCATTATCTACTCACCCTCATGTCGACTAAGGGCTGGGAGAAGTTTCAGAGTTTGTCCAATTTGGACGAACCGGGGTCCGAAGAGGAGCTTTGAGAAGCTTCCGCTACAAAACAAGCTTGAAATATAGACTTATTAATTTTTTTTCGGGACAATTTCTCATTTCGGGGCTTCAATACAAGACGGACATTACATACGAGCAGCATGGAGGTATTTGGATGTTTTTTGGTGTGTCTTTTTGTTACGAAGACAAATGGTATCCATTTGCAACCGTTATATGGACATGCACTGCTACGCCGAGACCCCCTGTAACTCAGAGAAGCCACGGAGGACTCTGAAACTTCTCCCAGCCCTTAGTCCACATGAGGGGGAGGAGATAATGAGTGAAATTTCAATTTTGGGTGAACTATCCCTTTAAGGAAGTGTGACTCATCTTTGTTAACCGCATGCTGTGAAATATATAAAGGTTGAGGGGTTCTGATAAGATCTGTTTGTGCTTTTCGATTTTGTCTCAAATGAGAAAAACATGTTTTCTACTGTACATGAAGGTGGTGCAGGGAAGCTTGAAGTCGCCTGATGAGGCAACTTCTTGGAGGCGTGCCTTAAGAGAAAGTCTTCCTTTTGCTTAGCATCATTTTTGATGAATCACATCTGAGAAACCCCCAAGTGTAACCATACACACACACGCACACACACACACTAGACTGCACTTGCAGTACAGGAAGTAAAAGGAAACACTGTCAGACCTCAGACAACACCTGTTGTGTTATAGCTGGTGAGAAATATCTACACATGGTGATTTGATGATAAATTAATAATAAGCATTAGTCCTGTCAGAATAAACAAGTTAATCATCACAACTGATTATCAATAAAATAAAATGTGCTCATTAAGATTAATAGTGATAAATACTGTAACTGAATTACTTTTTCCCCATAGCACACACATAGGCTACACTGACTGACTTCCTTGGCCCCCCCTCCACACACGCGCAGCACGTACACACACACACACACACACACACACACACACACACACACACACACACACACACACACACACACACACACACACACACACACACACACACACACAGTTCAACCAACGCATGCGCATTATAGACAGTGACACGACATCATCGTCAGTCATAACTGGTTGGACTGTATCAGTCGTCGTCTGAACTACCGGTATGTGGATTTAGAAACGTCTGCGCATTCAGGGAACTGTTTCTGAACCTATGGGAGCTTCTTCTTCTTTTTTGAACAATTATTATTATTATAGCCTAATTATTATTATTTATCACGGAGATCAGATGGTTACTGCCTGGCCGCCATGTCCCTGCTGTTTTCCGGCGGTGTGTTGTTTTTACGCACAGATGCTGCCGCTGAAGGAAGCCAGAGGAAGCTGCGGAGTCACTTGAAGCTTCGCTGCTGCTGCTGCTGCTGCTGCTTGGTGAGGCCGTGCGCCTGTGATCCTGCTGCGTCAAGATCAGAGATAAGAAGTGAGGCTGGGTGGAAACAGTGAGATTTTTGTTTTGTTTTTCCCTCTTTTCACGCCTTTACTACTTGATACGACAGCTGAGAGACAGCCCACCCTGACGTCACAGTCTGAACGAAAAGAGAAGAGCGGCAGCAGCTTTTCCCTCTCTTATCACCTGTGGATCACATGAGACAATCGCCAGAGACAAGGGAAGAGGACGGGCAGGACTGTATTTATAAAGTCTGGATCACTGTAAAGGAGAACAACTTCATCATCCTAACCCGTATGTACTTTGAAATAATAATATTACCTTAATTACAGTAATCTCAGTTTGCTTTAGTGTCGTTATTGTACAGTAGTAAACATTTCACAACTCATCCGCTGCAGTTACTGTACAGCTGTGGCCTGCCGGCATCTCTAGCTTTATCTCCATTCAAACCAACGTGTCTAACACATTATAGCCTATTGTTTGGAATAAATCTCCAATGTAGGCTGCTATTTTCTCTCCCGTTGCAAATTGACGGGATTCTGTGAAACCTGCGCGTTTTTTTTTTTAAACGATTAGTGCAAAAACGTGATCGCGGCTCTTGCTGCCGTTGCATTAGGGCCCGTGGCCAAAAAAGGCATGTGGTGAACTCTGGTGAAAATTAAATTAAGAAATTAAACATTTCAAAAAATAAAATTATCAATTTGTGGTACTGTATTAACATCTTGGCTTTTACATCATTACTGTATTTCATTGATGTTATTCTGGATTATGGGGATTTGCTTTCAATATCTGGTCATTCAGTTTTTTTTATCCCCGCAAAAAAACTCTTTTAAACAGTAACGACAGAACCATTTGATTTTCCATCTTTGCTGAGCATCAGAATTGTTTGAAATTAATAGGCCTAATAATAATAATAATAAAAGCCTGTCCCATATAGACAACCGGGTCGGCCCCTGTTGTTATAATTTCAATAATTTTGCATTGGGGCCCGTACTTTCGCCACTGAACACATGTCATCAAAGTGCTTTTTCTTAGTTTCCTATACGTGATTTACCAATTTACCTGATGTCGCCCTATTGTAAGATGTATATTTTAGGAATACTATGCTTATGAGACAAAAAAAGTTAATTAGTGAAATTATAATGTATGTTTAATATTTTTTTCTTTTACTCATTTATAAAGTTTTAGCACCATCCTACATTGGCGATTTGCTTTCTTTCATACCCCAATAAGAACACTCAGGTCCTCCACTGTCTTTTAACAATATAAAGTGTCCAAGAAAACTGGCGAAGCTGCTTTCTGTTGTAACGGTCCTATCTGGACTCTGGGATGCTCTCCCCTCGGACTCGTTGGCCATTTTTAAAAAAGAAATTGAAAACGTATCTTTTTAATTTGGCTTTTAATAGGCGTTGATTTTATCTAGTGCTTGGCTTTGTTTGTTGATGACTGTACATTCACAAAGAGGAGGAATAAGGGTGAATTTATTTAACCCCCCCTCCCCCCACCCGATTACAATCCCGCTTTATTGCTTCCTGATTACTCACCGTTCCTCAAAATAATTTTAGTATCCTGTTGTTAGTAGGCTAATCACTAGACAGTGCTGGTGTCAAACACATCAGAACTGATACTGAGAACACTGGTCTGACAGATTTTAGTTTTGATGGAGCCAAAGCAACATCTGAAACTCACTTTTCCTGACATGCAGCACTTTTTATTTTTATTTAACCTATTAGCATAAGCTTCTTGAGGGGAGGGGGAGGAGGGCTGTGAGGGAGAAAATATAGGTTAAAAGACAATATAGCAAATATGCACAACTACTGTATACAAACATTCAGCAAAAAAACAAGGCATAAAAGTTAATAACAAGGATATTCAAGCATAAAAAGACAAGATTTTTTAGAGTAGTAGCAGTAGGCTACCGTCCCCACCCAAAAACCTGGATATTAGTCATAGAATGGTGACAGTAGGAACACCAACATTGTTTTCAGTTACTCCTACTATTTGGACAAGGCTCAACATATCAGATAATTAGCCATGCCTTTTTAAAAGTGGTATGTGATAATCTGTTTGAATGGAAGAATTGAGACGTTGCAACCAGAGGTGTGGACTTGGACTCGGGACTTGAGACTTGACTTGGACTCGAGTCCCGATTTTGATGACTTAAGACTTGCTTGATCAAATCAAAAAAAGACTTGGACTCGCTTGGGACTTGATGCCAAAGACTTGAGACTCTACTTGGACTTGAGAGCAAAGACTTGAGACTCTACTTGGACTTAACCCTCTTGACTTGAATTCAAGTCAAGTCACATGAAGCAAGCACAAATATTAAAATAATCACATCAATGTTATACTGTAACGTTAGCAGCCAGTCAGAGATGTTCTATATGGAACCCACTCCTGTTATCAGTCTTGGCTGTATGATTAATGCCAACACACTAATGCCTACCACACACATAAAGATAATCTGGCTGATTTTGCCCCGATTTTCCCCCTTCCGACCAAAGACAAAAATCGCCCGATTATCTTAGACTCTTGAGATTATTTTATGAGATTCTGGTTCTGGATTGTGGTGTTTTAAGATTTAAATTCTCCCGACAATCGGCTCGTAAAACGGTCGGCGCCGACAATCGTAAATATTGTAACGTCCAGACGACAGACCTCTTCCGTGCTGGTTTATCACTTTTATTCAGTTACAAACACAGGCTACTGTGGGCCGTAGCCAACGCCAAAACAACAAACGTAAACTGCCTGGACTCACTTTTAGCTCTTGTTACTTCTCCGAACCTCAGGCTCCGTCACAACACACATACAAGACTTCCCGGGACTCTCCCCAGTTCCCGCCCCTCCCAGTCTAAACAACCATTGTCATGGGAACTGCAATGAGTGACAGGCTTCTCAGCCACTAACTATATGTCGCCTTCATGAACGTACGAAAACAGAGAACAACAATTTAACTCAATGATAACAGGTCAGGCTGTTACAATATTAAACATGTTCAATATTTACGATTGTCGGCTCCGATAATCGTGACCGTTTGGATCAAAAGTCGGCTTGTGTGTGGGGGAACACGACAATCCTGAGTCACCGGCTCCGCGGAATGTGATGTGAAATTGAATGTAACCAATAAAGAAGCAGCTGACTGCAGCACACGTAGCATAACAAACCAGTGTGGCTAACAGCTCCATGGCTACCAAAGACGGTTTAATAGAGTATCTTTGATGGCTAGCATCAACAGAGAAGCTACGTCAGATCACATTCGATCATGCAAGATTTCTGGCGTGTTACTGTAGGCCTACGTCAATTTTAAATAGCATAAGGCGTGGTCATGATCTTTATGTGTCATTAATTATAATCGATTTGTTTGGGACTCGAAACAAAAATCTTTGGACTTGGTTGGGACTCGAAACAAAATCTTAGGACTTGGTTGGGACTCGAAAAAAAATCTTAGGACTTGGTTGGGACTCGAAACAAAAATCTTAGGACTTGGACTTGACTTGGGACTTGAGAGCAAAGACTTGAGACTCTACTTGGACTTACAACATTGGGACTTTCTCCCACCTCTGGTTGCAACTGACCCCAGACCCAATAGTTGCAACATAACAAACATACATTAAATTTCACTAATTAACTTTTGATTTTTGTCTCATAAGCATAGTATTCCTATAGGCCTAGATTGAAATTAAATTCACCTTTTTCGTCTAATAATTTAAATATTTTTATTTTACTTGTAAGCACATAATTTTTATTTATACACTTCATGGTGTTTTGTATGATATAAAATGAAAAATATTGACATTATCATAATTTACATATCATGCTGGAGCTTTACACTGCTGACTTGTATCCTCAGACATGCCCTGTGATTTTCAGCTTATGACCTGACCATCACAGGACATGTCTGACTCTGTTCTGAGGATACAAGTCATTGGTCCTGAAATGTGTGTTTCTCTTCTATAATACACATTCTACATCTCGGAGAAGATACCCCAATTCCAATCCGCCCCCTAAAGACTGAAGCCCTGAACCCTCACTGACTAAAGTGACGTCAGCTGTAAGTGACAGAGTGTGAGAGTGTGTGAGGGTCCAGATGCTTTAAACATGAATGGAACAGCACTTACCCACTCTCACGACACGTTACCTTGACAACAAAATGTTTTTAACTCCGCCCTTGGACCGATAAATTTACTGTACTTTCAATACGCACAAGGTGTGTGAGGGGGACGGACTCAAAACAAAATGTTCCTGGATCAGATCTGATCAAATCATCATCAATAATCACAAACTGCACGTTAACACTGACAGTAAACTTCTTCTTTTCTTTTTATTTATTCCTTTTTTTGGCTCCTGTCCATTAACAATAAAGAGACAGCGGAGCTCTCTCTGACTGTGTGTTAATTTCTTTTTTTTTTAACACTTGCGTTCCGACGGCATCCCATGTGTTATGGTTTGACTTCACAACGCTATGAACTGTGGGTAATTCCCCTACCCAAAGTCAGCATCGGTGCTGACTGACGGTAAGGGGGCAGTAACTGTGCGTTCACACCAAAAGCTTCCAAAGCGTCAAAAACGCTCGAGGGGGGGCGTCAGACAAGACAGCTCCCAAAACGGCAAATATTTTCAGCCGCTTTGGCCGCTCGTCTGGTGACTGACGTCAAAGTTCAATCGCGCTGGTCATTGGGGAGCCGAAATACAAAAAAAAGAAAAAAAAAAGGCAACCGACGGACATCTCTATTCTGACAGGCTGCCGCCGGTTGCCGCTTGACCGCGTCATAGCTCATTACCCTAAAGTTAAACCTGGCTCAACTTTTCATCTGGTGACGCTTTGGAAGCTTTGGACGCTCTGGAAGCGCGGCAACGCCTGTTGACGCTTTGGACGCTCGGTGTCGCCGGGCGCTCATTGAAAATGAATTGACTTCTGGCGTTTTTGACGCTTTGGAAGCTTTTGGTGTGAACGCACAGTAAGGGCTCATTCACTGACTCACTGACTTGATGATCTGACAATGGAACAGCCCTCACACACTCACGGACTTCCCGTGAACGCGCCTCTAAGTCAGTGAGTCCGTGAGGGGTCGGATTGGAATTGGGCCGATGTCTTTCCACACATGGGCTTCCTACTACGGAGCCCCCAAAGGGACATGGAAGGATCTCGCAAAAAAAAAAATTCCTTCCATGTCCCTTTGGGGGCAGTGCGACTGAGTTCTACTAGTTTACATATTACTGTATAGGCTACTGTATTTCTCGGGCTCCGTGCGCCTGTAAGTCACATTAACGCGGGCCACTCCGTAGTTTTGGAAAACAGAGAGGCTGCTTCTCTCTAGACATGTGTATGCGTCTCTGTGTGTGTGTGTGAGTTACTACGGTTACGGCGCTGTCTTATAATGTTACAGAAAACTTGCATATGTTTTTTCTCCTCATGTCCTCTAGAGAACTTGTTCTTATCACCAAACGAGGCTGCTCTCTCTCTGACAGCTGATTGCACTTGTTTATGCTCCGCCACAGGCTCCATCTCTCTGGGGACACCAGAGAAATGGACCTAGTTAAATACTGGTGTTGAAGGACAAGCAGAAACTGCACCGTCAGAGGAGCAGGAAGAGGAGGAAGAGGAGGACTGACTGATTTATTTATTCCTCTGGTGTCTTTCAGGATGTCTCTTACCTGCTACAGTACCACCTCTCCAGACGCTCAGGACGCCCTTCAGCTCTACAGTGAAGACCATGACAATGGGGCTCTGTGGGTGAGGACGAATCAGGGCGTCCCGCTGTCCACGTGCTCTTCTTCCCCTGACGCCCAGGACTCCCTCTGTGATGTTTGCACGAGAGAGAACCAGGTGTACGCTTTCTGCCGCCGTCTGCGCGACAAACTGGTGATGGAAGCTACAGGAGGAAAATCCATCACCATGAAAGAGATCGGTAAGAAGCAGCGCTGGTTAAACGCTGATGAGGAGGATCAATGTGAAGTTGGGACTTTGGCTGAGTTGATCTGACAGAGATGAATATGTTGATTGTTTAAAGGGATTGTTCAACATTTTGGCAAATTAGCCCATTGCCATGATCCCTATAGTCATAGCAGTAGGTTCGTTACCTTTAATTGTCGGTGCAAGCTATTTTTTAGAACGGCGGAGCAGAGCCGTGAGCTGCTCAGAGCTACGCTACGGAGGTTAATGGGATTTCTTGGTTTCCTTCATCAAACTCATCAAATACACAATCCAACAACTCCACAACGCTCTGGTGGACAAGTTGTGAGCTGCACATTCACCACACTATGAGATAATAACACAACGTTACCACACAGAGTTGTTTTAGAGGGAAATTCATGCAAAACTGCTGATGTGCGTTGCCTTCACAGTTTTTCATCAAGCAGTCTCTGTATTTCCCTCTAACACAACTCTGTCTGGTAACGTTGTGTTATTATCTCATAGCGTGGTGAATGTGCAGCTCACAACTTGTCCACCAGAGCGTTGTGGAGTTGTTGGATTGTGTATTTGATGAGTTTGATGAGGGAAACCAAGAAATCCCATGAGCCTCCGTAGCGTAGCTCTGAGCAGCTCACGGCTCTGCTCCGCCATTGTAGAAATAGCTTGCACCGACAATTAAAGGTAACGAACCTACTGTTACAGTATGACTATAGGGATTATGGCAATGGGCCAGTTTGACAAAATGTTGAACTATCCCTTTAATTGTCGCTATGAGATAATAACAGAATGTTAGGTAGGTGCTATTATCCCTGGTGACAGGTGGACAGGAAGTTGTTGTTGGTGTGAAGTAAAGTCTGCTGAGAAGTCTCCATCGAGTCGTCCTTTATTTGTCCCAAAGAGATGAATACGACCACACAATGATCCAACCCTTACATAATGAAATCAACTTTGTCACTGTGTTAAAATGAAGCAGTGAGTTTGACGACTGACCGTGAATCTGTCTCTTTACAGATTGTCCAGTCTTCCCGCCAGGTGAGTCTCCTTCAGATGTCTCCTTACACTTTATGGTCTGTTTATCACCACACACCAATACCTTCAATTCAATGATCAGTGTGTCAATAGTTAAACCAGCTGCAGCTTCATAACTCGTCTGAAACTAAATATCTGTGGCTTTGCTGAGTCAAGAGGAAGTTTACACTAAAATCTGCTTTCATGTAAAAATGAAAACATAATGTTTACATAATGTGACGTAATATAAATCAGAATCTGACACTTTATAGTAAACACATGCTTTTGCTTTAAAAGGTAAAAAAAAAAAAAAGGTCTTGATGGTTGAGATCAGAAATAAAAATGTCAAATGACTTTTTAAATTGTTTTTGTTCATTATTTTATATGTATGGAAGTCATTGTTTTAAATGATGGTCTCAAATTGATCACCGGGCCCTGAGTGTAATCAAATCCAAATACAACAGTCCGTCCTGGGTGCACTGCAAAAACTAAAAATCTTTCCAAGAATATTTGTCTTATTTCTTGTCAAAATGTCTAATTTCTAGTCCAAACTAATCTCTTTCCACTTAAAATAAGACTCATCACCTAAAATGAACTTGTTTTTAGATCATTTTCACTTCTTTCAAACTAATTTTCAATTGAAAAAGTTTTTTGTGCTTGTAATAAGAACGAAAAACTTGCTCCACTATCAGATTATTTCAAGTGAAAATAGGCTTGAAAAAAGTAAAAATGTGTCTAAAAACAAGCTACTTTTTATATGATGAGTCTTATTTTAAATAGGATTAGATTGTTTTGACGACAAATGAGACATTTTGACTAGAAATAAGACAAATATTCTCTGTAAAATTTTGAGTTTTTGCAGTGTGAGGGATCCCTCCTCTGTTGCTCACCCTGAGCTTTCTCCTGCGGTTTTCCCTGTTAAAAGGGTTTTCTATGGAGTTTTTCCCCTGTGGATGTGAGGGTCTAAGGGCAGCGGATGTTGTTATGATGGGATGTAAAGCCCTTTGAGACAAACTGTTGGTAAAAACGGGATATACTAATAAAACTGCCTTGCCTAATGACACGGTGGCAGTGTGAGAGGAGGAGGCTCTGAGCTTCGTCTCCGTCTCTGTTGTGTTTTACAGATTCTTCTACAGATTCTCCAGAGGCTCAGCAGCTGAACTTCCCCACCGGTTTAGTCCCCACCATCATCGCTGTCGTCGTCGTCGTCGTCCTCCTCCTCGTCGTGGTTGGTGTTCTGCTTTACCGCAGACGCTGCAAACTTGGAAACAAGCCTGAAATGTAAGTGTCGAGTCATGGGTTCAGTTAAAGGGCAACTTCGTTTTTTTTCAACCTGGGCCCTGTTTTCATATGTTTTTCTGTATACGTGAGTGATGGATAATACTTTTATTGAGGTGGTTGCAGTATTGAGCCGGGCAGGCAGCCTAACGCTCTTCCACGGGGCAAGTGGCTCCCGTCAAAGTTCGCCCTATAAACCTGCATTTTTTTCAGGGTTAGGGCTGCCCGGCTCAATACTGCAGCCACCTCAATAAAAGTATTATCCATCACTCACATATACAGAAAAACATATGAAAACAGGGCCCAGGTTGAAAAAAAACAAAGTTTCCCTTTAAAGGTTCATTTGAGGGTCAGGCTCACCTGAGATATTTGAGTCAGAGCATCGAGTCTTTTGGTCTGTGTTGCTGTTGTTGATGTATGTATCTGTTGTCATGGAAACACAGCAGTGAACAAAGCCCCTCCTTCCCCCATGTTTACAGTGTACAACATGAAGAAGGAGACGCTGCCGACGCTCAGACTGCCGTGTGAGCGGCTCAGGGAGACGAGGACGGGGAAAACAAAAAAACCACAAGTTCCCGTCCAACTGAGCCACACACAGTTTTTTATATTTTTATATATTAAATAAATTAACTGGATCAAACCAGCGTTGACAGGTCTGTTCTGATTATTTATATCCAAAGTCAAACCAGCTGCACCACGACTCAGATTGGAGACGTCTCTTTACATCCTGATGGATCCTGTTTGATCAGATCCACTCAACTTCAACTTTGTTTAGTTTTTATCTCTGGCCCTAGAACACTAACGTTACAAAAAGTAACATCATCACTAACGCCGGGTATTTTTTACCCGATATAATATACCCATAAAAAAATATTTCTCACCGAAGTATATTAAAATACAACAATACATGGCAAATTGAAGTACACTTCCTTAATTTTCCACTATACAATGTTTCACAAAATGAAAAAAAGGTATCATGGTGACCCTATGAAAAAATGTCAAAAATTTGTGATTTTTTTTTGTTTTTTTGACAAAAACTTCTTTAAAAAAAAACTAATGGAGCTGGGACTTTGTCCTTCAGACCACCCATTTGTGGAACATTTGAGCCTTATTTGGTGGAGTAAAAAGAAAAAAGAAACATTTTCAGCATCACCAGAAACGGTCGCCAGATTTAGATACATAAACACTAACGTCGGGTGAAATCCACCCGAACATGTGCCTGCTGAAAAAACTAGGGATGGGAGCAGGGAAACATGCCGACCTTCAATGACGTCAGTGAGCAGTATGAAGCTACCCAGGGACCCACGAAACAGCAACATAATGAAAATTATGAAACAATCATTTCATGGGTGAAAATCACCCGACGTTAGTGTTCTAGGGCTAGTCGTCATCACAGTTTCCACGTGACATGAGCCTACACCCTGTTGGTCGAGAACCACAAGGTAAAAGACGGTATGGAACACTAATGGAACCATTGTAAACAGAGCAGGGATAGATTTTAATTATTAGAAATATAGAAAAGAAAAAAACCCTCAGGTCTCTAAATTTGACTTCCTATTCAACTTCCACTTTCTTTGATTGATGTGGCTTCCGACTGAACGCTGATCAAACGCTCATTACAAACCACATTTCCTGTTTTGTGTGAAACCTGACTCTCAGGAACACACACGATTAAATCAATGCCCGACATTAAACCGATGCCTGCGGCTCATTAAGCTTCCAGGACTCGGACCAAGTCACAACAATCAATAGGAATCGATCTTCTCTACACCTCTAAGTCCTGTAGACCAGTGGTTCTCAACCTCTTCGAGTCGCGACCGGCAGAGGATGTTGTTATGATGCCTTTTAGAGATTGAGGGTCAAGATAGGAATTGGAATTCACCCTTTATCTGTCTGAGGATGAGTTATGGTTCATAACTCATCCTCAGACAGTCCTCTTCTAGTTTTACATGCTGCTTTGTCTTTATTACAGGACACAGCTGTTATCACCACTGACTGACACTGAGCTGCTCCTTGTTCTATTGTTGTAATGCTTTGGCAATATTGTATAACAGTCATACCAATAAAGCTTATTGAAACTGAAATTGACACACAAATAAAACTAATTTCTAGGAAGTGCAGCACACTTCTAAAATCAGGACCTCAACAACCTCTTTATTTGAATCCATCCTCTCTCATAAATATAAGATAATAAATATTGGTGTGGTGACTATTCAAAAAACAAAATCTGTCACCTGATGGTGGTTTGGGATGGTTCTTGACTCGATGCCAGAGTGAATAAAAAAGAAAGGTTGCAAAGGTGATCTCTTTGGGTGAGCTTCCCGTTTATTTCAACAAAAAGATAAGGTAAGTTGACAAAACAAAAGGTTTTCTATTACTCTGGCTCAACTCAAACTAATCATGATCTCAAGCAGCTGTGGCAGCTGCTGGGGTAAAAGAAAGCAACTGAAGCAATACTGCACCCATGTGGAAAGGTAAATACCTACACAACATAAAAAAATGGCTCCTACAATAGGTATAATAAGTCATTAGAATCATAAAAGATTTTTTTTTAAAGTTAAAGGGAAATAAAAACACACTACAGCTTCATCATGACATTTCAAATGCACAAACTCGACTTTTTCCTCACAGATTTAGTATCAACGTCTTCTAAATGATCTTTGAACGGCACTTTAGCAGCTGAAGTCCAGAGACATGACATTAAAAAACTAGTTATAGTACTATGACTTTCAATAACAGGGTGAACGAGTCCCATTTCAAGCAGCTCTTCACAGTGAGATACTGAGAAACATTACAGTATAAACATGTAAAAGTAACGCTACATGTTCTTTATTTTCATTATCACAAGGATACTAAGTGATATAATATGTGATGCAAAGATAAACATGTTTTTTTTTTTGTTTTTTTTTACATGAATTAATATTTTTCCCATTCACATAGTGATAAAGGCTACAATAAATGTTTGTGTCTGCCTGTTTCACCTTCAGGCCACAAGGTGTCACTGTATTCACATGAAACATCAAGATACTTTTATCTCAAAACAGCCAGCATCCACATAGAGTTGCATTTCTGCCACCTTATGGTTCCATTTCTCTTTACATTACTATCGTCAAAATCTTAATGTGCAGTCCAGTCATACCAAGCTATGCTAAAATCTCCTTTCTTATTCTTAGGTACCTGGATGTTTCATAGTGTGTGTTTAGGACGATTCAAAAGTGAACTCTATCCATCGCCATTATATGAAAACACGTGGCCAGCCGGACCCCCCCTGGAACTCCTAAAGCGGTTGGATGACTCTGAAAGTTCTCCAAACCCTTTCTTGGCATGACGGAGAGTAGATGATTGGTGAATTATCAATTTTGGGTGAAGTATCCCTTTAAGAAACATCCTCCAATCATTATGCAGAAGCCCAATGTCCAGGCCCAGGTCCTATTTCTCCACACTTGGCTGAGTGCGTTTGGTTACACACACAAACACTTGGTGATGTTTTGCTGGTGGAACGTATATTTGCATATAGTGTGCAGCATGTATTAAGTGGCCAAGCACGGGGGGTTTAAACGCAATCGGGACATACTTGACAAGTGCAGTCTGTCATTTTGGTGTCATTGTGCACACTTACACTACGACACACAGCACTGCAACAGTTTTAATAAACAGTGCTGCTGAATCTCAGTCTCATCTACTCCAAAAGTGTCTCTATGCGAAAGATTCAAATCATAATGTAAGCCCAACTCCATCCATCCATCCATCCATTGTCCGCCGCATTATCCGGAATCGGGTCGCGGGGGCAGCAGTCGGAGCAGGGATCCCCAGACTTCCCTCTCCCCGGACACTTCCTCCAGCTCTTCCGGGGGGACCCCAAGGCGTTCCCAGGCCAGCCGAGTGACGTAGTCACTCCAGCGTGTCCTGGGTCTTCCTCGGGGCCTCCTCCCGGTGGGACATGCCCGGAACACCTCACGAGGGAGGCGTCCAGGGGGCATCCTATACAGGTGCCCGAGCCACCTCAGCTGACTCCTCTCGATGTGGAGGAGCAGCGGCTCTACTCCGAGCTCCTCCCGGGTGACAGAGCTCCTCACCCTATCTCTAAGGGAGCGCCCCGCCACCCTGCGGAGGAAACTCATTTCGGCCGCTTGTATCCGGGATCCAGTTCTTTCGGTCATGACCCAGAGTTCATGACCATAGGTGAGGGTGGGAACGTAGATCGACCGGTAAATCGAGAGCTTTGCCTTTCGGCTCAGCTCCTTCTTCACCACGACGGACCGATACAATGACCGCATTACTGCGGCCGCCGCACCGATCCGCCTGTCGATCTCGCGCTCCATTCTCCCCTCACTCGTGAACAAGACCCCGAGATACTTAAACTCCTCCACCTGAGGCAGGAACTCTCCCCCGGCCTGGAGGGTGCAAGCCACCTTTTTCCGGTCGAGAACCATGGCCTCGGACTTAGAGGTGCTGATTCTCATCCCAGCTGCTTCACACTCGGCTGCAAACCGCCCCAGTGCATGCTGAAGGTCCTGGCTCGAGGGAGCCAACAAGACCACATCATCTGCAAAAAGCAGAGATGAAATCAAGTGGCTCCCGAACCGTACCCCCTCCGGCCCTTGGTTGCACCTAGAAATTCTGTCCATAAAAATAATGAACAGAACCGGTGACAAAGGGCAGCCCTGCCGGAGTCCAACACGCACCGGGAACAGGTCTGACTTACTGCCGGCAATGCGAACCAAGCTCCTGCTCCGGTCATACAGGGACCGTACAGCCCTCAGCAGAGGGCCTCTGACCCCATACTCTCGGAGCACCTCCCACAGGATGCCATGTGGGACACGGTCGAAAGCCTTCTCCAAGTCCACAAAACCAGAGCCGGTTCAGACCTCCATGGGGCCCTAGGCAAAATTCTGCGAAGGGGCCCTCCTAACTGAACCCCAAAAACTTTCAACGGTCGCACCTGACACCCAGTGTTTCCACTCATCCCCCCTTTAAACATATTGCACTGTTGGTCTAACTAAGAATACATTCAGAACAAATCAAACTAAATGTGTAAACAAAGAATCATACAGTCTTACATGTTGGGCATGCGTGTCAATGTTTGAAATAACTCACCATTAAATAAAACTAAAATATAGATAAGGCTACTATTAATTCAGCTCCATCAAATTGGCTGCACTTGACACTTTCATATACTTCAAATGTAGGTAATTATGTATATTATTATTTATTATATTAGCCTATTATTTATTTTTAGCACCATTGTCACAATATTTCACAAGTTTTATTAAGATATCTGCATCTATATTTGCCTGTATCCAAGCAACCAAATTTAATCTTAGCCAATATTTATCCAATAGCCTACTTTCCATTTTGGATAAGTGCAGTTGTACACCACAACTAAAATCATAGAAGCCAGCAAGACGCACACAGAGACCGGGGTTTACCCAGGGCTCACCGCTCTGTTAATGCAGGTCAAACACGGACTAGTCCCTCCCTCCCTCCCACTCTCCCACCCGGAGAGGAGAGTTACCCGACTGCTGTTCCCGCAAGTCATTGTCAGCTGTTTCTTCCCCCTTAATTCCCCGAGGGATAACTCCGCTTCATTGTGGCGTTCTAAACGCTGTCTTGCTAGGAATCCGGTAGGCCAACACGTGCGCGACGGACGGTCACGTCGTCAGGTTTTTTATTTTTATTTATTTATTTATTTTATTCACGGGGCCTCTATAATTTTGCGGGGCCCTACGCAACGTGCGTAGTGTGCGTATTGGGTGAACTGGTACTGCACAAAACACATGTGGACTGGTTGGGCAAACTCCCATGCGCCCTCGAGCACCCTGCGGAGGGTGTAGAGCTGGTCCAGCGTTCCACGGCCAGGACGAAAACCGCATTGTTCCTCCTGAATCCGAGGTTCGACTATCGGCCGAATTCTCCTCTCCAGCACCCTGGAATAGACTTTCCCCGGGAGGCTGAGGAGTGTGATCCCCCGGTAGTTGGGACACACCCTCCGGTCCCCCTTTTTGAAGAGAGGGACCACCACCCCGGTCTGCCAGTCCAGAGGCACTGTCCCCGACTGCCACGCGATGCTGCAGAGGCGTGTCAGCCACGACAGCCCTGCAACATCCAGAGACTTGAGGTACTCAGGGCGGATCTCATCCACCCCCGGTGCCTTGCCACTGAGGAGCCTCCGGACTACCTCAGTGACTTCAGCTTGGGTGATGAATGAATCAACCTCTGAATCCTCAGCCTCTGCTTCCTCGACGGAAGGCGTGTCAGTGGGATTGAGGAGATCCTCGAAGTATTCCTTCCACCGCCCGACGATATCCCCAGTCGAGGTCAACATCTCCCCTCCTCCACTGTAAACAGTGTTGGCGGAGCACTGCTTCCCCCTCCTGAGGCGCCGGATGGTTTGCCAGAATTTCCTCAAGGCTGACCGGTAGTCCTCCTCCATGGCCTCCCCGAACTTTTCCCAGACCCGAGTTTTTGCTTCCGTGACCGCCCGAGCTGCAGTCCGCTTGGCCTGCCGGTACCCGTCAGCTGCCCCGGGAGTCCCCCGAGCTAGCCAGGCTCGGTAGGACTCCTTCTTCAGCTTGACGGCATCCCTTACTTCCGGGGTCCACCACCGGGTTCGGGGATTGCCACCGCGACAGGCACCGGAGACCTTACGGCCACAGCTCCAGACGGCCGCGTCAACAATGGAAGCGGAGAACATGGTCCATTCAGACTCAATGTCTCCGGCCTCCCTCGGAATCCGGTCAAAGCTCTCCCGGAGGTGGGAGTTGAAGACCTCCCTGACAGGGGATTCTGCCAGACGTTCCCAGCAGACCCTCACAATACGCTTGGGTCTTCCAGGTCTGACCAGCTTCCTCCCCTGCCAGCGGATCCAACTCACCACCAGGTGGTGATCAGTTGACAGCTCAGCCCCTCTCTTCACCCGAGTGTCCAAGACATACGGCCGGAGGTCAGATGACACGACTACAAAGTCGATCATTGACCTCCGTCCTAGGGTGTCCTGGTGCCACGTGCACTGATGGACACCCTTATGCTCGAACATGGTGTTAGTTATGGACAGACTGTGGCTAGCACAGAAGTCCAATAACAAAACACCACTCGGGTTCAGATCGGGGAGGCCGTTCCTCCCAATCACACCTCTCCAGGTAACACTGTCGCTGCCCACGTGAGCGTTGAAGTCCCCCAACAGAACGATGGAGTCCCCAGTTGGGGCACTTTCCAGCACCCCTCCCAGGGCCTCCAGGAAGGCCGGGTACTCTGCACTGCCGTTCGGCCCGTAGGCCGAAACGACAGTGAGAGACCTATCCCCGACCCGAAGGCGCAGGGAAGCGACCCTCTCGTTAAGTGGGGAGAACTCCAACACATGGCGGCTGAGCTGGGGAGCTATGAGCAAGCCCACACCAGCTCACCGCCTCTCACCATGGGCAACTCCAGAGTGGAAGAGAGTCCAACCTCTCTCAAGGAGTTGGGTTCCAGAGCCCAGGCTGTGCGTGGTGGTGAGCCCGACTATATCTAGCCGATACCTCTCAGCCTCCCGCACGAGCTCAGGCTCTTTCCCCCCCAGCGAGGTGACAATCCATGTCCCTAAAGCCAGAGTCGTTGTCCGGGGATTGGGTCGCCGGGGCCCCCGCCCACGGCTGCCACCCAAATCACATGGCACCGGCCCCTTCTGAACCCTCCCGCGGGTGGTGAGCCTACGGAAAGGCGGGCCCACGTCGCTCGTTTGGGCTGCGCCCGGCCGGGTCCCGTGGGCCAAGACCCGGCCACCAGACGCTCGCCTGCGAGCCCCGACCCCAGGCCTGGCTCCAGGGTGGGGCCCCGGTAACGCCAGTCCGGGCGACGTACACTTCCTCGATGTTTTCTTCTTCATAAGGGGCTTGGAACCGCTCTTAGTCTGACTCGTCACCTAGGACCTGTTTGCCTTGGGAGACCCTACCAGGGGCATTAAGCCCCGGACAACATAGCTCCTAGGATCATTCGGGTGCTCAAACCCCTCCACCACGGTAAGGTGGCGGTTCAAGGAGGGGCCCAACTCTGTAAGTGAAAAAAAAAGGAAAAACACAGGATTAAACAGAGCGTGATAAAAAAAAAAAAGTCACATAAGTTATAATCAAAAGATAGACTAAAGCAGAAGAAAGCGATCCGGTCGTTTTGGCTAATGCTGCGTTCCAGGTAGGCTTTTGAAACCGTAAATTACAGCTTCAAGTCACAACTTACGACTTTGTAGCGTTCCATGCAACCCACTCGTGTTTTTCCGACCTGTTTTACCTGTGAAAGTCACTATAACGGCCACTCGTAACTTCCGACCTGTCAACTCGTACCAGATTGAATTGGTATGACTTCACAGGTCGGAAAAACACGAGTTAGGAGTTTCCTTGAACGCACCATAACAGTCCTCGTCCCTACGTCACCACATTCACGGCGTCCCTTGGCTGCACACACAGCCCTGCATGCCGTTCTCTCTCCTCATTGGATAAAAACTGTAGGATACGATAAATGTTTTCTGGTGTGTGTGTGTTTCGGTCCAAACACTCTATGTAAGTGATTGCTGTCGGAAGATAAAACTATTTAAGACTTATATTAACACAAATATATCACTTACTTCTGCTTTAATTAAAATAATTACGTGATAACAGGTCAAAATTGATCAGGTGTAAAAGTAAACAAAGCCAAAAGACAACAAAACTGGAATTGAAAAATGCGAGATAAATATAAAATATATGAGATTAAAAAGTCCTAATTATGACTCATTAATTGTTTTATTGAAATTTATTCAATGGCGTTTAGTTTTCCAAACGTGGCTTGTGGCTCCCGGTGATGTCAGACTTCACCGTGGTGCATTGTGGGATTTATACTTGGCCAAATACTGCTCTGATGCCGTCTTACCGTAAGTGTTGGTAAAGTGCAAATCAAGCATGGTGCACTTTTTGGTCGTTGGAGAAATGGGACACACTAAGTTGTGCACTTACACTAAGCTGTAAGTGCACAAGAACTGTAGGAGGAGTGTTGTAATGTCAGTGTGTGACCACAAGGGGTCAGTGTGAGCTGTCGGTGTGTGGGGAGGTTTTACTGAAGCTGCAGATGAGGGACCAGGAATGATCCTCAGGTGTGTTACTGCAAAGGAACAAAATGAAACTTTGAAGCTGAGGGATCTGGCTTCCTTTGCGTGTGTGATGATGTGGTGTTGGTCACACATCCTGGAGTTGAGCCAGTGAGCTTTACATCACAGGCCATTGGCTGCTCATTACTGAACATTAAATCCTCAGCTGTAAATAATGTGATAACTGCTGAGCTTCACCCACAGGAGCTGCATGGCGGCGGCCATCTTTCTTTTCTCTGTCATCTTTGATCCATTCTTGCTTTTTCCCGCTCTGCTCTCTCTCTCTCTCTCTCTCTCCATCCTTACATCCTAGTGTCACAATGAGCGAGTTCAGTTTTGCTCATGCTATGTGATTATTCCACCCCAGTTGCTCCGGGAAGGGGGGGATGTGGGGTGTCATTCCTCAAAAGCAGTCATTAATTTCTCCCTGATCAGAGTCAAGTCTCCTGTAGCTCTCAGCGCTTCAGACTCTTCAGCTTTGAAGGATAATCCAATGGTTTCACAATAAAAGTGACTTGATTTTTATGACTTTGGCTTCAATTCAACCTCAGGTTTTTTTCTGATTTACAGCTCGATTTGCATTCACTTCCACAAAATCTTCCCACTGAGACGACTGGATGAGAATAAAACACATGAATTTCTTGTTGTTGCTGCTTCAGAACTGAACCATCACTCAGATGCCACTTTTAATTCATCCTCATGTTGTTTTCTGGCTTCTCAAATGCAATTAGATGCTCTTGTTAATCCAATCCACAGCACCGACTCTCTCTCTGTGTGTGTGTGTGTGTGTGTGTGTGTGTGTGTGTGTGTGTGTGTGTGTGTGTGTGTGTGTGTGTGTGTGTGTGTGTGTGTGTGTGTGTGTGTGTGTGTGTCTGGCCGTCTGCCCGGTGCCTGCGTGGTCGTCCACGGCGACGGCGGCCGTTACCACACGGTCCAGAAGCAGCTCAGTGTGAACACCGCGGACAAACAGGAGGCGACACGCAAACACATGGATCAGACATCAGCAGGTAGCGGGAGAGGAGGAGGAGGAGGAGGAGGAGCAGCAGAGAGGAGAGGAGAGGAGGAGGAGGAGGAGGAGGAGGAGGAGGAGGAGGAGCAGCAGAGAGGAGAGGAGAGGAGAGGAGGAGGAGCAGAGAGGAGAGGAGAGGAGGAGGAAAAGGAGGAAGGAGGAAGAAGGAGGAGGAGGAGGAAAAGGTGGAAGAGGAGAGGAGGAAGAGGAGGAAGAGGAGAGGAGGAAGAAGGAAGAGGAGGAAGAAGGAAGAGGAGGAGGAGGAAGAGGAGAGGAGGAAGAAGGAAGAGGAGGAGGAGGTAGGAGGAGGAGGAAGAAGGGGAGGAAGAGGAAGGAGGAGAGGAGGAAGAGGAGAGGAGGAAGAAGGAAGAGGAGGAGGAGGAAGAGGAGAGGAGGAAGAAGGAAGAGGAGGAGGAGGTAGGAGGAGGAGGAAGAGGAGGAGGAAGGAGGAGGAGGAAGAGGGAAGAGGAGGAGGAAGAAGAAGGAGGAGGAAGAGGAGGAGGAGGAGGAGAGGAGAGGAGGAAGAAGGAAGAGGAGGAGGAAGAAGAAGGAGGAGCAGGAGGAAGAGGAGAGGAGGAGGAAGAGGAGGAGGAAGAAGAAGGAGGAGGAGCAGGAGGAAGAGGAGAGGAGGAGGAAGAGGAGGAGGGGGAAGAGGAGGAGGAAGAAGGAGGAGGAGGAGGAGCAGGAGGAAGAGGAGAGGAGGAGAGGAAGAGGAGGAGGAGGAGGTGTGCTGCTCCTGTACTTGTAGACAAATGCAGCAGGAGATCACAAACTGTTGTGATGGTCACCATGGAGACCTGACAGGACAGGTTGCTAATTTTCCCTCCAAAACTCTCACTTCTCACGTCTTATTTTTTTTTCGGTATCTGTTTATCTGTCGGTTTCTTCCCTTCCTGCTGCAGTTCACCACAGACGACGTCAAATTAATGTTTTTTTTTATTCACCTTCTTTTGCCCAGAAACTAAACAAAACATCATTTACAAGTTTGTTTGTTTTTCTGATTTGGGATAAAAGAAAAATATACAATGCAATCATCATTATTAGAAACATTTTTGTCAATATTATACATCCCTACCTGCTCCCGTTAATCTCTCTCGCGGATACCACACATGGGTATGGTAAACATTTATGTGGCATATATATGGGGGTACATTTGTGTCTTTATTATTTAATCAAAAGAAAAGTTGATTTAAACAAAAAAGACATTTTCAATCAAAACAAACTTCACTTCAATCAAAGAAAAAGTGATGTGCGTCTTCATATATATATATATATATATATATATATATACAGTATATATATAGTATACAAATTTTTTTGCGACATAAGTTGCAAAAAACTGCGAAAAATTTATCATAGAGAATGAATGGGAGGAGGTCAAATAACTAACAAATCATTGGACTTTTCGTACTGCCTACTGCTGTCCACTGCTCAGGCATACTTTCACCTATATACTCCATTTAAACTTTAAACAGTAGACACAAATCTTGTGTATTGGTGTATTAATCCAAGTTTCGATAGGTCATTTAGTTTTTGATAAATCACCGATCAATGACCATGATTATAATGGGTGTGTATTGCACGGAATGTTCGTGTCAGAGTGGGTGACATCATCGGTCAGAGTGGGAGAGAGCCAAAAAAACATTCCAGATTTTTTCTCTTTCCAAACTCCTCCCGGACACAATTTAAACTCTACACACATGATCTTTGCCAGATTTGTAGACAAACTTGTTCTGTCTCTCACAATGTGCACAAAATATCAGAGAGACTTACAGAATTTGAATTGTCAGCCTCTAAGTGCGGCGACGTCTGTCTCTGCTCCTCAATGACTGCAATACAAAGATTTTCTGAGAGAAGCAGAACGGACCCCTGTTTTAAACTTGCAAGTGTCTCCAAAATATTTACTGTAGAAACACCAAATCACACCAAATCGTTCAGGAAGTCCTTACAGCGATGATGGTCTGTGTTTTTTTCTGATAGGAGCTAGCGTTTTGTCAGAATAAGCCCAAATGCGAGACCAGTGCAGAGGTAGAAAATCGCTCTTTTTCTCCACGTTTCTGTCTACCTCAGCCTAGGGGGCCCCTATCGTCATTAGGCAACCACCTCAAGTTGTCGTGGTAACCTCTGAGCCTCATGATGCATTCCAGGAAACCCGTAACTCGTGTTTTTCTGACCTGTTCCTATCTCTGTTCCTATGATTACCCGTTGGAACGTACAGTCAAACTCGTAACTTCCCACTTGTGAACTCGTACTAGATCGGTGTACTCCCAGCTCCCAGTTGTAACTCGTAACTTGCCTGGAACGCTACGAATGTAACTGGTGACTTGAAGTCGTGACTTACAGGTTCAAAAGCCTGCCTGGACCACACCACCAGGCCAGAGCTCATTATGGTTCATAAACAATCCACCCGGAGCTCATTGACCTGTTTATAAACACACACGTGTTTACTTCAAGCAAGTCAAGAGTTGATATTCCTGTGTTTATGACACAAATGGAATTGTCCTTTAAGGTCGTGGGTTTAATTCCCATGTTGACAGACATGGTAGGTCCGGCAGTAGCCCCCCGTGGCCCTATCAAAATTTCCCAGAGGAAAATTTCTAGTTAATATTATTACATTAAAATAGATTTTTATTGAAATTAATTTTGATGAAATTATGTTTTCTTTCTTATTTTTTTCTCTCATATTCAAACCTGCGACTGTGGAGCTTTTCTTCATGTGTCAGGTCAGTGCTGCAGCTTCACTTTGGGTGTTTGTTTCTTCGTTAACTGCTGCGTTACCATGAGTCTCCGCCGGCGACGCCTCCTCCTCCTCCTCCTCCTCTTCTTCTCTCCTGTTTCCTTTGTCCTGAGTTTACGAGCAGGACTCCGCCCCGCTGCTGCTGATTGGCTGGACCCGTGTTGTGGTATTCAGCCACGAAGAAGAGAGGAGAAGAGAAGAGAACAGACCAGAGATCAGTTTCCTCCACGACTAAAACAGCATGTTGTGTGATCTGTGTAAAGCTGTGTTACCATGACGATTCTGCAGAAAGAGGCTTCACTCCTGATGATGATGATGATGATGATGATGATGATGATGATGATGATGATGATGATGATGATGATCTTTTATTGTCTCGTCAGGTCCAGTCTCTCTGTGATTTGATTGGCTCTTGGTTGGGGCCTGGGAAGTGATGCTTGACACGCTGCGTTGCCATGGATACCTACTGTGAGAGCTGATCTCGACAATATGTTATTATAGAGAGTATATAGTGTATTTCTCTTTTCACATGCTTAAAGCTGAGCTCTTTTAAGAACTTAAAACTTCATCTATTTTCTTTTATTTTACTTTTATTTGCTCTTGCTTTTAACTCTGTTTTTAGTGTTTTGTTTGTTTTCATTCTGTTTTATGCTTTTTTTTTTTAATGTTTTGTCTTTATGTAAAGCACATTGAGTTGCCTTGGTATGAAATGCGCTATATACGTAAATAAAGATGCCTTGCCTTGCCTTGCCATTATGATTAAATGTATATGTGTTTCTATTGTTCCTGGCTGGCGACTGTACCGGCGTGAAGACAAACTGTTCACACACACACACACACACACACACACACACACACACACACACACACACACACACACACACACACACTGTGTTCTGTAACGGCAGCGGGAGGTGGGAGGTGTCGCTGGAGGTGAGAGGTGCCGGGTGGTGGTTGGCGGCGGGGGGTTGATGCAGCGTTGGCAGGTGCAGCTGCTGCTTGGAGACGGGGTCAGAGGTCAGAGGTCAGAGGTCAGGTCTCAGCATGTTGCTCACAAAGCACTGCAGGAAAAAAATCATCTAACCCTCCTGGTGTCAGAGGAGCCAGAGAAACAACGTCCTGAGGCGGAGACGGAGCTCTGAGACTCTGTTATGGGATGCACACTGGCGTCATTCTGACAAGGAATGTCAAGGAAACCAAGAAATAGTCGGTTCTTCCCTGCAAACTGTGATGTCATCAGTGGACGTGTCTTATTCTAGCTCTGTGAAGACGGGCAGGAAGGAAGAGGAGGAGAAGGCAGCGGCTGACAACATTTATCTTATTTTATCTTATTTGATTTTGCTGTATTTTATTGCTTTCACTGTTTTTTTTTTGTATTGCTTTTAATTGTTTTTACTTATTCTTCTTTTTATTTATTACCCGCTGTAAAGCACTTTGGTACACCGAAAGGATTGTTGTAAAGGGCTGTAGCCTATACATTTACATTTACATTGAGGAAAATCATCTGCAGTGGTCTGCTGGAGAAAAACTTAAAGGGACAACGAGGAGTTTGTATTTGGTTATAAAAGAGTCTACATTACCACTTGTTAATGGGTCCATGTTCGATAAATATATCGTTTTGTCTTTACCGTTATTCTGTTATTATTATTTAGTGGTCGACTCGCCCAGCATTTCCTACTTTCGGTTTTGCGGACACTGTCTGGCGGGTCATGG
The DNA here is from genome assembly GCF_905171665.1 of Trachurus trachurus. Lineage (NCBI taxonomy): Eukaryota > Metazoa > Chordata > Actinopteri > Carangiformes > Carangidae > Trachurus > Trachurus trachurus. Next base: position 31,850,488 of record NC_139898.1, read on the forward strand.
GAATAACACCGCCGAATCGCCATTTATGGTCGGAACTACGACGGTATCTGATCGTCTTCCAACCTCCGACTTTCATTCTTGATGAATTCTTGGTAAATGTTTTCGCTTTCGTCCGTCTTGCATCGGTCCAAGAATTTCACCGTGCGTGCAGAGGCTAATGGGAAATGTAGTGTGAAAGCACTTCATTTTCTGAAACTCCTCGTTGTCCTTTTACTGTACAGTAATGTTTGGTGGCGATTTGGGCGTCTACAAAATAAAATACAAAACAAGTTGAATGAATTTACCTTTATATTAGGGCTTACCGTAATAAAGTAAAGTTATTCTCATCTTTGAACTCTGGGAAGAGATGGCCAAGGCTGGGCTCACTGTTTTCACACTACATTTCCCATGAGCCTCCGCACGCACTGTGAAATTCTTGGACCGGCGCAAGACGGACCAAAGCAAAAACATTTGCCAAGAATGTTTTCATTGATCAAGAATGAAAGACGAAGGTTGGAAGACGATCAGATACCGTCGTAGTTCCGACTATAAACAGCGATCCGGCTGCATCATTCCCATGACCCGCCGGACCGAAACTAGGAAATGCTGGAAGAGTCGACCACCACTAATAATATCAAAATAACTATAAAGACAAAACTATATATTTATCTAAATGAACCCATTAACAAGTGGGTAACGTAGATTCATCCACATTAATATGAGACTATTTTATAACCAAAATGTTTCTGATCAAAACAGGAAGTTAAGTCAGGAAAGGACATGTCACTGATATTGATTGTGGTCTACTGTAGCCAAACACACTGAATGTACAATAAGCACCACCTGTGGGATTGTCTTCTGCTATGGAGGACTCCTCTTCCTCACCTTCATACCTGTGGACCTCAATCAAGGAGAAAACAAGGAAACCTGTTTTTGGATGTGACTGGCAGGATCTTTTTCCTGCGATCTAATAACAATAACGATCGTCTCTCATGGAGACAGTTAACGACTTGACAAACAGAGAAGAAACAAAACGACTCCGAGGGGCTCAACGTCTCTCAGAGGTTCAGTTAAAGCATTTTACTGCAGCACGATTCCTCATCCTCATCCTCCATCGGCTGCTTCCTGCGTCATCATACAGTAGCTAGTACAGGAGGAATTACTTTTCTTAGTGTGATGACATCGTCAGGTTTGTGCTCTGACCAGCGGCTGCTCAACAAACACACACACACACACACACACACACACACAAACACACACACACAAACACACACACGGGGATAACAGGTCGAGATGAAGACGACTCCATCGCTGTGACGAATCCTCACATTTTCTCTGATGAGTTAAATGTGAAAAAATCTCTTGTTCTTCCAAACGAGGGGAAAAACACTGAACCTGTTGGTTGCCATGGTGATTAGTGAACTGTAAGTGGTGCAAGGGACAGTATGTTCAGATGTGTGTGTGTAGCAGTCATACCATTATTCTCAGTCATATGTTTATTATTGTAACCGTTACAACAAAGGACTTTTCCTAATCGATACATCTGAAATTCTGTGTTTAGAATGAGATAAAGTAGAAAACTGTAAAGCCTTTGAGTTGTGTGGCAGCCCTCACACACACACACACACACACACACACTCACATGCTCTGTTTATAGCACAGACCCCTTCTCCCTGGGCCCCTGTCCCTCACACTAACACAAACACACACACACATGTTGCATGACAGCAAACAAATAACTGGGCTCAACTTATTAATAATGCCCTCTGACCCAGAACAACCAAACCAAACACAAACTGCGTGTGTAGGTCGGGGTGGGGGGATAGGGGGATGTACATGAACTATACAATGGAAGGAGCTAAAGTTAGGTTTTCTGTTTCAGTCAGTAGATACATAAATCGACCAATGAATCAATTGAGAAACCAGGGGGAATGAATCAATGAACTAAAATTGACCAATAAACCAACCAATGAATCAACCAATGAACCGATGAATCTGCGGCAGCATCACTACAGCGGTCACAGGTCACAACTTGTCCACCAGAGCGTTGTGGAGTTGTTGGATTGTGTATTTGATGAATTTGATGAGGGAAAGCAAGAAATCCCATGAGCCTCCGTAGCGTAGCTCTGAGCAGCTCACGGCTCTGCTCCGCCGTTCTAAAAACAGCTTGCACCAACAATTAAAGGTAACAAACCTACTGCTATGACTATTCATTAGATTCACATGACGTCACTGTGTTTCTGCGCCGCCATATTTGTGTCCGAATCAGGGCAATCTGGGCACAGATCACAGCATCACGTTACCAGAACAAGTGGAGTAGTAGAGGAAATCAGCAAGAGACCGAAAATTGACGTTATTTGAAAGATGCCAGGATTATATTGTGCTGTTGACTGTGATAGCAGTCGCCAAAGAAACCCCGGACTGCAGTTTTATTCCATCAAAAAGACGTAAAGTTATAGGCGGAATAAATAGTTGACTGCAGGCAGTCTATCGGTGGCAGCATGGGCTGTGACAAGTCTCACAAAAAGAGGGGATTCACTTTATTTTTTAATAACATGGATATATTGAATTCTGCATTTTGATTACTTTCTTATTAATTACTCACTGATTCTGCATTTGGGGTCTTTTATTTCTGTATAACAGACCGTTGCTAAGTAAAACGGGCCGTTGCTAGGGACGCCGCTCTGATCAGCGGAGCAGGGTAGAAGAACTATCAAGGATTTTGACCTTGTGTTTCATTTTTACCAGCTTCAGACTAATTGTGATGTTAGAAAAATGACGTGTAGCTTGTTAGAGGGAGAGTGGAGGCTCTCTGCCTCCCTCACCGCTGCTGGAAACCAAACCTGCGATCAGAGCGGACAGAGCGGACGGGCCAGCGTAGTGTCACAGCTGTGACCAGCTGTGTCTGTGCCACCGCGAGTCCGTGACACAAACGTGTCTCGTATCGTAATCTCTTATGACAGACAGGACTACATAAATGCGCACATCGTAACATTTACATGATAATTCATCAATCTACTGATTGATTATCAAAAGCTCGTTGAAAACAACTACACACGAGTCGACCGAGAGGAGGGTGAGGAGCAAACAGCGGAGAAGTGACCGGACTTCGGACTTTGATCAACATTACGTCTCAAATTAATTAATTAATTCATAAACTGTGTAATAAGTGGGATAATATAGAGTTTGTCTGTTGTTATAGAGATATAAACCCAGACAGGATGTATGAAACCCTGTCATTTTGTCAAGAAACTGTCATTTCCATCCTGCGGTTTGCATGCTGTCATATGAGGAGAACTGTCAAATCGGACACAAATATGGCGGCGGTCCCTTCGACGTGACGTCACTGCAACCCATGAATAGGGATTATGGCAATGGACCAATTTGTTAAAATGTTGAACTATCCCTTTGAACGTCGGCTCACGTGTTCTCACCAGCACAAACCTTCCCCAGTGGATTCTCCATACGTCACGCCACCACGCAGCTCGTCACTCGCCTCCTCCTCAGGACCTGCTCCGTCTCCTCAGTCCTGTTGTTTTATAGAAAAGTGAACATTAACATGCATCAGCTGACATTTCCCCAGCTCGGCTCCAGAGTGTCGTCTTACCCATGAAGACGTGAAGCCGATCCTCCACCTGTCTCTGACTCGTCACCTCCCTTGGAGAAGGAGGACCTCACCTAACACAACCTGGGGCCAGATTCACAAAACCTTCTTAAGAAAAAAAATCTTCTTACTGTAAGTGTCATTTTTTTTCTTAACTTCAGTCTTAAGAAGAAAAAAGAGAAGAATTCATATTCTTTAAAGAAGTTCTTAAGTGTTTTCTCAACTTTATTCTAAAGAAAAAACTTAAGAATAAATTGTATTCTTGAAATCAAAGCACTCAAATTTGTTCTTAATTTTAAGACAACCTTGACCTGTCTTCAAATTCCTACGGTGAATAGATAAGCCTCTAATATCACCTTTTTCAACAAATTTTATAAAGTTTAGACTAGTAGGTCATACTTTAAGTAAATATTAATGACACAGCTTCAACCACTTTGGCCCACCCTCTTGTCTTATTTTCCGCTTTTATTCCCATATTACTGAATTTCCCCAGTAGTGATTTTTTTTTGTACATTAGTTTCATCCACCATAACCTCAAGCTCATGCCTTGAAAAGTTTCTGTCTTTCTCTTTTTGTCCTTCTCCATTGATAGTGAGTGACTGACGGCTAAGATGCAAATTACATGTTGTTTGTTGGTGCGTGCAATGCAATGCAGTGATGTATATATATAAGAATTTCTTAAGTAGGAAAAATAAGAAATTCGTAAGAAATTATTGTTCTTAAGACTATTCTTAAGAAAATATTGAGGAATTACACTCAATAACTTTCTTATTAACTTATTAATTTTACATCTTAAAGCATTAAGATCTTTCTTAAGAACATATTAGTGAATCCGGCCCCTGATCAGCAGCTTCATCCACAGGAAGTCTTGGTTAGCGTCACGTGTTTGTGGAGCTGTGGTTGTGGTGGTTGTGGTCTGAAGGGGCTGAAGACGCTTGTTTGAGGTGCTGAGCTCCTGATGGAGGAAGAAGGAAACACTCTGTGACTCAACGGGCTCCAGGGCCATGACTCACTTTAGCCCTTGAATGCTGTTCCCATGGCAACCACAAGTGAGAGAAATAGGAAGATATGCAATGCACAGAACACACATATACCTCTCTCTCTATACACACACACACACACACACACACACACACGCTGTGCAGTGTGTTTGCTGAGGGCAAAGAGAGAAATGAGACTCGGCCCAAACACATTACTGTAATTGGCTAAATTACAGCTGCATGTTTCTCCACCACACACCTGCTGCTGCAGCCGGAAGCACAGCTGTGATGAACACACCATGGTCACATTTACATCTCCTCCCACACCAACTGACCGACCAACTCACCAACCAACTGACCAACTGTCCAACCAACTGACCGACCAACCATCTGATCAACTGTCCAACCAACTGACCAACCAACCATCTGATCAACTGTCCAACCAACTGACCAACCAACCATCTGATCAACTGTCCAACCAACTGACCAACCAACCATCTGATCAACTGTCCAACCAACTGACCAACCAACCAACCAACTGACCAACCAACTGATCAACTGTCCAACCAACTGTCCAACCAACTGACCAACCAACTGACCAACCAACTGACCGACCAACTGACCGACCACCTGACCAACCAACCAACCAACTGATCAACTGTCCAACCAACGGATCAACCAACTGACTGACCAACCGACCAACTGACCAACCAACCGACCAACTGATCAACTGTCCAACCAAATGACTGACCAACCAACTGACGAATCATCTGATCGACCAACCAAGATAGATAGATAGATAGATAGATAGATAGATAGATAGATAGATAGATAGAAAACTTTACTGTCCCGCCAAGGCAGGAAATTCATCTTTGGTCTCACTTTCATAAAAAGAACCAGCCAATCAACTGACCAACCATCTGATCGACCAACCAACCAACTGACCAACCATCTGATCGACCAACCAACCAACTGACCAACCATCTGATCGACCAACCAACCAACTGACCAACCATCTGATCGACCGACTGACCAACCAATCAACTGACCAACTGACTGATCGACCGACTGACTGACCGACCAACTAACCAGCCAACCAGCAATCTGTTGTTTACAGTTCGTTAGGAGTAGCTGAGACTCACTCTGATTGGTTCTCTGGTAACTAACAGACATTCAGCGAATGAGCAGCTACAGACGTTTCCTGGTCTCCAACTGTCAGACCAGGTGAGTGAGGGGGACGTCTCATGGCCGAGCTGCCCTGAACGCAACATCGTTCAATGACTAAAATACATCATCCAGTTAAAACACAGTGAAAACTGGAAGAGAGTTGTTGTAAATGTAAATAAAGTTCACTGTGCAGCATGACGATGATGATGATGATGATGTTAATTACCTTCATCGTCTAAGTTGAGAATCACTGGAAATATGTGTAACAAGTTAATACACATTATAAATAACACAAACACACACACACACACTCCTCCCACTTGTGGGGCCTCTTCTCACCCGCTGTGAACAGAGAAGAATCTGTGGCGCTCTCACCCCCCCTCTGCCCTGGATTGATTTTATATAGTGTCAGAGAGGAGAGCGGGATAATGAGTTCCCAGCATGCATTTTTCATGGCCAGGATGAAAGTGCAACAGACATGGACACTCAGAATCTACAGTACATCATACATGCAGATGAACTGACTGCAGCCCACGTTCCTCCCAAAAGAACCCTTGTCTTTGAAAAAAAAACAGAGTCGTCCATTAGTGTCGGCCTCTGACTTGAAGCCTCCGACCTTCAGAGACGTTTTGTTCACACTGTCACTCCAAACTGGATTTTTTAGCATATCCAGACTGTATCTAGTTTGGTTTTTTTGACACTCTGAACAGCCAAAAACCACATATGGAGGTGGTTTCAAATGCGGCAAACAAACAAACAACGACTAGATTGATTAAAAAAAAAAAAAAAAAAAAGGGTCAGGGTTAAGCAAGGATTATTATGGCTCAAAATAATAATTCATGGCAAGACTTGATTAAGAAGATTGTTCATGATTTTCCATACAGTATTTTGGGATGGCAACACTGCAAAAACTCAAAATCTTTCCACGAATATTTGTCTTATTTCTTGTCAAAATGTCTCATTTCTAGTCAAAACTAATTTCTTTCCACTTAAAATAAGACTCATCACCTAAAAATTAACTTGTTTCTAGATATTTTCACTTGTTTCAAACACATTTTCACTTGAAATAAGTAGAAAAATCTGCCAGTGAAAGCAAGTTTTATGTTCTTGTAAAAAGGACGAAAAACTTGCTCCACTATCAGATTATTTTAAGTGAAAATATGCTTGAAAGAAGGAAAAAGTGTCTAAAAGCAAGCTGCTTTTTAATGTGATGAGTCTTATTTTAAGTATATAATGAGATTTGTTTTGACTAGAAATTACATTTTGACTAAAAATAAGACAAATATTCTTGGTGAGATATTTGAGTTTTTGCAGTGAAAAAAAAGGGAATAATAATTCAGATATAGTTCAAAATTTTAAAATGAGGATAAATTGATCACCTGTTCTGCGTTTGACTGCTTTTGCCTTGCCGGTATGGGAACAACAACAGAAACAGTGACAACAGTTATAGTTAAAATGGTTTTATTTAAATTTACTTTTCACTCACCTGATATGAAAATCCACTTGCATAAGTTATGTTTAAAACCTCAATTGTATTTTTTTTATTTATTTGTGTCAGTCTGTGGTGAATGTGCTGCACAGTAATTGGTTGATGCCTGTTTCTGTGTTGGGAGAGAAGCGTGTGGCTAACTGAGAAGAGAATACACTGAATGAAGGCTAACATGTCGTGCTTGTGTAGTTTTTCCCTTTTTTCATTTATCATTTCCCCCGGTTGCTGTCACTTCAGACTATTTGCGCTACAACTAGCACAGTTTACTGTCGTCCATTTTGTTTTTGTTTTTATGGGTGTGGCTTGTTATCATAGAAATCAATGTTGATAAGATATATATATAGATCAGATTTGAAAACCAATCCGATTTGGGCTGCAGTGTGAACAAGACCACAGACACCCGGTTAGTGAACCGAGTGTAAAACTTAACTGCTCTGTACCACTGTCAGTAATATGTTCCCACATGTTAACTTACAATGCAATTACAATAATAAATTCTGTTACCACCACCACTGCTCCCTCTATAACCCCCGCCACATTGCATTGCCATGGGAACAACGCAGTCAATCAAATATAATGAAACCAAACCCAGCCAGAGCTCACTATAATCACCACAGAGACATTAAAGACTGATGGCCGAAACGCAAAAACTCCTATCTGGGGGATTTTTTTTTGAATTGTGGATTTCACTCTGGATGATGAGAAGAGGGAGGGAGAGGGTCATATTCAGTCTGTCTGCAAGATAGATAAAAAAAGAAAAGTTCAGATAGGAGGTTTTTGCATTTTGGGCCGTGAGTTTTTACCACACACTGAACAGATAACGTTATTATCTTTGTTTGTACTCAGCTCTCATCCTCTGTTGCCATGCCACCAGGTTGATTGACAGCCGTCACAGCCTCACACAGTTCAATGCAACCGGACAGAGATGGAGAAAGAGATGGAAGCTCTATGACAGCTGTTTCCACATCTTCAGAGAATATGCAAATGAGCCTAACCCTCGTTCGTTCATATTTACACACACACACACACACACACACACACACACACACACTGTTCCTCAGCGTTGGAGTGTTGAAGATCAGAATTAATGGAAAAGCTGAGGGATTTACGATCTAGCAGTGAGTTGGTTTTCTTTCTTTCATTTGTTCATGTTTAATTCTGTACGTCTTTCTTTTTCTTCCTCTTCCCCTCCTCAGGTTGAGTTATGTGGCAGCCATGTCTGAATGTAGATGCTCTTCTGTCAGCTGAATGACACGCAACTGTCACAACTCATTTCTACAGCTAGACGCACACACAAACACACACAGACTCAGACACAGTTGTGTTTGGTTGTGGCCCAGCCATCTTACTGAAGATAACTGGGGTAAAGTTTGGCAGTGGCAGAGGCGTTTCGTGACGGTTGCTTCGTCAAAAGCTTCGTCAGGTTGTTTAACAGCTGCATTGTCTTCAGGACACAGACACTGGACCAGACAGGTTTACTCGTATAGCCCAAGTTTGTCTTCACACAGCATCATAATAATCTGCTCAAAGACGCATCATTAAAAGGATAGTTCAACATTTTGGCAAATTGGCCCATTGCCATAATCCCTATAGTCATAGCAGTAGGTTCGTTACCTTTAATTGTCGGTGCAAGCTATTTTTAAAACGGCGGAGCAGAGCCGTGAGCTGCTCGGAGGCTCATGGGATTTCTTGGTTTCCCTCATCAAACTCATCAAATACACAATCCAACAACTCCAAAACGCTTTCGTGGACAAGTTGTGACCTGCACATTCACCACGCTATGAGATAATAATGGAACGTTATGAAACTGAGCCGTTTTCGAGGTAAATACAGGGTAAATACAGAGTCTGCTTGCTGAAAAACTGTCCCTGAATGCAACGCGCATCAGCGGTTTTGCATGTATTTCCCTCTAAAACAACTCTGTCTGGTATCTCATAGCGTGGTGAATGTGCAGGTCACAACTTGTCCACCAGAGCGTTTTGGAATTGTTGGGTTTTGTATTTGATGAGTTTGATGAGGGAAACCAAGAAATTCCCTTAGCCTCCATAGCATAGCCCTGAGCAGCCTGTTGCTCCACTCCGCCGTTCTAAAAATAGCTTGCACCGACAATTAAAGGTAACAAACCTACTGCTATGACTATAGGGATTATGGCAATGGGCCAATTTGCCAAAATGTTGAACTATCCCTTTAAGTGATGCAACAAGCTAGCTGGGTATGCTATCATGCTAGCTTCAGGAAAAGAGAAGACTGGTACGGCTGTCTACCAACTAGAAAGGAGGTTTTGACTGGTTAGACTGGTCACTAGCTAAACACCTGCTATTGCTAATGTCAGAAATGCTAGTTCTTTTAATTCACAGCTGTGTGTCTGTTGCTTGAGGATTGAAACTGGTCAAATTAGATGGGGGGCAACCGCCATTCCGACATCCCACCAGTCCGACATAGGCCTCTAATTGTCTAAATGGCAACACTTAATTTTCTATCAAATGTCCCATCATTCCGACAATTTTTGCCTCCTAGGGTCGGAATGACGGTATTTTTTTCTTTTAAACATCCTGCCTTTCCGACAATTCCTTTAATAGCGTATTTTCCCCCAAAAGATTTTGCACTGGTTGGGCTCAGGCAATGAAGAAAGGAGTTGGTTCAGTAAAAAAGACCAGGTAGGCTAGGCTGGACAGGCCAGACTAGTCCCTGTCTGCGCTCTGCTGCATTTCTTTTTAAAAACTGGTAAAAAAAAAAAGTTTTTAAAAATAATTCTAGAAAAAGTTGTAAAAATTTCTCAAAAAAGTAAAAAAAAAAAAAAAAAATCTACAAAAAAGTAGCAAAATTTAGAGGACGCTAGAGGAGCCATTGGGTGTTTAGGTCTTGTTTTCGCACCTGTTTCTCGTTGGGGGTTAATCATGTGTTCATCCATCTTGTTGAGTCTTTGTTCAAATCCCACTTGACAGTGGTTTGGTTTGGTTTTTTGGACTGGTTTTGGATCTGAGTTGTTGTATAATAGATACTCTTTACCTGATTTTTGGACCTAGTTTTGGTGGTTTCTTTTTGACAGACATTGTTGTTGCTGCTCTAATCACTCTCTTCAGCCAAAAGGAATAAATCAACGGTACAAAGAGAGAGAGAGGGGTTCTTCACATCTCATCTCACTGAAGAACGGCTGCAACACAATAGACACAATTATTTATCATGTCCAACAAATTCAGTGTCAATGAACCCATGAGGTGAACAAACTGAGAGTCTCAGTGGAGGTCAAAGGTCAAAGGTCGGTGAAGTTCATGTTTCTGTTTCACTTTCTATGTTTTTCTTCTTCACCGTTTTCTGAGAAAACAGGAAACTGACTGACCTTTGACCCCGACAGTTTCTCACATCTCCTCCTCCTCTTCTTCTTCCCCCTTCCTCCTTCTCTTCCTCCTTCTCCTCCTCCTCTTCCTCCTCCTCCTCTTCCTCCTCCTCCTCCTCCTCCTCCTCCTCCCTCTTCCTCCTTCTCCACCCCCTCCTTCTCCTCCTCCTCTTCATCCTCCTCTTCCTCCCCTTCCTCCTACTCCTCCTCCTCCTCCTCCTCCTCCTCCTCCCCCTTCCTCCTCCTCCTCTTCCTCCCCTTCCTCCTACTCCTCCTCTTCCTCCGTCCTCCTCTTCTTCCTCCTCCTCCCTCCTCCTCCTCCTTCTTCCTCCTCCTCCTCTTCCTCCTTCCTCCTCTTCCTCCTCCTTTCCTCTGAACTTGTAGCTATGTGAACTTGCTCACAAGTCATTACCCATCAGCCACTGGGGAAATATATGTGCGTGTGTTTGTGTGTGTGTGTGTGTGTGTGTGTGTGTGTGTGTGTGTGTGTGTGTGTGTGTGTGTGTGTGTGTGTGTGTGTGCGTGTATGAAGTAGCTACAGTGTGTCTCTAACAAGCCCCGCCCCTTAGTGACGCTGCTGCTGACTGGAGTCTCCATGGCGACGACAGCGCGAGGAGTAATGTGTCTCTCTCTCTCTCTTTCTGTCACTTTGTTATTTCTTTCCTAGTTTCAGTGCGATCGTACAACAACGATGCGTTCAGGTACACACACACACACACACACACACACACACACACCCATCCCCACCGAGGGGTGTGTGTGACGTTCAGTGATCCGGGGGGAGAAGAAGAAGTCGGGAATGTTCAGGAATGTTCCGGGTGAATTTTTGTGGTGTCTAGTGAGGCAGCAGTCGTCGTGGAAACGAATCCATGAGACGTTCACTGACATCACAGAGAAACAAGATAATTAAAGTCTTTAATCACAGGGACACGGACATCAGTTACACAGTGATGGGGGGGGGGGGGGGGGGGGGGGGGGGGGGAGGAGAAAGAGAGATATGAAGAAAAGAGAGATGAGGAAAGAGAAAGGGGGAGAGAGAGAGAGAGAGATAGGAGAGAGAGGAATATAGAGAGATGGAGAAAAAAAGGAGGAGGGAGAGGAAGGGAGGAGGAATGAGAGAGGAGGAGAGGAAGAAAAGAGAGAGGTAGAGGAGGAGAGGGAGAGAGGAGGAGGGAGAGAGGAAGAGAGGAGGGGAGAGAGAGAGAGAGGGGAAGAAAGGAAAGAGGGAGAGAGGAGAGAGAGATGGAGAGAGAGAGAGAAAGAGGAAGAAAAGAGAGAGGAGGAAAGAGAAAGGGGGAGAGAGAGAGATATGAATATAGAGAGATGGAGAAAAAGAGGAGGAGAGAGAGGAAGGGAGGAGGAAAGAGAGAGGAGGAGAGGTAGTACAGTAGAGAGGAGAAGAGAGGAAGAAAAGAAAGAGGGAGAGAGGAGAGAGAGAGAGGAAGAAAAGTGAGAGGAGGAAAGAGAAAGGGGGAGAGAGAGAGATAGGAGAGAGAGGGAGAAAAAGAGGAGGAGATAGAGGAAGGGAGGGGGAAAGTGAGAGGAGGAGAGGGAGAGGTACAGTAGAGAGGAGGAGAGATGGAGGGAAAGAGCGGAAGAAAAGAGATAGGGAGAAAAAGAGTAGAGAGGAAGGGAGGAGGAAAGAGAGGAGGAGAGGGAGACAGGAAGAAAAGAGAGAGGTACAGTAGAGAGGTGGAGAGGGAGAGAGGGAGGAAATAGAGGAGGAGAGAGGGAGGGAAAGAGAGGAAGAATAGAAAGAGGAGGAGAGGAAGAGAGAGGGGAAGAAAAGAAAGAGGAGAGAGAGATAGAGAGAGTGAAAGAGGAAGAAAAGGAGAGGAGGAAAGAGAAAGGGGGAGAGAGAGAGGAAGAAAAGAGAGAGGAAAAAGAGAGGGAGAGAGAGAGGAAGAAAAGAGAGGGGAGGAAAGAGAGAGGGAGAAAAAGGAGGAGAGGGGAAGGGATGAGGAGGAGAGGGAGAGAAGAAGAAAAGAGAGAGGTACAGTAGAGAGGAGAGAGGGAGGGAAAGAGAGGAAGAAAAGAGAGAGGGAGAAAAAGAGGAGGAGAGAGAGGAATTGAGGAGGAAAGAGAGAGGAGGAGAGCGAGAGAGGAAGAAAAGAGAGAGGGAGAAAAAGAGGAGGAGAGAGAGGAATTGAGGAGGAAAGAGAGAGGAGGAGAGCGAGAGAGGAAGAAAAGAGAGATGTACAGTAGAGAGGAGGAGAGTGAGGAAAGAGAGGGAGGGAAATAGAGGAAGAAAAGAAAGAGGGAGAGAGACAGGCGTGAGAAAGGAGGAAAGAGATGAGAGAGAGGAAGAAAAGAGAGAGATACAGTAGAGAGGAGGAGAGTGAGAAGGAAAGAGAGAACATATGGTGCCTCGTCCTTTTCTCTCGTGCCATACCTCCATAAATCATGCTCCTTCTCTCCCTCCCTCCCTCTCCCTCCCTCTCTCCCTCTCCTTCCCTCTCTCCATCCCAGCTTCTCTTTCAGGTGGAGCCGTAGAGAACTCTGTTGCCATGGTGATTTCTATAGCTGCTC